>NC_053044.1:57150090-57775090 GCF_003473485.1 Medicago truncatula
AAAAATCCATTTGCAACCAATAGTTTTTGATCCTGGAGGTAAATCAACTAAAATCCAAGTTTTGTTTTTGCTAATAGAATCAATTTCGATTTTAATAGCTTCTTTCCAAAATTTTGAATCAGAAGAAGAAATGGCTTCATGAAAATTTTTAGGCTCATTATCAACAAGATAAATATAAAAATCACTTCCGAAGGATGTCTCTTTTCTTTGTCGTGTACTTCTCCTTAATTCCTCATTAGGACCTTCAAAATTAATTTCTAAAGGTTGCTTAGAGCTACCTTCAGATTTAGATTTCAAAGGAAAAATATTTTCAAAAAATTCAGCATTCTTAGTTTCCATAATTGTATTGCAATCTAAAACATCACTTTTCAAAACAAGAAACCTATAGGCAACACTATTTTGAGCATATCCTATAAACATACAATCAGATGTTTTAGATCCTAACTTTCTTTTCTTAGGTTCAGGTAACATGACTTTAGCAAGACACCCCCACACTTTTAAATATTTCAAGTTAGGTTGATAACCTCTCTAAAGTTCATAAGGTGTCTTACCGGTAGTTCTTTGAGGTATTCTATTTAATAAAAAACATGCAGACAATAAAGCTTCACCCCAAAGATTATTAGGAGCATGAGAACTAACTAGCATAGAATTCATCATTTCTTTTAAAGTCCTATTTTTCCTTTCAGCCACGTCATTAGATTCAGGAGAATAAGGAGGAGTTATTTCATGTATAATGCCTTCTTTTTCACAAAATTCATTAAAAGAAATATACTCACCACCACGATCAGATCTAACTCTTTTAATTTTCTTATTTAATTGACTCTCTACTTCAGCTTTATAAGATAAAAACATGTCAAACGCTTCATCTTTATGCCTTAATAAATAAACCTTAGTGTATCTAGAGAAATCATCAATAAAAGTCACATAATAACATTTACCACCTCTTGTTGGAGTTTGCTTTAAATCTCCTAAATCAGTATGAATTAAATCAAGCAAATTAGATTCACGTTGCACAGGTGGACATGTCTTTTTGGTTAATTTACATTCAACACAAACATCACATTTATCATGTTGTTTATCACCAAGAGAAATGATACCAAGACGATCTAATTTATAAACATATGAAGAACTAATATGTCCTAATCTAGCATGCCAAATATCATATGAATCAACCAAACATGCAGAGGGAATATTTTTATTCATAATTGCAGAGATATCCAACACAAATAAACCCCCACATTTTGAAAGTAAGACTTTGTTTGATTCAAAAGTGACTGTTACACCCACTTTGCTCAATATAGACACAGACACCAAATTATAACTCATATGAGGCACATATAAAACATTACTTAAAGAAATGGTTTTTCTAGAAGCAGGTTTTAAATCCACTTTTTCTATACCAAGAACATCAATTGTTCTCAAATCACTTAAAATGATATGCTCCTTTCCTTTCCCTATAGTTTTATAAGATGTGAACATATTTTTATTTGCACAAATATGTGAGGTATGTGAGGTAGAGCCTGAGTCTAGCACCCATGGTTTTTCTTTCATTGAAAGTATTGTATGAGAAATAACATTCACATGTATATCATCTGACAAAACTAAATTTAATTGAGAATCAACAGCTTGTCTACTTTGAGCAATATGGATATTTGATTTAAAAGTTTTATTGTAAGGGCTTTTCAACAAAGCAGATTCCATAATAATAATAATAATAATAATTCAATCACGTATGAGACCAAGCGAATGAACATCAATGTTTCTAATTCAAAAAACCAATATATAACAATAGAAGTTACGGCAATTTATTTTGGAAATCAATTGTTGAATGAAAATTGTGTACCTTGTAGAAGGTCTGTACTAATTTTCCAATCACCCAAACATTAACTTGCGGTCACAATTATAAAGGATAAATTCCAAGATTGTTGTACCTTATGTGTAAACAGCAACCGCAACACCGCAACTTTAAGTAATAACACAGCAACCGCAACTTTGAAGAACACCGCAGCCACCGCAACTTCAAATAACACGGAACCTGATTCTGCAAAACAAACTAGAAAGGAAACCTGTAAAATCACGTTAGTATTAACCTGAGGCGTCACGAAGACTGTCCTTGGAATTTATCCGCCTCAATGTGCGCAAACTCCCCAGGATACAGCAGGTCCTTTTCCTAGTGATGGAGGTAACAGAACAGCAAGAACTATAAGTTTATCAGGTAGATGTTTATTCAGGAATTAGAAAATTGGAGGAGAAGAAGAACAAAATTAGGAGTTATTAGTGTGACTTTATATATTTTGTTGCTACTAATCAAGTATGAGAAAGAAGAATAGAGCTTAATTTTCTATGAGTTTATTAGTGTTTTTGCACGTTTTTGAGAATGAAAAAGTAACTGTTGTAAACAAGTTAAATGTGCTAGTTAATTGAATTAACTTTTGAAATAAAATAAATAAATATACAACAAGTTACATATCCTTTTTAACTACATATGATATGGTCGTTGAAATCGACAGTGCTAGTAGTGATTATGGGTGTTCAAATCCAATTTGATCCAAATTAAAACCGTAATCCGATTCCAAACCCAAAAATTCGCACAAATTTTAATATTATTGAATGTGTTGGATGCGGTTTTGTAAAAATCACCCGGATCATGTCAGATTTTAGATTGAATTATTTAAATTGAACCGCGTATGTATGTGTATGTATATGTGTATACACACACATACACCGTTTTTTTTTTTAAGGAGTCATCCAAAATCAGACCGCAAAAAATTTCATCTTCAAATCAAATGAGTTTTTCCCTTAAAACTTATGTAAACTGCATCGTGAACAACGCTAATACCAGTGTTTCAAACATTGGCGTCGACTTTTGCATCGAAAATGACATCTGATGCATCCACTTCTTCATAATGCATATAATCTATTGAATTATTAGTATTGTGCGTACTTTTTTTTTTTTGTTAAAAGGTTCATAATATTACTTGTTTTTCTTTTCCCTTGTGCAATAGCTACTTCAATTTTAAAAGGTTCGTATGCATAATATATTACGTGGATGACTCTATTTAAGTTTATTGAACTGTAATTAATGTTTATTATATGTGTTGGTGTTGATTATATTATTTATGATATTAAATTGTTAACGTTGCACACTTGATTTGCCCAAACATCGTAGTATACGAGCTTCTAGGCATTGTTCTTGTTGGTTTTATCAAACAATACTTTTCAGACCAATGTTGCCATATTCATGTGGTGTTGATACTATTGGGTATTGTTAATGTTTTAGAATGTCATTGTCAGTTTGTCGTGTGTATGTTATGCTGTCCAAATTTTTTGATACATGCTTTGGGTTAATATCTCGCCAATGTGTATTTTCTTTACCTTTTTTAATAGAAAATTAATTATATTTATTTTTCTATGAAATATGTGAAAGCCAAGAAAAACAAGTACAACAAAGCTCTTGGCCCAATAAACTGTTTTTAAAACCAGATACGTTGGAATCTTATATAAATTATAAAAGGCTAGCCATCATAAAATCTTATGCAATGCAAAATTAAAATTTACCTTTTGTCATCTCTTTGACAACTCAACATTTTTTGGGGTAATTTTTGGAAAATAAGGGAATTTATAACACGCGAACTCGTTCAAAAAAAACACGCGAACTTTAAAATTTTGGTTAATAGCTCTACACACTACAATAATCGTCATAAAAATCCTACTCGAACGAAGGAGTAGTACCCTATGGATCTCGTGAGAAAATGTTGTACTATGTATGTGTAAGTGGACGCGCATGCGTGTGTGAAATTGTATGGATTAATTTTGTTTTTCCGCAGTTTGGTATGTGTTCAATTTTCTATATTTATTTGAATATTCATGCATTTGTGATAACTTTTATTTTAATTCGATTTTTAAAAAAATAAATAAAAGGTTAGAGATATATGTTTTAATGTTTTGATGCAAAGAAGATTCATTTGAATTAAAATCCGATGGATAGAGACTTCCCGATTTGACGAGAACATTGAATTTCCCTCTTGTGAAATCCAAACCACCATTATTAAAAAAAATTCCTCGATAAAGATTATAACCAAACAAATCATAAAAATTATCGTAAATTAATTGGTATCTTAACATGAATTTATCTCATTTCATCTTAATAAATTAGCATTTAGAAATACCAACGGATGCCCCCAAATAGGGCTGGAAATGAGTTAGCAAGATCCACTAACATTTATTTAATTAGGAATACATGATCTGACGTTTTTTTTTTTTTTTCGTTTTTTTTTTTTTATAATTTATTTGAGAAAAAATTTCAATTTTGCACTCAGGGGGAATCGAACCAAGCGCATATGGGTCATTGCCATTTTGTGTTATCACTAAGCCAATTTTGCATCTAATAATATATATACCCTTTTTAAAACCAGTTTCACACACCATGAGGCATGAACCATCCAGTTTTTCATTTTTGTTTGGATAATTTAGGATCTCCGACAAATATATATATAATTTATCGGTGAAAAATTATCCGACGATAAATTATATATATATTATTATTATTATTATTATTATTATCCGACGAAATATATATTTTTCACCGATAAATTATCCGACGAAATGATATATATATTATTTCAAGATATATATATTCAAAATAAAATCTAGATTTTGTTGATATTCGAGTAATTTTTCAAAATAAAATATAGAATCCAATTAAAATTATAAAATCTCCTATATATTTTTTTTTTGTCAAATAGCCTAGTGGTTAGAGAAATTCACCTTAAAATCTAAGCTCATGGGGACCCTATATATATATATTTTTTTTATAAGACTTAGATTAAAAAAACAAAAATGATTTTTTTTTTTGAGGGAACAAAAATGAAAAATTGAATGGTTCATGCCTCATGGTGTGTGAAACTGATTTAAAAAATGATATATATATATATATATATATATATATATATATATTATTGGATGCGAAAATTAACATCAAATGTATATTGGCTTAGTGGTAACACTGAATGACAATGACCCATATGTGCAAAATTGAAATTTTTTCTCAAATAAATTAATAAAAGCAAAAAACAAAAAAAAAAATAAAAAAAATCGGTCCCGCCTCAAATGGCGGGAATGACAAAAAAAAAAAAAAAAAAAAAGCTGCCCTGCCACGATGTGACACGTGTTGGACCGGCAGCTAGTTGTTTCAAATGGCGGAAACGCACAAAAGAACAAAAAAAAAAAAAAACCAAAAGTGGGTCATTTTAGGAATTTTTTTCAAAGGGGGTCAGACTTATATTTTTTTTGGACAAAAGGGTCAGAAAAAACAAAAATTCTGATCTGACAATGTTGATCGCAACCATTTTCCTCATAGCATCTCTCGTGGTGGAATTCATCTTGGATTTCATAGAGCATCAATAAATAGCCTTGCAATAATGCATCATATTTATGCAACTCGTACACATTTTTTTCTCTAATGGTGAATAATTGTACAACTCTTAAGTAATCAACATTTTTTATATATTTTTTTATTTCTACTCAACGTTGTCTTAAATTCAAGTATAACTCAAAGAAAGTGAAATATTAAGATGCAAGTTCATCTATCAACTTACAAAATCTTGTATAGCTTTTCCATTGGATATGCGAATGAAATAATGGCTACTATCATTCTAACCTACAACTTTCTCTTATCTTTAAAATTATATACAAATCCAATAATTAGTCTTTACGATATATACATTTTTAATGACAAGTATTATTAATTAGTTGTTAGATTAATAATTAGTTACTTATTTATTCGGGTTTGAACACAAAATCTCAAAATTCTTATTCCTTAATTCAAATCAGTTGAGATACTATCCTCGCAACAACAATTTTGTTGGTAGCTCCATGAACATTGCATGTCGAGTTAAAACTTGAATTTCAAATTCTTCATTTTTTGACATTTATAATATGACTCTAACCATTAGGCTATCAAGCTGTTAAGAGGAGAATAATAAATTGACATACGTTTTTCTTTAAGGAAACTGTAGAAACTACTTATGACTCCTTCCAGTCTCAAAATAACTGTCTAATTTGTGTCATGCGTTTGTTCTTGAGAAAATATATTAACAAGTATTTAACCTTCTTTCACATTTATAAAACTTTTATCTCCTTTCTTCGGCATAGAACAGCATGGGTACCCTAGACGAACCTTTGCAATATCCCGCTGCTCGCAGAGACGACTCTGTCGTTGACGATTACCATGGCCTCAAAATCGCCGACCCTTATCGATGGTAACAACTAACTCAAATTCATTCAACCATTCTTTTTCGTTCTTCAATTTTTCTTTCATATGTTTTTTTCTTTTTTGTAGGTTGGAAGATCCTGATGCTGAAGAAGTGAAAGAGTTTGTTGAGAAACAGGTTCAATTGACGAATTCGGTGATTCAACAATGCGAAACAAGATCCAAGCTTAACGAAACAATCACAAAGCTATTTGATCATCCTCGTTATGATGCTCCTTTTAGAAGAGCCAATAAGTACTTTTACTTCCATAACACTGGTCTTCAAGCACAGGACATTCTCTATGTCCAGGTTCGCTATTGCTTTCACATCATTCGTTGGTTGAATTGTTAATGCTCTGCTTTGTTCTTTTAATTAGTCGGATTTAGGGTCTGTTTGGATTAACTTATTTACTGACATAAACACTAATGAGATTGTTTGAGAGAACTTATTGAAACAACTTATGACATGTCCAGCTTATTTAACTTAATTTTCATAAGCTCTTCAGGATAGGTTTTGAATTGATCTGATTCAGGGCCTCTTTGGATAGACTTATTTGAGTCCATTTACGGCGAAACGAAACTGTTTAAGAGAGCTTCTGGAAACCGCGTATTACATGTTCATAAGTTGCTTTCAGCTTATTTTCATAAACACTTCAGTATAGGTTATGAAAACAACTTATATGAAAATAGTTTGACATTATTTTATCTTTTGTTATAGAAATAACTCATACGTAAGCACTTGATTAATTAAGTTGTTTATCCAAACAAGTTCTAAGTTATCCTTTCTTTTCGTTTTACAGGATAGTTTGGAGGGAGAACCACAGGTTTTGCTTGACCCAAATGCCTTAAGTGAAGATGGAACTGTATCATTGAACACATTTTCGGTGAGTGAAGATGCCAAGTACTTGGCTTATGCGCTTAGTTCCAGTGGTAGTGATTGGGCGACTATAAAAGTGTTGCGTATCGAGGACAAGAATGCTGAGCCTGATAATTTATCATGGGTGAGTATCGCCGCGTGCCTTTGCTAGAAATTAAAACAGGCATAAAAAGAGACCATTGATGATTTTTAATGTTTTGTTTCAGGTTAAATTTTCCTCCATTAGCTGGACACATGATAACAAAGGTTTCTTTTATAGCCGCTATCCAGCACCCAAGTAAGTGATGTCCTTTGCTCACATTCTTTCCGGGAAGTGCATGTTTTGCAATTGCATTTGAGTTACAAATTTAGCAAATTATAAAGATGATTTGAATTGGTATTATCTATATGGAGATCTTGTAGATAACTTATGTATGATTGTACTTGGTATGGTAGGATTATTTTTATGTTGTGTTGATATGATATATGAATTTATTATTCTGCTTTTATACTGTAGAGATGGAGAAGTGGTAGATGCTGGGACTGAAACGAACTCTAACCTTTATCATATGCTTTATTATCATTTTTTGGGCACGGATCAATCAGGAGATATTTTGTGCTGGAAAGATCATGAAAACCCTAAATATTCGTTTGGAGGAATTGTTACTGATGATGGGAAGGTGCTTTATTATTGTCGTTAATTTAGAATTATCTTATATTGTCTTTATTTTTTTATGTGCATATAAAATAAGAAAACATGCAACGGATGTCTCTGCGCTTTTAGTGATTTTACCAACGTCAACGTATTTGATGATTTGCTGTTTTATGCCCTGCCCCATATTTGATTTCTAGGAGGCATCTAGTTAGATCTTCCTGATTGAACATTAGAATTTCTTGCTTTAGTAATCTCCTATGGAATCAGTTTCTCTACTCTCTACTATATTGCTTTGCATAACTTCCATTTCAGCACTTTGGTTATTAAGTGACCGAGTTTTTTTTAGGCAAGTGACTTAGTATTATAGTACAACTTTGAAAAAATGTGTTTGGTCAATAGAATCTCCCTTTCTTGAAGTGTCTTGCCATAAAACCTGAATACTAAGTTTTGAATTCTTATTCTTATGTAACAACATATCAAGGTAAGCAACTCATTGTTATGTAACTTTAGTACATCTAATTCCACGGAAGATATATTCATCACAGTATAATGTTAAATTCATGACATTTGCAACTCACTGTTATCTGATTCTGTTTTTACTTGTGATGCAGTATCTCCTCCTCTATATTAGCGAAGGGTGTGATCCAGTTAACAAACTGTACTACTGTGACATGTCTGATTTTCCCAGCATATTCGAAAGTTTTTTTAGTGCAAATTCTCCCCTCCCTTTTGTCAAACTTATTGATAATTTTGATGCAAAGTATGATTACATTGCAAATGATGACAGTGTGTTTACATTTTTAACTAATAAAGATGCTCCAAAATATAAACTAGTCCGAGTAGATTTGGAGAAACCAAACACATGGGCTGATGTTTTGCCAGAGTCTGACAAAGATGTACTTGAGTCCGCATGTGCTGTAAATGGTAACCAACTGATAGTAAGTTACTTGAGTGATGTGAAGCATCTTATACAAGTAAGAGACTTAAAATCAGGTTCCTTGCTGCATGAACTGCCAATTGACATTGGCACAGTTTATGATATTTCTGCACGGCGTGAAGATAATGTGGTTTTCATTAGCTTTACAAGCTTTCTGTCTCCCGGTATCGTTTATCAGTGCAACCTGGGAACAGGGACTCCTGATCTGAAGATATTACGTGAAATTGCAGTCCCTGGGTTTGATCGCTCCGAGTTTCAAGTCAATCAGGTACATAAAAAATCTCCGATGCTGCACCGTCCTCACTGTTAAATTGCCTGTTTTGAATTCCAGTATTTGGTATGAAAACAGGCAGCAAAGTTGTTACATTTTTAAATAGGCTGTTTTGAATTCCTTTAGTCTGTATGGGTACAGGCATGCTATTTCTTTGAGTCTGTATCATTGTTGCTTGACTTGGCCTTTTTGATGTGATTTCCACATTTCAGGTTTTTTTCCCTAGTAAAGATGGCACCAAGATCCCAATGTTCATTGTTGCAAAAAAGGATATTGTTTTCGATGGTTCACACCCGTGTCTGTTATATGGATATGGTGGTTTTAACATCAGTATTACACCATCCTTCAGTGTTAGTCGCATTGTACTCACAAAACATTTAGGTTTTGTTTACTGCATTGCGAATATTCGTGGTGGTGGAGAATATGGGGAAGAATGGCATAAAGCAGGTTCCCTTGCTAAAAAACAGAATTGCTTTGATGACTTCATTTCTGCCGGTGAATACCTTGTGTCCACGGGTTATACCCAACCCAGAAAGTTATGCATCGAAGGTGGAAGCAATGGTGGACTTCTTGTTGGTGCTTGCGTAAATCAGGTCTGGTTCATTTGCTTTGTTTTTCCATTTCTAAGCCACACTTCCCATTCAACAGCTCTCTATTTATGCTAGATTTTTTCCTTTCCTTTATCTGTACAGAGACCTGAGCTCTTTGGCTGTGCATTGGCTCATGTTGGCGTTATGGACATGCTACGGTTCCACAAATTTACCATAGGTTTGTTTAGATTCATTATGTCCAGTAGCTTGTTTAAAGAAATGCCACTTGTGATTGTTCAAAAAAAAGAAATGCCACTTGCTGATTCCTAATTGTTACTCAGGTCATGCTTGGACCTCAGATTATGGTTGTGCAGATAAGGAGGAAGAGTTTCATTGGCTAATCAAGTGAGTTTTATCCTGTCCTGAAATATCAAGGATAAATTTCAATATGTTAGGAAAGAAGTTCTATACATAAGTACCTTATTTTCTTTAATATATATCAGCGGAAAATTATTAGTAAGTGCTGTTAATGGAAGCAGGATAATGGCAGGGTCCGGTTTGAACAATTCCCATATGTGGATGGACGAAAAGGTTGCTTTTCACTAGTACTTAATTGACAGACATGTGACTAGAGTTCTCATAATATAGATGCATAACAGAGAAATAGGAATTACTTATATACTCCCTCCGGTCTCAAATGTAAGCAACTTTTTACTTTTTAGGTTCATTCAATAAATGATGTATGCGGTCTATAATATGGACCACATGCATCATTTATTGAATGAACCTAAAAAGTGAAAAGTTGCTTACATTTGAGACCGGAGGGAGTAGTACATACCAGTAAGTGAAAATCATATCTCACATCTTAAATATCTGTGAGACAATCCCTTTGTTGGACCTTTGATTAATATCCCTTTGTTGGACTATTGTTAATCACCACCATTGGTCCATGATATCATGTTCATTTTGATTTTGTTTTCTTTTCCTGGAGTTCATAAGCTACACATGCATGGTCTGATAATCAAGTTGTTATGATATTTACAGAAGAGATAGTGTCATTGGACCAAAGTTATTTTCTTACGCCACCTTCACATGATAATTATCATTTATCAATCAATATAATCGAGGACAATAATGAACTCTATAAATATCAAAATGATGGCGACAAATATCTTGTCTTTCATGCTTTACCTGAAGCTGAATCTTGATGGTATATGTTCCGTTACAGTTCAATAATTATTTCTCACGGGGAATGGTTGGTTGGTGTAAACTCGTATATTCTAGCAGTATTGACTGCATGGTATTCATAATTATTTCCTGGCATAAGTTGAGGATTCTAATTACCATTTTATCCTCATATTTTGAGGTTCATCTAGAAAAAAGTAAATAATATATCTGCTTTCCTGTTGTTTCTCAACCATGTTTTGAAAGACAGATTGCTTTATGAACTCCCGTGGTTTTTATTATTTGGATATGTTTTGGTAGGTATGTTTTGAAATATGATTCTTTTATTATCTACTGCTTTAGGTACTCACCATTGCATAATGTCCGGCGACCTTGGGAACAGCATCCTGACAAGTCAATTCAATACCCATCAACTATGTTGTTAACGGCAGATCATGATGATCGAGTTGTGCCACTACACTCATTGAAGCTATTGGCGGTTAGTGGGCTATACAAGCATATAAATTTTTTCATTGAAACACAACTTATATTTATTGAATTATGTTGCAAGTAACAGAATAAGTGGTTATAAACTAAAGAAATTAACAAATAGTTGTCACATAGGGGGGGGATAGGTCGTCATTCTCGTGTGATCACTGGGAGGAAAATCTCATTCCAGTCATCACAATTTACCACCCTTTTCCTTTTCTTCTCTCTATCTCTCTAACACAATTCCAATTGCTGCAGACCATGCAGTATGTGCTATGTAGTAGCTTGGAGAAAAGTCCCCAAACAAACCCTATAATTGGTCGCATTGACTGCAAAGCTGGACATGGAGCGGGTCGTCCAACAAAGAAAATGGTAACAATTATGGTTTCAGGTTGTTTTTCCTTTATCTACATTTTATATATTATGTCTGAAGTTGATTATATATATTTGTCAGATCGACGAAGCTGCCGATCGGTACAGTTTTATGGCAAAAATGTTAGAAGCACATTGGATTGAATAGAGCCCACTCGATCACAGTATATATAAGAATGGAATAAAATTTCTTTCAGGCAATGCCGGCAAACCAATTCATTTCTCTGTTCACTTCCAACAAGAAAACATTTTGAACATGAGATTGTTAGCGAAGTGGGAATATGATTAAGTTACCATGCTACCATATACCCAAATGAATCGTCAATCATTTATTTTGAATTATTTTCAAATAAATATTTGAAAGTTGTTATAAAAACATTGGTACTTCAGAAATTGATGTGGTAAAACTTCAATTACTTGCCTGTAAACTTTCCGGAATATTTAAAGGGTCATGCTAACTTGTGCCCTTATTGTTAACTTGTTCCTAAGGACACAAGTTATGTGCCCTAAGGGCACAAGTTAAACAACCCAAAGAGAGCAACTATGTATTAAAAAACATATGTTAACTTTTAAGAAGTTGAATGTATGACTTTTGATACGTATATTTCTATAATGAATTCTTTAACATGTGTACACAAGTTAGCATTTGCCCTAAATATGGAAGGATCGTTTGATAAGTAATCTTTTCTCAGGCTTTCATTGGATGCTAACTGCGTCGAATGTCTACAAACTCTTTTGTTATTTTGAAAGCAATGGTTGGAACTTGGAACCAACAATTTCTAAAGAGAACATTTATTTTCTAAAAACCAAGAATGTGAATAACAACAGGAAGCAAATCAAGGAAATAAATACATGTATTCCAACCCAAGGATACCGATTCACTTGGTAAAATAAAGTATGATTGTTGTTTCTACTATATATAAGAACAAAATTGTGCTTTAGAGAGTGGTAGTAGACATCCTAGTGTGGACAAAAAAACCAAAAACTGAACTGCTGAACTGAACCAAACAAAATACTGAACCATTACTAAGAATTCTGAAACTGAACTGAAACAGTTTGATTTGAAATAGTTCGGAACAGTTCGGTTCGGTAACTAAAATTCAATTTCGTTTGTTTTTATTCATATTTTTTTTCAATGTATCAATAATAACAGTTCGATTCGATTTGAAACAGTTCAGTTCGAAATGCACAGCAGTTCAGTTCGATTCAGTTTTCATCCTGAATTGCACCATTTTCACCCCTAGACAGCCATACATAAAAAGGTATTTCCCTCTTTAAGCTTAGCATCAAAAAAAGTATCATCGTCAAAATTTTCTCACCCTTTCAAAAATTTCTTCGTACAAATACTTGCCTGAAAAAAAAAAATACTAATTAAAACATAAGCTTAAAATTCTTGTCAAAATTATACTTCAAAGTTTTCTACTTCAATTACTACCTTTCAACAATTGAAGAATACCTCGGGTGAGAAAGTAACAATTACTCCAAAGTTTTCTACTTTAAACCCTAATTTCCCCATTTATCAAAATTTAATTATATTTCCCGGTAAAATTAAAATTGATTTTAGACAAATCATAATCTTGATTTAAAAATTAAGTTTAAGGAAGTTAGATAAAAGAAATAGACAACCGGACCTTTTTTCTTTCATTATTACATAGGAGTGTTGAGAAGTGAAAATCGCAAACTCTAAACTAGCGTCTCAACATATCAAATGTTTGTACAATTTTTTTTTTTCAATTGGAGTTGTATAAGACGACAACCAAACCATATTCACTTGATTTTGAAAATAATAAAAACTTGATTGGCTCATAAAGTTCAAAAGACCATAATTACTTGGTCCAAATTAAAGGATTAAAAAATACAATAAAGTCAAAATTGAATTTAATACATTAGTGATTTAAACTGCAATAATAAACTCATGTTATTACTGCAAGTTTCATATAAAATTTGTATGAAAGAAATCATGAATCAGGGAAAAGTCAAACCATTAGTTTACTTGGTACTGCAAGTAACTCATTATTGTATTCAAATACCTTTTTTTTTTTAACATTTATCAAACACTATTGCATTAAATTTAAAATCGCCATCAGTGCATTTAGGTATTATTGTAAACATAAAAGGATAGTATAAGAGTGAGAAAAAATTGTAACTAGAAAAAATTCTCTTTGTAACAGAAACGGTAAGAACAATACTTATGGTACTGTGTCTAAATTTAGTCCTTATTCCAAACATAAATAACTGGACGGCATAACTTGCTCATTTAGGCATTATTATCTGAGCTATATTCAACTCCTTCAAAGTGATGAGTTCAAACCACGCAGATCAACGGAACCAGAAAGGACTGTCCGTTTTCTCTCTTTCACCAATGTCCTATAAATAACCCTGCACAATTTTAAATATTCAACTTATAAAATGAACCTGAATTTCCCATGTATTCAAATAGGACAGCGAGAAACTTTAGGTAACAAAAGTATGTTCGAAACTTTTAGATAACAAAAATATGATAGAAGGGTATAGTAAAAAATAATATCTTTATGAATGTATCGAACAGTGAACCTACCTCGAGCCTTCAAGCCACATCTCGGTAACAAGAGTCTCACCAGGGTAGACATGTAGAAGAAAACGGCCGGTTATGCTTTTTATCCTGTCGGGATCTCCTTTGCATATACTTTTGATAATTGCCCTTACCGCAAATCCTAATGTGCACAACCCATGCAATATTGGCTGCGAGAATCTTTGGCAATCAGTTAAAAACATTAGATTAGCCGTGCAATCGAGAAAATCTATATAATAAAAAATGATCACAAAAAGAATAGTCACAAATTGATGATGTTATATCTTAATTGCTAAATAACCCCTTTGTCTATGTATTTAATTCATATGACCAATCCTCTTCAAACAAGCACAACAGTAATTTAAATAGGGTAAAAATTACAATCCAATTGAACTTCTGGAATTCAAAAGACAGGATGAGAGTACTAACCCGGCAACCTTTGCAAACAGGGGATCCGAATGCAGAGGATTGTAATCACCAGATAGTCTGTAGAGCAATGCCTGCCAAACAGAAAATATATTCAGAGTTTGTATATCGTAAATCACAATGGAGCATGTCTAAAGCTTTCAGACAATTTGACACCTAAAAGAGACAAGACTCTACATTATAGTATATCTACTAACCAAAGTTGTAAAGTATTTAAGAAAATGTAAAAGCTCAAAACCCCACATAGTAGGCATGAGTTCATGTCTAAGAGCAAAATTTGTTACAAAGAGGGTAATAGGGAAGGCAAGGAAAACGTAAAGACTGTAAATCCCGTGTAATAGCATTATTTCATGTCTTAAGGAAAGGGGGAAAGGAAAAGGAAAAAAAAAAAATTCTTGTAAATGAACAAGCCAATTTATTTCAAATAGGATTGAATAGCTACAGCATACCTGAGATGGGTGCGTACGATCCTCAAACACTGCAAAAGGCTTACTTTCAGGAATTTTTACAGCAGATGTCTGGTTTGAAGGGTAATTTGAGTAAGAAAATGGTTTAGATGTCTTCGAGAAGCCACCAGCACCACGCAGATAGACCGTTGTCCTGCAAGCAACTCACTAGTTACTACTAGAGTGTGAGTGTAACAAAACATTAAAAGGAAAGTTTTCGGTTTTTACCTGTTCATGCATAATAAATCGCCAGACTCTTTCTCGTAACTTTTTGTTTCAATCTCCAAAATTGCTGCTTTGCCTGAAATTTAAGCAACATCGTGTCTTCAAGAAGAATTTAAGAGTAAAAGGAATAAAAAAAAATCGACAACACAAGCACAGCAGAACGTTAAAGATGTGAAAGTATAAGTGAAAACTGTGCAGCCAACACATGTACAGCAGATGGTTAAGTAAAAACTCTTATGGCAATTCAACCTTTGTCATGCAATCCTGCGAGGCTGACTTTATTTTGTATCTGTAACAATAAAAGATTAAGAGAAAATAATCAGATATCAACCTGAGGATGCTCACAAAAATCACTACTATTTCAGAATATCATACTTGTAAAGGTCAGGTGTGGAAATGGAGAGATATTTTGGGGTCGAAGAAGTTTGTTTAAAAGAATCTAATGCAAATTAGATAGACAGAATTTAGTCATACAAAATCTAATCTTCATCACTTACTTGCATCAGATCATTTTACCTGCATTTTAATTAAAAACGTAGTCGTCATCCCATTCTTCTCAAGTAAACGTGGTTTTAGTATATTTTACTTACTAAGTCATATTGGTATGTAAATGCCACAAAGAAAAAGCAAACTATTTCACATATGCATGGAAATGATGACAATTTCATAAAGGTTTTCATTTCTACAAGATGTGAGCATCTATAACATAAAATTTCATTCACGTCTATTATCAATTTGATTTTCCTTGGAATTTCATTTAAAATGTTGATGTATTGAGCTAAATTTGGAACAAGAAAACATTACTGAACATTTTACTCAAGTGTCATAGAATGCCAAATACTACATCCGTTCCTTTTTAATTGTCACATTTTGACATTTTACACAAACCAAGATAATCAACAATTGATACTACTTTTGATGCAATAAGCTATACTTTTACTATAATGACCTTATTCATTTAATATCCATTTCATATATTTCTCTCTCCACAAGAAATAACTAAGGATAATATTGGTAAAACAACATTTAATGTTGCATTGAACTTTGAAAGTGACAGTTAAATAGGAACAAAAAATTTCTCCAAAAGTGACACTTAAAAAGGAACGGAGGGAGTATTCATTAAAAACCTTACATGGCAGCTGGAAGGAAACGGTTTGCACAGCTCTATGTATTGTTGTCCATGCAGCAGAAGGCGTGGATCATATCTGTCATGCATAAAGTTCTACTTCAGGTTAAATATCAGAAGAGGCAAAAAGGGAAGATCACATGGACTCAATCAATATGACAGAAAACGGAGTGTAAAACTTAAAAGAATTATGCATTCATCCATAAAATAAATTCATGAAGTGTAAGCAGTAAGCACAAACATATTACTTACTGTAAGCCCGGAATATCAAAACCACTTGGCAATGATTCAAGTGAAAGTAAAGCAGCAAACGTAGGCAAGACCTAAAGAGCAGAAAATGATGCATAAGTGAGAATTTTTTAGCAACACTGTCTCAGCAAGATTCTGTTACATTACACATATACCAAGAATATCTTAAAAATAGCAAAGTTCTAACAAACTTCTAACCATCAGAACAATTGGACATAAAATTTATGTTACAAGAGAATAAAAGGCTTAAAGCAAACATTTAACACTAATATAATTTGAAAATAAAAATACCTTGATAAACTGCTGACCATTTTCATGGTAAACATATTTAAGCTCGTCTTCATCAACAGCATTCGATGCACATGCCCCTATGCCTAAAGCGTAAAGTGCTACATCTCTGTTGAACATGTATTTGAAGCATGATTAGATTACTCATACATTTTCTTTTCATTGAAATTCATTTCAACAAATTTATTTTTGTTGATCTTACCTTTCAGTATAAGAGTAGGTGGTCTGCAGTCCATGGTTCCATGCAATCAAAATGAAAATAAAAGTTTAGAATTGAATATAGTCTCTGTTTGGGTAAACAAGTTAATTTAGCGTTTGTGTTTGGCAATGTCAGATTTTTAGCTTACAGCTTATAAGCTCATATGACATGCAAAAAAAAAAGAAGAAGAATCAGCGTATTGAATTGGAATATACTAGCTAGCAGAAAAGAACGAAGGTAGCACGTTTTATTTTTATAAATTTGGCGTTTATGATAATAATAGTATATGGTTTTGTTGTGTATTGTTATGAGTATGACACTTTTGTGTACCAAAATCTAAGAACAAAAGAGAAAGAGATACATACATCTTGAAAGTTGTGGGAAATTGCGAGTGCAGGGTCGAAATCTGATGTACCCGCCATCAAGCCTGTAAGAACGACCGATCAATCACGAAAGCAAATTAAACTAAAATGAATAATTACACTCTCAATCGAAGGTTATTGTTATGATTGAGAGAAAATAAAGATGCAGATGTAAGTTGCGTGTTTGCTTACCTTCGCAGGTTCAACGGGATTAGGCTTCTTCTGCAAACTATTAGAAATGAACATCAATTTTTTTATCTATCTTTTTTTTTTTTTTTTTTTTTTTATAATTTATTTTTTGACAGCATACAATGATGTGTTAATGTTCCCTTGTTCAATGAGAAAGTGATAGTCACTATGCACTTGCCACATATGGTCGTAGTACAATGTACTTGGACAAACATCGTTTCTAGAGAGAAATGGTAATTGCATTGCATATAGTTGAATTGTCACACCAATTTAGGTGATAATTTAAAATGTTTTGATTGTTTGAATGTGTAAAATTGTTTTGAACTGTTAATCTATCCCATTAAATTCAATTGCATCCGTATAACCATTCTTTAAACAATTACATACATGTTCTTATTTCTCTTTTTATTTATTTTTTGTCCAAAAAAAAAAAGAAACAAAAGATTCATCTCAAAATTGTTACTTATATATAAATAAAATAGTACTTCATCTCTCTGTTTTTTTTAATTGTCAGTTATATAAATAAAATTTGCTATTTTCGAAATAAAATAATTGTCACAATTTATTCGCTAACTTTCAAAGTCCAAATAAATTCTAACAATTGAGGGACATAGTAGCAGTGTGTTTCACAAAAATTTCGAAACAATATCGGCATCACACTTTTTTTTTTTTTTTTTGAATAGGCAAAATTTTATTGAACCGAAAACTCATGTAAGACGCAAAGAGTCGGTATAATCAACAATACAAGGATGCCGCCTATAGGCGTAACATCCAACCTCCAACACCAATCCGGCGAGGACACCAAAAAACCAAACTACAAAACAAACATGGCGTAAGCTGTGACTCTGAAATCTAATTACAAACACCAAAATTCAATCCCATAGCTATGCCTCATCCATTCCATAACTGCCCCATGGGGACACACCGCACCAACAGCCGCTGGCCAGGAAAAAACAGCAGCTGAAAAGCTGCGCGCATGACAGCAAACAGCCCCAGCAGCAACTGTTCTGTGAGGGAGAAACAACTGCGAGGGAGAAACAACTGCCGGAAGGTATCAAAGTTACGTTCAAATTTTAAATCATATTCTTGTTTATGTCAACTATTATATGCCAGTGGTTACCAACACAGATTCAGTTTGGTCTCTTATGTTAATCATACTTGAGCTTCAAAATCACAATATGCTGTTACAAAAAGACACCGCGGAAGTGAAAAGGATATGTATATTATATTATAGCAATTGAAACTCATAGAGTTCCACGTTCAATACATCAAATGAATCAGCTGCTTAGCTAAGTGTGAAATACCAACTTCTGCAATTCTTTTCACCATACTTTATAATAATACTAGTAAAATTTTAGATAATACAAAGGGAACATATATATATAGTATTCTTTTTCGGCTGGGAAAGAATGTGACCTCGAGCTGAGGTCTTTCAGACTCAAACGTGGTGGTCGTTCTTGATTCGACAGGAGCACAACATATATATTTGAAACATTCAAACAATAAAAATAGAAGTAGATAAGTTAACTACTTTTCACGACTCTAAAGCTATAATGCCTTCTCAAGCATGGAATGGATGCTTTTAAACCTTTGCTAGCTCAAAGGGGGCGGGTATGTCTCCCACTTGCCCTACCACAAAGACGTGCATTCTTTGGAATAGGAAACTCGTCTCTGATTGAGGTTGATGCTGTGTAAACGCGTAAATAAAATTGTTGGCCAAGATACTGTCGTGCCCAAAACTCGGTCCTCAAGTTCCACATTCCAACGTTGTCAAGTGCAACATAAATAGCCGTCCATGAATAGGGATATACCTTTAACAAAATTGAAAATCATATATTGCATCAGTTAGAAACAACAAAAATTGGGGAATCTCACATAACAGAAAGAAAGCCGGAAAGGTTAAATATAGAAACAAATTTTTATTCCAAAGTCTCACACACTGATTAAACACTGCTTCTATGTATAGGACAGCTAGTTAGGTAGTTGTAAATCAACAAACTGAACGTCTAAGTAACCAACCAACTAGTAACTGGTTGTTTGCATTCTAAATTACTAACTCTACCCAATAACAACTATATAATATGATTCTCACCTGAGTGGTGCAACGCGCTACTGCATCTCGAAGATTGTACCCGTTTCTGCTAGAAGTTGTCCACTGTCCTCCATCCATACTACACATTGAAATAATTTAAGTCATAAAGTGATAAATTTTAGAAATACCAGAGACACAATATCAATTGAAATAATTTAAGTCACAAAGTGTTAAATTTTAGAAATTCCAGAGACACAATATCAGTAACATGGTAGTTTATATATTTCTTTTACAAAAGTAAAAAACATGTTACAGTTACAAATGCCAAATAAATAAGGATTGTTTAAAGAAATTGTAATATTTAAAAATATAAGTAAATAACTAATAAGCATTAAAGTGAAAGGATAAGTAGAAGTTAAATATGTGCAGTGTGCTCACCCAACAACAAAGAAAGAGTAGCCATCAAGATGATAGCTCTGAACAATGTTCTCGTTGTTTTGGAAGACAATCTCAACAAAAGATCTGTAATCAGCTTGCATCACAGATGTGTCAAGGTAAAGGCCACCACCAGTGGGTCTCTCAGATATGCTTCCAACGCGAAAAACACCGGAGATTTTGAAGTAATCAGCGAGCTTAAGAGGCGTGTCTGGGACAACATAAGATACACTGTTTATTCCATATCTTTGCTTGCCATTAACCTGACCAGGAGAGCTAGCCAGAATGATTGTCTTTGTTGTGTTTATGAGACCGTAATGGTAGGATCCTTGTGGGTTAGGCCTTGGTCCACTTGCTGTAAGGTTAGTCCTGAAATTATGGATCATAGCTTGAGTCACAATAATCACTTCGTGCACTTTAAGTGAATCATACAAACAACGTAAATACTATATGTTGTAAGGAGTGGTCATTTATTTAAAGAGTAGGAATCGAATTCGGTATCTTAGAATTTACAGTACTCATACAAACTGTGCATGAACCACTTCTCAGTGGTTAAGGAGTAGTCGATTTAATCCTTAAAGTTATTATTTTTACAATAGTATTTGACATTGAAAATCTTTGATCATAACAATCTTTCTGAATACAATTTAGTCTATGAAAGTTTTAGAGACTAATGTGATTGAGAGTTTTAAAATTCGAAGATTGTTTTTAAAATTTCTTTAATTTCATGACACAAAATTGACATTGAATTTCAAAGACTTTTAATTGGAGGACAGGGAAACTAATAATAATTATAGTGACAATAATGACTGTTTCCGATAAGATCTGAACTATGTCCCATGAGGTTGCAAGGTAAAAACACTCGCCACTGAGCTCATAGTCGAATTTTAGATACTAAATTAATGATTCAATTAGTTAATTTTTTTATTCAAGCATACTAAATTCTGTAAAACAACAATGTAGATATTATTCAAAGCAGCTTAAAAGTGAAATACCTGATTGAGCGGGCCTGGTTCAAAGACCAATCAACTTGGATTGTAGGTCCACCAGGGGGTGGGCCTGATACTGCGCCTGCAGAATTGCTATAGCGAAGCACCGCAGTGGTGGTGAGGATCTTAGAGGAGAATCTTGTGGAAGCCACAACGTAGTAGTCCTGAGAAGGTTGATCAGCAGTTACTAGCACTGAGTAAGATTGTCCCACATGAACATCAAGTGAGGAGTATGTAGTTTGAAGTGTGTGTGTTCCTTCCACTTCTACCAACTTCAATTTGTGGTTTTGAATTCGAAAGTTAAGGGAATGTTGCAATCCCACGTTTGATATCCTAAGCCTATAAGTCTTTCCTGTTGTGTACAAATGGTGATAAGCATTAAAACAAGATTATTTATTTGTGTGTTTGCAACATTTTCTTTTTATTTAATTTAATAATAATTACCTACCTTGTTCAACATTGAATGATAATCCATTAGGTCCACGACCATTGATGAGGACTCCATCAGGTATAGGAAGCTTCTTTCCCTTATCAAGATGGGCTTTCAGAGTCTGCATAACATCCACATAATGTTAATAAATTCCTTACAGATTACAGAACTGGGAGAATTGAAGTTGAATCACATTATCATTTAGAATACTCAAATTTGATGAGATTTTAAGCAACAAAAAGAAAACTTCATTTAAAATTTGATAAGATTAGAAAATTTAAGTCAAAATATAGTACTAATCCATAAAAGTTCAAGTAATTGATTTATTGTTTTCAAAGAATATCATTTTGTTGGATATATAGGTAGTAGTATTGTATAGGTAGTTAGTATTAATATGTAATAGTAGTATATGATATAAGCAAACTTGTACTCCCTCATTGTCCATTGGGTGGCAGCAGAGGTATCTTATGCAGAAGTCGATAATATTTTATAGCCAAGAAAAGGTTTTTTAAATAATAATTTAACAAACAGTTTTTTTTATAAAAGGAATTAACAAAAGTTGATATAAAGTTTTTTTTTGGCTGAAATAGTAAAAAGTTACTAAGATTTTATGAATGAATTTCTTTTGTCAGAAGTAACAAGCATCACATGAAAACTAACTGACAAAATTTGAACCCGGATAACCATAGAAACTGTCTCGTTTATAAATTCATATGATTAAAAAAAATTCTTGGTATCCGTCATTTTCTCACGAGTTTATAGCTTATTTATATTAACTTATACTGTATTTTTATAAGTTAATTTAAGTAACTTAAAACTTACTATATGTTATCATTTTTCTCTCAATTTTACTCTTGTAATCTAAATTCAGAAAAATAAAATATTAATTAAATATAGAAAAATGCTAAAAGTGTCATTAGAGCATTGTTTAAGCATCCAAAAATAGCAACTTTTACATTGGAAATTACGCAGTTATGACTTTAACATATGTTTAACTTCTTTCAAGACAAAATTTCTATTAATAGATTCCTTAACAATGCCCTTAGGATATTGGCTAACAAAACCCTTAAATATATCACAGTATGTTTTTTCATATTTATAAGCTAGTTTCACCAAACATTATAATAAATTTAATACTAATGGTTTTTCCGTTATGTTCCTTCAAAAAATAGTTATTCCACTATGAGCGTTGTAAGTTAGCTTATGAGGCTGACCAAAAAAAAAAAAAAAAAGCAAAAAAGTTAGCTTATGAGTAAGCGTATCAAATTCACAGCGTGTCGTCCCCGCTGTATTGCATTGAAGGTTCAAATTCATGAAGTCTCTAATAAGTGATCACCGCTTGGCAACTTGCTTAAATTAAACACATAGTCAGATCGGATAGAAGAGGGTTATCCCTTGGCACACAACTCAAAATGGAATGAAAAAACAATGCAATTTGTCATAAAGGAGTAAATTTGTTTCATTGCCGCCAATCCAAGTTTGACGATTAAATCTGTATTCTAGTAAGAATATTTGGGGGATGAAACTGTAACCACTTCGTAATTAGCCAGCAAACCAGTTTCTATATTGATTGCGTAGCATTTTCCAATATTGAACGCGTCGTTCATTTTAAAAACTGCTGTGGGAGTGGGGACTACTATGTGATAGAGACTAGACCACAAAAAAAGTTGAGTAGTTCTTGTTTTTTTACTAGCTTGGAGAATCATTTGAATCCATTCCTAACATCTCCAATGCTAGAACCATATTTGTATTCTTCAAGCATTTTGGTGGGGTTCAAAACTGCTGCCACATATGTATTAAAAACATCTTTTCATTTTTACTCCAATGCAAAGAACAATATTTATGTTCTTAACTTACATTATAGTCCTACATATGGCCCCACATGTTTTTATTTATTTCAATACTTTTTTTTTTGTCAAGTAGCCTAGTGGCTAGAACTCACACAATTAAATTGTGGAGAAGTGGAGTGTCCAGGGTTCGAACTCCTGCCCCTGCATATAATATGCCATATCCCTACCAACTGAGTTAAGCTCACGGGGATTTATTTCAATACTTTTAAATTAAAAGACTTATTTAAGTATTATTTTTAATAAAATTAAATAATGAAAAAAATACATATATTATTATCTAATTAAGAAAAGAAATACATAATTTATACAATTCTTCCCAACGGTAAGTATATTTATTCTTCATAACAATAATGAATGTTTTCTTTTATTTATAATAATAAAAATTCTAGAATCTACACCCACTACCCAGTATACTACGTTTTGAGACTATCCAGTATACTATATTCTCTCAAAACTCCTCAACTGCCATTACCGTCTCCCATTTTCCTTAATTCTTTCATCTTCAGTTTTTCTAACTTCCTAGTTATTGCATTTTTTTAACAGTTCTCTCACATATTTCATACCAATCTGAGATAAAAAAATCAAGAGAAAAACTTATATTGAAGAAGCAGAAAAAAAACTCAAATCTCAAATTGAAGGAAAAAACTCAGATTCAAATGGGGAAAACGAAACTCGGATTTAAGATGATGAAATTGGTTGTTTTGATTTGTGATTTTTCAATTGAAATTATATAATTTGGAATTTAAGTTATTTGATTTAGTTTTTGGATTTTGATTTTGCATCTTCTCTCTCTTTCATATGCTTTTTCTGACCCTTTTCCCGCTAGAACTTGTTCTCCCTGAAAAACATTTTCTCCAGCCTGTCCTCCATGTCAGCCAACTCAAATGGGACATAGAACTAGAACGGGTTCTTGAAGCTTTAGAACCTTTCTGAAGAACAGCGCTAAACTTATGTTTGAAACAATCTACGGTATATAAAGAAATGAAAATAGAACTTAATTTTTTACCATTTTTTTAAATTCATATAAAGAAATGAAAATAGAATCCCTGCGAATTTAACTTAGTAATATTACATATTATATGCAGAGGTCGGAGTTTGAACCCCGGAAACCTCACTTCTCCACATTTAAATTCATGTGTATAATAATTTGGATGATCGTTCGATCGATAAAAATATTCGACTTTCTTCATATCTAATTTAAAAATACAAATAAAGTTTTTTAATTGTTTGATGGTGTAACATATACTCCCCCCATTTTTAAATATAAACAAAATTGACTTTTTAGATTCATTCATTTATCATATACACCCTTTTTTTTTATACAAAAAGGGCAAAGCCCAACAAAAGCACTCTCTAACTAATGAGTGAATGAATATATTATATATGAGAATGAAATATTACTCCCTTCGTCCCAATTTAACTGAGCTAGTTTAACTTTTCATACGGATTAAAAAAAGTGTATAAATGAAATAGAGAGAAAAATGATTTTGAGTGTCTTTGGTAAGTATTGGTGCATTCTTCTTTATCATAAATGTAAAGTAGAATATATTGAATTAAGAATAGTAAAAGTAGTATTAATTAGAGTTATAATTGAAAAAAAAATAATTAATGTTGTATTGAAAACTGAAATGAGTCAAGATTACTGTGACAATAATTTTTTATAAATGACTCAGTTATTATGGGACGGAGCGAGTATAAAAGAAGGCAAGTTAATTAATTGTATCATACCGTATGGTTGGACTTGTACCAATCACCAATAAGGACAGTGTAATCTCCAGCTGGTTCAGGGAAAGGGACTGGAATTCTAGGTCTACTGAGTATCCTAATGCCTCCAAAACCACCAGCTGCTTTTTGAAATGCTAGAGATGGAAAGTAGTAAAAGCTTCCAATTTGATCCTTCACTTGAAGAATATATGTGAAGTTCCTCCCTGGTGGGATGGGGCATGTTGTTCCCGAAACACCATCTTCGAATGAGTTCCTTCTCTGCTGGATCCCATTCCTGCAATTTCATTCAATTAAATCCACATTCCTTAAATGGATTGTCACATTGCCATATCTACAGTCTACCACTCAATTCATGTAATAGTATTTAAAAATCTACCACTAAATGTGCCATATAATAAAAGCTTTAACTAATATGGTCATTTTTGGGGTACAATTATATGTCATTTAATGGAGAATTATATATATTTTTATTTAAAAAAAGTTATTAGAAAATTACTTACATTTTTTTACAATCAGAAAAAAGTACTGTAATTGTAAACTTTCATTAACAGATTCACTCTCACTTATCATAACTGTTTATTTAAAAATTTATGAAAATAATTTCTAAATTAAAAAACTTTTTTTGACAAACAACTGTATATAACTTTTTTTAAATTAAAACATTTAAAAAGTGGCGCACGTGATTTTGGACAAAACCAGGATGGAGTAGGTGGTAAGCTATAATGGAATCCAGCAAGCTAACAGCCAACGAAAATAGTAAAAGGTAAATTGATGATGGATGGATCCATGGATGGGCCATAATGTAAAGTGTAAGTGTTGCGTTTTTTTCAACCTTACATAATGACCAACTTCAACAACTACTTCTGGAAACTTTTACTTACTCTCTTCAATTCAATTTCCCTTTCTACATTTACTAGTTCTACAACGAGTAGTTTCTTCCACCACATAATTCCGACAATATGCCATAATGGTTGCTTTCTTGTTAGTCCAAATTTATGAATTAGATTATCACTCCCAACTAGTAACATTAATACCTAATTCCATCAAGTACCAAAATCATGTGCTTTTGCTCTTTTAGAAATGAAAAAAATGTGACAAAAATAAATAAGAATGAAAAAACAAGTGAACCAGATCTGGATCCGTGTCTAGTGTCCACACATTTGATCCGGCACATGGGAGACTTCTTTAGTGCTGCCACTATTTAGCTAGAGTCATATAACAAACATCCAAAGTGGAGAATTGCCTTTTTCATTTTGATGGATAAATCCAACCCACATCAGCATCAAACAAACATACCCTTAAGTGCGTCGACACTAATCACATGATTTGGTTTTAATTAACCTTTTGTGCTTTGAGTTTTATATTGTTACTTATAAATCTATTTTAAAATGGTAAATTGAAAGGGCTAATAATGTAAATGTTTGAACAGAGAAGAAAGAGCTTGTACCATGAGATGAGAAAGGGTTCATTCAAACTGTTGAAGACATTGATAATGAGGTTGTCGTTTGTAACAGAATGAATGTCTGGACCAGGGAATTGGCCATTGATCAATATACCCTGTGAAAATTAAATAAATAAATAAAAAAAAATGGAGTTAAATGTTATGAAATTGAAACATATAATATAGGAAGAAAACAAAAGCATGAGAAAGTGAGTGAGATTGAGATTTGATTTGAAACACACGTACCCTTTGACGAACTCCAAGTGGGTAAATGTCACCGTAAGTAACATTCCAGTTGAAGAATTTATAGGGATCTTCAGCTGAAGTAATGTGAAACAAAGAAGTAGAAACACATAGAAGCAAGGCTCCAACAGCAGCTAAATTGAGAGTCATTTTGCTCCCACACACTTAACTAACAAAAAATCTTTTGCCTCTCTACGCGGCAATGCTTACTCTAAATAGTTGTAATGTTTAATTGGAGAGAGAGAAAGAGACTTTTAAAAGAGGTGGGGGAGGGGTCAGAAATGATTAGGGAGGTGCGGTGGAAGAAGAGAAGGGAGTGATGTGTACTGGTATGTATTAAAGTGTAAAAAATGTTAAAATAAAAGAGAGGGAAAAATTTGAGGGAATTCATTTGGAAGGATATAGTATTGGACAAATCTTAATAATAATAATGTTTTTGCTTCAAAGGGTGGAAATGAAATGGGGAGTGTCGGTCGTGGGGTCCACAGAAGAAGGTTAATAATTATAGTGGGTTTGTCTTCCACATGGCTTTCCTTTACAACCTGCAACTGTGGGTGACTAGGTGGGGAAATGTTTTTGTTTGTTTTCATTCCTACGGGCGAAGCACGGTGATTCGCGCGAACACATGTGACTTCTTGTTTCAAACACCTCAAGAGAAGCCTCGAAGGCCACTTATCTGATAGATTTTCTATGCTCACGGTATAGTTTAGTGATACTACTTTTTAAAGAAATTTATTGATATTTTTTTAATTTGTTTAAATATGTATTTCATCTTTGCAATTAGGGGTCGTTTAAAAATTGATTCATGTAATCGTTAATCTTAGTAATTTACCCTTGCATTGTTTAATCATTTAAAATTTCGTCCATCTTCCCATTTAATCATTGTCATGTCACTAATTTGATGATGTGGCAATCACTATCATACATGAAATTCCAATTCTTTCTTCAATATTTTGTCCTCTTCTTCAGGGAAAATTGGAATTTCATGTGTGGTAGTGATTGTCACGTCATCGAATTAGTGACGCGGTAGTGATTAAGTTGGTTAAAGGACGAAATTTTAAATGATTAATGATTGCAAGGTTAGTTTGCAAGGATTAGCGAATACATGGACCAATTTTTAAACGACTTCTAATTGCAAGAATGAAATACATATTTAAGCATTTTAACTTTGTATACAAAGTGACAAATAGTATCAGAAGTTCGAACATAGTTGTGAGGTCTCATGTTCGAACTTGAATTAGGTACAATACCGACAAATGAGTTAGGTGTTACAAACGATTTAATGATCTACTAATAATACCTATAATCTATATTCTTACTATAACCGTTTTGAAAAGGAATATTTCTAATTCTAACTCAATCTATGTAAAACTCACTCAAAGAATAAAGAATATCTTTCATTTTTAGGTCATACTTCATCCAATATCAATTTTTTAAGATACCCTTCTCACACTCAAGCATGTACATCTAGAATGTGACTCAAGCAGATGATCGAATAAATATCAGCTAAGAAATATCAATATGACAACAATAAATGAAAACGGGCATGAATTGAGTTTGGAGACACATAAATGTTTTGTCTTTGTTCTTTGTACGAAATTGACACCAATTAGGAGCTTGTTACAAAAGCTACATACAATAAAGAGTCAACAAATATCTGCTTACAAGGGCAAAAATCAATTATCTTGAGAAAATTCGAGTTTGGTCACAAGACTCATCTAAACATGTTTAATTTCTAACAAAATAATAAATAAGTAAATAAGCAATTACCCCCGTGAAATAAACAAAACGTCAATTATTCTCCCTGAAATTGCACAACGTTAATCAATTTATCCTCTCCGTCAAATTTTTTTGTTAGTCAACATGACGTTTTGCAAATATCCCCGAAGTTTTGCACTTATGTGAATATCAAATTCTTACTCTAATACATATTATACGAAAAAAATTACATAATGTATCTTAACTTATAGATCATGATAGATTTTTTTTCACTACGATCTTGTGGTGTGTCAATCAATTAATGTATCTGAACTCCATTCAATTTATTCCTCTCTTTCTCTTTCTTATAGCTGCCAGTAAGTTGTAAGGATAAGGATCCATTTACCACAAGATTGCCCAACACTTGCGAGAGGGCCATAGCATAAATTAGACCTTCTAAACACACTACGTGCATATTTAGATCGACCGACAGTAAAATTATCTTTGAAGCTTTAGAAAAAACCATGTGATCCCACCATAGTTTAATTAAACTCGCTATAATTGCCTAATTACGAACATGCAGTGATTCGTCGTTATATGCCATCAAACTTGAGTAAATACAGAGTATTGTATTTAGTAAAAAAATTCAACATACTGATGAGTGCACATGTCTAGACCGTGTGAACAAAATATTTACAAGAGCTGACACACGTTGTCAGGAGTTATTCTGTATCCAAAAACCAATGGCGACTGCTTATTACGCATTAGTGAAAAACAAGCATACAGCTAGCAATGTTCCCGTGATCTTCGCAGTCAAAGTGTCATTCATATTCATATAGTCTTCTACTCTTTATGCCGGAGTCCGACCATACACATTATACAAAGATTCATGCCACTATTATTGTTTTTTTATGTTAAATTGTTTCTTGTCAAATCACATTGACGATAAATTTTCTCAAAACCGAATGATAACTTTGAACTGCATAAAGTAAAACTGAGTTTGAACTTGATAAATTAAAATTACCATATTTCAAATCAAATTAAGGATAGATTCATCCTTGCTCGTGCATTATAAAAATATTCCTTCAGATCTAAACTTTCCATGACAGGAGAATTATAGCAGCAAATTTCAGCTCCACACTGACATCTTTAATGTTCATAATTTTTTTTTGGATAACCACAAGTACAACCCACAGCCTAATATGAATGTATTTCAACCATAAAATGTGGGAGTAAACAGGGGTTGATATGCACCTAAAGACTTCCATAAATCAGATTTTTGCTTTAAAGTGACCCTACCACAATTATCAAGGGAAAAAAGAACAATTGAACATTTTTTTTTTTAATTTAGTTGTTAACCTATAGTGTCCAACACATACTCAAACAAACACGCACGGGGATTCAAATAAACACACGGGGAGCGGGAAATGCGGTGATCTAGGTTCGAACTCGTGATTCCACATAAAAATGTCCCCACAACTAGCCAAATCACTAAGTTGTAACAAGCAATTACTATATCACAAAATAAATCATATAGGTGAAATAGTTATAATTGAAAAGAGTTTAAAGAATATACACTAAAAGTGTAAAACTTTTTTGCACATTTATCTAATCAAGATTTTGTCACGTAGATGTTTTTTGAAATATTTTAGAAAATAATATAATAAAGTGGTATTATAATGAAATCTGATAGATGATTGTGGAAAAAAGGTTTTACACAGCCAATGTATAGTACTTAAACTATAGGAAAAAACAAATCAAAAGTAAGAGACAACGTGATTTTTGTCTGAATAAAACTAAAACAGAGAGGTCAATATCTTCTTTATTTCTCAAAAGAAATGGAAGACTCCATTTATGAGAGAGACATATAAATGTGAGATTAAAATGAGCAAATTTTAAAACTACTTGTATACATGGGTCCCTTCAAACTCTCTGTGTCTTTATCTCGTCAAATGGAGCCCTCTATTTCTTATGAGAGAGGATTCCAAATCGAGTATAATATATAGAATGCAAGTTTAGTACGATACACATTAATCCTACCTTACGGCTGGAAATTCAGAAACAATCAAACAAGCAGTATAACAAGACTCACATTTCAAATACCTTAGATCAATCATACAAATGTTGAGATACAAAGATATCTCGATCCTAGAATCCAAGTAGGGTGGTTGAAGCAAAAAACTTCAATTGTAATTTGAAATAGAAAAGTACCAGTCAAGTTTAAAAGAAAATTTCACAACACACAAATATATTGTATGAGACTAAAACTGGAGTGGCAAAGAATTAACAAAGAAAATAAGATCAAAGTTGCAGAGATGAAAATGGTAAGATAGACAGGTGGCTTCACAACAGTATGTAAGAATAATACAAATACTAGGGACAAAGCTGGGGGTGACTGTCATTGTAGAAAATATGGTTATCGTGTAATGTCATATGGGTATGTCTGGAGAATAAACACATAAGCAGGAGTAGGAAGAGTTAAACAAGTAGATGATAGTATTTTTTATTTTTTTTTGTAGAAGTAGTAGATGATAGCATAATAGTCAGAGATTAAGAAAAACCAAAGAAAACTTAAGCCAAATTATCAAGAGATTTAGAAGTAATCAAGTAAATGATCTAATGTAACTTGTAGACTTAATTCAGTACCTAATATTGTGAAAGTGGATTAATCCATGTAGTTAACTTCGCCCAATAAAAAAACAACTGATTGTTGTTGTATATTTAAGAACAGACAATTAAGAATACAAATATTAGGGAGAAAGCTGGGGTGACCACAAATAAAGAAAAGATGGTAATCAAATTATGTGGGGTATCTACATAGAATAACTGCGTAAGCACGAGAAAGAAATAGTGTAATAGCTGGAGATAAAGGAAAACCACCGAAAACCATGTCCAATTTATAAAGATAAATTTAGAAGTAAACAGTCTATTTGTGAACTTAGCGCATGACATAATATTGCAAAGTTGATTAATCCACAAAGCCAACCTCATGCAATAAAAAAAAAAAAAAACGTATAATTTTTTTACCTGCTGATTAATAATTAATTAGTATTTTTTATTCTTTAATGAGCATCCTTATACTCTAGGCGGGTCATCTTATCAAGTTTAAATTGAAATAAGATCTACACCCGAACAAACACTAGTGATCAGGGGCATCCAGAAAAGTTTTGGATCTCAAATTGACCTCCAAATTAGTGGGATGGCAAACCTTTTCAGAATACATTGTTAACATAGCTAATGAGCTCTTACAGTAATACACTAATATGGTATACCTAATGCTAAATAATTTATTATACAGTTTAAACATTTTTATCCCTATAACACATGGGTATCAGTTTTCGTCCTTAAAAAAATTGGGTCAGGTTTTGTCCCTAACTTTTTAGTAATTGCTTTCATCCCTGATCATGTGGCACCAGACATTGGGAAAGGCAAAAAAAATCGTCCATCAATAAAATGTGAGAGTGAAATGGCAAAGACCCACCTGAAGGGGGTTGAATAAAATTGGTTTTCATTTTTCAGTTCACCTCAGTGGCCATTGAGAGTCACAGCGAAAGATGAGAAAAATAAAAATCTAAGAACAGGCGGAGAGGAAGATAGGAATTAACATGCTACAATGATAATTCTAGGCAAAATTGCAGAAAAATCATTGGTTGAAAAAGCTACATTTTCGCTTACTGGTAAAATACGGGCAAGGGAGTGTCGAAATTTGGGGCCTAACTCAACCTTACAAAACCGGCTCATTAGGTGAGGAGTGCCTCCTCTTTATAAACTCTTATCAAGGGTCTTATCTATCCGAAGTGGGACTTGGGTTTTTCCCAGTAAAGAGAGGGGAGGTGAAAGGAATGGCAGGGAAAGGAGGGAGATGGGGTGGCAGGAGAGGATTTTGGCTATGTAAAAAAACCTCATTGGCGTGCGTGTATGTAATGCCACACGGCCACGTGACCATGTTGAGGTGGACTTCTGTGAGCCACATCATCACATATCAGGAAAAAACAATGATGCGGCACTAGCCCTCGCCGACAATTAAATTTGAAGGACCAGAATCAAAATACAAGGTTATTTAAGTCCTCCTAGTACTAACAGAAGTGAAGTGATGTGTTGCGTGTGCAACTGTGTGAGGAGATTTGGTAATGGAAAAAGGGGCATTTATCATGCCAAACAAATATACTATTGGCAAAAGCAAAGAGCAAACTGACCAAATCAAGAGTGTAGATTCATTTATTTATGGTTTCAGGGTGCACTATGATAAATAATAAACCAAATTCAGAAACATTGAGAGATAGAAAGGTCAGGGAGGAGAACACTTGAACCGTTGTAAATATTTGATTCAAGTACTCGTGGTTCTCACTGATGGACCTATTCATTATTGTTTCCAAATACTTAATTAAGTTCGCAAATCAGGGATATGAATGTGGATTAGGGATTCAAACTAGGATATGGCCCAAATAAACTCAGCAACTGCAAAGGTCGAAACCATGTTGCCATAGCACAAAATAAAACAAACTTAGGATTTGCAAACCTACCAGTGATTGCATAATGAAGAAACTTAGTGTTGATGTGCAGTGGAAACAACAATGATTTGACAACAGAAACTAAGCAGCACCAACAAGGTCACTTAGGGCCTGCTTGGATTGGTTTATTTGAGCTTATCTACTAGCATAAATGCCTGTAAGACTGTTAGGGAGAAATTTTGAAAACAGCTTATGACATGTTCATAAGCTGTTTTCAACTTATTTTATAATTTTTGAAAACATCTTATAGCTTGTAGCTTATGCAAAAATAATTTTATTTTATTTCATCTTTGTTATAGAAATAACTTATACAAAGGCGCTTATCATGATAATATAAATGTAAGAAGATCGAATTACTAAATGTAAAAATTCATGAATTTGCTAGGTTTCAGGACACCTACGACCCTTGTTTCTGTTCTTCCTTTATTCCTTCAGACGGAAAATTACATTCAAATTGAATACGAATTGCAGTCACGCACGGTTGAAGTACAATCATCAAACATCCTCAACAAGAAAACTACACTATATTCCTAGCACCTAGTCTCAAAACCCTAGTTTCCATTATCAGTTACGACAACAATTTAAAAGGAGGAGCTGAGAAATCATGTAGCATAGAAAATACTCACGGGAAGTAGAATGATTGCTATTCATTGAAGAGACTACGAAGGCGAGAAGCGAAGAGACCAGTGGAATCTTGAGAAGCTTCGTGAAGCAATGAAGTCTTGATATTTTTCATACGATCGGTGAGTGAATCGTGTTCTTCCCTCAGATCATGAGTATCCTCTTGGAGTCCATGGATTCGGTACTTTTGTCCCAAAGATTTCATGCTTAAGAGAAGAATTCCAGTCATTGCGAAAAGTTGAATGAAGCTGTCCTTTCGTTTCATCGCGTTCGCAAAAAAAGTTAGCTTCTTCTTCGAGTCAACGGCACCGGCGGCATTCGGTCGGACTGAGGAGGAGGAAGACATGGTCACACCACTGATAGCTGCCTTCTTTCACTGCTTGTTGTGATTCAACGCCAGCCACAGCCTGATGAGTGAGCGTCTATATACTGTTATACTCCGATAAAACCTCAAGGCGCTTTGAGTTTAATGTCTTCACAAATTGATTTTAAGTTTTTTTTTGTCCGGGGTTCAAAACGCTCTATATAAAATGCAATATTCCTACCAACAGAGTCAAACTCACGGGGATGATTTTAAGTTATTTTGATCACACGTATTTGTAAATGTTTATTGTTTAATTTAATCATTTTGCCACGTTATCGTTTTTGTAACGTTTGATTAATAAAATGACTAAAATTCTCTCAAAATAAAAAATAACTAAATTGAAAATGTTTACAAATTTAAAAGGCTTGTGTGTGACCATGAAGACTTATGTGCGACCAAAACAACTTAAAATGTTAATCTCTTACAAACCTCAAACTTAAAGGACCTGATGTAATTTAGCCTTTTTTTTAAGGAAAAACCTTAGTATTTTTTATAATTTCTTTTTAGGCTTCATATACCGGGCGTAAGTGGTTCAGACAAAACGAACAAAAATTCCAAATCGAAAAAGTATTGACTTTGTTTGGTTCGGTTTGAACCGACCTAACCGATCTAGTTTAATTTGGTATTTTATGCTTGATGTCGAGATCTAAAGAACGGCTGAATCGAACTAATGCTTATCATATCCCTTCAATTTACTAATATCATTCATTCTTCACCTCATACACGCTTAAGTAAAGTTAGGATGGTGAATTGAAATTTGACGATTTAAGTTGAAATTGTAGTTTTTTTTTTGTTACATTTTGAAATTTTAGTTTGAAAGTATTTTTTAATTTAACGGCGAACTTAATTTTATGATGTTTAAATTTCAATTTTGGGAGATAAGTTAATGCAGAACCAATCGGTAACTTGATTAGGCGGTTTTTGTTTTTATCACGGTCTTTCCAACAAATATGGTCAATCTTCACTTTGTTGCAATCAATTAGAGAATGTAAGGCTTACTACATCCGTTTAATTTATTTTTTTTATCAATGTAACATCAGGGAGTTATCTCCATAACCAGGATATATCTATCAATCAGACGTATTGGTCAGGTTAAAATGGGGAATTTAAAGGGCCTAAGAGATATCAATAAGGTCTAAAAATAAATTATCTAGTACTTTTTGATACGTGGAGTATGAAAAATAAACTTGGTCCAAATAGTAATACAGAAAACAAATAAGGTTGAGTCTTAAATCATTTTTTAGGTTTAATTGATCTACCGGTCCTTTAACTTATTTTTTTATTCAATTTGGTCTCATAAGTCTTAACTTTCTCAAACACGTCCTTTAACTTATTTCTTTTATTCAATTTAGTCAAATTTTGATAATTTTAATCCCCTAAAAAAAGAAAGGCTTAATTGCACTTTTGGCCCCCTATCTTTCCAAAAGTTGCGATTTTAGCCCCTAACTAATTAAAATACAAAACAGCCCCCTATGTATTAGATCTTTGGCAGTTTTGGCCCCCAAGGCCACTTTTGACTTAGTCTTCACTGACGTGGCACCCACATCCCTTAAGTGAGGTGCCACGTGTCGACCATTGTGGGTGCCACGTCAGCAAAGACTAAGTCAAAAGTGGCCTTGGAGGCCAAAACTGCCAAAGATCTAATACATAGGGGGCTGTTTTGTATTTTAATTAATTAAGGGGTCAAAAGTGCAATTAAGCCAAAAAGAAACCGTTGAATTACGGAGGTCTATCAGATTTTATGGTGTATCACCAACACTTAATTTTTTACTTTATTCATCTTCTTCCTCCATCTTCATCTTCTTTCAACCTTCATCATCCCATTAAAATTATTCACATCTCTCATAAAAATCTAGAAAAATAAAATTAAAAAACTCAAATTAAACACCGCAAATAAAATAAAATAAAACTCACAAATTAAACCATACAAATCCAAAAAAAGAACTAAACAAATTCATATCAAACCTTTTCTCCCAAATCCAAACCTGCAATTTATTTCTTATTCATATTCATAGATCGAAGCTCGTTCCAAGATTCGGTTAAAGTTTCACAAAATTGCAACTCCTCAATTCTACAGCTCTAAGTTTCACACATAGTTTTGCTGAAACGCAACTCTTGAATCCTAGAACGTGAAATTATGAACAAAACAACAACACCAAATAAACAGAAGAAAAAAAAAACCTCTACCAGCAATCAGCCAGCGACCAAAAGAAAAGCAAAACACCAGATAACTAAAACACACCAAACAACAAGAAACAACATGCAAACACAATCGAAGTCGGTACAAATCAATTGGATTTGGAAGTTCGGATGAAAGGCCAATTGGGGATTTTGAGGTTCTACCCAATCTATCAAAGTAAGGGTGGAATAATCACTGTAGATGTGAAGAACAGTGGTACTAAGGAGTATATTCATATGGTAGTGGAGAGCTTACTGTTCTTGAGGGAGAGTCACATTCAGATCTGATTGTTGCAGGTGGGAATGAAAGTTTAGGATAAACTATTTTTTGTGAAAAAAGGTGGGTTTTTTCCTAATGAAAGGGTACGATTTAAAAAAGGGTAAATCGAAGCCAACGTTGAGAGAAGAAGGGTGAATGAATTGGAAAAAAGTAATGGAGAAGAAGAAGTAATGGAATTCCATAAGAGAAAAAAATAAATTCGGTGTTGAAGAAGATGAAATTTGTTGGGTTTAGTAAATAAATCAGATGGTGGTGATACACTGTAAAATCTCGTAGACCTCCGTAATCCAATAGTTTCTCTTTTTAGGGGATTAAAATTATTAAAATTGGATCAAATTGAATAAAAGAAATAAGTTAAGGGACGTGTTTGAGAAAATTAAGACTTACGGAACCAAATTGAATAAAAGAAATAAGTTAAGGGACCCGCAGATCAATTAAGCTTTTTTTGTATTTTCTTTTTGAGGAGGCAAATTATTTTTTGTTTATTTTATACACTTATGTGATGAATTTTTTAATTTTGGTTTAATTGCACTTTTTCCTCCTATAGTTTGTCAATTGTGCGATTTTGCACCCCATAGTTTTAAACGAGCGATTTTGCCCCCTATAGTTTCCCCATTTTTGATTTTATGGTCTCCATGACATTTAGTGCTGATTTTTATAATTAATGTGTGCCACGTGTGTAATTCCATTTTTTAAAAAAATAAAAAAAATGGTATTTTTTAGATTTTGAGAGAAGGAGCACGTGGTTTTTATTTTAAGAAGAAATATCACGTGTCTCGTTCTCTCAAAATCTGAAAAATACCATTTTTTTTTTTTTAAAAATGGAATTACACACGTGGCACATATTAATTGATAAAAAACAGACATATCAGCACTAAATGTCATGGGGACCATAAAATCAGAAAGGGGAAAAATATAGGGGGAGTTAAAACTATAGGGTGCAAAATTGCACAATTTGCAAACTATAGGGGGGAAAAGTGCAATTAAGCCTTTAATTTTTAATAAATAATAACAGAAAAATGTTAACGAGTGTCTCTGATGTACTCTTTAAGCATCTAAAATGGTAATATTTTATGAAAGTTTGTGTATTTATTGCATTGAAAATTGAAGCTTTTACTTTTTTAAAAAATAATTTTTTCATTAGGAATACTTAAAGAGTGTCCCGAGAACACACGTTAACAAGACCCGTAATAATATTGTAATAAAAATTAGGAATTGTTCAAGATAGTTCAAGTTTAAATATTTACGATAACAATCATGAGAAATGTTAGGAACACCGTATTTCTAATGTCACTTTAACACTCACTCTTTTGAAATTGTCCGCGTGAGTTCAACTCAGTTGATAGAGACACTACATAACATATGTAAAGTAGGATTCAAACTCTAGACACTCTACTTCTCCTCATCTAACATCTGTGAGCTCGGATCATTAAACTAACAAAAAACTCCTTAAATTATACATTTTTTTTTTCAATCATGCTCTCCACCCTGCAGCCGTTCCAAATTTACCCTTACGCACCTTAAGTAATGCAGTGTTACTATTGTCGTACAAAACCCATCAGTCCAAACTCCAAGCACCATTTTCTTTCCCTCCACCTTCAAAAACCCAAAAAGTGTAATTTTTTGGGTCAAAATTCTCATCCCAAATCATTGCAAATCGTCATGAAGCAAGTTTCTACGCTCATCAAGCACCAAATATCATGTATTGTATCATCAAAACTCATCTCATTTTGCTGGTTTTTGTGGTTGGTTCGTCTGATTTTCGTAGGTAATAGGGCTAGGTGCGCAATTTTAACTTGCGCAAGTAGTAAAGGATGCGTGACTTGAGTCACGCAAGTGTTAAAGTGTTGCGTGACTTAAGTCACGCCATTGTGCTCTCTTGATTTTTGAATTTTTTGCGCCACTTTTGTTTTTGGTTAGCATGTTCCACAAGTAATTTATTTATTCTTCCTTTGTAAATTTTTTTATTTAATAGATATATAGTGAGATGGTTGACAATGTCGTGGATGATGACGTTGAACCGAAACCGGCCAAAAATGAAGCTTCCGGTGAAGGTTCCGGCGATGTCAAACCAACCGTTAATTTGAAATCGTTTAAAGTCCAGATTCCAATTCAAGCTCGAATTGGTAAAATTGAAGAACCTAAACCGATACCTATTAGTGTTATTTGTGAAGCTCGCGACACCGCCTCATTTTTTACAACAAATGCAAGATGGAGAGAGCGAGAAGAGTTACTTACTTGGGTTCGTCGACAAGGGATAAAGGCCGGATTTGGTGTTTGTATAGATAAATCCGTTTTAAAAAGGCCGTACTTGATGATGCAATGTGAAATGAGTGTGATATACAAGTCACCTAAGACAAGGAAGAAACCGAACATTTAAGGCATTGGCTCAAGGAAATGTAACTGTTTATTTAGGTTGAAAGGTTTTTTTGATAAAGATACAAATGATTGGTGGCTTACAATGCTTTGTTGAAATGTAATTTGGACGAGTTGAAGGCAAAACTTGATGCCTTCTTTATCCAAATTGGTTCAAAGCATAGAACACATATTGTCATAGTAAATGTGTCAGGCCTGGACTTGGGGGAGGATAAGGAAGAGGACTTATGGAAGACATTGTATTATCCACAACTTCTCAAAGATGATAGTGACGTTGATTTCATGTTAAGGGTAATGGTTGAGAATAACACTTTGTATCTTTTTGTCCGATCCGTTGAACTGTAATCATTATTTAAGTGTAATAGTGTAATGTTTTCCGAATTTGTGTTTGTATTGTTGAATTTTAATGAATTTGTGTTTATGTAATTTGACCGTTTATGTGAGATTATGTAATTTTATAAATTTATGGACAAATTTGTGTAATTTGGATCGTTTATGTAACGCTCCTATTTCTATTAAAGCAATTAAACATGCGAATAATACATTTATTCAAGAAATAGAGATTACGTCTTATTCAAAATTCAAAAACCGATAGACATGTATGTAAACCTCAACAGTTACAGCGGAATATAAATCAGAGTGATCAAATATATACATGCCATGAGCAAATAAATCATGTCTCAAAGGTAAATCTCAAAACCCAAACATACGGGTAGTCATCTACAAAATCATAATCCAATGGAAGATACAAACAACCTAATCTAGACCGCACAACAAGCCTAGATCAGAGCCGACACGACCCGATATCGGAGAAAGCTCCCGATATCCCACGCAAAGACTCACCGAGTGTAACACCCCGTTACCCAAAAGCAATAAAATAGCATAAATACATCAGAGTAATTTCACAACGGCATGTTACACGTCATTTCAAAATTCCTTAAATAGAAAATAAAGCTATTTAATTCGACATGTTTAATAACTTCAAAGATTATGCAGCGGAAAGTTTGCATTTCAAATAACCACAACAACGGTTAAAATTCTCCAAATAATATCTTGGCATAAAGCCTAACAACAATATCAACCATCAAAGGGCCACATCATCAAGTTCCAAAAATTGATACATAGGAGGAAAACAACAAGAAAATGAATAATAGTTCCCATCCCACGTATCAGAGCCCTAGACACGACATTGAGCCACCACCTACTACTCAGGATCATCTGCAAGTTACCCATAGGAAGGGCAACGTTTTCAAGCAGAAGGGGTGAGATTCACAACAATAAATATAGATATTAAAATCATCAAATGAATCTAACACCCTATTACTTCGAACATATTAATCTTGCAAATATCAATATTTAATTCACAAGCCACAACAACATCACCATAATAATCTATTTAGCAAGTATGTATACAATGTACATATTACCAATAACATCAACAACACATCAAGATCACAATGAATATATATAAATAAATGTATATTCAATATCAACATCAACATCAGATAAAACCGAACAACAACCAAGACTCATGCAAATGACATGACCACTGCTAAGACACCATCTTAGACTTCTTAATGAAATGCATTATGCATGTGGTACCAATCAGGACCGAAGCCCTCACCGCTGTTGAGCAACTAGTACTCCAGGACCGAAGCCCTCACCGCTGTTTTATGCATATGCAATGGACCTACTTGTGTATATCTACATACAACTGACCATGCAATGCAACTCCATGTGACTCCATAAAATACAACATGTATGGTTTAATAAATAAATCATACATCATAGCCATCAGCAATAGCAACAACCAGCAATTCATCAATCCATAATAATGCACAATTACATAAAACTATGCTCAACACATCAACAATAAGTTACTACTATCCATGCACGAAAATCAACACTCAGGAACTGAGTAGCTCGCCTCGCGAGCACATCTGCTCGCCATGGCGAGTTCACAAAAACACTAGCTCGCCATGGCGAGTTCAAGGCGAACTCGAGGCGAGTAAAAATCAGGTACTCTCGGGAAAAAGTGACATTTTCCCACTCAAACTCCAATTCTAAACTCTCTATTCATCTTTTTAACCGAAAACTTTCACCATTCATCATTAATATCATCTAGGTACCTTAAACCATCCCCAAAATATCTTATAACAACTTTTCAAAAATCAAGTTTTATCCAGGCTTACTCGCCATGGTGAGTTGGACTGCTCGCGAGGCGAGTGATGAAGTTGCTCACTCGCGAGGCGAAGCATGAATGCTCGCGAGGCGAGCGATGAACTTCTGTACGGGCAGAAATCTGGTTTTTCCCCAAAATCCCATTTTTCTTCCAATCACTCCCCAAATCAGTTTACAGATGCAAATTAACTTTCTGTATACACTTAGAACCTATTTCTAACATCAAATTCATGCTTACAACATCAAAACCCACAATTTCAACATAAAACCCAAAATCCCCAATTTTTACCAAAACCTGTTAAACTCAAAATCAGACTTTAAATTCTACACTATTGAAGTAAACCCCAACCTTACCTTAGAAATTGAAGAAGAAATGCACAGCAAAAAGGGGTTCATCTGGTTTCTCTCTCTTGCTCCTGGTTTTCTCTTCCTTGGCTTGGTTTCACGTAAAACTGTTTTCTCACGTACAATAATTCTAACTTCTATTTTCTTAACTTCCCACTTAAGAGTAACTCCCTCCTAATTACACTTAACTCCCCCAAATTCCTAATAACTCCAATTAATTCCCCAAACACCAAAATAATTAATATTTCATACTTATTCTAATTATTATTAAATAAACCATATAATAAAATAATACACCTCATAAAACACCCAAAAATCACCTATATACAAATATATGCATATATATACTCCGCATAAATCATCAAACATCATATATAATAATATATATATACTCCACATAATAAAATAATTAAATAAATAATTAGGGCGTTACACCGAGCACTACTCCTGCACAACGTCTACTCACCCATACAGGCAAGTAGGCAGTTGAAACCACTGGGGGTAAGCATTACATTATCATAATCCAGATAATAATCAAAACAAATAATATCATGTACTTGAATAATAATAGTTATACATAAATACTTATATCACAACTTGATAGTTCATATCCACATATATCAATCACATGAATAATTATCCAATCATAAATATTCATTCACAACATCATTCATAGACAATCATTAGCAACATTCATTCATCTCAATTCATCACCAATCACATAATTCACATAGGACTCATGCTATGATATGCACTTATGAACACATAAATGCATGCGGTACCAAATCTCAACAAGGTCGTCACCTTTCGATGCCACTTGCACATCGATTGTAAGGGCTCACACCTGCCTTACAATAATCTCGAAGTAAAAGAGTCATCCATTTTACAGCAACAACGACTATGATGCATGGACATGTGTAATGACTCGATAATGCGACAACAATTCTCAATCTCAACTGAATATATAGGACAACACCCAATTATATTGATTATCTCCACAACATTGCATTACCAAGAAAACATGCCCACACACAATTAAATCATAGTATTCATCATTCACACAATAACTTGATTATCAACAATCAACAATGTCATTCAACATCAACCTTTACATCTACTACATCATAAGTAAGATAGCATATACATCTCATGATAATTATAATACCAATCATTCATACAATTTCACTTAATCATACAAGAATGGTCATGACAATTCATAAGACAATACGACACAAAGATTCACTATACCACCTTTTCACAAGGTTAATTCTTTCATAAAAACACCCCTAGATGATTAGGATAAAGTCCCTACACTTAGGAAAAAGTTTGGAACCAAATGGAGCAAAGAAAATTGCATTTTTGAGGTTTTTGGTCAAACAGCATCGTGGCACGTTGGTTTCCCATCGTGGCACGATTTTTCCAGAATCAGACAAGCTGAAAACCTGGTCAAAATCGTGGCACGTTGGCCCCGAATCGTGGCACGATTGTGGCTTGACAGACAACATCAGATTTTCAACTTCTACGTTTTCGCGCATAAAAATCAAACCGTTAATCCGTTTTCGATGCCGTTTTCGCCTACATGCTCCTAACACTTAGCACTATCATAATGCACAGAAAAATCCAAGTTTTAACAACCTCAAATTCATTTTACAAACCTCACACAAACACACATTTTCCAAAACGGTTAACAATTGAATTTTCAAACGAAACTTCCGTTTTCTTCCAAAACGACTCGACTAACGTAACCATAACATAAAAACAGAAATTCCATCAAGTTTAACTCATCCAATCACATAGACAACTCAGTCAACAATTTTGTATATCAAAATTCACTTTGGGTTCTTCACTTGAACATCTAGCACAACTTCACCAATACAAACAACTTATTTCATAAAATGGAATACTCATGATATCATTCAAGGAAAACAACATATCTACTTCAACAACACTTCATTTAGACATGAATTCAACCATAATTCAACAACACAATATCCCAATCCAACAATTGAGCAAAACACATAAATATCCATTTTCACCAAACTAACAACAACAACAACTTATTTCACAACAACAAAATTATGAATCATGCATACCCAAGTCATGAATTAGCATTCATAACATCACTTAACAACAACAACATCTATTGATCATGAAACATATCACAATTCATCAACAACCATGCATAATTCACCAATTGAGCATAATTTACAAACTACTCATTTTCATACATCATGAACTTGCAATTTCATCATCAACCATTCATTTAACATCAAATTAACATATCCAAACATATCTCTACAACATAAGCACGAATTTCAAAGATTGGGTTCATGATAATCACTTATTCTCATAATCAATTATGCATAGAATCAAGAGAAAAAGAATTAACCAAATGATTATGATAAAGACTAACCCCCTTACCTTAGATAAAGATTAATCCCAACTTAGGCTTCACTTTAGCTCCTAAGCTCACCCAATCTTGATTCCTCAAGCTCTTCTCTCCAAAACCCTTCTCTTCACCTCTTTCTCTCTCTACCTCTCTCTAGAAATGTTTGTGAAATGAATGAATTGGTTCTTCTAACACAACCCTAGTGTTATCTCCACTAATGGGCTTAATTTAGTTTCTAGTGGGCTTAACTCATTTCTATTCAAACCAAAAATATTACTACACTCCAAACGATATTTCAATTAATAACGGTAAAATGTCACTAACGGTAAAATCTAATCACTACCTTAGTAACTTAGTAAAATAAGGGTTCTCACTAATTATTAAAATAATTCTCACCAAAATTACCATTTTACCCTTACCCGCCAAATGACTAAAATACCCTTTTAATACGGTAATCCACGTAAATGCACCCGATGACAATTAAATACACATAAGCACAAATAATCACACACAAACACATAATAAAAGTAATTAAAATAAATCTAGCTAAAAATCGGGCTGTTACAGTTTACGTGTCATTAAGAGTGTTTAAGTGATTACGGGTCATTACCGACGAATTTGTGTAATTTGGACCGTTTGGATCATTACGTGTGATTATGTGATTGTGAAAAAACGATGTTTTTGTGTAATTTTGATCGATTGTGTCGTATTATCCAATAATCTTGTTAAACTGGCGTAAGTCGGTTCAATTACGAGCATCTTAAGGTTACGGGTCTTTGATGACACATATTGCATTCAATGCATATAAGTACAACACTTATCGCTGTACTGATATATTAGTAGAGCGTGAGTTAACTCAGTGTTTTACACTTGCGCAGCTTAATTGACACAGCCTCACGCAATGTTTACACTTGTACATCTTAACTTGCGCAGCGTTAATTAACTAACACATAATTTTTCACTTACGTTAATTAACTTGCACAAGGGTAAATTTTGAACAGCTGCAGGACGCGAGCAAAATGTCTAACCGGAGGGCAGAATTCTTTTATTTTTAAACGTCGTGTTGGAGGAGATAGTTTGGGCCATTGAACATCACAAGTTTTTTTTGGGCTTAATATGGAACAAAACACATTGATTGAACGCTGATTGGTTGATCTTTCTAACTAACCACATTCGTTTCTGGCTTTGAAAAAGTCGCCATAGTCATCGTTTTGATTTTAGAGAGAGAAAATCATCAGAGAGAGTTTATGCTTAGAGAGAGAGAGGTACCAGGAGCAATACAATGATAACGCGATCGAATCTTGCAGAACAGCTGCGAGATTATCAGATTCGATCCAAACATGACTGGGCCTCTGTCTCCTTCTTCTCTTCCACTTCTTCCAATATCACCAACACTTCCAAGTATGCCAATTCAAACTATTCATTTTAATTTTAATCACCCAATTATGAATATTTCTCTTGTTTATTATGCCAAATCAAAATCAAACCGCCATGTATTTTATTTTTTTATTTCCATTTTTTCATTAACCTATCTGAATCACAAATTTGACATGGACCGAATTTGATTTTGATTGCAAAGTTTTATTCTTCCTCTGAATAATTTTATGATGGAAATTGTCGGTTATCATGTAGAAAGTATTTTATAGAATAAATTTGTAGGCAGCTTGGTTGTTTGGATTGGTATTTCAACATGGGTTTTGACTTTTGATTTATATTATTTCATATCTATTTCCTTTTGTTAGAATGTTAGTCATAATCTTGGATGTGAAAATTGGCTTCAATTATTAGATTCATTGGCTACAAAAGCAACATCAGGGCATGTTAAATTCCATGTTTTAGCACATTTGTTTAAAATGCCTGAATGAGAGGTATTTGTTACAAACCAAAAGTTTTCTTGGTATCACTTAAATCAGCAACTTAAATAATTAGACTCTATTTTTTTTTTATCGCATGGAACTGGATAATGGTGTTTTCTTGGCTTAATGTGTTTATTTTTGCATAAAATAATGAAAAGGAAAGATGAAATGTGTTATTTGCTTGGATTGATTACTTTCTGGTGTAGTTGTTTATGGCAATTGATTTCAGGCCTTGAGTTTCTTATAAAAACTTGTGGTGTGGAGTATTTCTTGATGTCTTTTTATTAATGCTCTTTGGGTATCATGATACGATGAATATTGATGTTTTTCGTTTACTCTTTTGCTGTGTTGCAGGGTGGATGTGGTGGTCTTTGTAATATGGGAACTTGTTATATTAGCTTTCCTGGTTTTTTCTGTTGTTTCTTTGTACTTTAAGCACATCCAGCTTGCTTTTATATTAGTCTGCATCACAGTGCTTTTGCTTTTATGCATGAAAATTACAAAGCAAGTAAGACTGGCAAGGAAGAAGAAACGAAGGATGCTTCTTCCATTGTCAATGTAAAGTGGTATCAACTATCAAAGATTGATCTTGGGTCTATTTCCTTTTCTCTCACCACCTTTTTTACTGGAATTGGATCTCGGCCATTCATGAGCATTTACATTGATCCGGCTTCTCATTCGTCATTGAATCATGTTACTTCTGATTCTTCCTATCGCAAGTTGACTAGAGAATAGAAAGGATGCTTTTACATCCAAACAAGCATATCCAGTTGGAGGTGGTGTAACTTAGATGTGCCAGGTTCTTGTAACGTATATCTATATATTTTGCATTTCTTTTTTGTTTGTGTTGATGTATATGTAGTACAACTGATGCAAGTTACTATGAAGTTTTTGACCCTTTGCAAACTTATATGTTGTAAGTTCGAATACTACCAGGCGAACTCTTGTGTAAAGACAGCATAGAAGCAAGTAGTTTTAGCTGTGTGATATTATGCAGAAGGTGCTTAATTTTTGGCACATTCCACATATTAACTTTGTTGTATTACCACACATTTAACATGAAATTGTCTTATGATTCATCAATGATATGGGAAATTAAATTGGTAGTTGTGGTTGCTATAAGTGAAGCATTGTATAAATTTCGTCTCACGAGTCATATGTGCTGCTTCGCATTGTTGTTTGTAAAACCCTAGCAAATGCTGGCAAATCAACTTCTGCGGTACTGATTTTTTGTTGTTACAAGAGAGCGAAAAATATAACTTACAGGGTAGTTATTGAGATAGTATAATCTGAATCTTACTACTATGGATTGAAGAAGTGGATCTGAATGCCCAGTGCTACAATGCCCCAAATCGCTCCTATTACAATCAGTACACTTAGAATCATGCCAACTGCTCCTAGCGTCCAGTTTAGATACCAAGTTGTGCTATGCTTTTTTGGTTTCTTAATCAGTATCCACATGAAACAGGGATAAGCTAACGTTATTGGCAGAGCAACTCCTCCAATGAGGCCTGCCAAACTTGGCAAGAATGGTAACGCTATAGAAATGAAAAAGGTCAGGCAGCCGAAGAGACTTCTGAAGACTATTCGAAGCCACCTCGGACAAGGTTTGTTCCATTTGCTGGTGTATCTGAATTCTAAATTGTCAAATATTGGCATTGCATAGATTTGGAAAGAGCTGAGGCCGTTGATGACAACCAGCAAACTTGTCAAAGCGATGATGAACTTTGATGTATCATGTTCATGGTACTTTTTCAAAGCACTTAACATTCCTCCGTTGGAAGGCATCTGCCATCAAATAGAACCAAGGGTCACCTGTTAATGAAGCTAATGTTTGAAATGAAGCAACTTTATCGGCCTCATGATTCTAAAAACTTGCACATTGAGATATGATAAATATGCAATTTTGTCCAAAAATAAACATTCAAACGACACAAAAACTCTTTTTTTTTCTTTCTTCTGATGTACACATCTAAAGAGACCTTGGTGATGAAAAAAGTTACTCCCTAGTTGAAAAAGCACTTACTAAATTTCCATAGGCCCAATATCCTCCAATGGCTAGGGGAAACAAACAAGAGGCGATGACTAGATAAGCAAACATAACCCCTTTCCACATTGCTAAGCGTGATGGATTCTTAGAATCTGAACGTATGGTTCCCTTCAATAAAAGCACAAATGCTTATAATTGTTAAAGAAAAATCAAAATGTTTAACAATGAACATGGTCATATTTTTTGTCGCTACCTGTATTTCTAGTACAAGATTGTGACCTCTAAAAGCAAAGGCAATGATGCCAAGTGCATTCCACACACTGAAAATTCTTGTAGCTTGTGATTGTCTCCTTGGTGGCTCATAGGACACATTATCAAGCCTACCTTGGTAAACAGACACAATCCATATAAGAGAACAATAACCTACGGCTGTGATAGCTCCTATCAGAGAAACCCCTGCAATTGAATTAAGGTTTGGAAGCTGAGCAAGCAAAATGGCAGCCACAGTAAATACCAAGTACCACTCTATGGTTTTGAGTTGGTATAAACTGCATGATGAGTCTTCACATACCATCTGAAATAATATCTTCATTGTGCCACCTCCAATCATAATCAGTGTCACGCATGTTCCACCAGATAAATACTGGACGGGGAAGAGTACCAATATCTTTCCTAGCTTTTCTCCTGCAATTTCGTTTATCTTTAAATAACGATAAATTGACGGCAAATTTTGAATTAAATTTTCTTCCATTTTTCTTTGTTCATGTTATCGAAGTTATATATGTGGACCAACCTTGCAAAACATGTACAAGTAAAATATACTATAAAATCTTGACCAAAAAAAAAAAAACTATAAAATGGATGTTCAGTAAAATATAACGGACTCAGTCTTTACCAGTAAGGTAAATTGAAAAATAAACCTATTCAAAGTCAAAAACAAATGTTAGATTAGAGGGAGACAAATTTTGGTAAATACAACTCCTATTTTATTATTAAAAAAAAGTTCAGAGTCACGTTTAATGTAAGTGATTAGACACCATAGTGTAACTTTTTTGAAATAGATCTACCTTAAAATAGAAGTGATTACAAATAAAAAGTTTCATTGATTGAATGTCATTATTCAACTTTAATTGTTGTCTCTGGTTAGGAACATATGCACGCATAGTGTAATGTTGACCCTCGTTCATTTTTTCTAGATTATCCTCTTTTATTTAGGAGGTATTTACCATCTCATGATATCAACCAATTAAAATGTAATATACATTGACAACATTAAATATCAATAAATGAATCAATTTTTTCTAAAAAAAAAATCAATTGTAATCAAAATGTAACTTTTAATACTTTTAATTTTTATTTAATTATAGACAATATTACATTAGAGGTCCTTTATCTTATTTATTTGTAACACTTTGGTCCTTTATCTTTATTTTTTTGTTCAGGTCTTTTATCTCTCATAAAAGCACATATACATCATTTTTCTCATTTTTTTATTAAAAAAATACATAATTTTATTTTTTTTAAATATATTTTTATTAAAAATAAAAATAAAAACCCCGAAATATGATGAAGATGTTCATCATATTCATCTTCTTCCTTTGAATATTCATCATCTTCATTGAATAAAAAATTTTCTACAAATATCACGAATTAATGTTATGTTCCTGTCAAATCTTCTTTTAAACACAAAAATCAAAACCCTATGGAAAAAGAGATTTAGTTTCATCACAAAAAAAAAAAAATTATATAAATTGTCACACTGTATATTATTATTATTATTATTATTATTATTATTATCTAACTCAATATTCAAACTCGGCATAAAAATAACCCCAAAATTGAGAGCAGCTTTACACATCAATTTTGTTGTTTTCAGAACAATCTTAACTTTCGTAAAGTCTAACCCTTCCGCCAGTGACAAAGCCTCCACCATCCGCCTTGCAACATTTGTGAAATTAAGGTTTTGATTTTTGTGTTTAAAAGAAGATTTGAGGTTAATATAACATTACCTCACTATATTTTAGTAGATTTTTTTTTTATTTAAAGAAGATGATGAACATCTTCATCATATTTCTGATTTTTTTTTCATTTTTAATAAAAATATATTTTTAAAAAATAAAATTATGTATTTTTTAATAAAAAATGAGAAAAAAGATGTACATGTGCTTTTAAGAGAGATAAAGGACCTAAGCGGGAAAAAATAAAGATAAATGACCAAAATGTTACAAATAAATAAGATAATGGACCCCTAATGTAATATTGCCTTAATTATATTTAGGTATTCAATCTTAATTAATTTAGACTACATGACTGACTTAGAACAATTAAAATTTCACATCAAATTTCTTTCATCTGAATGTCCTTAAGTTTATCATTTACATTCATAAAATTTCTTATTCCCATTTCAATTGTTCAATTTTGTCGTTCCAAACTGCCGCATTTTTCAATATTCGTGAGAAATATCGTCATCGTTCGTTTGATTTTAAATATCGTGAGAATTGCCGTTATTTCCATAACCACGTCAGGTATGGTGACTTGATTTTTCTTGGTTGTGAAGTAGTTAATTATAACAATTGAGTTAGTCATCTGTTGTACTTTGAGGACTGCTAGCAAGTGTTGCCGCTGTGATGTTGTGGGAGTTTACTAGCTCTTTTTTTCAGTTGCTGCTGAAATGGTTATGTCATGAGGCTTTTGTTCTTTTGTTTGGACTTTAAGACTTTGGCTGATAGTGAGGCAGGTATATGCATGTTAGCAGATTTTATTAGATTGACTGCTTAAATAAAAAAATAACTCACGATACCAGACGCGGTTCTAGAAACAACGACAATTCTCACTATAATTGGAAAATTGGAAACTACGGCAGTTTAGAACGACAAAATTGAACAATCAAAATGGAAAGAAGAATGAAAAAGAAACAAGAATTGATCAATATGGAAGAATAAAGAAGAAATTTTTTGAATGAATGATATGTTTTTGTTCTCACGTTCGGGGTTTTGAAATGGAAGAAATTTTATGAATGTAAGTGATGAATTTAAGGACATCCAGATGAAAGAAATTTAATGTAAAATTTTATTTGTTATAACTCATGTAGTGTAAATTAATTAAGATTGAACACCTTAAAATAATTAAATAAAAATTAAAAGTATTAAAAGTTACCTAATGATTAAAATTAACTCTTTTATTTTTAGAAAAATTGATTCATTTATTTGACATTTAATATTGTCTATGTATATTACATTTTGATTGGTTGATATTATGAGAGGATAAGTATCCATAAACAAGAGAGGGTAACGTAAATCTCACCGGAGTTATGTTTGTTTGAACTACATAAACACTGGTCTTTTTTTCCAGAACACATACCCTTTTAACTTCAAAAGCTATCTTCTTTTTTAGCGAACCTCCAAAAACAAACTTGAGCTTATAAAACGTATAGACCCACCCACCCACTCACTCACTCACAAATAAATCGTGTTAGTATAATACTATGGATTATTAAATCTAAGATGCGTAAAATAGTACTTATTAAACAAGATTATATTATTTTTTTGTGTGAATAAAACAACACTTATACAATTGAAAATAACACACAGTCTTGCTTTAAATATAACACGATAATAATTTTTAAGAAAAAACATGAGATACATGTATAATATGATAAATCAGTAATATAACTTTTTTGGGTACACATTAGATTATTGAGTTCTTGAAAATGAATTATCCAGTTTGCGAGTGGTAGATATATTGTTTTATAATATAAACCAATCATTTCAAAGGTTAACATAATATTAAGGGTCTGTTTGGGAAACCTAAAAAAAGAGCTTTTAGCTTTTAGCTTATAAGCTCGTTTGACAAAAAAAGTTCTGTTTGGTAACACTTTTTCACCATGAGCTTATAGCTTATTTCACGAGCTTATAAGCTATTTTTCAGAAGCTATTCCAAGTAGTGTTTGAGCTTATAGCTTATAACTTCTCACTTTTTCTTTCAATTTTACCCTTATTATTTCATTTAAATTGTATTTTTATCCATCATAATTTTTATAATAAGCTACGTAATAAAGACTACTATCCCTTTATTTCAATTTTTGTATATATATCAGCTGGCCTTTTTTTTTTTTTTTTTTAAATATATACCTTCGTTTTTTTTTTTTACGGAATAAAATACTATTATTCTACTGGTGTTACTTTATTTTTTATTTTTTTGAGGTAAGTGTTATTTTCTTTATTCTCTGTTATTAGTATTACTCTATTAGTGCTACGTTTTTTTTTTGAGGTAAATGTTATTTTTTTTATAAAGTAGAAACACTTAAATGATAATAAATATAAGATAAAATTTTAGTGAATAAAATTTAATTTAATTTATAATACATATGATATATTAAATTAATAAATTTAAAGTATTTTTTTAAAGAAAAATTAGTTTACAAAATTACAAATACTTAAATTAATGATATAATTTTTATTATGAATGAAGAATACCCTTTATGTCATTTTACATTTATCAGCTAGTTGAACCGCTATTTTTACCAAACACTTCAGTTAGCTTATCAGTTAAAAGTTATCAGCTATCCGCTGTTTTTACCAAACACGAGTCTAAATTAATATCTAACAGGGTGCATGCAATATTTTAAACAACAGATATACTGTGTGTGTGAGAGTATATGCATTGGAACGCGCGAATTGCGAGTCGTTTTTTTTTTTAGACAAAATTAAAATAAGTTAGCATTTATTAGACATATAAAAAAAGTTGGCATTTATTAAATACAAGTATAAAATACTAGTAACACTCTCTAATATACACATCTCAATCCACTATCTTATACTAGTTGAAGTTTTATTGAATGTTCATATTATATTTAAGAAGCATCAAGAACATTGTTGAAAAAAACTCAAATTCCACATCGAATAGACAAGACTTTTAATAAGAGTTTATATAGAGGAGACAATCATCACCTTACAAGACAATTTTGTAAAGATAATATAGATCCTAAATTTCAACAAACATGTCAAAATTATGTACATTAAAGACCAAAAACCAACGGAAAGTTGTGGAGACGATAACATTCTGTTTTATTTTTTATGGACTAAACCCAAAATTTACTATATTTTTTGGCACAGTACTAAAATATATTTAATGTGATATTGTGTATTTTAAAATGAATATATCTGTATTAAAATAAATCAAATATTGTATATGTAAATTGTTCCTTTATATATGAAGTCACCTTCACTTGTTAAATTAAAAAGAGAGACTCTGCATGTGAAAATGTTCTTACATCTTACGTTTAGTTTTCATTATAAGGTTTTTGTTTATTTTAAAACCTGTACAAAAATAAAATTTACAAATTTATACTTGTCCTGTTGCTGATTTTTTTTTCCTTCTATTTTTCAAATTTTAGGCATACGCAAAAAACTAACAGAGCTTACCAAATGCTGCCATAGCAAGTTTGAGGTATCTGCTATGACGTATCCCTGTGTCCGATTCGTGTAGCTGAATCAGTAACCACAAGGTGTATAACTGCCATGTGAAAGCCACACATAGACATAATATTCCCCAAGTCCTGCATCAATATTACCAACTTAATAACAAGTGTTTTACCAAAAAAAAACTTAATAACAAGTGCTTGTAATAACCACAGAAAAAAAAGTACTTGTAATAAAAATTCAATTAATTACGATGATTGTTTTTGCTATTAAAAAAAACCTAACGACACAGTTTGTTATCCGTTTGATTTCCATTCACGTGTATTATAATTTTATGTATGTATAATTGTTAAATACGTGTAACCATTTCTCTCAAAAAAAATAAATATGTGTAACCATATCAATTACAATGCAAAGTTTTTACTACATTGTTGTTCAATTATAATTGTTAAATGATTAAGTGAGTTTGACTTTATTTATAACTAAGAGTCATAGATATGATTAGTTGATAATGTAAAAAATTTATATCGATCATGCATCAAAATTAAACTCTTATAATAATATTATATTATATTATATTATATTATATTATATAATATAGTCCATTATTTACACTCCCATAAAAAAAAGTAGTTGTTAAACAAGTTGATAGAAGGTAAAGAAAAAAAAATTAAAAGATTAAATTTGTAATATTTGATAAAATTAACGATCGGATAAACCGATAAATATGAAATCAAATAAAAGAATATTTTTAAATAATATTATATTTTTCAAGTAAGATAATATAAAATTGAAAGAAAAATATACGTTATAAACTTCTTTTTTTATTGAGGAATACGTTTTTTTATAGGAAATCGTTAGTTAAAGTAGTTTATAAAAAACACTAGAATCTAGTAAAAATGCAATATAAGCTCGTGGAAATTTTTTGTTATCAACTCTAGTTTGTTTTCCTCAAAAAAAAAAAAAAAAAAAAACTCTAGTTTGATATCTGCTATAAGCTGGTGATTAGTAGTATAAGCTGGTATAATACTATATGCAGAGTGACATGCTGGTTATTTATTGAATTCAATAGTAGTCTCACCAGCCAAGAGTGGTGAAGGCCAAAGGAAGAACAAGTGCTTGAAATCCAATTCCAGAACAAAGCAAATGAAAAGCAGCATAGTAAGCGTTTCCTTTTCTACAAGCAGTGATTGGAAGCCAATCATCTTGTTGGTCAAACTTGGTGAAGTGACCAACTTCTTCAAGAATGTTTTCAATGACTTTCTTCAATGGAGTAGCTAAGGGAGTGTTCATAAAACGAGAATTATAAGGGCTTTTTGGAAAGCTTATTGAATTTGGAGAATGTATTTGATGATTAACTTGAACTTGAACTGGAGGAGTTGAGATTGCCAGAGAACTCTGTTTTTTCACTATTTCCGCCACTTCCTCCATAATGTTAATTTGCCAAAGTTTTGGCTTTGTGTCTCAATCTTCTTTTTTGAAGTTAAAATTCATGAGTTAGTGTTTATGTTAGCACTTAGCATATTTGGTTATATATATAGTATAACATAAAGACGTGAATGTTATCATATGACATGTGCCTTTCTATTCTATTAATTCATCCAATCTTAATTAATCATGTGGATTATATTATTCTTGTGTGTTGCTTGTATAGTAATGTATCTTTGACCACACCCCACTTGGATTGGACCAGGCTGCTGCCTTTTAAGAGAAAAAGGTATAGTAAACCTACTCACAAACATAGTTACAACTTACAAAATTTTATGAATGATTTTAAAAAAAAATTGGATGTGCATTATAATTGATTTGTTTCAATAATATGTGGTTGGATGATGTACCAACACATTTGCTTCAATCCGATTAGTGATGACAAAAATAACCATACCCGCAAATATGTAAACAAAATTTGCCACAGATGCATAACGAATACCTTAATGAATATTCACTAGTAAAAAAAAATTATATTTTAATTACTCATTATGTGGATACATATGTGGATTTAATTATATTGGTGTCCACGAATACATGTATCGGTTAATAAATTAAGTAAGTATTTTTTCTGAAAGAAAATTAAGTAAATACTTCAATATCCTTAGTTATACATAAAAGATCCAATAAAGTGAATGAATTCAAGTGATTAACGAGCTCTATCAAAGAATGAATTGTTCTGGAGAACCTAAGTTCGATTCTTGTATGGAACAATTTTTGTCTAACTATACTTACCTCAGAGAACTCTAAGTTACCAGGGACCTCCTCTTTCCCATGGAATTGGAGGGTTAAAAAAAAAACTCTAGAGTTATATATCAATATAAAGGCCAAATAACACTTTTGGTCCTTTTAGTTTGGCAGAATTCCCAAGTTAGTCCTTTTAGTCGATAAACTATTTCACCGTTACCTCTGCTATCAGTCTCTGTGTAACAGATGTTGATGAAGTCGTTAAGTTGTTGATTTGGATCAAAATGCTGCATTTTAAAAGACCGAGGGTGTCAAAACGCTACGTTTAATGGTCACAAATGATCATTTATAGTGCTAGAAAGACAACTATTTACAACTACAAATATCTTTCTAACACTATTAAACAACATTTATAGTGCTAGAATGATCATTTGTGACTATTAAACGTAATATTTTGACACCTTGGAGCTTTTAAAATGCAGTGTTTTGATCTAAATCAACAACTTAACGACTACATCAACATCAGTTAATTATTAAATGCCACAGTTAACCTTAAAGAGTGCCCGAGATTGGCCAAAAAATCTACGCAACAGTTGCCCTATCTAAGTATATGATGGAAATAAATGTTAGAAATATGCTAATTTAAATATAAAAAATTCACCAACAAAGAAGCACATACATGCATATCTAAGTGCTCCAGATGTTGAAGAAGATGGAGGTTCTAAAGAATCCATCTCACAAATAACCTGCTGAATAGAGTTGTTGATGACCAACATCAAACCATGGTAAACCCCAAATAACCTAGCAAAAAGCGCATCTCCCTGCCCCTCAGTGGAAGAGGAGTCTGTTGTCTAATCTCCTTTGTTGTCACAAAGTAAACCGTTAGAACTAATATCACCGAGACTGTTTACTTGTTATATATAACATATTTTTATTATATATTTTTTATGTAATATTTTTATTATATTATTTATCGTGTTTTTCAATAATAAATTAAGAAACACCCTATTAAAAAGAAAAACTTATTCCACGATCCACACCCTCAAATAAGTAGGTGTGTATATGATAAAAAGGTGTATGAACACTGAGAATCATTTATCTTCCAACTTTATATAAAATATTAAGAATTATTTGTCATATTATTAGCGACCAATAAAAATAAAAATTATCTGTCTTATTTCCTGACATAAATTACAGCTGATCTGACCAAAGGTCGGACCAGTCTAAGTTAAGATTTTCTGATCTTTATGGTTGTGTTTGATTTTTTTATTTTATTTTTTATTAATGTTATGTTAATTTTATTTTAAAAAAGCTTATTATTAATAATGTTTTAGGCCTCTAAACATGTTTTGCAGGTCCTCCCCTAAAAAAAATGTTTCACTAGTCCCGTTCACATTATGAACTTTCACTAGTCACATGTTTTATATTTATTTAAAAATATATAAAACTCTAATATAATCTTCTTACATTTTATGAAGTCTAAAAGATAGTCGATGACAGCAGCAAAATAAAGATTATTTGCGTCATTTTTTTTCTCATAAGACTAAAAATCTTAGCTAATAGCTTGTTCCTAGATGTTTCTCCCCCATCAATCTCTATGCCATGCTTTGTTTGAATTTTGTTTTGGGGGTTGTTTGCTTTTCGTTCATAAAACATGTCGAATTTGGTTTTTATGGTTACTGACAATCAACGAAGGATCGAGGAACCCACACAAATAAAACTTTAGGGCCTGAACTTTGAAGACAGGCGCACCAGCAATTTTCAATGCCCTTCCACCAATTTGGTAACCCCTTTAGAACACAAGTAATTGAGTCTTTTAGTCGTATGCATGGCTAAGGTGGCACCATCTTTTGCGAAAGTTATTACTTTGGAGCATTCTTTAATTTTCTTGATAAGACTTTCTTTTCAATGTAGGCTTTTGTTCCCTACTTGTCTTTTTTTAACAATGTCATATGTGGGAAGTATTCACCAACTTGGTTTATCAATAACTAATCTTTGTTGAAAAAATATAACATAGTTGACCTTAAGTGAGTCTCTATTTTCAATCATGTTATTTTCATCTATAATATTCAAATGTAAGATGTTTCTTAGGAGAACGGAGTCCAATTCACCTAGATCTACGTAATTTCATTGGTAGTATCATAATACTTGTATTTACCTTAATATAATGAAATTATTTTTCTTGATAAAAGATGTTTATTATTTTTATTTTATTTTATGTTCAATATTATTTTTTATCAAGTAAAATTTTATGTAGATTTGACATATACATAATATATTCAAACTTTCTAAATTGTGAATGAGAATCAAAGAGAATATTCCATTAATGGTGTCTTAGAAGGAGAGTTACGTCGCAGGATCAACGAAGTTCAAAAGGTGTATTGTAACAAATTAGTGTGTTGCAAAGTCAATTAACATTGCGACTCACCGGCAAAAACCTCTACAAGAAAAAATATCCAACACAACATAGATGCATCAATATCTTCATTTGGATAGTCTTGTAGACATTGTTAGAGTGTGTTTTCGATGTGATGATGGTTGATGAAGGAGAAACGAATGGTTTGCTGGAAAAAGTATTATGGCACTCTCCTAGAGTCCTAGTCTATCGGCTAATGAAGGTGAAACAAGTGGCTTGTCGCAACATTAGCTGAATGAATACCTTACTATTGGAGTTGCAATTAACCTTTATCTCTCTCTCTCTCTCTCTCTCTCTCTCTCTCTCTATATATATATATATATATATATATATATAAACCATTATTTACACTTGAATAGAAGGCAAGCGGGCAACAAGCTACGCCGCTGGACCTTGTTGGATGGCAAAACCAATCCTCGTAAACATAACATTCATGGACCTAGGAGACATGACATTGCTATGCATGACCTTTTGAACTCTATGTAGAAGGTCAACAACCTCTGGTGCTAGGAAACCGAAAGTGTCAAAAGCAAATGGTATAAAAGCATGTTGATTGTCAGAACACGCTTTCTCGTGTTTGGCCACCTTACTTGACGCGGCTTTAAGGGCTGCCTATCCTACGGTAAAAGGCCCGACACCTAATCCCACTAGTGGTGAAACCCCAGTCAAGTCTACACATGCATGTTTTCCTCCTACCCATCCGTACACCAAAACATCCGCATGCCTGAGTGTTGATCTTATTTCTAGCGGGTCAGTTAGGAAGTTCACATGCGCTTCCTTCTTCACTGATACTCCTGCCCGTCTGAATATATCAAAAAGTACATCCCTAACAAAGTCGTGTCTGTACTTAAAGCCGGAAGCTCCTTACAATGAACGACATGCTCCCCAAAAGTATCCAGGCACGCCTTACGACAAACAAGGTACACCTCATCAATAGGAAATAGTTGAATCATAAGGCGATATCTAAGGATAATACGATACTCCACTGGTGACATATGCTGACCTAACCCATCAATCAGAATAGCTAGAAGAAAATCTTGAGCATGTGGTGCTTGCAAACATCCAAAAATTGCCTTATGTCTCGTGGTCATGTCAAACTTCCATGTCTTGAACACTTTTACTAAAAAGAGCACTCGCCAAAACATGTTGTGTTTTAGGAGTTGCAATTCAAAATACCAGTAGTTGATTTCTTTACACGTAGTTAAACCATCTTTGCTCTTGTGTATTTAGTATTTCTTCTCTCTAAACTCAACAGGGACGAACCCAAACATTTGATATTAGTATGACTAATTCAAACTTTAAATCAAATTATATTACTATATATATTAATAAGATGAAACATTGAAATGTTAAGCCCTACAACAAATTGGTTTAGGTGATCAGAGGGGTGCGCTGGGAGTTTAACCGCGAACACACTATTCATTAAGGGAGAATCTATCGCTAGGCTGTAAGAACAAACATGATATGCTTACAACATATATTATACATAATGAGTTGTTTAGGTTTATTATATATAAAAAAGGTAATAATCTGGTGTGGTTGTAGCCACACTCATCCATACGGTGGATCCACTCCTGATCATCAACATTATAAAGATCATTGCTCTTGTGTTATTTTTGGGTCTGGAAACTAACTTGGACAAATTAATTTTGCATAATCAGAAAAAATATGAATTTTGAGGATGAATTTTTTTAAGAAGCTTGTTATATAGTGCGAAACTTTTACACACGACCTGGACACGATAAAACCTTGGTAGTGCTTTTATATTTTAAAATAAATAAAAGTGAAACATAACTAAACTCCAATAGCTGTTGTGTTTAATCTAGCGGCTACAGTAGGTTCGTCGCTTTTCGTTGTTTTACAATCGCACCATTAAGTTTTTTCCTTTTTTTAAAGAGGTAGATTGTAACTTCACAAAATTTAGAAACTTAATCTTTATTCTTAGTGATTTTAGTTATATTGTACCTTAATTATATTAATTAAAAGAGTAGTATTAGGGATATAATACAAGTGCTAAGTTAATTGCGTTAAGTGATGGATGATTAAAGACTTAAGAGTAAGTTAATTGTGAATTAGTAATTACTAGAGTAAGTGCAAGATCAATACTCTCTCAGGTCTCATAAGTTGTGAATTAGTATATACAAAAAAAATAAATAAATCATTTTTTAGGTTTATTAAAAAATTAATATATATATATTTTTTGAACAAGCCAAAATAAAATTAATTTATCAGAAGTAATCCATCTCGTATAAGATGTGCAAAAGAGAAATATTTAATGTACATTGTAAAACAAATTGAATGAACCTAAAAAAGAGGGAGTAATTTGGTAGTTTAACGAGGGATAGAGAAGTAAATAAGAACAAGGGTAAGGAAATATATTTTTCAAGATGTTAACATGATAATATTTTTTTTGAGGGAGGGTCACATGATAATATTGGCCTCAAATACACAAGAGCTTATGGAAAAGAGCTTATGCAAATAAATAAGTTTTTATCTTAATTCATAAGTTCTCAATAACAAAAATTATATCTTTATAAACTGTTTTTTCGTAAACTATATTAAAAAGCTTATAAGTAATACATAAAAATATATTTATTTATGATAATCAGAATTTGTTCCTTTCCTCTTTTATTCTCTTCCTCTCTCACGTGTTAGCTTGAATTGCATGCATGTGAATTGGGTTGCTTATGCCTCAAAATTTGATTAGAAACCAAAAAATTCAAACATTCCTCTTCACCTTTCTCTCTCCCCACTTTCCAATTTGCGACCCTAGAACTCTACATGAAGTGCTAAATTGAGATGTTCATCTCACTATATGGTTAAAGAAGCTTGTTTTGGAGAAGAATTGGAGCCAGGGTATCAAGAGATTAAAGAAAAGGGGCAAAGCATCAATTCTTCATTCTCCTCTTCAATTGTCTAAGGTGGGTTCCCTAATCATGTTATGATTTGAGTATAGGATCTAGTATAGAAGCTTTTATTGATTTTATGAGAATAATGGTTTGTAAATATTGTGAGTATAATAGTTGATGTATAGTTAATTGATGCTAAATATTTTAGACTGTAAAATAGTTTAGAATATTGAATTGGACTGCTGTTGCTGCATATTGTTAGACTGGTGTTGTTGTTTGGGCTGTTTAGTATGGATTGAAATGGTGGTAGTTTAGTGTTATAGAGACTAGTTAAAAATTCGTTGGACAAGTCTGTAGTAATCAGGTCATATCTTTTTCTCTATAACTCCAAATTAGAGAACCGTTGGAGTTTTGGAAACTAGACACTTTTCCCTTTAAGTTGAATACTTATTTTATAGGGTTTCGATTAGTAATGAGGTCTGGAAATATGTTTGAAGTTAAGATTCTGATGCAGAAAAACTGCAGAGTTTGCCCTGCGGGTTTTAGTGTATTAGAGGCATACGGTGTAAGGGGCGTCCAGCCCTGTTGTTTTAACTTTTTGTGAAGTTTTGGGAGTGCTTAAGGATTAGTATGGGTGGAATAAACATTAGATGTTCGAGGTTAGGAAATTATTTACTTCCCTTGAATGCATTTAAGTTAAAGTATTTGTATTCTTTTGGGCACTGAAACATTGATGGTGGCGTGGAGAATTTCAAAATCCAATCAGTTTCTCATTCATTTCATTGGAATTTGTTATATGCTTTTGATTGGGATCGTGGTTGCTGTTACGCTGTGATCCTTTATATTGTTAAAAAATGCGGGTAAAGGTGGTTGATTCAGTTATAAACTTATAATACTGTTGTGGAGACATGTAAAACCTTCATATTGCGACTGCAATTGCACTTGTAGACTGCAATTTAGAACTATGTGTTGAAATTCCGTCTGCCTCTAGTTGCCTAATTGCACCATTTGGGTTGCCTTCATTGTGTTACGTGTGAAGGGGAGGATTTAGTTTCACATTGCCTAGAGATACTGTCTACATAGTTATTAACCTCACCTTACAAGCCGGATTTGTAAGGTCGAGTTAGGCCTAATCCAAATTCTAACACTACGCCATCAACCAGTGATCTGACTCTTTTACAGTGAACAGTTCATTTTAGAGTGTGAGTATATAAACCATCAAACTAAAATTTAAACCTGTGATTTTATAACTACACTAACTACTCACTTTAGAGGAGAAAAATCCAACTAGGGACCTGTTTGGATTGAGTTATTTGAGCTTATCTAGTATCTACTGACATAAGTTTTGTGAGACTTTGAGAGAACTTTTGGAAACAGCTTATGACACTTTTCATAAGCTTTTTTCAGCTTAATTTCATAAGTTCTCCATGATAGCTTATGATAACAACTTATAGCATATACCAAAACATTTTAATTTTAGTTCATCTTTTCCTATAGAAATAGCTTATGTAAGCTTACACATAAGTGCTTATCATGATAAGCGCTTGTGGCATAAGCTGCAATTAAGTCGTTTACCCAAACAGGGCCTTAATGTGACGCCTATCCTTGTAAGGATTTGAACCGTTGTTCAACATGTTGTGTAGGGATTTGAACCATTGTTCTGGTTCAACACGTTGTGAAATGTGAAAGCCAGCCATCATCAGTAAGTATGTTTGAGTTCTTAACCTTGTGTTGGAATGTAGATCATTATTATGAACAATTTTACTCCAAATGATGATACTAATTTGATTCAAGTAAATATCTGTTGATCCTGATATGCCAGTTTCTTATTGTATTGCTAACTTCCAAAATAATTGTGTAGTTTGGAATTGCATTCTGTAGTATAGCTTGTCTTGGTTTGATTTTGGAGGATCTTTAAATCTAATTAGTAATAGTGTTTATGCACGAAATGGCTTGCATCTCTCGGATCGAACTTCGCCTATTTTTCTAAATGCCTGGATGCAATTGCATGATTCATAGTTTTTTATGTTTGATTTACGAGCCTAATTGACCCATTGGGCTGCCAAGCCCACAGAAAAATGGCAACCCATTTTCCCTCTCTGACTTTAGGTAACCACAGCCTTTTGTTGACTGGTTCTTTCTGCTTGTGATGCTTTGTTCAGTGATGAAATCGATTCTCCTGATTGCTGATTGTTGTTTTTAATATCAACACACTTTCGACTTAGGAATATCTTGGAGAATCATCAAATCAAGTTGAAATCGAGTGGTGTGCTTAATTAAATGGGGGACGAGGACGGAAGTGACAAATCAAGGAGAGTTGTTTTTTTGACTGTAGGGACGACTTGTTTCGATGCTCTTGTGAGAGCTGTGGATTCTGAAAATGTTAAGAAAGAGTTGCTTGCAAAAGGGTACACTCATCTTCTCGTCCAAATGGGCCGTGGATCCTATGTTCCTACCAAGGTAGCTTCAAACACTATTCCTTGCTTTCCCTCTCCCTCTTTTTTTTTTAGTTCTGTCGTCTTTGTTTGAGAAATAATTACAGTGGCGTGTCAACTTTGTATCTACTTTGTTAGTATGCATTAAAACATTTAATAGTCTCACCTATTTAACGATGAGAGACACAGGCACAAATTTTCCATGATGCAATCTGTGCATGTTAAAGTTTAGTGTTAGTGAATTCATCCTCATTTCTAACGTGGTAGTGTATTTTCATTTTTGTGCTGGTATGGGCTATGAAAGTTCATGTGCGCAGAATTGTCATTTTAGACATTTTCTAAATTAACTGTATTGCCCTAACTTGATATCATAACTGGTAGTTAGGACTGGTGTGGGATGGAGAAATAATTAGTTTTTTTAACTTTGAAGAATCTTGTAGATAATTGGGTGATGCAGCGTCGATGGAAGTCGAAGTCTTGGAAGCTTGCTTGATTATTAGTATGTGGGCTAACACCTGCTAAATTTATGCAATGCTTTCAATGGCGGAAAGCCAAAAATATGCCATATAAACACGACATTGCGGCCCATGGTGCCACCATGGTGGGTATCCGTTCACAAATTGGTTATGCGTGTTAGGATCCAATATGAGAAGGTGTTTTAAGTAATTAGTAGGTGGTTAATTAGGTTTAAGTAGAACAATCTATTATTCAACTCTAATACGCCTCTTATTATTTAACCCTAGTAGGCTACTTAGTAATAATCTACTTAAACCTAATTAACCACCTACTAATTACTTAAAACACCCTCTCATATCATATGGATCCTAACACGGCGGTTGTAAAAAAATCTGCCATTTAACAACACTGATTGCACGAAAAGGAATATAAACACAGAAATTTGTAGATAAACTTGCCATGTTATGTAGCAGATAGATACTGCTCTTTTTGCCGAGGAAATTCTTTTGAATAACTTTTTATTGCAGTCTGAAGGAGAAGGTTCATTGGCTGTTGACTACTTCACTTTTTCTTCCAGTATTGCAGATCATCTCAGATCTGCCTCTCTTGTCATTAGCCATGCAGGTATGCTTTTAAAAATTTTCTTTCCATCTTTTTTCACTAACTATTTTGCAATTATAGACACATTATCATGTGGTTTTCTGTATACTACTTCATTTGAATGCCTAGTCGCTCCCAAAGGTTTCATTCAAATCCCAGAATATTCCCTGCCACCCTCACTAACCGCTAATATAATCCCGAAAAATAGAATCCTCTCGAGCTTCCCACTCATTACCAACTCAGTAGTCTGCTACAATCTTACATATAGGTTAATATTGCATTTTTTCTCTCTTATCTAAGATTTTCTATTACTTTGGTTATCCTTGGGGATTTATCAACCCATGTAGCACCGATTCTTCAATTTGAAGGTGTGTCCGGTCTCTGACACCGACACATGTGGTTACATTCAATTATTCCTTTTTCTCAAATTATTATTAGTGCCGTGTCCAGTGTTTGTGTCATTGTTTTATAGCTATCAACTGTTTACCTCTCTCAAGACATGCCTTTTTCACATTGTGGAAGTTAGGAAACTGATCCTGTTATGTAGACGAGTTCTCTTAGAACTTTCAAAATAGTCCAGAATTTCCCGATTCATAAGAACTTTTTCTTGATTGGCATTAGCTTGAATTGCAATTTGTAAGGACTAGAGCTGAACTAATGCACCATAAGTTCCCAATCATGTGTCAAGAATAGAGGCAAGGGTTGACTAGTAACCTCTGCAGATATAGAGACTTATACAAAGAAACATGGAAAACTAGACGCACCTTGCTGCTCTATGATAATTTTAGTTTATAAACAGGCAATTTGACTTATTTTCTCACAATATCAAAGTTCCATAAAATCTAGAACTCAACTTCTGGTTCACCCTTTTAGCCAAAGTTGTTAATTTCTAAGGCTGCATATCTTAAGAAAGACTATATCTCCTACCTGAAATTTAACTTTTGCCTTTGTTGGTTGGCCTGGTTTTGATCTTGTTTATGCCCATATCAAATGATCCCTCAACTAATCCATGTTATTTCTTTCAACCATCAGCCTGTTAACCGCTACTGCTGATTGAGTTGCCTCTCTAATTAACTGGGCGGGTCTCCCCCGAATAAGGCCTTAAAGAGGTCCATATTTGCAGCATAGTTATACTTAGCATAACTCTAAAGCTCTGCCAATTGAGCCACTTCGGTGCTTGGTCATGTAAGACATCTAAGACAAAACTCCAAACATCTGTTAACAGCCTTGGTTTGCCCATTTGATTGGGGATGATATGAAGAACTGAATTTCAGTTTGGTTTCATACAACTTAAATAATTCAGTCCAAAAGGTATTGATCAAACCCGATCCCTGTCATAAACAATCCAAGAGGGAAATCAATAAGGTGTAACTATTTCTTCGTTTAAAATTTCAGCAATGCCTCTCATAGTGAAAGGATGAAACTTTGTTCTTGTTCATGCTCTATAGCCTCTCATCATGAGTTAGAAACGTTATCTCACCGGTTACAAGCTTTAAAGCATGCGGCAAGCTTTCAATAGGATTTTGTGAGATGAGTAGGAAGGGATGGTCCTCGTGAAGTAACTGTTGCTAGTCTGATTTTGTGCAGGGTCAGGTAGCATATTTGAGACATTGCGGCTACGCAAACCTTTAATTGTGGTTGTAAATGAAGATTTAATGGATAATCATCAAAGTGAACTTGCAGAAGAACTTGCCAACACAAAACATTTGTATTGTGCTAGTCCACAAACACTCCATCAAACTGTAGCAGATATGGATTTAAATTCTCTACTTCCTTATACTCCAGGTGATGCAACACCAGTGGCCAAGCATATAAACAGATTCCTTGGTTTTCCTGATGATTGATCTGAAGGCTTTCACTTTTTTTTCCTGGTTAAAAGTTGTGGTGAGGGGATAATAATCTCTATTTTGGTTAACATACGTGCTTGATGTTCAGGTGTAGTGATTTTTTTTTTCTTCTATAAATCAGACATCATGTTTAAATATGTTATTTATAGCTTCTTTTTTTGGTCCAGGCTCTTGTTATAGTAAGTGTGCGCCCATACAAGGGGTTAAAGTTTGAAAACAACAATGCCCACCCCTACATTACTAAAAACTCTCCCGAAGTGTATTTTCAGATGGGGGCAAAAACTGTATTTTTATTTGTAAGCACACTTCCGGACAGCACAAAAACTGTTATTTCCTACGTGTGTTTGAAATGGTTTCTGGGATTGAAAAAAAATTCGTCCCTTTGACATTTTTTTTCTTTAACAATATACTAATCTGATGTTTTATTTAAGAAGAATCAAGCTTCTTGCCACTTGGACCCATTTTTTTAAATTAATTAATGATTATATCTCATTCTCTAGTTTCGTTTTCGGCATTAAACTTGTTTGGATGATTCTACTAACAAAAAAACTTGTTTGTATTAAATGCAATGTTTTTCTAGGCGGCTTTGGGTTAATAGTAATGGATCATTAAAATAATTTTTTCTTATGAGTTTTTCTGATTTCTATGTTATTGTTTATGGTGTATTCAGGGTGCTTTGTCTTCCGCAGATTTTGTTCTTGTCCTGTATTTAGCATCATCTTATAATATCTGGTGCTCCGCCATGCAGTTTATTTTAATAAAAGTTTCTCTTTGCTTCTTACAAAAAAATGCTATGTTAAACAGTTGTGGCAAACCATTATTTGAGACAATTAATGACTTTAGAATTTGTCATTAAAGCATGTCTAGACCACTAATATTTGCACATCTATTATCACCGTTGATGAACAAGTATGCTTCATTGTTATAGGATGGACGAAATGCAGCATTTATGTAACTAGTAGGATAACAAAGTTTGTAGGTGAGGGAGAATTATTTGTAGGGTGTTGCTGAGGAGTGTCACCGAGACATTTTATAAGAATTTTAAATTAAAAAATTATTCACTAAAAAATTCAAATAAGGATTTTAAATTAAAAAAATTATTCACTAAAAAAATTCAAATACTTGTCTTAAGGGTCAAATAGGTTTCAATATATGTTCGAACACAATTCAAATTATATAATTTAAAATGAATTTGAGGTTATACATTTTAAACTATATCTACTTATGAATTGCGATTGACCTTTGAAAAGTTATGGCGGAGGTTTGACACATTTCATATTATATTATCTTTGTTTAGTTTGTATTTTTCAGACCGTTAGATCAAATAATTACATCAACTCGATTAAAAGGCGTTCAGATTATATAATATTGCACATGTTAAACCAACTAAAAATAATAACTATTTATTGAAAAGTAACAATAATTTATTAAAAAGTTACATATTTAATATAAAATGAATAAGTTTCAAGATAAAGTTATAATTTTAAACTTTATGTAAATTTGCACATGCTAGAAAAACCCAATTTATATCCGGACACCCAACTTCTTCACATTTATATGTTTTATATGTGTGAGCTCTGACCATTAAAAAAAAAAAAAACCCAATTTAAAATGATGAAAAAATAAAAAAAATTGAAGGGCTGGGGAAAGAAAAGAAACATCTAAATGCAATATACAAGAAGCTGAAGCAGCCACGATCCAACAGGGCAAGTTATTATGATTTCATTTCATGATCCCATTTACAGCACTTAGTTATTAGATAAAGAAACGGATGCAGCCCAGGCCACGTATACGAGAGATAAGCACCACCCAAATCTATGGCATGGAATCAAGCACTTTGTCTCTTTACCATTGAATCTAAAGCAAAAAACCAAACACGTAATCTCAATTTCACACTAACTAAACGCAATTTAACCATCATATTTATACAACACTAAATCATTCATTCCTCTTAGATTTCCTCTCACGATCTTTTTATCCACACTTTTGGTTTCTCAATAGATAGAAACCAAACCATGGCCTTCTCTACCTCTTCCTTACTTTCTACAAACTTCTTAGGAGCACGAAACATTCCAACCCCCAAAACAACCAAACCTTCAATTTCACTACCATTATTCTTCAAAACAAGATTCTTAAACTCTCAAAATGACAACAACAATAATAATTCAGAACCTATTAAATCAGCTGCTGTATCAGCTCTTATCTTATCCTCTATGTTTACTCCGGCGGCACTCGCTGCCGACAACCTCCCACCACCACCACCTGTTCTCGAAGCACAACCAAACCAACTAAACCCCGCAAATTCAACTTCACCTTTCTCTCAAAATATTTCACTCACAGCACCAAAACCACAATCACAATCTTCCACTGATCTCCCCGATGGTAGCCAGTGGCGTTACAGTGAGTTTTTAAACGCAGTAAAAAAGGGTAAAGTTGAACGAGTTAGGTTCAGTAAAGACGGTTCTGTCCTTCAACTAACCGCCGTTGATGGCCGGAGAGCAAACGTTATCGTTCCCAACGACCCTGACCTTATCGATATTCTAGCAATGAACGGCGTTGATATTTCCGTTTCCGAAGGTGAACAAGGTAACGGTTTGTTCAGTTTCGTTGGTAGTTTATTGTTACCGTTCCTTGCATTTGCGGGTTTGTTTTTGATTTTCCGTAGAGGTCAAGGAGGACCCGGTGGGCCTGGTGGGCTTGGTGGGCCTATGGATTTTGGTAGATCGAAATCTAAATTCCAGGAAGTACCAGAGACTGGAGTAACTTTTGCTGATGTGGCCGGTGCTGATCAAGCGAAATTGGAACTACAAGAAGTTGTTGATTTCTTGAAGAATCCTGATAAGTACACTGCTTTAGGCGCTAAGATTCCTAAAGGATGTCTTTTAGTGGGGCCACCTGGAACTGGAAAGACATTGTTGGCGAGGGCAGTGGCCGGTGAAGCTGGTACACCGTTCTTTTCATGTGCGGCTTCGGAGTTTGTGGAACTGTTTGTGGGAGTTGGTGCTTCTAGAGTTAGGGATTTGTTTGAGAAGGCGAAGTCGAAGGCACCGTGCATTGTGTTTATTGATGAGATTGATGCTGTTGGGAGACAGAGAGGAGCTGGTCTTGGTGGTGGAAATGATGAGAGGGAACAGACTATTAATCAGCTTTTGACTGAGATGGATGGATTTTCTGGTAATTCGGGCGTTATTGTCTTGGCTGCTACTAATAGACCTGATGTTCTTGATTCTGCATTGCTTAGACCTGGAAGGTTTGATAGACAAGTTACTGTTGATAGACCTGATGTTGCCGGTAGAGTTAAAATCCTTCAGGTGAATGAGTCCGAAACTTTTAACTATCTCACAGTCAGTTTAATTTATGAGGAATTTTTTGAAGTAAATAATGATCCTAGTGTGTCTTGTTTTGTTGTCAACAACATGGTTTTAAATTGCATTTGTGCCACAATTCTTAAAATTACATAGAATCTAAATGCAGCTGATGCAATCTCAAATGTGGTTGCGGATATATAAAAAATGAAGACGTTGCAACTTGCAACCCAAATTACATTTGCAAACCTTTTTTTATAACCCCTATTGACACGCCTCAATGATTGTTTCATCCTTGGTGGCTAGTAGTTTAGGTTTTTACAGGTTAAAGTTGAGGAACACATGCATGTGTGCATTAGTAGTTAGTACTCATATAGATTACAAGGTTTTAAATTGCACTATCATTGCATGAAATCGTATTTAAATGCAGCTTGTGCAACCTCAAATGTGTTTGCATATATAACCACTAAGTCACAGTCCATATTGACACACCTTAACGCTTGTTTCATTGGGGGTTAGTAATTTTCCCAGTTTAAGGTCGAGGAATGTGTGCACACTGCATACAGTTAGTACTCCGGTAGATTAGAACTTAATTCAAATAGAGTCTCACATTACTCAATGCTCTTTTTGCAATAGTGAAAGTTTAATTGAGTAGGTGGAATTGAAAATTTCTGAATGTTCTTTTTATCTAATTTTAGAAATATTGTGGTAATGATAACCTTTGATTGAATACAGGTTTGTTTGGAGGTGTTTGAATTAGTTATGCTATGTGCTACTCCGTGTCTAAATTATTCCGATTCTTCCTTCTTCTCTATCAGGTGCATTCTAGAGGAAAAGCACTTGCAAAGGATGTTGACTTTGACAAAATTGCCAGGAGAACCCCAGGGTTCACAGGAGCTGATCTGCAGAATCTGATGAACGAAGCAGCTATTCTTGCAGCTAGGCGTGACCTCAAAGAAATAAGTAAAGATGAGATAGCTGATGCGCTTGAGAGGATCATCGCTGGACCAGAAAAGAAAAATGCCGTTGTCTCAGAAGAGAAGAAGAAATTAGTAGCCTATCATGGTATATTTTTTTTATTTTTATGTTTAGTATCCAAGCTTGGCATTTGTTTGTTCATTTTTGGATTCCTAATTACCATGTGTATTCCTTGTTGATTTTCAGAGGCTGGCCATGCTTTAGTAGGTGCTTTGATGCCTGAATATGACCCTGTAGCCAAGATATCTATTATACCTCGTGGCCAAGCTGGTGGTCTCACCTTTTTTGCTCCTAGCGAAGAGAGGCTTGAGTCTGGATTGTACAGTAGAAGCTACTTGGAGAATCAGATGGCGGTTGCACTTGGAGGAAGGTCAGTGTACCATGCATACACAGAAATTTGCACATTACATTACCTTATTGAATTTATATCTCAACTTTTGCAACTTGCAAGTTACTCTTGCATCACAATTACATACTACCTGTCAGTTGGCTGCTTGGCTTATAGCCTAGGGGATACATAAGTACAGTTTTTTTTACAAGCAAATCAACATTTCGATCCTCGAAATTGTAATGGTCGGTCAATTTAGTCTCCTAATTTACGAAATAGGAAATTAGTCCTTTAAATTAAAGAGCATCAGAATCAATTCGGCTCCTCAATTAAAATATCTCTTTAGTTAACATCCATCAAAATCAACGAAAGATCTTCATATTGATCTGACTTGAATAATCTCTTGTTGCATCAAAGAGAAACATAAAACCTCTAAAATTGTAGCGTTAGATTTAGAAAAAAAGGACTAAGTTGACTGATATTGTTCAATTTAAGGGACCACATTACTTTTTTTGTTAATTTGAACTGACCGACCTTACAATATCAAGGACGAAAATACTGATCTACTTGTTGTTTTACTATTGGCTATTTTGTTGTTGTATACTTTTAAAGGGAATAGTGGATAGTCATATTATGGAAGTGAGATGCAGGATCTTATCTTTTAGCTTTGAGCCTGTATATATATTTTTCGAAACGGAGCCTGTATATATTATGTCATAAATTCCCTATCTCTCTGTATATGTCAAAACAGGGTTGCCGAAGAGGTTATTTTTGGCCAGGATAATGTCACCACCGGGGCGTCAAATGACTTCATGCAAGTTTCACGAGTGGCGAGACAGATGGTTGAGAGATTTGGGTTCAGCAAAAAAATTGGACAGGTTGCCATTGGCGGGGGTGGTGGAAATCCATTCTTGGGACAACAGGTAGGACCTAACATATGTTGATGAGGAATTGTTCCTCATTCTTTTAATTTCCTTTTACTACAATTTTGAGAATATTAGTATATTCTCTATATTAGTATATGATATTTCCTAAAACACGTCACAGTTTTATTTTACTCAGTAAATTGAACCTCCCAAAATAAATTCCTTACCATTCCCAAAATTGTGATTGCAGATGTCTTCACAAAAAGATTATTCCATGGCAACCGCTGATATAGTGGATAAGGAAGTTAGAGAACTGGTAGACAAAGCATATGAGAGGGCAACACAAATTATCAACACTCACATTGACATCCTTCATAAGCTTGCTCAACTTCTCATAGAGAAAGAAACTGTTGATGGTGAAGAGTTCATGAGTCTATTTATTGATGGAAAAGCAGAATTGTATGTTTCATAAATGTTAGAATCATCATGTTTGTACTATAACATACACTTAAACATGTACACTGTAAGAATCAATTAAATATTTTTATCAAATTAAGATAACAAATTTGCACATAGGCTTTTATGCAAAAGGTTCTTCAACTCAATATGATTCATCTTTAAATGAAATCAACTATGCTAAAACTGCAGAAGGTTTTTCCACACTCACTCAACATATCAAAAACATCCTTATTCATGTATAAATTGGAAAGAGCAGCCACTTGCATGTAAAAAGTCATGGACAATCTGGGTAAACACAATGTGCTGAGCAGCATAAGAGTTAATCATGAAAGAGATAGCAAAGACCTATCTGTGCATACACAGTTGGTGAAACCATGGTTCCATCATCAATCAACTGCATACAGAAATTGAATCAATATATGATACGAGCAAATACATTCAAGAGCAAATTACTTTACTATCCGCCCAAGGATCAGGGCAACCTCTTGGATATCTCGCTTCTTGGCCGCTCTTTACACTGTCCCACCATTTGGTGGTGTGTATAAAAAAAAATAAAAATTAAGCCCTCTTTTTCTCCTGAGCATTGCTATATGTCACGACAAAATTCTTTAAGAAATTTTCCCGAATCACCAAATACCAAACAATCTTCAATTATTAGATTACTATTAAACTTAAAATTAGTCACCACATAGCTAAGTAAGCTTCTCCCACACTATCCACGTTTATTTTAATCGTATGTGTAGAAAATCTAGATGCCACCTCCTACTATGTATTGGGACACCAAAAATGCCTAACCTTTGAAACTATCTATATTGCTTCTTTTATTTACGGCAAATCATGTTAGCAGTTGATTGTTACTCAAACCCTTTTTCCACTGTGATAGTTGGAGCATCTTGTTGTGTCTAATGGTTAAAAAAAATCATTTCGTGTATTTGTCGTGAATTTTCTTTCGCTGGATTAAGCATTTCCCTTTTCTCCTACCTTTGAATTTTTCAAACATTAATGTGCAAACAAGCGCCCTCTCATGGCCTAACTAGCACTTTTAATTTGTTTTTAAATGAATATAAATGTAAACCAATTTTAAAGTTTCTTTCTAGGTTTTGGGAGTAAATATACTTATATCTGTTAATTTTTTTATTTTCTATATACTAATACTAATATAAAAGTTAATGTCCATTGATTTTACCATTTTGCCCTTAGGAGGGGCAATTTGGTAAATTACAAATTGGTTGAGTTTTTTTTTAAGGTTGGCCTATGAATTTCCATTTTTGCCCCTAACCAATTTTTTAATTATTTTCTAATTTTTATATTTTTAATAACTTTTAATTATTTTTCAATTTTTATATTTTTAATTATTTTTAATTTTTTTCTCCCAAATTCAGTTGCTTCTACATTGCCGTTGTGGGAGATTAAGGTATCGTTTGACAAACTTCTCTACATTTTTAAGGAGAAGTTAGTCCAAATACAATATCAATTAAGTACTTACTAAAAAATGTACTTTTTTTAATGCATAAAATTGAATGTAATGAGCTTTGCTCAAAAGTTGTTGAATGCTACTTCAAAAAACTATTTCTCGACAATTTATTTCACAAGTATCTCTCTTCAATTCACGTTGGGAACCTTTTCTTTTATTTTTTAATATTATTTTTGGATAATATGTAATCATAATTCACACATCATTGGTTCCTTTTTGGTTCCAATTGTTTTCATCCTAAACATTTATGTCAATTCATAATATCATAAACTGATTATATGATCTCTAAATCAGTCCATACATATTTTATGATGAATCACAATGTTCCGTTGTTTTAACATCTTTTCTTTCGAAGAATTTTTTTTATGTCGTGATTATCAAAGGTTATTATTTGACTTTAGATAAACATTAAATGTAAAAGTGTGGAGGGAAAAATTAGGTTAAAATTAGAGCTGACATTTTGCATAAATTAAATCTAGGGTTAATATAGTAAAGTCACACGAAAAAATAGGTTAAATCTAGGGTTAATATTGCGTCACGGATTAACATTTAGAAATAAGATATGACATTTTGCATAAATTAAATCTAGGGTTAATATAGTAAAGTCACACGAAAAATTTAGGTTAAATTTAGGGTTAATATTGCGTCACGGGTTAACATTTAGAAATAAGAGATGTCATTTTGCATAAATTAAATATAGGGTTAATATAATTTGTTTAGTAAAATTAAAGAGAAAAATTATGAGCGATTTGTTTATTTTGATTTCCCTAACAATTAACGTTAACATTTTGATTAAATTAAACATGGTTAATTAAATAGGGTTAATACAGTAAAATTAAGCAAAGAAGTTAGGTTAAATCTAGATGAGATTTTGCATAAATTAAATCTAGAGTTAATATAGTAAAGTCACGCGAAAAAATAGGTTAAATCTAGGGTTAATATTGCGTCACGGATTAACATTTAGAAATAAGATATGACATTTTGCATAAATTAAATCTAGGGTTGTTATAGTAAAGTCACACGAAAAAATTAGGTTAAATCTAGGGTTAATATTGCGTCACGGGTTAGCATTTAAAAATAAGAGATGACATTTTGCATAAATTAAATCTAGTGTTAATATAGTAAAGTCACACGAAAAATTAGGTTAAATCTAGGGTTAATATTGCGTCACGTTAACGTTTATAAATAAGATATGACATTTTGCATAAATTAAATCTAGAGTTAATATAATTTGTTTAGTAAAATTAAGAAGAAAAATTATGTGCGATTTGTTTATTTTGATTTCCCTACCAATTAACGTTAACATTTTGATTAAATTAAATAGGGTTAATACAGTAATATTAAGCAGAGAAGTTATGTTAAATCTATGACAAAATTTTGCGTTCGAATTAACTTTAAGGAATAAGATATTACAATAGTTGTTATGTTATTTTTTATGCAGTGCTTTAGGCTCTGTGTTGCAAAATTTTGGTTTACGCAACTTTGATTTTCACATTTATAAAGGACAACAATTTTCCGTATTTATAATATTTCTTTTTTGGAACTAAATTTTTTTAAAAAAATACGTTATTCAACCCGAAGCAGGTTTGTAACTAGTTTTTTTTAAAATAAAACCATAACTTTTCTCCAAACACATGAAAGGAAAGTAGTGTTGCTTTCTCACTCATTACTACTGTTTCTTCTTTTGTTTTCTCTACTTACACGCACTAGTGCGCATTAGGCCCACAAATCATTCACCTCTAATGACAATCTATTGTATGTTAAAATGGCAATTATGCAGGAGAGGTAGTGGGGCTCATCTAGAAACAGTTGTGTGCAATTTATCATAATCACAACAATATAGTTTTGCCTTAAAATACTTCACATTATTCTTTATTTCCAAAAGATATGTAATGTTTACATCGCTGTAAAACTAGTGATTTTTGTTGGATTCTCCTAAGACATGATCTTGCTTAATTTGTTGAGAAAGTTCTTCATATAAACTAGCAGTAGTGGCACTGAACTTCTCCATGGCAACAAAGATCTGCTTCAGACCTGATTGTAAGCTAAGAGAATCAACTATATCATCATTATTATGAATAGCATCCCCTACTTCTCTCGGTTCTTTTGCAATTGGAGCCATCTTTCTCTCTCGAGCCTTCACCATTTTGTCCAACTTTTGCTCTTGGCTGTCCAAAATTTTCACTTTTTTCTCTATTTCCTTGTCCAGTGTTGAATTCTTCTGAAGCTCTAAAATATTATTTTTCAACAGTTCATTTACTCTGAGTATAAACCCATTTACAGCTTCAACTACATTCTTCTCTGAAATATTATCCATTGCCTTTGACCATTTGTTAAGGACCACAAACACAGGTGGCGCACCAAAGGGAGTTGAATCATTCTGTAGTTCTTCAGATTCATACATTAGACATCTTACTAGCCAATCATTCAGGGCTTTCACATGGAACTTTTGAGCTTGAATCCAATCTAAGAAGCTTAAGTTCCATTTCTGTAACTCGGTTTTGAGCTTTATTGCTGCATCAATATTAGCATTGCAAGGCTTTCTGTTAAATGAGGAGACATCTAAAGCTTTGGTTTCAACAATTTCCTGATACTGGCGTTTGTAACATTCTTGCATATCTTTCCACATTCCGAGAAACCTTTCGTCAGCAAGTAGACGGGAAAAAGAAATCAAAAGAATATAACAATCTGTTAGATTTAAGAAAATATAGGTGCATTAATGTTCAAAACAAACTTCAAAAGAAACATAAATAAATGAACTTTGATATAAAGAAATAGTCTCTCATAGGCTGTCCATTTTCAATCATTTTTTGGTTTTGCACGGCATGAAAATCATATTCGAGACATGGTCGGATACTAAATATTGACACTTCTTCCAGCTAGAATTCAAATAGTTGTAAGAAACTAGCCATTTCTACTAGATTCAACTTCAATTAATCATTTGTCAATCATTTCATAATAAGTGGTGAACAATAGCAAAACATTTATGATTTAAGATCAATACTATACCTACCAAGTACCAACTAACTACATAGGTTCAAAAAATTAAACATGGATTTATTTACAAGAAACAAAGTTATGACTTACATGAGAATAAACCTGCTAATCTGCGGCCAAAGCTCTTCTTCCGTCAATTTACTAATAGAGTTAGATATCTTGTCAACTACTTGGATAGAAACTTTCATTTTTGTAACTAAAATACTGATGAAAGCTTTTATGGAATTAATTTTTTGTGCATCAGCATCCTTTTTATTCATACGTCTCAACTGCTTACACTTCTTCTCATGGAGTGTGCGCAATTTTTCCTCAGCCTGAAAAACAAAGGAGTATTTAGTGTCTTCAACCATAAAAGGCATATAATATATTTTTACTTATGCTAAATTTCGAAAGCAAACTAGCAACTTATACATGCATGATCAAAATTATGACAAAAACAATTCCAAAACAGAACAAGGATTCTCATGAAATTTAATTGATTTTTTTTGCTATCGCTAAAATAAAGTTAATATTAATATTAAGCTTTTTAGATTTTCTTTTGTTCTTACAAAGTTTCCCCAAACAAAACCTAGATAGGTAGATGTGAGGCTCTCATTTTAGGTGCAAGTGGTGCTTTCCCTAAGCTACATTGCATAATGCATACTGCCTAATAAAAGCGTTTGACTGAGCTGCCTACCATCACAGAGTCGGTGTAACTATTGGGTTCATTTCTTTTTCATGTGACTGTTATATGGATATTATGTACCATCATTCTCTTGGAAATGTTTTCATAAATTAAGACACTTTATTCTAAAAGTTAAATAAGTTTTTCGTCCCTTTAAATATATCAAATTTTGATTTTAGTCTCTACTCTTCTGCATATCCGTTTTTACATGCACAATCAATATCTCTTAAACTAAGTTATTTAACTCTGTATTTAGAAGGAAACAAGCAAAACAAAAAACAAAGAACAATTTATACCTTGACTTCATGATACAGCTTCTTCTCCCACATGCATAGTTTACTCAAAGTAGAGCATAGATTTTCATAGCTGATCCCCTTGTCTTTGTAAACTCCTTGACACTCCGCTTGGCGTCCACATGGTGATTCCACGCATTTAACCATTAGGGGATTCGATGGAGTAAACACATGCATAATCTTGCACGAAACTAATTACCAAAAATCTCAATTTAGTTAATTATTTTGATTACTTAATAATTGAAAACACTAAACAATGACTAATTAAATTGTACAACTTGCTTGCTTACCTGGATTGAGTTCAATTTTTGAATGGTAACGAAGTTTTCCAACGTCTAGCATTTCCAAAATCACATTCCCTGAATCCGATGCCCTTTCAAATAGAATCTGAATCTCTTTCACTGTTTCAGAAAAACCTTTCACAGATTCCATTTTCGGAGAATTGCTACATTCTTCTAACTCCGGTAACTTTTTCTCCAAAATTGAACTCTCTTCTTTCAAATTAGCTTCCTTATTTTTCCCTTCTCCGTTTTCTGTCTCACTCACGTTAACTCCGTTAGATTTAACACACTCACTTTTCTGAGTCACGTGACCGTTAACCTTTTCCTTTTCCTTTTCTTTTTCATCCGTTATGCTGGTGTCAGTGTAACCGTCCCCACCGTGACTGTAACGTACTTTGAATTTCTCGTACGGTTCAAAGAAGTCCAAAAATTCCCAAGCAGAGTTGCTCGGAGGAGGCGGTGACGGCGGATTTAAACCGGAAAAGTTTCCGGTGGTATTCGACGGAGGCGGAGGAGAATAGGAATCGTAGATAGGTTTGACGTAGGTCATGAAAGTCACATTATCAGGAACTGAGGATAAAACGGTGTCGTGGTGGAGATAATCATAACGTCTATAACTGTGAGTGCATAATTGAGAATTTTCTTCTGTATCCTCCGGTTCTGGTTCTGATTCAGAATGCAGCGGGACGTGTTCAGCATCTGAATCAGAACTAGAAGATGATTTTGAGCGTGGTGGAGGTGGTGATTTTGAGAGTGATGGTTTGGTTTCGCCAGAAAAATCTTCAAATTGCTTGAAGAAATGAAGGAGAGTAGGGCCAAGTGTTCTGAGGGAATACATGTGTGCCACGTGTGCATCGGCGAGGGAGTAGCTTTGACGGAGTGATTCGTCGATGAATTTGAAACGGTCGCGGCACAATGACACGGCCGGAAGCCGGTCAAGTCTTGAGGCGTTGCAGCCCATCGTTATGTTTGGATGTGAAAATGGGAAAAAAGATAACGGGTTTAAAATTATGAATTTGTTTGTACTTATTGAAAAGGAGGAATTTCATTGGGATGGGCTGTGGTATGAAGTGTTGTTTATTGGTCAATTTTATCAATGGTAATGAATGAGCATTATTATGGTAATAGGGGACTAGGAGTGGACCTCAAGTGTAACTGTGAAGATAGTAAAGTGGCGGGTAGTGATATAGTACAACCAACGTCTCTTTCTTTGTTTTTGAAGATTTTGGGCAAAAGTTGCTTCTCATTTTACCATTTAGTGCGTGCTTTAACTACAGTGCTCGCCGTTATCTCTATGTAAAAATCACTCGAATATATGCACTTGCTGCCAATAGAGATAAAAGGGACAACAATGTAACAATGGTCACATACTCACATCTACAGCTAAAAAAATTTGTCACTTGCTGCCACTTGTAGAACACATTGGTTTTTTTTCTATACTCCTCTTTTATAACAATGGTCACATTTACAGCTCAAAAATTTATCCTTTTCTCATGAATGAAGTGATTGAAATTAACCACGTAAAGAAAAAAGTAATTGAAATTAACATTCTAAACACGTTAATAGGTCTTTTCTCCTGTAATATAGGTCATTTCCGGTTTTTCCTCTATAATTTTTTTTTTTTTTGATTTACCCCGTAATAGGCCAAATAAAAACGAAAAATTCTTAAAAAAAAAATAAAATTGATTTTTGTTTGGCCTATTAGTGAGGTAAATCAAAACAAAAAATTTTTACAGAGGGTAAATCAAAAAAAATATTTTATAGGGGGAAAATCGAAAATGACCTATATTACAAGGGGTAAAGACCTATTAACCCTTCTAAACAATTCAAATGCTTCAATTAGTTTCTCTTCATGTAACAAAAAAAACTAGTTTCTCTTCATTTCTAGACTCTTTTTTTGATAGAGTAATTTCTAATCTCTTTGGAGCAATTGATTTTTTTTGCACAAAAAAAAAGAGTAATTGGATTTTTCTTCAACTTAAGTTTTGATGAGATATTTTTATAAAGTTGGAAAATTTTGGGGTAAAATTATAAATATATAATGAAAAGTGATTCAAAATGATAATTTTAAAATATTTGGATCGAATTTAAAATTTTAAAAAGTTGAGGGTCTAACTTCAAAATTTAAAAAATGGAAAATTTTGAAAAATGCAGAGTGCAATTTTTTAAATTTAAAAAATAAATAGGGATTAATTTATAAAAATTTGAAGCATGTAACAACCAATTCGCATAATTTGAAAGGATTATAAAGACTAATTTGATATCCATCCCTCCCAAGTTCTTATTTTTCATATATTATAATAAGAATTAACTAATGATTTATAAGATTAATTTGGTATAATTATTATTTTCTTTCATTTATAACTTGCTCTTAATTTCCTAAAAAGAAAACTTGCTCTTAATTTGTGTAATACTTAAGCCACTAAAATTAAGTGTAGAACAAGTCGGTTTGGTTTGATTTTTGGAATGAAACAAAATATCAACCAATAAAATTTGTTGATTTGGTTTGATTCAATTTTTATAATATTTTTCTATGTAATGTGAACCACAGGTACCAGATTAAAAACAAGTTAGTTTGCTTGCTCCATTCGGGTTTAGATTTTTTTTTTTTGACAAAAACAAAATGATATTCATTCATTAAAATCAATAGAATACATCAGAATCAAGATCGCTAAAAACGTAAAGGATGAATCTGCGAACAAACTCACACCACCCAAGTTAATAGCATACAACGGCAAAATGCCTACAAATAATATGATATAATCTAAATCACCAGAATACTCTTGCTTCTGGATATGCAACGTTGACGTCCAAATCATTGATTGAATCTGTGATTGACTGAAGTTGATCTTTCAATATGAACCAACGAACACAGCAACAAGATGCCAAATCAAACAATGCCGCAGAAGACGACGAACAACACAAGGTCGCACTTAGACGACGAAATCACAAAAAAAAAAAACACAAAAGAAAACGCCTGATATTTGTGAAAATCACTTATTTAGATCGAACGAAAGGGAAAAAAAGATGCAGAAGGAGATTTTAGGTCAATTTGATCTAAAATCACCCCTCCTCGATGAGCGAAAGAGAAGGAAAACTTAGAGAGAAGTTGGAGTTTCTCTCACTAAAAAAACTAGGGTCGACTTCTGGGGTTTTAAATATTAAAGAAATATATTTTTAAAACTCTAAAGAATTTACATTTTTTGAAGTACATAAGCTAAAATGAGAAAAATAATACAAATAGTTTAAAACAACATTAATGTAATATATTTTTTGCTTAATACATCATTTGGTCCCTTAACTTATTTTCGGTTTTGAATTTGGTCTCCTAACTATAAAGTGTCTCAATCTGGTCCCATAAATCTTATGTCGTTTACTATTTTGGTCATCTCCATTAGTTTTTAACATCAAATTTCTAAGGTGAATCATATCTAAAGGTGGTCCACCATAAACCTTATTAAATTTTTAAATTTTAACCCTTTGATTTTTTCTTTAAAAGAGAATCGTTGGATCATGTAGGATCTATTGTATTTTACTGTGAACCACTAACACCTAATATTTTTCATACAGTTCTTCATCTTCTTCATCGTCTTCATCAATCTTCAAATAATTTCAAAAGAAAAAAACTTGAAGAAATCCAGAAAACTAAAAACATATTTTTTTTTTTATTAAAAGCTTCAAAGATTCAATTCTCCATTTCAAGTTTCGTTCGCTAACTGGTGGTACCTTTCCTATGCTATCTTCTTCATTTCATTCTTATAGTCTTCAATTTCTTCCATTTTCCACTCCTTCGTGAAGCTTGTTTTCTATATGCACATCATGTGTTTGTTTATTGATAAGACTCTCAATTATGAGAAGAGGGATGCATCATAATCTAAAGCGTGGCTAAATAACAAATAAGGAAAATCCCATTACAAATACAGAATCTTCTGAAACTTTCACCTCTTCTTTCACTTTCATTTTTTCAGAACAAAAACATAAACATCAATTGAATAAAATCAACTTGAACAACAAAGTTGTCAAGCCATGTCTTTGTTATTGTTAACAAAATTAGATTAACCAAATAAGCACAAACGAATTTATCATCATTGAATTTTCGTTTGCAGGTTCAAAGATTCAATTGAATTTATCATCATTGTCTTTGTCTAATGTTCCAGGTTTAGAGATGGTATAAAGTTAAAGCAGAGAAGAAAAAAAAGGAATTTTGTGGTTACTGATTTTTTGTGATGTTGTGAATTTGAGGGTTTGGAATTTTTGTGAATTTAAGTTTCAATTAGAAGAGATTTAGGTTTTTGGAAAGAAAAAATGTGGAAAAATTCAATTAAGATATGAGGAAGAAGAAGAGAGAAGATGAAAAGTGAAAAAAATTAGGTGCTGACGATTCACTGTTAAATACAATAGACATGCAATCAAATGGTTAAAATTATATCAAAAAATTTAGACATTAAAAAACTAACGGAGATGACAACATTAGTAAACGGAGGAAAACTTATGAGACAAAATTGAGACGTTTTAAAGTTAGGGGACCAAAATGAAAACAAAAAATAAGTTAAGGGACTAAATGATGTATTAAGCCTATATTTTTATTTTTTAACAAAGTACTACCAACATAACTGAAATAATGACTTGAAACCTTAGAATGCGCTCCTCTCAAGGTGGTAGTTGATTTCTTTCGTTGTCAATTTCGATTGGCTAATTTAGTTTCTTAACAAAAAGCTAATGTGAAATAAAAGAAATTATAATAATATGTAATTGTTTATTTAGGTGATAGATTTTGAATTATGTGAAACTAATACTTAATCAACAAAGGTCGGGTTTGATTGATTTGGTTTAGAGTTGATTATAGAGGGAAAAAAATCAAATCAATGTAATTTGGTTTGGTTGGTAATAATGGATTGCATGTTGTAATAGAGTAGTAGTACCGTTAAATTTGTGCAATTTTCAACTTAACCATTAACACTAATGATTGCCAGCCAAAAGTGAAGGCAACTAATCCTAGCTTTTTGATCGATCATGATGATTGAGGAAGATGAATGAAAGACTTCAAATGTTATCATTTAGTTCAAATGATTAATGATGAGGCATAACGAATTTTTTAGGGTTAGTACGGAGGCAGAATGATGAAGCAGAATGATGAAGGTGATTATGATGAGAGGATGAAATGGATACAAAGCAATTAGCGAAGTTTCAAAGTGAACGTCTTTTACCCCTCATGACAAGATCATTAATGTGTCTTTACATCAAAAGATGGTTTTGGGTGGAATTCCAACTCACAGAGTTGTCTGTTATATGTTAATGTACCATGCTTTTCCTCTTTATATGTAGTTCCATCTTTTTCTAGTGGTTATGTTCTTTTTATGAGGTGGAATAAAATAGAAAAAGTTCTTGCTATCCTGCAATATCCTAATTTACGAGAAGTCTTCATCTATTTTGATTCCGTAATAAGCATATAAACGCAGAGTTATGCCATGAATTTGCAGATAACCTATAATACCAAACACCACTGCCCTACAAAAACATGACAAAAGTATGTGACTTGAATCTTGATAGCTTTCACTCATACGTATCCATATGATAAAAAGGCAGAGAATTTGGACACTAATTTTTTTAGACCCAGGGCTGTTGGCCTTTTGGTGGTCCATTAGTCTAGATTAAGTTTTTTATATATATTAAAAGAAAAAGTCTAGATCAAGTTATCTTATTTTCACTCAAACCAAGTTACTCGTTTCATTGCAAATAATATTATGAATACAATAAAAATCACACATAGGAGTATAAGAGGTAGACACTTTTGTCAAAATATGAGCATTACTATTAGCTTGTCGCCTAATAAAAAGAACATGAAAGTTGTTATAGTTATCTAATATGTCTCTACATTGATCTATGATGGACACATAGTCCGTTCAATTAGATTAACATTGATCATACCATCAAGTATCAACTATACTTGCTTACAATCTACTTCATAGACAATATTTTGAATACCCAAAGCTGTAATCCATTGAGTTGAAACCACAAACCTTGCACTCAACTGTTTGAAGTTTCACTCAAGTATCTCAAGACTCTCTCTCACACACACATACTTATACTATAGCAAAATTGTTCGGGAAAGATTGCACCATTACATCAGTGGTGGATCTAGAATTTCTTTTGGTAGAGGTTAAGAAAATTTCAAATATTATTTTTTTAAAAACGATGTTTGATTTATTTTGCTTATTAAACTAATTGAGTATCTAATAATTTTAAGAGAAAAATAGAAGACAACAGTATAATTGATTTAAGTAAAAATTAGTACCTTTAAATATTGGTTGTGATGTTATGGAATGCACGCGTAGACAAAAATTAGTTGATGTTGAAGTAAAACTCTAAAATTTATGTTATAAAAAAAAAAGATGTTTCTACGGTGCAGTCAGAAAACTGACTTTCTTGAAAAAGTTATTTTGATTACTGACTAATGATTAGTGTAATGTAAACATTGCCTAATTCATTAATTCATCCGGTAGCTTTGAGCTTGATTCATAGAATGTTTGCATTAAGCATTGAAGATGAATATTATGTAATAGTAATTCATCTAGGAATGCCTGCAACATCTTGGACTTACGAGTATTATTTTATCGTTGGTATCTTTAACATGCAAAGTTGATGATATTATGTGATAGTCTTGTTAATCTGATGAATTGATGATACTATGGGGTTATATACTGAACTTTTGATGCCACTGTACAAACAATATTTTCTAGGTAGGATAAAATTAGACTTGGTTCCAATCAACGTTGTAAAATAGCGGCTATATCGCCTCTATAGCCCTATATTGTAGCAGAATTTAACAATTGCATTAAGTAAAGATATAATGACACACCTTATGTACAAATGTGGAATACACCATATAATCTGACGTGACATGGATTAAATACATAAATGTTCACTGACCATAGCATTAACTTCATCAGAAAAGTCATTCTCATGACTTCACCGTAGAATTTTCCATAAAAAAAAACCTAAAATTTAATATTAGTTGATGTTGAAGTAATACTCATTAGTTGCATCATTTAAGAATTTCTACTAGCTGCTCATATTGGACATACTATGCCTTTGGTGATTGTTGGTGAATGTTTTTGTTGTGTCAAGTAATTCGTGATAATTGTGGTTGATTTCTCAATGCTTGACATACAATTTTTTGTATACAAAGCGATGATTTTTTTAGGGGTTCAGGGACATTGAGGAAGGTGCACGATACATCTTCCCAAAGCTTAGTGTTACAACTTTTCCATAAACTCCAAAAAATCATAGAAGCCGTAGATTGTTGTTGTACGGACAATCTGTCAAAAAGATCAAACAAAAGACCGATAAAATCGTTAACAATAATCAACATGGCTCAGACAGTATTATCCAGTTGTACTAACCCCCAACACTTCATTGCTTTCAGACAAACAAAGAATAGGTGTATACAAGTTTTGGTCACAACATCACATGATACACAAGAATCCTGTCAATGGATACCCTTTTGGATCATACTCGTACGCGTGGGGAGGCATGAGTGAGCCATGCACCAAAGTAAGCAGCGAACTTTGGGGGGTACTTGTAGTTTCCAAATTACATCCGAGTCGCAAGTTGAATGCTTAATTAGGAGGAGCTGTTTCAGCCTCTAGGCTCTTGCAAAACCTATATGATGATTTTAATGTATAAACACCATCAACATAATGCTTCCATACCCGAGTATCATGCAAGGAGTGAGTACGTTCTAAGAATTGCCGCTGCATAAGATATTGAGATTATGCTGATAACAATATTATAAATTATAATTATAATTCCATTAAATCAAATATGGGTTCATCAAATCCAGGACCAACAAGAACTGCTACCAGGGGAGTTGAATTTCCAAAACAATCTTTTATTAAATGAGATTCTTTTGTACAACCCTTTTCATGCAATTATTAGATGAGTAAATCTGTGGTTCAATATTACCAATATATGTTGCAGCCTCTTAATTTTTCATGAATACCCATATGCATTCGATACTCTAATAAAAAAAGGTTAAAAAATAAAAAAAAAATACTCCAGCAACTTCTAGTATTATTATTTTTGCTACGTCGGGGGTTTAAAAAAGATTGAGAAAAATCGAGTCAAGTCAATTTTGTTACTGTCCCTCGTTAGTCAAGTAGGTTCAATTTTTTTCTTTCTTTCTAGGACGGTTAATTGTCTTTAAAGGTCTCAATTTATATCGATTTCTCAAATACCTCTAGCACGGAAAATAACATAAGATCTCATTACATCTAAAACGGCACATACATGTGTTTATCAGACACATTGAAAAGTATTGATGTAATAATACCACCGTTAATTGAAAAGTACATGTGTTTATCGTTACATCTACTGCTATATATATTTGTAGACAGTCTAGACAATAATTTTCAACAAGCCATGACATCTTGTTGACTATGTGGTTACATTTTTGGATCGTTGGGTTGATGTATAAGAGTCCATTGTCGAAGCTTGTCGTCGTGTCTGTTTGGAGTGGTATACAAACTTTGTTGCCACCATCCCCTTGTTATATAATTTTTAATGCTGAACGCGACCATAAGTTTTTTTGAAGAAACTAAGCAAAATATATTAAAGAAACAAACAGTCCCTCAAGCATAAAGTGTGTCTAAGAGAACTGAAAAATGTTAGTAACACAACAGTAAAAGGATGGTGCGTCACTTGCCGGAGCGGGTGCTGAGGCAGTACGTACATGTTCAGAGGGTTCCCCAACCTCCTACTACGGTTATGCCTTTTGCCCTAGCAGATGTGGTTGTTGCCTTCTTGGAGTTTGCTTTGCATGTCGTTCCCCAGCAGCAGCGGGGTGGTCAGGTCCCGGAGGACGAGCATTGGAAGCATTCAGGTACTTACATTAGGTGATTCTATAGTGTATCTCCTCCTCTCATCGTCAACCTTGCTCCAGAGCCTGACATTGTCATGCCGAGACCTGTCTACTAGGATATTATTGTTGACCAGGAGTGGGCCAGACATCCTCCCAATCCATTGCAGGTCATCAGCAGCATGAGAGACAGAGTGGAGCATGCGATGCAGATTCTAGAGGTGGTTCAAATCCATTCTTCTTTGGCATTTTGGAGGGCCTCCAGACCGATTATAGTGTGTTTGACCATCAATGAATGGCTGCATGATCTCTAAATTATGAGTTCTGGATTAATCAATGAATGGTTGTACCAAAATTATTATTGAATGGTTGCATATTCACTAAACAGGGACAGATGAAACAAGGCAGTAGCTACTGCCACTACCACTGCCATGCAAATCTGATGCGCATATAGCATCAGCACCAACGTGAGTTAACTCACGTTAGTGTTAAAACTAGCGTGACTTAACTCACGCTACTCAAATTCTGTTTTGGTACTTGCTTTGTATCAGTTTTGGTACTAGCGTGGTTTAAGTCACGTAACGTGACTTAAGTTGCGTTCCATTTTGTACCAGTGTGAGTTAAGTCACGTAACGTATGTTAAGTTACGTTTTAATTTGCACTAGCGCATATTAACATGCGTAGGGGCATTTTGATCATTTACTTTGGGAATGAGCGAATCCATTTGGGTAATGAGCAGAATTCTAAGAAAAAGACTATTACTTTTCCCACCCTGCTGCCTTCTCGCGCGTCCTGCAAAATTTACTAAAATAACCCTGGTCCGGGTTACATAATTCAGACCAGATTGTTAGTGATTTCCGGAAACAGAAATGCGGACCAGATGTTATGTAATTTTCTGTGTTTTTTCAGATGAATGACTCTGAATCTTTCCAGATTTTACATTCCGGAACGTCCTTAGCCCTGCAGGAAGTGCCAACTTTTCCCTCGTTCACCATTATCGCATTAATCCGAAAAACATATTCTGGAATGCATCAGTCATGGCCGGTGGTCTGCACCACACGTTTTTGTCGGCGGTTGATGACAGTCAGTCATTCACTATTTTTAGAGTCTTTTTATGATATTTTTGAGTTCACAAGCAAGCTTAAGCAGCAAGAAAAACAAGAAAAAGCTGAAGAAACTGAAAAGAAGGCATCGTGTCACAATTACTGAAAAACGTGTCACGATTTGAAACATAGGATGAGGTTCATTCGACATTGGTTAAAATGTGTCACGATGGCTATTTCGTGACACGATTTTAGGAACATGTGGCAAGAGAAAATATGATTAATACAAAAGAGCCACATAAAACAAAGTGAGAATTGAATGAAAGGAAACAAAAGAATATCATAATATGGAAGGTGTGAAAAGAAGAAACAACTGGGCTTTATTTATCATGTTTCTTGAGCATAAAGAAACGTAACATGCTGATTGGAATTGAAAAACTAGGTTACAAGAAGGTTATAAAAGCAAGAGGCATTAGGTAACAACGGGACGGCTGCTGATACATATTTCACGTTTTGGAAGGTTTTGGAGGCACGGTTCCCGAGAGCAGAGAAGGAGCAAGGCTTCAACACATGCACAAAGAAAAAAAGGCATATCAGTTCAAGAAATTCTCAATATCAAAACATTGTAATTTCTTTTATTTATATGCTTAATTCTTTTTATCATGTCTAACTAAATTCCTTTGATTAGGTCTGAGATGAATCTGTGTAACCCTAATTGATTCATGTTGCTGTAAAACTCTATTTATTGTGAATGACAATTTAGTTTTTATTCAATTCAATTGTTCTTAATGCTTTTTATATCCTGATCAAATATAAACATGATTTAGTGAGAACGAATGACTACTGACCCTAACTTTCGACTTATACCTAATTGAATTGTTCTAATAAACATGGTTAGTCTAGGAATGGATAATCCTTTATTAGTGATACTAGGTTAACGTTCTTAAACCTTCAAAGATTATTAGACCACCTAAGGAATTAGGGGCTGTAGTTTGAGAAGAGGGTTCTAACTCAAGGGATTGATTAGGACTATTTTGTTAACTATCGTGGAACTAGAAAATCATTCATAAGAATAGGTTCGAAAGACCTAATCTCATCTCTCTCTTATTCTTTCCAACTCTATCTTTATTTTCTGTTTATTTAATTTTATGCAAACCAAAACTACTGCCTCGGGCAACTAAAAGAAATTTACACATCCTAAATATTAACCTTATTGTTAAATTGAGATTAACATAGTCCTCGTTGGAACGATATTTTTACTACTTCGATAGTATTTAGTACACTTGCTAAAAAAATCTATCAGCGGTCAGGTCAAAAAACCGTGTTTTACCACGTTCTTTGACTGCATTTATGGTCTTCCAACCGTTTTTAACCCACCCCTCCCTATAAATAGCCTTCCAAACCCCACCATTTCTCACACCCTTTCCTCCTCTTCTTCCTTCTACAACCATGGTTTTCCATCGTTGGCCTTTCATAGATAAGGGCCTCGTTGAAAACTTTCAGGGTTTATATGAACGGTCAATGAAGATGGAACCGCGCTGCAATGAAGAGCGGTTCATCTGAGGGTCATGTGGGTCAGTGTGGTTCTTAGTTTGGCCTGCCTGGGCGTAAGTTTGAGCACCCCCACCTCCCTCAAGGGCATTGTTTTCTTCTTCTCGCCCTCCTCTTCCTCCCTCCTCCGGTTTTCCTCCAATAGGCAAACTACTGGTATGTCCCATCACATACCAGTGGTTAGGCTCTTAGGAGATTAGAATTAGGCTTTTAGGAGATTACAAATAGATTTAGGATCTTATGTAATAAGCTTAAAAAGCTTGAAAATTATTGTAATGTATTGTTCATATATTAATAAAACAAGTTGTTTTTATGTTTATGTCTTTTTATTTCTGTTTTTTATTTTATTCGCATTTTATTTTACGAATTGTAAAGCTTAAAATTGCAAAAATTCTGGTAAAACATTCTTTCGGATTTTCAAATTCGGAAACATCTGCAAAATTCTAACAATACATTCCGGAAAACGAAATTCGGACCAGAGGTAAAATTGAAAAAAAAAAAAAATAGGACGTGCGAGGAAAGGCATGGGGTGGGAAAAGTAATAGTCTAAGAAAAAAGGAAAATAATCTAGACAATTGTTTTTTCTGACTTTCAATACTTCTGAAAAAAACAAGTAAAATACTAAAATACCTCCATAGTTAACTACCACCGACTTATAATTAGAGAAACCGGCAGCAGTTAACTGTCGCGGTATTTTTTGTTCATTTATCTGTGTCTCTAAAATACAAGTAAGAACAGCAATTGTCAATATCTATGCACATTTGGCATTCATTCTCCCCAATGAGAGAAAGAAATAAAAAGAATAATGTGATATATTCATAATACGATAGTAAGAGATATAGGAAAAATCATTCTGCCAAAACATTAATATCATTAAACTAAAAAAAAATTCCCAAAACATGATAACCAATACTAAATATTGCATTAAGAAATCACGAAACACAAAAAATTGAGCATCGTGTAAGAAAAGTGTTCAATGACAACATAGATCGAAATCAAAGTAAAAAAATTAGTACATGAGGTTTGTGCTAGAATATTTTTTGAAAGAGAGGTTTATGCTAAAATAAATCTATCTAAACTTATTAAAAGATAGAGTGTTCTACTTCCTTTTTGTTAGTTAGTAATTTATTTTAGTTAAACTGCCGATATGAGTTTGTGTATTTGTTGGAACTGCAAATATAAGAATGGATACTACATAGATCCTATTCATTGTCTTTCTTAAGAGAATTTCCAATGGACATTTCTTTGACTGTTGCCAAGTGATTCGCTTAATAGTTTACCTTCATTGAAGGATATTGATTAATTGGGCGCTTCTATGGTGCAGTTAGTAAACTGACCATTTTAAAAAAGTTATTTTTTTTGAAGGAATTTTATTTAATTGAAAAAATTATTTTGTTTAATCAATAGTATAATCGTTGATTCCATATCAACTAGCTTGTGTCATGTTTACCTTACTGCAAATCAATATGTTTTATCAATATATAGCTAGGTAAATGACTTGCAGGGATTATGCAAGAATTTTGACTGAACTATCAATTAAACAATTTCTGTTTCTATGTGATAGATTGGGATTCACTCCCTTCCACATATTTCATTTCTTCACCAATTAAACACTTTCTATTTTCTACTTGTATATCTTTTTCATTACTTACCTTTTGTTTCTGACTTTTGGGTTCACTTGTAAGACATCCATATGTTGAAATAATTTTTAACCTATTAGTTTATGATTAGAAGACATCGTCGGTTTTGATTGATTGGCTATATTTATGTTGAACCTGAATAGGTGGCTTTAACCTCTTGAACTCTGTCTTGTTTCATCTGAATCAATTTGTGGTTGCACCTTTCAAACACATATTGATTATTGCATATGTTTTCATGAGACATCATTGAAAGAATCTGGAATCTCAGATAAGGAATACATACATTTTTGGATTTGTTTTTAATTATCAAAGCAAACTTTAAGAAGAGAAATAGATCAGTCATAAGATTAACTTCACCAGAAAAATCATTCTCATGACTTCACCATAAAATTTTTCTAATTTTTGAAATCATGCTTAAGAGCACCTAACTCCTTTGAAATGTAATGACTTGTAGATATTGATGGAACCATCTAGTAAATTTGTAAGAGATTTGCATTAAAGGGGTTAAATTATTATATGTTGATATTTAAAAATTATAAATGGGTAGGATTGTACATGTAAGAGTGACTATTTAGTTTAGTGATAATTAATTGAAGTAATTCATTGAGGCTGTCTTTGCATTATTATTTTTTAGAGAATATTAATCGGTGTCTCTCAGGGGTATTGATTAAGCATCCAAAATAAATAAGTTTTAATGAAAAAGTTGTATAATCATTACTTGATTAAAAATAAATTTTATATCTCCAAAACAAAATTTTTATTTGTAGATTCTTTAATGATTGTCCTGAAGCCATTTTTTAGTTAAATAACCTTGAAAAGTCTCAACCTGCTTATAAAATCACATTGTTTGGTATAGATTATTATATAAAAATAATCACATATGCTTAACAAACCATTGGTCCAATTATATTCGTATTAGCTTAAGAAATCATGTGCACTAATTATTTATGAGTTAGTTGTAATGTTAGGCCTAACATGCTAAACCTTCCCACTATCCTTAATGGATTAGCAGATCAGGTACCGGCAAATGAAACTGTAATTAGTTGTCATCCACGATTCATGTCCTCTTTCAATTTAAGAAACACAAACATGCCATGTGCAATAATAGTTCTTCCTCCCACAATCATGCAATACTCAAATTTTCCTCTATTATTTGCTTTTTCTCTATTTTATTCTTCTGGTATTAATTTTCCTAAATAATGAGTGTATCATTATAGTTCATCGTAGGTGTAATATAAGCAATGTATATTTGTTCTATAACAAGAAATTTGGCACGTGAAAATTTATTTATTTTTCGATTTTTGGTGGTGTAAACATGTGAGAGGTTATTATGAACGTCTCCATGAAATTTTCATATGTACACACACACTGTTTTTTAGTCTAGCAAATGAGAAATAAGTGCAACCCAATTGAGTCTCCTAACCATTTGATTATAAGTTAGATTTTGACATGTGCATGTAAAAGAACACTCGTTGATAGATGTGAAACTCTTAAATAGATGTCAATACCTTAGAAGGATTAATTTCTAGCTTCCCATGGAGTATTTTGGGCAAAAATAATGAGAACAATTTTGATCAAACTAGAAGACCCCCTCATGCAATAAATATGGGAACCGTTTTTTTAACTGTGATCCTTTTACAAGCTGTATATATATGTTAATGTTATGCATAAATTCAACATACTGTTCATTCAAATTCATTTCTAACCAATTCAGGGTAAAATTAATACCGCTAATGTCAATCATTAAGTACTGATAGGGAAAAAATTCTAAGCGCTGTTATCTGAGTTCTGAATTTTGCATGTATATGATATGTTAACTACCAATCTACCATGAGTAAAAAAATTGATAAAAAGAATATTGTTATATATTTTTAATCAACAAAAAAAAAAAAGAACAAAACTATCTACTGCGACAAGGTAAGAGTATTGAGCAGTAGAAAACGTGAATTGATCAAAGCCCTGAAAACTTTGTCACTAACACTTTCAATACCACAAATATTTTCCTCTAAATCACGCATTCTCTTCAAAACCGATCTCACTTCTTCATCTCCTTTCTTTTTCAAATTCCCAATATTTTCAACCTCATTCAAAACCTTCTGAATTTCTTCAATCCCTTCTAACTCCTTCTTCACACTCCCACCTTTTCTAACCATTTTCACCCATGAAAATCTCTTCGAAGCAAATGACATTGCTACCCCGTTGAAAAATGCAACGGATACAGAAACCGTTAAACTCATAACATCTTCAATCACACGTCCAAGTTCAACACTATCTGAAACTGACAACAACGTTGGTGAAGATGAATAAACAGGAACATGCAATTGTTGTTGTTGTGTGACATTCAGATTCACACAACGGATTCCAGAAACTAGTTTCTCAATTTCCTTACTCAACTTCTTCTTAGCTTTTAAATATATAACTAACTTTGATTCATCTCGCTTTCTTATAGCAATTTGAACTGAGGAATGTTCTTCTTTAAGGTATAAAATCGATGTTTGGAACATTCCATAAGCGTCGACGAAGCGAAGAGAATATTCTAGAAGGTTCTCCACCCATTGAGGATGGTAACGGAGTGATTCTTGGGTTTGTGGAAGTTGGAGAATGTCTTGAAAAGTTTCGTATGTTTGTTGGAGAAGAGTTAAACCGTTGGAGAGGTTTTTGGACGTTAGTGGTTGAGATTTTGAAGTGGAATTAGTCCAGGATTTTAGGCCGTTGATCTCATCTTTGATCTGGGAAATTAACGGATGAGATCGGCAGGGAAGACTTATGGATCTGATGTGGTGTGATATTTGTGGTTTTTGTGATGGACGGTTGGGATTTTTGTTTGGAAATGAAACTGAACGCCGAAAAACACCTACCATTTTTTAAACTAAGTGGCGTGAAGAAGAAATGTTAAGAGAAAATAGCTAGAGAAAAGTTCTGTGCTTTTGTGAGGATGAAAGGATTTTATTTCTAGTATTTATATGCATGGTTATTGTTTACACATGCACACGAACGAGTAAGGACATAGATGCCAGCTTTTTGCTTTAACTATCCAAACTTTTTGTCTGAAATAATGTCATTTTAATATCAAAATTAATTTGAAGTTCTACTCCCTCCGTCCCTATAGTATAGGGACGGAGGGAGTAATTACACATGTGATTGAGATAAAAACCGCGTGCAACGGCATGGTTTTTTCTGTAATATCTGAACTGGAATCTTTTATGTTTTTGGTTACATAGTGTTTCTTCATTTTTCAAACATTTAATTTAACGCGTGTGAGTTGTAAAATACAGAGATGTAGTACTATTTGGCAGGTGCACACACTTGGAAGTCAAAATTGGTCTGATTTGATTATCAATCTGATTTATAATTTCTAAGAAGATATTGTGAAAATCAAGAATAGTTATTGATTTATAATTTCTAAGAAGATCATGTAGAGATCAAGAATTGCACGAAATATTGTGAAAATTCATTCTGAAGTCACGGCTAATTTGCTTGCTTTGAATAAAATTAAAACAGCACACAGGCTGTGATTTTTTTTTTTTTTGTGCAGCAAAGAAAGGTCTCCCGAGTAAATTATCCACTCAGCTGGAATTATTGAAATATAAATAAAAATAAAAATATTGATGTGCTATATAACTTATAAAGAATATAATTAGTTCAGTTGATATGGACAATGCATAATGTATGCAAGGTCCGGGAACATAATGCCAACAATAATGTTCATATATGCTTTGCTCACTGCATAATTAAAATGCTAACGAAATGGTTGTTTGTTAAGAATAGACAAAACTATCAAAGGATAAACGGTTTTAAGAATTGCTGCTTTTCATATGCTCAAACTAGACACTCATTCAAACCGTTGGTTTCTTGTCCTTCATAAATCCAGGTTGTACAAAATTAAGTATTCAGTTTATTATTACCAAATAATAAACTACCAACTCCAACACTAAATGTGGGATATCTTTATATAATCATGTGAATGAAGAAATTGTTAGTATTGCTTCATATTTTTTTACCAGAATACTTTCGTTAAAAACCAAATCAAGCACAAGGTGAATCCGAAATGGAGCAAAGTTACAAAAGAGTAAAACAAAACACCCAATATCCCAAAGCACCTAGACCAAAGCAAGACAAGAGCCATAGGAGACTATGAAAGATCCGAAGCGTTGAGGCCTTCGTCTAGCCGCCTGCGATGTTATGGCTTCTTTGGTTCGCAAATAAAACCTTCAACACTTACCACCTACACCGCCTTCTTACACAATTTTCGCTAGTTTCGAGAATTTAGGTACCCCAACTATAATCAATCACTATTTCGGTCACTAAATTTATTAGTGACCGATTTTGATGAAATGACGATGGAATATTCAATCTTTAAAAGATTGATTTCTAGTAGTGTCCATAAACTTGGACCAAGATGAAATGTTCAAGAGTCGCTCGTTAGACATAACCCTTGTGAGAAATATATCTCTCTTTTAACCAGAACATTTCTAATTTATTTTATTACATAAACTATTTTTTATATTAAAGACTGAGCCGACATTTAAGGGGTGCAACAAAACTTATACAACATGGCCTCAAAAGGGAAATGATATATATAGCAAAAGGTTTATCACGACGGCATAGCGAATTGTTTTTTCACATGTTAACAAACTTTGACTACCCATGATCTCCATGAATTCCCATGATTTACAGAACTGCAAGTTCCTTTACACGGTTACACATCACTTCTTGATGGATTCGTGAAGCAAGTTTTCGCTTAATATAGCATTGCTCGCCTCAAAAATTTGAGTTCAATATTTTCAAAACAAAAAAATTGACTTCTAGTGACATACCAAAATTGTAACGAAATGTCAACTATCAATAATAGATAAAAGTTTATTGATATTCATACAGATAAAAATAGGTACAAATATCCGACAAAATATCAAAGGAATTAAAAATAAAGATGTTTTCTAATGGACAAAATTGATTTTTTATATAGAAATTGTATAATACTACAATTCTTGAGTTACTGACAAAGTTCTTCTAGAAATATTAACTTTGCTAAATTTTTATAGTTTTTTTCTTCTTGAGGCAAATGTTTTGAGTTTGAACTACTATAATTCAAGCATACAAATATAAATAAGTATTTAATTTTAGAAAGAAAAAAATGACCTAGCCAGAAATAATTTATCATATAAAGTTAAAGAACAAAGAAAACCCACAAATTTTTTTTCTCACTGCCAACAATATTCCAAGACTTTTAGCAAAATTTTATAAAATAAAAAATTTGTCAAATAAATCTTATAGATTTCGTAGGAATGAATTGTTGACTTTGAATTTTTTTAAAAGACTTTTTACCATCAGGATTTTAAGTTTAAATTTTAATAGATTTATGATATAGACTTTTGAAATTTTAAAATATTTTACGGGTTTATAAGATTTGAAAGGACTCTGGAGTTTCCGTAAAAATAAAAAATTACAACGATGAATTAAAAAAGATGATTATTATTAAATTCAAAGATTTTGATTAAAGAAAAATAAATTTGATACAAATTTTTAAATCTTTTAACAACAAATTCTCTTAAGTTGCATTTTGCCACATATTTGAAGTTATATTAATCTTTCATAAATTAATATATTCTTGTTTTTGATTGAGATCTTTTTTGAAATGGTCATTGTTGGTATATCAATAATGAATTTGTTAGTTTATGTTAAAGTCAGGGCTGTCCCTGTGAAATTGGAGGCCCGACTCTCTTAATAAAAATAGGCCCCTAAAAAATACAATTTTAAAAAAAACTTATCATATTTTATTTTATTTTATTTTCTTAGAGAATAATTATAATGTTTGTTGTTAAAACTTTTCGATTTATACAACAAGTACATGCCAAAAATTACATGTAATCTAAGAATAAGTAATATTATACTTTTACTCGTAAATAAGTAATTAGAAGTAGAAGAAGAAGAAGAAGAAAATATTGATGAAATATAGACCTCAAATCCATTAAAATTAAGCCAAAAAAAACCTATCATGGTGGAAAAAAAATATTACATACAACATTCCTGGGAGTTGAACTACAACCCCTAAGCACTACACTACCGAGATAAACCATTGGGCCACAAGTCTTTTATTGTCAATCATGCAATGCTATGCCTATATATTATGAATTCTGCTTATTACCCAAATGGAATGCTCATTCCCAAAGTAAATGACTGAAATGCCCATGCGCATGTTAACATGCGCTAGTGTAATTTTTACCTATGTTAAGTCACGCTACGTGACTTAACATGCGCTAGTGTATTTTTTTTTACCTAAGTTAAGTCACGTAGCGTGACTTAAGTTGCGCTAGTGTATTCTGAGCGTGAGTTAACTCGCGCCAGTTGGCCGGTGCAGAACTGAAGAACAAACGTTTTTTGGTTTGTGGTCAGTTTTTCAACATTCAATCCACACGTTTTTAACACTATTTTACACGTTTTTTGACCACATTAATCGTGTTTACAACCTATACTACCATTCCCACCTATAAATACCCCTCCATACTTCCCTAATTCCTCACACCATATCACTTTCTTCTCCCCCTCCTCACTCTCTCCCTCTATTTCTCTTCTTTCTTTCTTTTTCAATATTCTCTTTGGGGGCAAAAGTGATCAATCTTCATCGGGGTAAAATAGTGAGAAGCCGACATGGGGAAGTGATCGACCCTTGGGATAAGTTTAATTCTACTTTTTTTAACCCCATAAACTTTTTACCGTGGGTAAAAAGAACTTGTTAGGGTAAAAAAAACAAGATTTAAATTTAACCCAAAGGTTGATGATGTATTTTCCCCAAGAAGGTTACTCACTATTTTACCACACGAAGATTTTTCACTTTTTACCCCAAGAAGGAGAAAATAAGTAGTGAATTTATATAAATTATTGTATTGTATGAATTATTAATTAAATGAGATATTGTTATATGCCTCAATTTAGTTCATTCCTTTTTATTTTATATTTGCTTTTATATTCCAATTTTGTGTTTAATGAATAAATATTAATTTAGTTGATTTACTTTTATTTATATTTGTATTTATTTAATGAATAATATCGAATCAATATTTATTTTAAGTGCATAAATAAATTAGGATAAAGTAAATAAAATAATTTAGATTAATGTAAACAAAATAATTTAGAATAAAGTTAATAAAATAATTTAGAATAAAGTAAAAAAAAAGAATAAAGTAAATAAAATAATTTATAATAAAGTAAATAAAATAATTCAGAATAAAGTTAATAAAATAATTTAGAATAAAGGCCTAAATGTAACCAGAAAATAAGAATAAAGGCCTAATTAAAAATTATTTAGTGCATAGGTTTCATATGCACTAAATTCAGTCAAAAAACAGTAAAAAAAAATAGTGTAAAACTCAATAAAAGTGTTGAATAACCGATCAAAGTTCAAAAAACGTGTTCTTGACCACCGGTCAAACTGGCGTGAGTTAACTCACGCTAGTGTCAACCTGGACGTGAGTTAACTCACGCTAGTGTTAATCATGGGCTCAAGAACACACATTTTTTTGACTTTGTTCAATGCAATTTAATTGTTTTTACACGTTTTTGTTAAGTTTTTACACGTTTTTGTCCCTATTTATGGTAGATATAACCTATGTTACAATCTCCCCCTATAAATACACCTCTAAACTTCCCCATTTCCTCACACCATCTCACATTCTCACTCTCCTCCTCACTCTCCCCCCATGAATCTTGTCCCTTTTCTTCTTTTTTTTGTTCTTTATTTTGGTGTAAAAAGAGAAAGAATGATAAGTAGTGGGAATGTTGGGGAAAAGATAAGTAGTGAGCAGCTTTCTTGGAAAAAGAATCTGATTGGGTAAAACTAAATGTGCAGATTTAGTTTTACCCCAGAGAGGTCGGTTTTCTGGTGGTTTTCTTTTAGTTTTACCCCAGGGAGATCGGTTATCTGGTGGTTTTCTTTTAGTTTTATGCCAGGGAGGTAGGTTTTCTGGTGGTTTTTATTTTTTTCGCAGATTTAGTTTTACCCCATTGTAAATGTAATAAAAATTATATTAATAAAATGATATTTTATATCTATTATTTTTGTTTCTTTATTTTTGTTAATTGTTGCATTTATTTTATGATTGATTGCGTGCGTGCGTACTGAATTAAAAATTCGAGTAAATTCAATAAATAAATTAGAATAAATTCAGCGTGAATTCGAATAAAAATTGCGACAACGTGAATTCGAATAAAAAGTCTAATTAAGATTTTGTTACATTACATAAACGACGTGTATGTCAACAATAACATTACATTGCAAGCACCTTCCAACTACAACAATTGTCTTACCCATGAATGGGGCAAACTCAAACTTGCTAAGCAGCAAGACTCCAATATTCGATCAGCATTTTGAACGCTGGTATTCAAGTGTCAAAAGAATGAGGTGCATTACTTGACACTTGAATACCAGTGTTCAAGACGCTGGGCGAAATGCTTGAGTCATGGCCGTTTGACAAGTTTGAATTACCCCATTTCAGAGGTAAGACAATTGTTGTAGTTGGAATGCACCTTACCCTAACTAATGACGATCTTCTGGCGGAATCAAGTTGTTGATGATATCTTCAGTTGATCTCAGCAACGTTACATGCATATCGATCCATTGGAACATGTTGTGCTCCCAAAACATGCTCATCACATTTTCGTCGTTCTTTAACTCTACCCAAGTGAATGATACTCTCCCCTCGTCGAGCATTGGACGTTTATACCGAACGTATTCCACCCTCCTTGCGTCTCTGGGGTTGACTCCTTGGTTGAATTCAGTCAGTTCATCCTTGAGACCTCTTAACGTTAAATCAAGGCACCGAACCTTCAACCTTTGAGGTTCTCCGCTGTTGAACTCTGCATGAACGTCGATCCATTCGGCCATTGCTTCAAATCTACACAATAAGAAATTAAACACAATCAATGAAAAACTTATTCCAACATTTTATCAAACACTTGGAGTGCAAATTATACATAAACCCTAAAAATGATAACTACAACATGAACGTGCAAACATCTAAATAATTAAGCAATATTACTCATTTGCATGTAACATTGGGTCATATGCTGCAACAAAAAAAAATTAAACAAACCCTAAATCTAAAAAAATCTAATCTAAGTGTATAAAAACTACAATAGTATCTAAAGTTCTAAACATCATAACAATTAAGCACTATAAGTCATTTGCATGTAACATTCTATCATTTCTTGCAAAAAAAATTAAAATTTTAACAAAACAATAGACCTAAAAAATTCTAGATTAAGTGAAAAAGTCTATCATACCAACATAATTTAAGTGAAAGCTTACTTGTTCTTGTTGTTTTAGTGTTGTTTGATTTGAAGTTGAAGGAATTTTGGAGTTGCATAATTTGAGAGAAAATTGAGATCTGTGTGTGTTGTGTTTGAAAATGATGCACGATGAGGTTCTGCCTGGACTAATAACAGCACGTAGCGTGACTTAAGTTGTGTTCCTCTTATAACTAGCGCAACTTAAGTCACGCTACGCATGTTAACATGCGTAGGGGCATTTTGGACATTTACTTTGGGAATGAGCGATACTATTTAGGTAATGAGCAGAATTCATATATTATTATTTTCAGTGCAATTTTTTTTAAAAAAAATATATATTTTTTGGGCCCAAAATTGGAGAGGTCCGGCTTCATTGAGCTGTTTGCATCTTCCTAGAGACGGCCCTGGACTTAAAGTAGATATAGAACTCGAGACTACCTTATCATTCTACTCCTTATCTCATTTGTCTAGCTTTAAAGAGTCAAAAGTTAGAGGAAAGATTAAAGATTAGTGAAAGATGAAACATTAGTTGAAAGTTTATGCCAAGGTGTATGCTTGTCTGAATAAATGATTGTCAGTGGTAGTAATCTTCACGTCAAAAATATTTTTTTTGGAATTGTGTTATACTCAACATAAATTATGAGATGGCATGTTACAATTTAAGAAAGGTTTCATTCTTAGAGTTAGCTCTAAGTTTTAAAATTGGTTGAGACAATCTTATATCCACGCACTGTAGTCAATAGTGATAAACGTAAAAGAGTGTATTAAAAAGTCACATGTTAGATATATGGCAAGTTTTAGTACGGGTAAATTATCAAATTTTCCCATCTTAGATCAATTTTGTTTTACTTGTAATGAGTTGTACTCCCTATTCTTTTATATTCCGATTTGTACCCTTGACTCAAAATTATAATTTAAACTCAATTAATTTATTTATTTCTTTATCGCAGGGAGATACAATATTTTTTTAACACTTCTGCTAACCTTTTCCAACCCCATTCTCAATAAAAAGAAAACTTAATATAAAAACATAGACCAAAAAATGTGACTAACATTTTCCTACTTCAGATTTTATTTCTTAATCTCCTCAAAAAAGAAAAGATTTCAATTATTTACCCTTCAGATTTTAGTGAAAAACGTTATTTCAAAAATAAATATTATCACTTTATTTATTTTTATTTTTACATGAATATGACTTGGTTCATAAAAAATAATAAATATACATCGTCAAAATTCATATTATTTGTGAAATAGTTATTAAGATCATCATTTAATAATATTAAATTTACCTTGTTTTTGAAATAAAAAACTATAAAAATAAAATCAAGAAGTTAATGGCAAATTCTACCACATGCCAAAGGAAATGAACAAGTTCAACTATATTCCTGAAAAACACAAGAATTAAAAAATTAATTCTAAAATATATCATGTTTACGTCAAACAACAACTCAAATAAATGATATCAATATAAAAATTTATAATAAACAAAGTGAATAGAGAGTTATTAGTTTGAGTTAACCGTTAAAGAAGTTAGTGATTCTGACTTCAAACCGAACGAATGAAGAAATATTAATTTAAATACTAACATTTATCGAGTTTTTCTATATAATAAAGAAAATGAAATATTGATTTTGATAAAAAAAAAAAATAACAGAAAGTAAAACAAAACTGTTTTCAACATGTTCTAATTTTATAAATATATCAAACCTAGGTGATTTGTACAATTTCAAATAATGGTACATCAGTTTCTTAAAATTAAAATCCATCTAGGATATATGCCAATTTCCCCAATTCAAATCTCTATTAATATTAAATCAATGGCCCTTATTAAATTGATCTAAGATGGAGAAATATGCCAATTTCCCCATGCTAAACGCTGCCTAGATATATTAGATGAGATTAAGTCTTATCGTAGTAGATAGGAATAATACATAATTTTTGCAAAGTTTGAGGTATGAATCATGGAAAAAAAATGAGATTAAGTAAGGACAGTCTTCGGTTGATAAATCAATTTTCTAAGATGTTACTCTTTAACTTAACTCAACTCTCTTACCGAGCACCAAACCAATCTTACTTCTCCATTTCGATTGGGATCTTAAAATAATATTTTACATAAAATTTCTTGTATGTCGTAATAGCCTTTTCCTCCCCTGTTGAAAAAAATCTCTCCACACCTCCTTTAATTTATTTATTTTAAAAAAAGCATTTATTTAGGAAGAAAAGAGTAGAAGAATGGATATGGATCAGTCAAAGTGATGGAAGGAGAACATATCGGTTGCGTGGCGTGTAGTTATATTGCCACGTAATTACAAAAGACACTCATCCAATTTACAAGGCCAAATGAAAATCTACATAATGCATTAGGAGTAAGGTTGTCTTCAACTTTTGTGGTGGCATAGTTAGGTGAATAGGTGGTGAAATTGAAATTATCATATGATAAATGGAAAAACAGAGCCAGAAAGAGCAAAAACTGGGAGAAGGACCTCAAATCTCAACGATGGAGCCAGTCACACATGGCGCTTATGGTGGTGGAATGTATGGCACAGAAAAAGGGCAACCAGAAAAACAAACCAAACAACCAGCAAGTGAGACTCAAAGTGCTGATGGTCCTGTTGATAAGGACACTATCAAGCCCAAACATAATCCTCCTCCTTCATCTGGGGATCGTGATATAGACATCACTGGCCAGTCCTATATCCAGTAATAACAACATATATGTAAAATACTTAGCCTAATTAGTATAATTAGGACGTTATTTTCTGATCTTAAAATATATATTAATTAGGACGTTCATCTTTTAATTTAAGGGGTCTTTTTTGTTTCTGTTGTCATTGGTGGCTGTATTTTCTTTTAATAAGTTTTCTTCCATCATTTCCCTCATGTATAAACTGTGGTGATCCACTTCGTAATGTTAATGAGCGTGTAAGGATCAAATGGAATGGTAATTTATTTATTTTGGTTTGAAAATCGAATGGTAATTTAAACTTTTGCCTAACTTCAATGTTTAATTATGATTATTTTGTTAAAGTGTATCAAATAATTAGTGTTTGTTTATGTCATTCCTATAGAGAAAGAAGGAACATTTTTATTATTTAGAGCACGTTATATTTTAGCTATCATTCAATGTTTATTATTTAGAACAGCTGAGTTTTCTGCAGGCGCATGCATTAGAGCGGTAGTTTTTCACCCTTCCCCCTTTATGCCCCACTAGATCACTTATCAATGAAAAAATAATTGGAACAACTCTCTCTTTTTGTGAAATAAGAGTTATCATAATAGAAATAGAAACTCTTGCAACAATACGTGTAGAAGAACATGGAAATTGAGCAGGAGAATAATATGTAAAATGGTGGGTAGGTGGGTCAATTTGAGTTTTAAAGTGGTTTGAAGTTATAAATATTTTGGACAAATTCCTAGAAGTGATGTGGCTAGTTCAATTCAACTTTGGTGAAATTAATTGGTGAAATGTTGCAATTTATTCTTCCTACATAGAAAAAATCTAATAGAATCTTCTGGATTCAAACCTTACAGTTAGAGTTACATTATAGCTGGGAGAGCATAATCAATCTTGTGTGTTTGACATCTTCTCCAACACAGATTATTGTTTGAGCCATTAAACTACTTCCTCGGTCTCAAAAAAATTATTATGAGAAGGAAGTACAGTACATGCGAAATGAAATCAATTTTGTTGAAGAATGGGGTTTACAAATTTCTTCAATGGGAGGGGCATTCCATTGGCCAGTGATATTTTTTCAACTGAACAAAATCACGAACGCAATCGTCAAATTTCAAAGATTGATTTGCTTCCTAGCATTAGCAAATTTCTCTCCAGCAACTCTATCAAAAATCTTCTCCCAACCATCTTCCCAACTCAATCGGTACTAGCTGCCAAATGAATAAGATGGAGAACCAGCGTGAGTTAACTCATGCAACGTGACTTAAGTCATGCATGTATAAAATTAAATCATGTTTGATTTACACAATTAACTAGCGCAGAGGTATTTTTAAAATGGTTGCAGGACGCGAGTGTTTTGTGCTGAGTGAAGAACATAAATCATGTTTTTTATTCGCCCGAGAAGCATTAGATCAAAGAGATCACATAGCAACAAAATTTATTGGTAACTCAAGTCCGATCCAACACAAAAATATATCAACAAATCTTATGGTTTGAATTATTCAAGGGCAAGTCGTCCATCAACTATTTGTTAATACAAGTTGCTTAGCTTCTTTATATTTGAACCTCTGTTATTATCAAGAGCAAGTCATCCATCAACTATTTGTTAAAAAAGATACTCTTAGGCGATAAAATATGAATTACTTTAAAATTAGCTAAGGTAAATTTCTCTTTCAAAGATATTGGCAGTATTTTTTTTTTTTTGAAGAAAGATATTGGCAGTATTATTCATTGATGACACCGCTTGCATGAGTAAATAGAATTTTCGCTTACAAAAAATAAAGGTATAAAAAAAATTAAACAAATTAATACATTTTAATTGGATCTTTGTCTTGTTTCTAATATTAAGGTCCAAAGAAAAACCTAAAATAAAAGACCAATAGAAGCTACTTTTTCCTTTATTGAAATGTCACTTCAATTTTATTTATTATTTCATTTCTAAACAATTCTTCAATATGTAGTAATTGAACTGTTTTCACCAACATGAAGCGTCGTGATTTGGAGATAATCGAGTATATTAAGCATATAACAGTAGATTACCAATGAGTCTCTACTTGACCCTAACCCTACAAAAAAAGTGTGTTCAGTGTCAACAAAAATCAGGACGTTGTAAGGCAAAAATATGGATGCAAACAAATTTTTGGGGCCTGCATCCAAACATTCACGACAATAAAAGCTTTGAAGATAAACACTAGCATCCTATTGATGTTAATTAGCATTTACAAAGATGAACGTCAAAATTGAAGTTTATTTTGTATTAAAAGTGTACATAAATACAAACGTGTGATAATCTATAAATTTGGTTATTGTCTTGTGTTGTATTTTTATTAATTTTATTAATTTATTTTAAAGTTAATATTTTGTTTGACAACTAGGGAACACATGGAAGAATGGTGGATAATTTACCCCAACCAATACATATTAGCCACATAAGCCCCTTTTTAATTGGTATCCATAAACTATCTTGACACCACCAACAAATTGCTCATTTTCATTGGTTGGTGGGTAAATTACCCACCATTCTTCAAAAGTAATCTAGAAAAAACATTCATATATATATATATATATATATATATATATATATATATATATATATATAGAGGGCATATCAAGTGAGCATATCAAGTGAGAGCACATCTTATAATGAGAGGATGAAATAATAACCCTTGGATTAAAATAAATGGTTGTGATTATGTTTCTTTTAGTGAGTCTTAACTACCCGATTTTTTCCAACTTCCTTGTGACCAACGCTGTCTCACTCTCTCTCCCCGTTGAAACCTTTTTCTTCCATATTCCTCTTTGCATCAATCTTCTTTGCATGCTGAAAAAACATCACTGATTCAATGATGCTGACGATTATCCGACCTCTTTGCATCAGTCTATGGTTAATTTTTTAAAATTAAATTGATTATAATCAATCTATCATTCCTCTTCTGATTTACATATTCCAATTAAATTGCAAACGAGATCGGCGACGGCAAAAGACAAATTGCGACAACAAAGCCTTGGGAAGCTGCTACAACGGTGGAGATGGAAAGAGAACAAGTGTAGAATCATAAAAAGAAGGGGAAAAAATCATCTGTAATTAAATGTGTATGGATCTGTTAAATCTGACCCATCTAATTTAATTTAATGGCTATTAATGAGTCCTCTCATCTCTCACAATATATATATATATCCTAAATAAATAATGATATCATCATTATTTATTCTGTGAGGAACGTTTTCCACATGTTTCATGTTACCTACCGCTGGCGCATTGAATATTACTTGGTCAAATCTAATTAATAGCAAAAACGGTTTTTGCTTGGTCAAATGTGTGTAACGTTAACATTGAAAACAATTGATATAAAAAGTCTCACATGTCTGAAGGATATAGGCAGGAAAAAAAGCTACGACAATTCCCATATACACATATATTTGAGAGTTGTAATATTGTTCACGTGCCCTTGCTATTTCACGTGCAGTGTTAGTGCTGAAAAGCACTAGTCTTGAGGCCAACTGCATCAGGTGATTGACCTGTGGCGGCGAAACGGCGAAATGCACGCCTCAGCCAACGATCGATAAGTTCTTCCTTTCTTCTTTATTTTACTGAGAATTATATTTATAATTGCGGTGATATTTCTTGATTATTATCTTTGTTTATTAATTAATTCTATGTCAATTTTCCAACAATTATTGTAGGAGAAAGTAGGACATAGAATTATTATAAGGTAATAAGCAATAAGAAATATTAACATCAAATTAATAGAACTCTAAATATAATATAATAGAGAACAACTAAACTTATCGATTATTGGTTGAGGCGTGCATGAAGCACTGGGCTGAAGAGTATTTTGCCATCCCGGATAAATAACCCGATGCGATAGGTCTCATAGCTAATACTCTGCAGGATACAACAATCACTTCTTCCTAGCACCGCATGTGAATTAGCAAGGTCTCAGGAACCACTTATTTAGATTGCTCAAGGGAACTCTATTCAAGGGAACTCTAAATGAAATAAGATAGATGTCCAAGCAGCTAGCAACCCATCTATGTGCATAGGTTCTCTGTTCTCTCTGGGCATACTTCCTCAAAACCACTTATTGATATTATGTAGACTGTCCCAAACCCACTTATTAATATTATGTAAACACGTACAAATTAATTCCTATGTAGGTGGTCAAACGAAACCGAAAGTGTGGTAGAATGATTCAAAGCTTTCAATGTTATGCCAAGTGAATTGCAACTGCCATTTTGACTAGGTAATGTAATAAATAAAAAACGTGCATGACTTGGAGTATAAATAGGAAACACATAGGATACCACCAAGTCAAGAGAAAAGCTAATTAATAATAATTAATAAAATAATAATAGATATAATAATACTTTAAAATAAATTAGTAAATAAAATTCCAACGATCTCCACAATTTATTTTAAAGTTTTATAGTGTGAAAAATCAATGCATAAGCACTAGTGTCTTTTGGACTATGAACTAGCACATAGAGCAAATGAAATTTGATCCACTAAAATATCAGTGAGATTATAACCTCTATGAACCTCATTCCGTATGTAGATTAAACACACAACTCAAATATATGAGCTATAGATTTATTAAGAGTTTATAAACCCAACCTTCAACGTTGTAGTTTACACTACACCATAGGGATGAATTCTCAAAAATAAAATGGATAATGTTTCATCAAATTGACAAATGACTTGTTCTTACCCTTATGAACATAATCTTGCAAATTTTCACAATTTATGTTGGGTTACCATCACTCTCAATTTTTGTATTGGGAAAATAAATTAAATCCACACAAATATAAATTTTTCAAATCATTGTATTATTTAATACAATGGATAATCCACAATATGTCACCAATATTTTAAGGTGAATCTCAATGTATATATCTCATTAGTTTAACAAGTGCCACAAAAATATATTTAGATCTGCTTAGATTATTCCTAAGCGACAACATCTCTATTTGCACTTCAAAAAGATTTCACAAGTTTAAGAATTCTATCAAAGAAGAATTTAAGAATTCTATCAAAGAACTCAGACAAAAACTCACTAAAACATGTTTGAGGATCAGATTTCTAGCAATTAGAATACACATATGAGACGTAATCAAATGTACACAACTATATGAATTCACAAAGCTCAAATACATAAATAAGAATAAATTATCCGATGTTGCTAACATTTGCATTAAATCGCCAGTTATCCAATTCAAACCACCATATTCCTAGAATCATAAAATTTCTTGATGGCTGGCATAATTTATCATGTTAGTATGATTCTAAAATATTGGCACAATGTTTTCAGACTCAACCCAACACATCTAACTCTGATATTATGTAGTTAAGAATGCAAACAACAGACACATGATCTAATTCATTCATAGTTATTCTGACACGCTATTATCATAATTTTCCATATAATTCCAATTCATTACATCTTCTCACACTATATCCTAGTGCCACGGTTTAAAGTAAGCTCAAGAATAAATTATCATACATCATGAGTGAACATCACAGTATAAACACAAAAAAAAAAAAAAAAATTGTAAAAAATCCTTCGGTGAGCATGTGCATATAATATGTCCTTTCAACAAAATATCTATGAACATATTTCACAAATTATAAAGTGAACATATCAATGTATTTTATAATAACATAATTTTCCTGCTTTTGCAAATATCCCTCAATTTCCAATTTATATAAACACTTCATCACTATACTCCTTGAGACGTAGAACAGTTATAAGTTCAAGAAAACATTCGGTTTTAAACACAATGATCATAATATGTACTTGCAAACAATGTTCCACAAATCGCGTGTCAATTCGGCGAGTTTACCGAGTTTACGTGTTTAGGTGCTAAAAACGTGTTAACTTGGAGGTAAACTTGATTTCTGGTAAAATCGGAAAGTTTGACGAGTTTGACCGAGTTAACACTCAGTAAACTCGTGTGAAATCGGGCAAGTTAACCGTTTTTGCGAGTTTACTCCTGTTTTTTTTTCTTCAAAAATGGCCCATTGTTTTGGCCCATTTTTTTCAAGCCCAAATGAAAACATATTTACTTTCTAGCTTTACAACACGTTTAAGCTTACTGAAGTGAAACATTTCATATCATTTTCTTAGAGTTTTCAAGAACAGGGGAGCGAATGAAACATTAGGTTTCCAAAGATGAAGATATAGATGAGAATGGTGTTATGGAACTTTAGAAGATTGACCTTTCGAAGAAATTACCTAGTTTGTTTTTTGGATAGTTTTATTCTCAAGTTTATAAACTTGTGAAACTTCCTTTTTGGGATGGGTAGACTTTAGAGACTTATGAAACCTATGCTTTTGTGTGTTAATTTTTCTATTTTGATACTAAGTTAAGCATACCACTTTTTTATGGTGGTTTGGTATACTTTGCATTTATAAGTAAGTCTATATTTTTCACTATTGATATTTTTACAGTATTATATTAGCTTAGATATGTATGCATATAATAAATTGTATAAAATTTTAATTTTAGGTAAACTCGTACGAGTTTTCGAGTCGAGTTTATCTAGATAAAACGAGTCGAGGTAAACTCTCAAGTTGCAAAACCTTCCTTGCAAAGAACCAAAAACACAACTGCCGTAAAAGTGATAGATAAATTATTATGTAACAATTATAAAATGAAGAAATACCACTTTTAGAATTCAACTAATCACCACAAAAAAGAAAACCTTTTGACTATACAGGAATTATTAGCCCACGGTAATCTTAATATTTTTAGGAAATTTGTCCAAGTCAAAACAATATAGTTAATAATTAGCAAAACAAATCACAGCAACCAATTTAGTGAACATTAGATGTAAGACATTTCCATAAACATTCAATTCAAGATCTAAGTTTCAATCACACACAAAACAAAGTTCAACAAGGCTTGTGAGGTTTAGATATTAGGATATGTACCTTGCCTCTTGTGGATGGTTTCAAGAGGAGAATAGTTTATAACTTACAATGGAGTTGATCAAATCATACTCTTGTAGACTGAACCGATGAATTCCTCCATTTTTAGGTATTTGCCATCTTCCTCTAAACAAAAGTTCACCCAATATTTGGCTCTCTCAATGCTCACTAGACCAATTATGTACGATGCTTCGACGGAGTTTCTGGATCTATCATACATGTCGCATAACATAGAACCAACGTTAGTGCTACTAATTTCTCACTCAACAGTATAAAGAATTCTGAAATTAGAATCAGTAACAAGTATTCTTTATAATAGTAATACTATGCCACAAAATACTCTTAAGATTGTAGGAGAAAGTAGACATAAAATTATTATAAGGTAATAAGCAATAAGAAATATTAGCATCAAATTAATAGAACTCTAAACATAATAGAATAGAGAACAAGTAAACTTATCGATTATTGACTGAGGCGTGCATGAAGTATTGGGCTTAAGAGTATTTCGCCACCTCGGATGAATCATCCGATGCGATAGATCTCATAGTTAATACTCTGCAGGATACAACAATCACTTTTTGCTAGCACCGCATATGAATTAGCAAGGTCTCAGAAATCACTTATTTGGATTGCTCAAGGGAACTCTATTTTAGTTATTAGCTAATAGTATAAACTAAATGAAATAAGATAGATGTCGAAGCAGCTAGCAACCCATCTATGTGTATAGGTTCTCTCTTCTCTCTGTGCAGACTTCCCCAAACCCACTTATTAATATTATGTAAACACGTACAAATTAATTCCTATGTAGGTGGTCAAATGAAACCGAAAGTGTGGTAGAATGATTCAAAGCTTTCAATGTTATGACCAAGTGAATTGCAACTACCATTTTGACCAGGTAATGTAATAAATAAAAAACGTGCATGACTTGGAGTATAAATAGGAAACACATAGGATACCAAGTCAAGAGAAAAGATAATTAATAATAATTAATAAAATAATAATAGATATAATATTACTTTAAAATAAATTAATAAATAAAATTCCAACAATATGATTAAGCTTAAGGTATTCTAACTTCTAAGATGCTATCATAGTATGGATGCAAACAAATTTTTGGGGCCATTAGCATCCAAACATTCACGACAATAAAAGCTTTGAAGATAAACACTAGCATCCTATTGATGTTAATTAGCATTTACAAAGATGAACGTCAAAATTGAAGCTTATTGTATTAAAAGTGTATCTAAATACAAACGTGTGATAATTTATAAATTTGGTTATTGTCTTGCACTTATCCCCATGTTTTATGATGTCTTGAGTGATTGTATGATTTATAGCATCTAATAGGTGTCTATTTGATAATTTATGAATTTAATTAGGTGTAATTTTACATAGCCATTTTAAATTAGTAATGTTTGTCATGGTTGGTTTTGTGAAACAGTTTGAATATCTATTGTGGTGATATAAGAAGATGCAGTGCTAGTAAGGATTCTGGTGATGTAGGAAGTTATAGCGTTGGAAGGATTCTAGTGTTGTATCGTTGAAGGACGTTCAGTATGGGTCGTACACTCGTACAAGCTTAGGTCTCTCATTTGCCTTTGTGTGGAAATGAAGCTTGAAGAATTGTCTCCAATGAATATTGTAGTATGAGGAATAAAAGAATATGTTGAATTCCAAGAGGATGAGACAAGCGAAGCACATCCCATATGAAAAATTAGCAAATGACACACATAATGATATGTATTTGCATCAAACATAATGGTTGGAACCAAACGCATGAATAACATCGTTAAAATAAAATAAAAAAACAAATTCAATATCAACATTATCTCACGTCCTCTTATACCATGCCTACTTGTATATCAAAATCACAAAATAATAATAATCCAAATAACAAGAAAACTGTGTCTTTCCTCTATGTTCACCAATTTTGTGTAGTGTACTAAATTTGTATGTGGCGCTACCTGTGAAATAAAAATTTGAAAATCAATTTTGTTCAAGAAGAGGTTTACAAATTTCTTGAATGGGAGGGGCATTCCACTGAGCAGTAATATTTTTCAACTGAACGAAATCATTAACACAATCATCAAATTTCAAAGAGTGAATTTGCTTCCTAGCATTAGCAAATTTCTTTCCAGCAACTTTATCAAAAATCTTCTCCCAACCATCTTCCCAACTTTCATGAGCATCGCATAGCTCAAGTGAACCATCGGCCCAATCGGTCCAACTCCACCCTTTCTCAACAAACATCATCACAGGCTCCACACACACACCCACGCAAATCGGTTTGCATGGTCTACATTTAGTTCCACTTAATGGACCAGGACTCGATAATGCCGCAACCGGTACACCGAACCGGGCCGGAGGAAAATCATATTTCCGATCCGAAACAATGCAAAAAGGGAGCCGTTTTGTGAGGTAATTCACATTCTGAGTTGTGAGTTGGGCTTTGAACGCAGCTTCTGAATTGAGATCCGTGAATCCAGCAGAATCTAGTTTGGGAATTAGAGAGAGACGAGATAATGCTATTGTTGAGGTTCTAAAGTCACCAACACCGAACCGGTCGTTGAGTCCACCGTATGATGAGCCGGCTGGGACCAAATATTGACCCGGAACAAAAAAATTTGGACCGAGTGGACCGTTCCAGTAGCCATCTACTCGTGTGCGAATTATCCAATCATATTTGATTTTGTTTTTCTCTTGATGTGAATTTATCATTGTTAAGCATCCTTCAACGAGGTCAAAATATTGAATTAGTCCCTGCAAAAATTCATGCAAATTTAATTCAATTCAATATTCCAGTTACTTGGTTGTTTTTGACACATGTTAATTGTATTTTTATGTACTCTTGCTTTTTCAAGCTAAAAAAATTGACTATTGGCTTTTCAAAAGCCTTGGCGTCGAAGAAAAGGGGGAATTGTGGTTAGACCCGCCAACCCAACCTAACGGCCGCCTAATTTTTCAGTTTCAATTTAACTCTTAAACAAGAAAAAATAAATTAAGGTTAATTAAATCTAGAAGCCAAAGACTTTTAAAATGGGAATTCTGTCCTATTAGGTCTCAATAGTAATTAAGAATAATAACTAGCTGCTGAGGAACAAAAGTACCACTAATAACCGGTTGTTGTGACCAAAACGGTAGCAAGGTTAACGAGGGTCCTAAAGGTAATGCTAACATAAGTCCAACATAAGTAAAAAGTAATAATTACACAATTTTCTGTACATTTTTAGTTGTTTAAACTATACATCAAAGATACTTGTTAACATTTTTCTTATTCGTTTTGAGTTTTGTATAAACTCTTACAATATTTTTCTTCGTATAAGACGCATTGATACATAGATATATAGAAGACTTTGGATGTTGTTTAGAAACTATTTGTAAACTTGATTTTTAAAATATGAGACTTTTTGATGTACTGCATCACTAATGTAGACATTTTATAGTTTCATAAAATTGTATTTGTATTTTTTTTTTGTTAATAATAAAACTGTAAGTTAATTCAAAGAAGAAGCAAAAACTAAATTTTTTTTTTTTTAAATAATATGTATTCTGAAATTTCTGAAAAAAAATATTTTTTTTAAAATTAAAATTTTCTTAAAAGAACAAGAAATTAGATTCTTTTTTAATTATAATTTATTTTCAAAAGTTTTAAATTTATAAATTTCGAAAATATAATTGTCATTATTTTCGAAAAAAATTAATATATAATTTTCAAATTAAAAAAATCTATTTTTCAAAAATTTAATTTTCACATTTTTTTTCAATTTTTTTAATTTTAATAGTTTTTATGTCAAAAAATTAAGTTTTCGATAATTTTAATTTTCAGATTTTTTTCGGAAATATTTTATGATTTTTAAATTTATTTCAAAAAATTTTAATTACGTGGACTGCCACGTGGCAAATAACATGCCAAGTCAGACATGAAATGGGGTCAGAGACCTTTTTCAAAAAAAAAAAAAATAATTTACAGGGATGCATTTCAAAGTTTTTTTTACAGGGACTAAAATCAAAATTGGTATCGCTTTGGTCGCTTAATTAAAATTCAATTTATTTTGGTCCCTTAACTTATCTCTGTTGCACATTTTGATCCTTTCCGTTAATTTTAATTCAAAAACGTTAGGTTTTCTTCATTTTATTCTGGAATTTTTCTGGGATTCTTATTGTTGAAGGTTGATGGAGATGATATGAAGATAAAAAATGGAGAAGAAGATGAAGAAAACCTAACGTTTTTGAATTAAAACTAACGGAAATGACCAAAATGTGTAACGGAGAGAAATTAAGGGACCAAAATAAATCGAATTTTAATTACGAGACCAAAGCAATACTAGCTAAATAGTTAAGGGACCAAAAATGCAATTAAGCTTATACTTTTATAAAAGTGAAATTCTTATATGACTCTTTTGAACCAACAAATTCACTTTATAAAAGGAAGAAGAAAAAAAAGGTAAAAAGAATATATATACCTATGCATTTACTTGAAAAATCAGAGAAAAATAAATTTGTGATAAAGATAGATGTGGGCTACATTGAAGCAAGTCACAAAGTGATGATGATGGCCTATAGATAGCGAATGAACACAGCAAAACCTTGCTTTTAAGTTTTATCTCATCAAAAGTGTTGATGAAATGTTTTTTATTGAAAAAATAATAAAATAAGGTATTGATTAAAAACTATAATAAAAATTTAAAGAGAACCAATCATAATTTCATAAACATTAACTTTACAAACATTTTCATTTGTGTTCAAAGTTACTTCACATTTTGGTATACTTTTCAACATCATAGCAAAATGTATGACCTACAAATTCCTAAACAAATATATTTTTAGAGGTAAGTATGATGATTTTAACTTTTAATAAATTTCACAATCAAACGTGTTTTTGATAATAACTTCCCATCTATCTCCAAATAGATATCAGTTATTATCAACTTCTGTCCCACTCGTTAATGACTAATTACCTAACAACATTTCCAACCAAACGTAAATGGATTAGGAAGCTAAATGTGTAACAAATAATGGATTATCATTATTATTTTCTCCTTTTTACGTTACCATCCTAAATAAACTTTCTGAATGACAGATGATGACAAAGAAAAGTAGTTCCATCGAACACCAAACATGAAAAAATGACAAAAAAAATATCCAACAGATCTAAGTAATAATTTCAGGAATAATAATAGATTAACAATAATAATACAAAAATAAAATAAAAAGGTAAAAAAGGGAAATAGTCATTTATACCTGAATTCCGTTAGGCGAGTTCTGCGCCGTGAGAACACGAACGGAAGACTCATTCTCCTGCAACGGTTGAGGGTGAAATATGTTAACGGCGGCAACTTTTGGTGCAAGCTTCAACAATGAGAATTTGAACGCATCTGAGTCTAAAGGACTATGCAGAAAAAGATCAGAATTAGGATACTCTTTTAATATCATCTCCAATATCGAAGGACCAGTTAATTCAAATCTTCTAGCACCACCAACCAAACATACAGCAATTTTGGATCGTAACAATTCATCTTTTGAAGGTGAAGAATTAGCAGTGTTGATAAAAGGAAGGTTGGAAAGAAGATTCTGAACAGAAGAAAAGGATGAAAGAGCGTTTAAAGTTGGTGCATGGAAAAAGAAGAATATGATAAAAGAAAAAAGAGGAATTATCAACACAAGGATACGCCAATTAATATCAGAAAACCGTTTAGTAAATGGATACATTGATTTTGTAGGACTCTTTATCATCTTCAACGCTGTTTGTTATGTTTGTTTGATTTTGTTTATTCACAAAACCTTGGGGTTGAGGGTATTAGATTTTTGTTTTCTGGAAAGGTAAAATATTGATCACGAAAAATGTGATGAAATGAAACTAACAGAAAATGAAATATATGTGAGGTGACGAATCATGAAACAGAAGTGTTTTTGGTGGGGAGTTGGTATAAGAAGAATATATAGCGTAATGAGAAAGTTTGAAAGATAACATTTGAGACGAAATTGAACGATGGGTGAAAAGTAAAAAACAGAGTTTCTCTGTTCAGTAACGTACTTACTGGATCAGTATAACTTATTAATCACAATTTAATCCTATGAATTAATGTGTTTGTTTTGAAATGGTATCTCGAATTTGGGCGGTTGGAATTAGCTTAGGTTGGGTTGCACTTTGGTTTGGCATGAGGTATAGTGGAGTAGCTATCAGATTATGTTGTTTTGGGTTAGTACAATGCCTTTCGTACTTATAGATAAATATAGAGAGATAGATAGATTCGTTTTTAAGATTTATAAGTATTTTTTTTCCTTTCTTTCATAAAAATCTTTTCTGTTAAGATAGTAGATTTACAAGACAAAAACTCACTGACACTTTTTGTTAAAAGATTTACTAAATATTGATGACAAATTAATTGTCATTGACCAAAATAACTTAACTATAAAAATAAGTCAAAATTACGATAACTTGACTACAAAAATAAGTCAAAATTACGATAATATTTTTAAAATATACTTATAAAATTAGAAATACTTTGACCAAAGAAAAATATACAATAAAATTAAAAATATTATGACCAATAAATACCGATGACAGATTAATTGTCATTGACCAAAATAACATAACTATAAAAATACGTCAAAATTACAATAATATTTTTAAAATATACTGATAAAATTAAAAATGCTTTGACCAAAGAAAAATATACAATAAAATTAAAAATATTTTGGCCAATAAATACCCATGACAAATTAATTGTCATTGACCAAAATAATATAACTACAAAATTACGAGTAAGTCAATTTAGTTAAATTTGAGAGTGTCTTATAAATTAATTTGTGAGTTAAAAATACGAGTAAGTCAATACGAGTTATATTGAATAAGTCCCTACAAAATGCATGCAAAGTCAATTTAGTTAAATCTCGAGTAAAATTTGAGAGTGTCTTGCAAAATGAGAAAACAAGGATGAAACCTGGATTCCGTTAGGCAACTTGTGCGCCGTGAGAACACGAACAAAAGACTCATTCTCCTGGAACTATTGAGGGCGAAATATTTTAACAGCAGCAACATTTGGCGCAAACTTGAGAAATGAGAACTTGAATGAATCTGAGTCTAACGGACTATGCAAGAAAAGATCCGAATTCGGGTACTCTTTCAGTATCATTTCCAATATTGAAGGTCCCGTTAATTCGAACCTTCTAGCACCACCAACCAAACACACCGCAATTTTGGATCGTAACAATTCATCTTTCGAAGGTGAATTAGCCGTGTTGATGTAAGGAATGTTGAACAGAAGATTCTTTACGGAAGAAAAAGATGAAAGAGTGTTTATAGTGGGTGCATGGAAAGAGAAGAATATGATAATAGAAAGTAGAGGGATTATCAACATAACGAGACCCCAATTAATATCAGAAAACCATTTATTAATTGGACTCGTTAGTTTTTTTGGACTCTTTACCATCTCCAAGGTAGTTGTTTGATTTATTTTTCTTCTTTCACAAAACCTTGAGGTTGAGGGTATTAGATTTTTGTTTTCCTCTAAGGTAAATTAAATATTTATCACGTGATATATGTAATGATCAGCCTAGCAGAAAAGGAAGTGGTAAATATTTTAAAGCAACTTGTTTTAATTAACAAGTAGTTCCTGGACGACCATTCCTTGAAATTCAAATCATAAGATTTGTTTTTCTATGAGTGAAAAATCATTTATGTACAGCCACGCACCTCATTTACATATTGAAAGAGAAAAAATAGAGAGAGTTGTGTACCAAATGTGAAAGATTAATGTTATGATAGGAAGAAGGGGATAGAGAAAATATAAAGGGTTGAATTGATGTTGAAAATTACAGGTGTACAAAGGGTAAATAATTATTCATCCCCACACGCTATGGTATGTTGCCATTCAAAGATTTTATTTTATTTTTGCTATGAGCACCTTCCAAAATAATTTACTCTGGAATGGTGTAATATATATGTTTTGAAATGGTGTGTAATTAGGGTGTGTATTATACAAGTTAAAATGTCCGTTGGCAAAGGCTGAAGTAGCATAGCTGCTTATGTTGTTGTTTAAGAGTAGCACAATGCTTTTGTGTCTACTGTTTTATGGTGAGGCTTACGTTACCCTCTCTTATTTAGAGGGTAATTTACCCTCTCATGATATCAACCAATCAAAATGTAATATACATAGGTAACATTAAATGTCAAATAAATGAGTATATTTTTTCTAAAATTAAAAGAGTTAATCTTAATTTTTTTTTTTTGAAGGAGAGTTAATCTTAATCATAAGGTAACTTTTAATACTTTTAATTTTTATTTAATTTTTTTTTTTTTGAAACAACAAATGATTTAATTTTTTTTTATATTAAGGTGTTCAATCTTAATTAATTTACACTACAAGACTTAAAACAAATTTTACAAGTCGGTGACAGTGACTTTGGGAGATATATTTGGAGATTCCAACAAATCACGACACCAATGTAGAGCCTAATGGATGTTATCGTCCTTCTCATACAACATATAATCAAATGCAATAAAGTGTGTCAAATCGGTAGAAGTGATACCAAGTTGCATATCTGATATTGAATCCCTGAAACATTAATGCATATATCTATGAGGTGCATTATAAATATGTTTGATAGCAGTTGCACTTCACCCATTTGTATTATGTAAAATGGTCATAATATCTTTTGGAAGGATAATTGAGGTTATCAACTCACGAAGGCTTAAGCCATCTCATTGTTGTGTTCTCCATCCCTAACTCTAAGGCTTAAATTACCAATACTCGACAAATAAACGCTCACTCAAAACATATGCTCACATTTCATTAAACCAACTATTTTATATTTGCACAACTTCTTGTACTCGATATATGAACCTCATATTTCACATGTCAATGTAACAAAAATATTCTGACATTTCATCCTTTCTTTGATTTTTCAACAACAATAGTAAATCCTAACTTCCTTACTTCATCTCGAACCCATGTCAACAAATCGTCTAGTGAAGTAAACTTTCTTTCAGAGTTAAAATGTATCTAATAATCAATAAAATGATTCATAACTAGAGGGGGCACATCGGCTTTGACACTGCTGTAAGGATTATAAACTGAAGATCGAAGAACTTCGACTTTTGCATTGTCAGAAGGATTACCTAAAATTTGAGGTGTGAGGTTTGACTTCACATCCATATGAGGAACCTCGACTTTCACATCATCAAGGTCATCCAAAACTTGAGGTGCAAGGTTTGTATTCATATCGACAGACGGTTCCACAATTTGAGGTGTGTCAAACTAGACGAGGGGTATCAACGAGAGCATCCATAACTGAAACAGTGCAAACTACAGTCAGAAATCTAGTCTATTTATGTGTCACCAAAATTCAATTTATTTAATCTAAATTATGTAATTAAAAAATATGGATTTTATATAATCTGAACGGTGCCGACACAAATTTGGTGACGTGAATCAAACAAAAATGCTTAGAAAACAAATGAGGAATATTTTATAGTCATATTGCCTTACATTTAGACGAAAATTGTGTGTTTGAAGTCCATTGATGCTCACACTGTGCTTTGAAATCACGTTTTTTTGTTCGTCAAAATGAGGGTATTTTAGGAGATGTATGGGTGGAAGGTGACAAAGGTTATAAGCCCATAAGGTTCTAGCTTCTAAGAAAAACACACATACACATAAAGGGGGTTTAAATTATATATTCCGAAGGCGGAAAACACGCTCGGGATTATATAATTTGATTTTTTTTTATTTTAAAAAAGGATGAATTGTTAGAGAAGGGGTTCAAAAAGATAAATATCCATTTTAGATTTTATAATCATAAACAAAATCTAAATGAGGTCAAATTATTAAATCGGAGGGCGCAAGAGAAGTGAACATATAGGATGAGAAAAGAAATTCCTTCAAATTCTTTATTCTATCACCAACCCATTTTACTTCTAAGAAAAAATAATAAAAAATATTTAAATATATTTTTCGTCCTTTATCTTTTATCAAAAATTCATTTTGGTTCTTTATCTTTGTCAATATCGTTTTACTTCTTTATTTTTTTTTTTAAAATCGTTTAAGCATCTTTTTAAAAGTTTGATATCTCAATCCTTTTTTTTTTTTTGAATAATGATGTCTCAGTCCTTTAGATATATCAAAATGAATGAAAATAAGGACTATAATATCACACTCTTAAAAAGATGAAGGACTGCTATGATTTAGAGAAAAGATAAATGACCAAGAAGAATTTTAGAAGTAGATAAAATAAAATCCTCTCAAAAAAAAAAAAAGTAGATAAAATAAAACAAAAAATATATAAGCCAAGAAAAAAAGCTATCAAGCAGCAACCCATGCACTACGGTGGCATTTTTGGGTTTAACTCCGGACAGTGTAGCTGAAACTTTCCATTCATTCAGGTATAGTCTAAGCAGCAACCAAGATCAAAAGCAATGCAAGCTGTATCATCTGGTATCGGATATGGTCTCAAATATCAGGTCAATTTCACAATTCTCATTATTCACCCCCCACTCTCCATTAATTAATCCAATTATTATCATTCCCTTTAATCACTGTTTTGATTGTCTTGTCTAGGCTAGATGCATATCAGATGTGAAAGCAGATACAGATCACACAAGTTTCCTCGCCGGAACTCTTAGCCTTAAAGAAGAAAATGAGGTATATTAATACACACGCATGCTCCAATTCAGTTTTCACTGGATTTGATCTTAATTGAGTGAATCGTTACATACATCACATTTACAAATTACAGGTACATCTTATTCGGCTTTCGGCAAATGGAACCGAACTTTTCTGTGAGGGACTGTTTTCGCATCCCAATGAGATCTGGGACCTTGTTTCTTGTCCTTTTGATCAACGCATTTTCTCAACCGTCTATTCCAACGGTATGAAAACATGTCTGTTTACTTTAATTTTCGTAGATAGTTTGTGCTTCTCGAGCATCAATTTCTTTTACTGTATGATTGACTTATTTAAGCATAGGTAGGCTTTTCTGATACTATTTGAGAGAGCTTTTTGAAATGACTTGTGACATGTCCATAAGCTGTTTTCGGCTTATTTCTATAAGCTCTCTGGGATAGTTTATGAAAATAACTGTAGCTTATATCAAAACAATTTGACTTTATTTTCTTTGTTGTAGAAATAACTTATATGTAAGCACTTAATTAAACTTGTTAGAAACTAGAAAAACTTCTGATTGCCTTTTGTTGATATAGGTGAAACCTATGGAGCAGCAATATGGCAGATTCCGGAGTTATATGGCGAGTTAAATTCTCCTCAATTAGAGAAAATTACATCTCTTGAAACTCAATCTGGTAAGATCAAATGGTGAGTATGCAATTCCCTTGTGCAGATTTCTTCGTTTATATATATATATATATATATATTTTATTTTTTTTGAAAACTCGGTATCCGATCCAAGAATCGACTAATCCGAGGGGACCAATCCCACCGCCCACTTGCGGGGGTTTCTTCGTTTATATTGTTTTGCACTTAAGCTTCTACCATAGACTGTCTCATTGCCTAAGGTTTAGGAAGTTGTCAGAAGACGTTGAGAAAATTTATGTGCAGAAATTAGTTTAATTATTTTGATTAAGCTACACGTGATTTCTCTATTTCACACTGTTGGACTACTCTTTTTGGCTACGTCGAAAATTTTGCTTGAATTATTTTACAACTTTCCTCTTTAGTATATGTTTGTTATTCACATTTATATGGTCTTTTACCCTTTCTTACTGAACATTTACTACCAAGCAGTATTCTTTGGTGGCCAACTGGAAGGCACGATAAATTGATTAGCATCGATGATGAAAACCTATGCTTGTGGAGTTTGGATGTTTCCAAGAAAACTGCACAGGTATGAAGTTTATGGTGTGCTATATGCAGTTTGTGAGATTGATACATACGCACCACAAAAACACACGTATGTTATACTTGCATACATATACATATCAGTTCAAAATCCAAAAAAGAAAATACATATCAGTTCAAAGTCACAAGTTATTATTATTCAAGTTACCGTTACGTGTCATAATAAACCAACAAATGAACCCTTACCACGAAGGGTAGGAAAACATGCTGACTTGGGAGAGTAAACCATGAAAGATTATCTGTTCTTGCAAAAAAGAACCAAATAGTTTCTCTCTGGACTCTAGGCATTTAAAATACAAAAGTGAAGGGGAAAATATTTTATATTCCTGTAATTGATATTTATGAACAACTAATTAGTTTGTAACTATTACCGAATCATAAAATGTTGTTTGAATGAGAGGCATTTTAGAAAACGAAGGGCTGTTGATGAGTGAAGATATTGGCCAATGGATTTCTCCAAACAACTGTTAACCTGTGATGCCACAGTTTATGATATAGGCCACTGAGAACGGATTACATATTGTCCATAAGGGATCTAATTTTGTTCCCTGCAAGAGTTTAATTTGCATAGGAAAAGTCAACATTGATACTAATTGCCATTCTGAATGCAAGCCAAACACCACAAAGTTTTATACGAGGTTTCATTAGGACCTAAGATTTGGGGTTGGGACTTTGATAATCATATGCCTTTATGTTGATAGTCACTGCTTTTTTAAAATCTGGTGGAAAATTTAGTGATTTTGACTTAGTACTCCACCCTCCTCTCAAAACATACAAACAACAAAAACCTAGGTACAATCCCAAGATTCAGCTGGTATGATGCACAAGTTATCTGGAGGAGCATGGGATCCACATGACATGAATTCTGTAGCTGCAACTTCTGAATCATCTCTCCAGTTTTGGGATGTGAGAACGATGAAGTATGTTCCTAAATTCATTCTTTAACCGGTTCATTTTGAAATTCATTGTATTTGTTATCTTCCTTCCATTTAAGTAAATTACTCATTGCATTTCAAGTTCAGGATCTGGTGTGCTGGAAGAGGGATAAATATTCCCTCAAACCAAGTAATTTTTTTCTGTTAATCAGTACCTGTTGGAATTTCATGTCTACTAATTGGATTATTTAAATCACAGGAAGACACTTTCAATTGAATGTTCCCATGTCCGCAGTGTTGACTACCATCCTAGAAAGAACAACATACTTGTAAGAGTTGAATTTTGTGAGCCTCATTCTACTGATACATGTCTTTATACCTTCTATTTGGTTTTATAATATCTGTGTCTGAGATGGTATATATTGCTAAAATTTTCTGAAATTCACCCAATGATATAATATGGATTGGCAGCATTTATTGTTGTCATTTAATTAGAGATACAAATATGCACATTACAGATTGCTGTTTTTGTGTCCTAGCGTCAAAATACATGAATTTTTATAGATGGGTTTGATCACTTTGATTTTTGATCGAGTTTACAGAAGAAACTGTCTTCTAGAGTGTAAAATTCAACGTCTTTTTGTTCATGTTGGAAAAATTGAATTGCTATGTTATTTACAGGTTACAGCAGAGCATGAGTCAGGGATACGCATTTGGGATCAAAGAAAACCAAAAGTTCCAATCCAAGAGCTTCCAGGCCACACACATTGGTACCTGTCATGTATAGTTTTCAAGCTTATTTTATTTTTTTTATTTGAAAGGGAAAAAAAATGAAAGAGAAAAGAAAGTAGAACAGAAAACAGCTTTGCTACTAGTGCTTCCCATTTGTTGTTACGATCAGGCTTTTAATGCACAAATAACCTACCTACTTTTTTTATTTCATTAAAAAATATCCAATGAAAATAAACTATTTGATGGCAGTTTTTCTTTTTCAGACATCTGATTAGCGATATGTATTACTTGTATTGCCAGGACATGGATTGTCAAGTGTAACCCAGAGTATGACGGAATGATCCTGGTCCTCCTCTCCCTCCCTCCTTCTCTCTCTCTAAATTTAATATATCACACACAAATAAATACGGACAAGGGACCTCTGCAACAAACTTTTTTTTAGGATTGAGATAAGCTTATTTTTTGTAGAGTTTTTCTACGCACTTGTATGCACAGACGCACTGGTGAAAGGTGGGCTATATTATAAATTTTCATGTTGTGGAATATAAAGTTATCTGTCATTGAATTTGGATATTTCAGAGTGCTGGAACGGATTCGACTGTCAACTTGTGGTCGGCCTCGATAAACCATGATGAGTTACCAACTGAAAGGTCATATTCTTATCTTTAGATATCATTATATATTTTTATGTAGTTTTTATTCATCTTTGCTCGCATATTTGGCAGCCAAGCAGAGTCATCTGTCAGTTTGGTTGATCCACTGCTTAATACATACAGCGATTATGAAGACAGTATTTATGGTAAGAGCTTCTGGCTTTTAATCGATGATCTTTAGAGACTATCCATGATCTTTATAGACTATAGACTATGTCATATAAAAAAAAATCATTTTACAGGGCTTACATGGAGTTCTCGTCAACCATGGATTTTTGCATCTTTGTCCTATGACGGAAGGGTAAGAAAACGAGCAAATCTTATTGCTTACATGTTTAGGAAAATATAATTATTTCCCCCAAATAAACTGATCTAAATAACCACTTTACTTTTCAAACAGGTGGTTCTAGAATCTATGAAGCCTTTCATCTCCAAAAAATGATGTTCAACATCATCGCGTTGATGTTACCATTTGTCATCTTGTTGTGTATGTCAGTAATTTCCTGCCTCTAGAGTCTTGAGATAAACAGATGGGTTGAAGACTCAACACAGTTGTTGGTGGGTTTGATGTTGGTTAACAGGATTAGATGTTACATTGGCATGACATCCTTGACCAAGAATCATCCATAGATTAGAAATCAACAATTTTTTGGTTGAATTTTTATCTTTCAACTTGAATTTTATAGTCTGAATTGTGATTTCTATCATATTATTTGGTTTGACATCCATGTTATGTAATTCATGAAGTCATTATGTAATCTATGGAACTACATATTATTTATGTATCTTCCCAATTCGTCTTGTAGTTTATAAAATGGTACATGAAATGGGATTAGCGCTCCAAGTGTGAATCTCAACATCAAAATGAAGACCGCTTCTTTTCCCACCGTATGAGTTTCTTGCTCGCCCTATGTAGTTCGGATTATAGAATTTGAATGGCATAAATACCCATAAAAACCTCCAAAATACACTGAACATTTTGGATTTTAGAATCCGAATAGGAATGGCAAGAAATTCATAGGGTGAGAAAAGTAATGGCTCAAAATGAATCCGGTAAAGAGAGCACATGTATCCTTTCCACGTACATGATTCACCTTATTTCTGAAATACATATGTAGACGGAAGAAAGAAAGAAAAAAACAGTTTTTGTTCATTTATACACACATCTAGCGGGGGGGGGAAACTGTGTACTTTAGAAAGTGGGAAAAATTTGTTCTCTACTAAATCATTTGGCGTCCACCACCATGCAGTTAGGCAAAAGACTATTGGGATCATGAAATGCGAACCTTTGGTTTTGTTGTCTCTGAAATTTTACATCCTAAATTTTGCATTAGTATCTGAGTGAACAGTTATTCACTTCATGGGAGCAAGAAATTAGTCTTCACCTTTGATGAATAACTTTTTTTTGTGGACAAGTTTTGACAATATTATATGTTCTTTAAAAAAAAAAAAAAAGACAATATTATATGTAAATGTGTATAATGAATCGGTTGTTAGAATGCTAATAATTTTTTTATTTTATTAACAATTGTGATATTTCATTTTACTAGAGTCATAAGTAAGAGTCCTCGTAAGTTTAGCTCAGTTGGCATAAACAATGCATAATATATGTAAAATTTGGGATTCAAACTCCAACCAGTATAAAATAAAGAGTCATAAGTAAGAAAAGTAATTGTAACCATAGCTACAAATTCATAGAATTCTATTAATTGTAAGAAACTACTTGTACTCTAAAGAAATATATTAGGCAGTTCCATAATGGATGTCCCCTTCAGCTATAATCCAATAATTTGCACCAACTTGACGTTACTCAAAGCCACTAAGCCTATGTTGTGTTTGAGACCAGGTAGTTAAAACATAAAGTAGCTTGCTAAATTGTGGTCCTCAGTCCTCACTCGTCAAGAGGATGTAGAATAAAGATAATGGTGTTGTTGTAATGCCATGCCCTGTTATGCATACGTGGCCATGCTCCTCTCAACTTCCACTTTGAATTTAGGATATAATAATGAAGAATAACATATCACAATTTGGTCTCCTAGTTGAAGAGCAAACCAAGTAATCTCAGTTGCAAGCTGACTTGTTTTTGTTTGCCACGTAAAGAGCTTGATCACCATAAATTTTTTAGTACCACGTAAGCTTGTACTTCTTTTGACTCAGCTTCTTATCCAGTATCCACAATTTCTCATTCTCATGGTCAACAGGTGCTTTGACGTGTCCTCGTGGCAATTTTGATGGACACGTGGCGGGATTATGTTTAACAAAGTGTGGAAGGGAAGACTTGGAGCATTTTGTAGTGACTAGACGTGAGGATGGGTTGTGGATAAGTTGTGAGGACTTTTTGGTATCCAGCGTGGATTTGATTTCGAGTCTATTTCTTGTATTTCCCTTGTATGGCCACGTTATCTTGGTGGCGAGTATTTGATCTTGTGTTTCAAATGTCTTCTAACACGAGGATATCTTAGGAGTGAATTGACATGTTGATATTCCAGTTCTCTAATCAACTGAAATTAAAACACTACTACTATTAAGACTCAAAGTGTCTCGATTATAAGAGCAACACTACACATAAATTTCTAGCATAAAGTATATAACATTTCTTTGTTGAATCAGTAGTATATAACATTTATAATGTTCGAAAGCATAAATACAAATTTTATAATTGAGAACTGATTTAGGATGTTTTTATTGAGAAAAGATGATATGTACCAATAAAAATTGAGTATAGTTAATGAATGTTAACATAGTTAATAATACTAAGTTGATTTATTTGAAATGTCATAAGTTCAATTTTTGTCTTCTATGTGAGGATCATTTTTGTAGATGATATACAAGTACATCTATAAGTCTTTTTTTTTTTTTTTTTAAGAAAATCAATAAATTTTCTTTGAACATTGATGTCTGCTCTAACTCTGGTGAGCCTTCACAGCTCAACTCACCTAAAACTTTTTATCATAAAAATAAATATTTATGTAAATTATCCATATAAATATTCAAATTGTCGTTTTTGTCCCTATAAAAAACTAGTATGTTTATTAGTCGGTGTAACATTTTTTTTGTTTAACATTTTTAAGGACTAGAAAATGCAGACGAATTTTTTTTCAAGAATAAAAAATGTTGATGGAAAAATTTACAAGACTAAAAATGGTGATGAAATTTTCTACACTAACTAAAAAGTCCGTTTTTTTTTTTAGAAATTAAAAACAAAATTAGAGATATTTATAAAGTTGATTTACTTAATTAACATTAACATAAGAAAAAGAGTATTGGATAGAAATTTCTAAAAAGGGTTATAATATAAACTTAGATGACAATTTGTTAAATTTGTATTGGATGACAATATATCTCCATTATCTCTAACTTAGTCCAATTTTCTTCCTATCATATTTCCTTAATTAATTTATACTGTAGTAGTTAATAATATTCCATCATCTCTTAGAAGAAGAAAATAAATTTTTATTGGATGAGAATGTGGTGTTTCTCAAGTCTGATCCAACAAAGATACCGACGACGTTAGAAGAAAAGACACGTGGCGGAAGGAAATTGGAATAGTAGGAAGGAGAGAAGTGGTGGTGGGACCCAGATGCTCACGTGTATATGTATAGACAGGGCAAATCTGGGAATCGGTAGCCATGGTCGAATCACTTCCCGGATCTCATCACTTCAACCACATTCACATTCATAACCCTCTCAATTTCGAACATTCTACACTCTCAAATCAAACATTTCAAAACAATTATTCCATTTCCTCATAACATTTACTCTTCCAATTCCATTTTTTTTAACCTCATTCTCACTCATTGTTATATTTTAAGCAAAACAAAACAGTTATAGCTCGTAAAAGAAAGAGGAAGAGTATTTGGAAGTTAGTTACACTTACACATTGCATTGTACTTGATTTGTCAATGTTACTAATTTAATTTAATTTAATTTAATGGCGGCGAGTTCTAGAGGCTTCTTCGATTTCAAGCTCAGAGTAACGCCGCAACTCAATCACTTCCCGGAGTTATGCCGGAGAAAGCGAAGAAAGCTGTGCTTCGATGCTCAACGAGTTCCACTCGGTAATCTCAAATTTCATTGCTGTTGTTCCGACTCTGTTACTCCAATTCGAAGAACCAGTGGAGCAGGCAACGGCGGTGACAAAATTGAGGAACGGAGATTCGATCCAAAGAAAAATTCTCACATTCATAGAGTTAGGACTCAAGCTACTCCTCCTGCTGCAATGCCTTTCGCTTCTCCACCGTATGTTTATCTTTGTTCTAATCAATTTTATATTTCACGCCTTCAATTTCATTTTCATAACTAAAATCCCTTTGTTGATGTGAAATTAAAATCCAATTTAATATTCAAATGAAATAATACTATGAATGTCTGGTTTTGGTGTGATTCTAGATCTCTAGTCTGAACGCGTTTGTTCACTTTCATTTCCTGTTCAAATGTGTTAACGGTGTTCTGAACTCAGAATTATAATCTTCATGTGTTACTGATAACTTACTTGGTCCTATGAATCATGGATAGTAGAAAATAGCGGATTGTTAAAATTCTGCCGCTATCATGCAATGCTATAGCACGACTAAAGCAGCTATTTGACAACATTTTGTACTAAATAGCATATTGCAGAACAATAGCAGTTTGTCCAGTAGTAGTGGTATAGCGCAGCTATAGCCACTATTTAACAGTAACTTGTGGTAATTCCTTGTGGAGTGGATTGTATAACAGGAATGAAGTGAGATTACAAAGATAGTTAATATGGATAAAGATGTCATGGTGCCAAAATGTTCGGACCTTTCCAGAGCAAGGAAGCACTAAGAATACTTTTCACTTTTTCCTTTTTCTTTATGCATATATTCTTGGCTTAAATATGTATTTGATCCCTGCAAATAGGGGTCGCTTAAAAATTGGTCCTTGCATTCACTAATTCTTGCAAACAAACCCTGCAATTATTAATCATTTAAAAATTGGTCCTTCTACTCAGTTAATTGCAGCCAGGTCATCTGTTTACTGACGTGGCGCTTTTAACCGGTCTCCACTTGACAGCTCAGCCATCTGGGCATGGGAATGGACGAAAATGCCCCTCTTACGTTGGCCTCACCTGAAGAGGGGAATTTTCGTCCATTCCCATGCCCAGATGGCTGAGCTGTCAGGTGGAGACCGGTTAAACAGCGCCACGTCAGTAAACAGATGACCTGGCTGCAATTAACTGGGTAGAAGGACCAATTTTTAAATGATTAATAATTGCAGGGTTTGTTTGCAAGGATTAGTGAATACAAGGACCAATTTTTAAGCGACCCCTATTTGCAGGGATCAAATACATATTTAAGCCTTTTTCTTTGCTGTTTGTGGAAGAAATTATATCATGAATGTTAATTAGCTTTTGTTTATACTTTTTACAACCTACATTAGCTGGAACTTTTTCTGAATGATTATGGTGCTTTATGCCATGATTGCCACAGGTCCATTCTGAAGCAGGAAAAATTCTTTCCTCGTTGCACACCGAGAAATTCCGGTCCTCAGTCACGTGACACCCCACCAAAAAGAGGTGGGTTATCATTTTATAACTTTATCGTTTTTTATTTGCACCAAACATAAATGAAGGCTATTTTTCACTTGTTTATACGCAGACACTGGTATAGCAAATGAGAAGGACTGGGGTATCAGTCTGTTAAATGAAAATGTTAATGAGTCCGGCACTAATGAAGATGGGAGTACATGGTACAGAGAAAACGGGGAAGAGCTGGGTGAAAACGGGTATAGATGTAGATGGACAAGAATGGGTGGTCAATCCCATGATGGTTCCTCGCAATGGAAAGAAACGGTATTTGTACTTTTAATGTTTGAATGTCCTTTTTGTTGGGGAAAAATCTACGTAAACAGTGTATGTTAAAGTGACTTTCTGAGCGAACTCTATCTTATTTCTTTTATCATACTTGGCTTAGTTATCAAATATAACCTTGTTTGATGTGTGCAAATGATCCTTGTTTGCTTAAAGGCATCATTGTACTATAAATCTATAACGAAGGAGTGGACTTCTGTAACAAATAAAAAGGAGTGATCTTAATTACCAAATTGTAGATAGTAAAGATTTTAGTGCCGACTTTCTGTTAGGCTTAGATAGCGTCTTAGTATGCAGAGTATGCATTAATAAGGAGAGGATCATGGTGTGTTAGCACTTACTTACCTTGAAAGTATTGAGAACTACATTCAAACCGTTAGAGTTTGATTTTAACTCTTGAAGTGGCTCTTGATTAAAATTTCAGGTTTTCATGTAATTTATTTATGTACTTTTAATTGTTAACTTTTCCTTAGGTTAATAATAAAAAACGTGCTTTTTGGAAACCTTTGATTTGCTTTTTAATTTGTATAATTCATCTAGATAGTTATGGCGATGTCAAGTCTCATGCATTATCACAACTTATTTTTGAGTAAACCAAGGAGCTAATAATTCCATTGACATGGCATCAGTTGTTTGTTCATATGTTTTTAGCATATCACTGTAACAACTTTTTGTAGCTGAATTAAATTAGGCATGATTTGAAGCATGTTAGGTTTGTGTTTTTTTTATAACCCCATCAAATGGCTTCCTAGGTGGATTTATTTTTAATATGATAGATTGACAGTATTCAGGACCCTATCAGTATCACACCCCAGGTGGATTCATTTAATTGGCTTTATTGATCTAATTGACAGTGGTGGGAGAAGAGCGACTGGACTGGATATAAGGAGCTAGGTATGTTACTTCCTTTATATTTGATATAGAAGCATTACTGGAAGTACTTAACAATTCTTAGCGTGTTTCTGGGGCCAGTCAAATTACTTCTGGGCAGAAATACATGATTGTTTTATCCTAAAGATACTTCAAGGGGCTCAAACTTACCTTTGTACCCTTGCTCAAACATGCTGTTTGTACATTTAACATAAATCTGTAGATTTATTGCGACGACTAATTTTTAACAACATTCGGTTGATCTATGGTTATGTCTACATAAAAAAAAAATGTTTCTTCATATTGCCTGCTAATATCTACAATTCTTTAGCACCTGCAGGAATTTTTAAAATCTATGTCAAGTGAAATGAATCAATTTCTATGACTGCATGATCGTAACACAGACAGAGTCTAAATAAATAAATAAAGTGATATAAAAAAATCTTCCCACTAAAGTTATGGGATGGCTGAGCTAAAATTTCATACACTATCCTAATCTGTCACACTGTTGATAAGCAAATAATGCTGCTAGCATGTCATTCAAAGTTTTTCTTCACATTGCCCCTGTTTCATGCTTTATCATCCAAGTTTATTAAACCATTGCCTGATTCAACTACCATTATCATCTAATGGTGTAATTGATTGAAGAAATACTGAGTAGCAGGGTTTTTTGTCGTGATTTTTTGAACTCTTGAATAACCTAACCTGTGGATGCATGTGATTAATTTTGTAAGTTCTCGTAGGTGTGGAGAAATCCGGCAGAAATTCTGAAGGGGATTCTTGGTGGGAAACATGGCAAGAAAATCTTCATCAAGATGAATGGAGGTCACTCCTTTATTTCTCTGTTTGTTGTGAATAAGTAAACCCCACGAATTCTTTACACAACTTCTTTTTTTCTCGTTTCAATTTGCAGTAACATAGCAAGAATAGAGAGGAGTGCACAAAAACAAGCAAAATCAGGAACCGAAAATGCTGGGTGGTATGAGAAATGGTAAGTTGATGTATGATGTATCTTACAGAACAAAAGCTGGTATCTCTATGCATTATTAATGGATCAAATGCATTTATATTTTAGAATTTCTGACTGTTCAATTTACTTAGGTGGGAAAAATATGATGCTAAAGGCTGGACTGAAAAGGGGGCACACAAGTATGGTAGACTGAATGAACAATCCTGGTGGGAAAAGTGGGGAGAGAATTATGACGGAAGAGGGTCTGTTCTCAAATGGTATGTATTATAGCTTAGATAATTCATTTGTTTTACCAACAATTGTCCACATGTGTAGACGTGAGCATCATATAGATGAACAACTTTCAGCTCAACGGTGGATTTTGTGAAATTTTATCCGACAAAATCTTATTTGATTTATGTTTATTTCAATGGTACTATGCTTACAGATGTTGAATTATAATATTATTTCCTACACCTTGACCTCGGTTTTCTTTTCTATTTTTATTTTTAGTTTGCTACCCTTGTTCTCTCATTGTTTTTGTCTCCTAAATAATTTTTATTTTCCTGTTAATTATTTTTTGGATACAAGGGGATTGTTTTGCAGTTTATCATAATGTTTAACAAGAAAGAGTTCCTTTTGTTCTAGTGCTGAATTATAACTTCTCGGTGCTTTCTTTTCATTGCTTACACTTCCGCAGGACAGATAAATGGGCCGAAACTGAACTTGGAACAAAATGGGGAGACAAGTGGGAGGAGCGGTTCTTTAAAGGCATAGGTTCGCGTCATGGGGAAACTTGGCATGTATCTCCTAGCAGTGAACGTATGTTATATTTACTTATAAAGTCGTCTTTCACATTTATTTCATATTTGGTTGTTCCCATGCAATAACCAAAAGCCATGTCTGTCTGTTTCATTATTGTTGTCAGAGTGCACCCAATGATGTAGTCTTGGAGGTTTCATTTCGTTTAAAGCTTGAGTCTTTGTCTTCCCGTAGAAATAATAAAATATTAGCATGCATTACCTGTAACCTTTCTTTAAGGTGTTAATCATGTATCTCATGACTCTGAGTAGTTGGACTTGCCTTTGTCCCAACTAACAAGGTCCATAAAATGGGCTTCTCTTATTGATTCAGCCCTCCAGCATTCTGGGTTTCCTCCTGTAAGTCTATGTTCAAGTAGGAGTGGCTGTGTTGATCTGCCTGCCTTGTCCTCTCTCTACCCCCTTATACATGACTGTTACATGGTTTTCACTCTTCAACATAATCATATGTCTTTTATTTTTTTTAAATCCAATGCTATTTTCATCCTTTTCTCAGGTTGGTCAAGAACTTGGGGAGAAGAGCACTTTGGAAATGGGTATGGAATCAAAGCTTCCATAAACTGATTAGTTTATTTATTTGTGATGAGCTTAAAAATGATTTGCATTATTGAATAGATCTGTATGACTGTATCCAATGTCTCGGTTTTGAACCACTTTCTCAAAATGCTTTGTTGAAATGTTACGTCTCTATTACGCTTGCTAACTGGATCAGCCTTTGCCTGCAACAGGAAAGTCCATAAGTATGGAAATAGCACCACTGGTGAGAGCTGGGATATAGTTGTAGATGAAGATACATATTATGAGTAAGGATATTCTTTTCTGCATCCCACAAATCTACTGCATTTTCATGTCTCTATTTGCCTATTTTCTAAGTCATGGGGTATCGCCATGTTTTGAGTGCGAGACTGATCTCTACCAGGGTTTGTTGACTTACCTTGATGAGTGAAAAATACTTGGGTGGTCAACAGCCTCAACTAAAAATTATTTAGGCACGAGCACACAAAATATACATCATTTAATTCTTTCTTATTGTACTTTTTTTTTTGTGTGTGGCTAAGTCTTGTGGCCACGGTCAGAGGACTTTCTCCTGATCACAAGGTGATTCTAGTCTAGTTATATGTGGAAAAAGAGCCTCTAAAGTGAACATGTAAAGGGCATGTAACGTAATTAAAATCTATATGGTGCATGGGTACTCCTAAATGCTTTGTGTACCTGTACTTGGTACATATTCAGCACCGGTAAATGTTTGGTACACTAGCATGAATACAATTCTTATTTTGTCTTTAATTCAATTAAGAATAAAGTTGAGGCTGGTTACATTTACATCATAGCTATATGCCTATATTAATATTCATGTTAACTTTGATTGTTTCTCATGAAGGGCCGAACCTCATTATGGATGGGCGGATGTGGTGGGTGATTCAAGCCAATTACTCTCAATTGAGCATTTGGAGAGGCCACCTGGTGTCTTCCCCAATTTAGATTTTGTTTCACCTCCATCACCAAAAGCAGATGACTTGCCAGATGATTTGCCCTCATCACAGTGAAAATTTGATGTACAATCACCATCGTCTATTTTGTTTAATTTTAGAGTAATCATATCATTAAGGGGAACTCCTTTTTTGAAAGATATATATTGTAGATTAATCATTTTATTCATTCTTTCCATCGTAATTAGTTTTCCATTTACTTTAGATTAAACATGGCTTGAAATTTTATGATTTTCATTTTAAGAAAGGCAAATCAATTGCATGACAAGTTATGACACAATCCAATCAAACCACCAAACCAGCTGCCCCTTCAGATCCGGTATCCCTATTTCCTTACCCAAAGACATGGACCACTCAGAATTTAGCGAATAACCTCTTCTTCAGTTATAGCTGTTTTCGCCAACTGCTCTAAACAAAGAACTCAAAAGAGTCGATAGACTCTCGCAGACACCAGTCACTGATTCAATTTGTAGACTGTAAAATCTACTTACCATTTTGATCAGCAGTATAAAACTAGTTATGTGATTTTATTAAAAGACTGCTGCTACGTTAACTTCGGACACAAAAACTTAACTTGGCATTCAGTTGCTTCTATATAAGTAAGTTGACAACAACAATCTCAAAGATAGATATGAACAAAAGTGTATTGAAATGATTTTCCTCAACGAAAATATACAGATTTTCCTACTTCCTAGCGAACTCGATTTTGTATGCGGCTAGATGTCAAATGGCTGTCCTCCCATTCCACTCATTGCTAACTTCTGATCACCTCTTTCCAGATTTAATTACAAGTCCAAACACCCACAAAATTTAGCAACAAACCGAGGCCATTATGCTCTTAAAAATGCACAAATTGTTTGTATGATTAAAATTTTCAAGATGTCTTCATACTATATCCACTTCAAGTTCAGCTCAGCCAGTGTTGAGAAATATATGTGCTTTTTCTGTTCGGGATCTGTGCTTTATTAGCAACTTTAAAATCAAGCAGTAGCTGCTTAAGGGGTTATGACGAATGAGACAACAGGTAGTCAGCACTGAATACTGCAGCTTCACTAGTCTGATATAATTTCCTCCAACTCTGGATCCTCAAAGTTCAGAGATTCATAGTCTGACATTGTTTCATTGAACATATCCCTATCTGTAAGATCATTCTGATCATCATCGTCATCATTATCATTATCCTCGTCATTATCATCAACATCCACCTCATCATTTGCTACAAATTTTTTGGTTGACTTGTCCCTTGAAAATTTTCTAGATCCAGAATTTTTGTCCAATTTGGCCACAGAATCTTCACATATGCAAGTAGATGGATTCTCATGGAACCCGCCTCTACCAGGTCTAACCTCCTTTGGCTCCCCCATGAAGCCTTTCTGGAAAGTACGAACACTGGAAGCAAAAACATCCCAAGTCGAGTTACTTCTGTTCAAGAACAATCTGTAGAGTTTTTTAGCATTTGGACGAATGGTTGGTTTGTGACCAAAGTATCTCCTATAAGAAAGTGTACAGAAAGCTAATTAGTAAGTGTAGATATCAGTGACGGGTGACCAACAGAAAGTGAAAATAAACATTCAAATGAAGTAGAGCATACCTTCGTCCGGCTAATATTTTAGCCATGTTACCATTGTTATTGGTGACAAACACGTCGCTTTCATCACAAACAATAAAATCAAGGGCAGCCATGCGAGAAGAAAATGAAGAAAATGGTTCTAGTTCCTCCTTGGTAGCAATGGTTTCTTTTGAATGGAAATTAGGGAATAATGCTTTGAGAGGTGCCAATGTTTCATCTCCTCTATATACTTCCCCAGATGCAACATAAATATGAACATCAGAACCATACCCCAATGCTCGTAGCATTAGACCGACTTCTTCTGGGGTTAACGGACATCTTCCCTGCCTCCTGGCCCTATCAGGATTGCTTTTCTGCATATCAATATACTTCATATTATTCATATTCTCTTTTTTAAACAGTTTTCTCATGCAAACATAATTAGGTGAAATATTCTCTATCAAATAATGCCTATTTACTTGGAATCCAGCCACAAGCAGGGTTAAAGACCATTAAAATGTTAAAAACCATTGCTGATATTCATTTAATGAAAAATGTAGTTAGGTTTATATGCACTGTCATTATAAAAGAAATTGATGCCATATGGTTTTGCATAAGTAATCAAGCATAGAAAAATATTGTCTAATAGTGAATAAGTGATTACATTTTTTTATATCTCTTAATAAATTATTGTTGGTAGTAAAAAATAACATGCAAGCCTTACATGTAGTGTCTTCCATCTCCTCCTTATTGCGCCCAGTTCCTTATGTTCCTTCTCTCCTCCACCATAGTCACATCCAGAAAATGCAAGCATATCAGGTTCAAATCTGTAGCAGAAAGAAGAAGTGGATCAAACTTAGAAACTACTCAATTGTTATCTATTACTCTCCCTAATAGGATCTATACAAGTGTAGAAGCCATTGTTTGCTGTCCGAATAAAATCAACAGTACCAACTACCAAGTGCAGTCTATAATATGGACCTAGTCTAAATACGAAGGTCTCAGACTCTCAAACTTTAGTCCAAGACTAAAACCTTAAAATTAGGTATCCTCTTTACCATTTTTCTTTGTTTCAAATTGTTTGTCTCTTATAATACTAATAAAACATTTATTATTCTTTTCCACTATCATACCCTTATTAATTTCATTTTTTTTAATAAGCCAAACTAACCCAACGAAATTGGCACCAGAGAGAATTGAACCTAAGACCTTGAGAGGAGCACACTCCAAGGTCCCAAGCCAACATCACCAGGACAACCCAAGTGGGTTCCCTTATTTAATGCATTTCAATCATCTAACAACTCTATTGATAAGGGTGTTTTAGTAAATAAAACATTATACCATGAAAATCAACACTACTAATCATTTCCTTAATTCTCGTGTAAAACTAAGAACACCTAATTTGAGACAGACAGAGTAAGAGACAAATGAACAAGTAGAAACAATTTAAAAACATAATACGTGACGGGTTGTGTTCAATCTCCAATCAAAATATATCTAAAGGAAAGAATTCTCCGCAATCACGCAGTTAAGACATCAGTGAACGTTCAATTAAGATCGGACAGTTTAGATCCAAATTTAGTATTTTATATTAAAATATTAAAATTAAAATCTAAATTTTCTAGAATATATCCAACCTTGATCAAATTTCCATTGATATTCCGATCGTGTGAACACGGGATCCATCCAAATTCATCCCCAATCCATCTAAAACCCAATTTACATTCTCCCGTTGGGATTTGACAACAAAAGCTGTATAATTGAAAAGGAAAAAAGTGTCCAAATCAGACAAAAAAGCCAGATATATTCAAGAGTTGTTGGCTAAAGCACAAACTTCTCCAAGCTAAAGCTGCTGTTTCATCTACAATGATCAGTGGCTATAATGTCAATTTCTGTTTCAGCCTCTAGAGAATCATTGGAAAGTAGTACGGAGATATTTTAGAAATTTACAAGGCACTGATAGTCATGGTCTTGATCTTAAACCTTCTGTTCCAAGCAAAAATTAGCCATAACAGCCTATTGTGATGCAGATTGGGAAGCTAACCAAGATGATATAAGGTCTTGGTTTCTTGGTGTTCTAAGAAACAACCTCAGATGGCTATATCTAGTGCAGAGGCTAAATCGAGTAGCCAGGCAGCAACAGCGGCAGAAATTCTATGGATACACTCCCTATTAAATGAATTGAAAGTGCCTTTTGACATCCCTCATATCTTATGCGACAGTCTCGGGACTGTAACATTAGTACAATCCTATTTTATATGCTTGAACAAAACATGTGGAGCTTGATATCTTTTTGTAAGATAGAAAGTTCTTAACAAGAATCTTGAGGCGTGACATCCCTGCGGAAGACCAGCTGGCTGATATTTTAACCAATGCTCTCTCTACTCAAAGATTTCTCTTCCTCAGAGACCCTCGATTTATACTACTCCTTGGCTCACCTACTATCACATTTGAGGGGGAAGGCAAGTTTAGTTTTTATTTATCCTTTATTGTGCATTACTAGTTTGTTTTCCGTGTGTAATTTGATAGCAGGCCAGTTATAAATATAGCATGCATTTGGAGGAATGGAGGAATAAGAAAGAAATTGGCAGTTATAAGTATTCATGTTAATGTATGTAACTGAATCATTGAAATATAATGTCCATTAGCGTGTGAAGATTAGAAAGGAAAAAGATAGAGAAAAACTGCAGGAACCGTATAAGATCTACGTTAGAGAAGATGCCAGGAACTCTAATTTAACTTGGGAGTTGTAATTTTTTATTTTGAATGACAAATGTTAGTATGATAATTGTTATGTTGATACTTTTCTCCTTGCCAAGGCTAAAACCTTGGACCTTTAACTCCCCAACTCCTTTAATCCCTTACCTTACCTTGACCAATTGAGTTATTGAAACTTCAGTAGTGCATTGTGTACCATATATTGTAAACTTGTTCATACTCATTTCCAACCTTTATTACAATTCTGTTTCACTTAATATGATCATTCTGATTACATTGCCACTGTAGTAAAGGCTGAAAATAAGCAAGAACAAATTTATAGTATTTGGAACACAATGCACTGCTGAATCTAGAATGAAGATTACAAGTCAAACTCAAGTTATTATCAATAAAATTTAGAGCTATTATTAATTTCTCTCCTCCTTTTATCTAAAGGGGCACAACTTCAACAGGTTGATTTAATTTCAGCTGCCTTATAGTTCCCTATCTAGACAAAAAAAAAAAAAAAATCAGCACAAGGGCATTGGAGCAGTCGTGTATTTCCACTTATCCAATTTGAGTTATATTACTTGTAAATGATGTTAAACAAAATTGTAGTCCCCCAAGAAAATGAACATTCACGTGTTTCATATTTGTGCAGATAAAATGAATATCTTAGTGGTATGCTTAACAGGCAAATGTAATGAGGATACCAGCATGAAAGTAAGAATTGAACCCAGTTTTGATAAGTATTTGTACATGAGCAAATTTTTAAAAAGGACATTGATCAACATATATGGATACTAATACTACATTATAGTTTTAGTGGTTACCAAATTGATGAACCTGATTGATAAGATTACCTGGGAAAGTGAACTAAACAGGACAGACAAGCGTATAAAAGGGGCAAAAATCTAACAAACTACCTCAAATGCAGTGCAATGTAATGCTTCTTTCTCATCCTCATCCGTTGGACCAATTGTTGACCCATTTTTAGTATTGGATCGGTAAATCTTAGAGCATGGTAATTAACTCTACATCTCAATTTCTGATACTCAGTATCCAATTTGTTTGCAAGCCTGTAGTCAAACTTGTTGAGTTGAACAGCCTGCCATATAAATGAAGCAACAATATTAAATATATTTCTTCATAATCTTGTTCAAATAGTTATTGATATACTAGATAAAGTGGTCAGAATTTAAAGTATTGATTACTTGTTTATTAAAAACAAAAAAGAGCCAGTTGGTACAGACTACAGCTTTCATTACTTCCAAAATTTTCCCAAAAAACTGTTGCAGTATCAAGCATACAAAACATCCTATTTTGATAACTGAAATCAGCCATTTTATAGAAACTAGGACGTAAAGTGGGTTAAATTTCGGGACTAGCTTTGAATATTTAATGATCATAGGGTATAGACTTTCTCAGTCATATTTAAAGATCAAAACGGTCTAAATTTTTATTAAGCAAATCATGGGGAAAAAATATGGATCTAGATCTTGCAAATAGTCCAATTATAAGATCACTTGGCAAATAGAAAAGGTTCAGAAAAGGTTTTAAATTTTTGGCAAAAGATGAGAGATATCCTATGGTTTTAAATTTTTGGCAAAAGATGAGATATCCTAGCTTGACTGAGAAGTTACTTTATGCACCACACATCGGGGTTAAAATTCATTAGACAGCCAATAGATCGGTAGCCTAATGAAGAAACCTGAAAAACTCATTATGCAGATGAATCATCTAATCCATCTAAAATAAATTTACTATAACATCCATCACATAGAGATGGACTATAGTCCTTAAATGAAAAGCAGTTAAAATTTCCTACTAGTATTATATAATATCTTCCGAGCGATAAAAAAAATCGAACTGAGAAACGAAGGCACCTCCTGCTTAAAATGGAAAACATAATAAGTTGTACAGCATATTAGCAGGACTAGTAATATTTTTGAGAAAATTAAAAAACTTACACGCTTTTTCACGAGTACAGGCAATATACGATTTATATAACATCTTTCACTGCATTTCCTTGGAACACGCAGGCTGTATGCAGATAATGCTTTCCGACCCTTACTGCTTGGGAGTTGCTTGATAATTTTGACATCATTTGACAAATATGAGGCAAACCAATCAACATCAAAGATCTCTGAAAAGTTACTGCAAAAGGTAAAGTATGGCATTGTATCACAAACTAACAAACATCAATGAGAATTATAAACTTCAATATTTTAGTAGCTAAGTCAAATTACAATATGTCCTTTCTGCAAATTACCTAGAATCTTTCCAGTATGATCGCTGATCCAATTTTGGAACAACCAAAGTAGCATTCAAAATTCGCGCAACAACAACAGCATCTGTAATCTGCCATTTGTAAAAACAAAATGATTAACCATGATAGCTGAGTACCCATATAGTTTGCAAACAATAAGCACCAACAACAGTCATTATATGCAGCAGTATACTATCCTGATTTGAATAGTAACTAAGCATAAAAGATTTACTGGTTTCAATACTCCAGATTTTGATGCAAAACTATTAACTGAGATTTTCAACAATTAACAGAAAAGCCAAGCAGGTAGGATCTGAAAACATAAGGGATGCATCTCTTTAACAACAACAACCATGCCTTGTCCCACTAAGTGGGGTCAGCAGGATGCATCTCTTTCACAGATGCAAGCAATAAGATTCTCAACAAGATTTATGACATCCATGAGCACTAGACTCAAGAAAATGTGCCAACTAATGCTCCATGATTATTTAATTACTATACGGCTCCAGCTCCAACAAATATAGTCCCTTTTCACATTGAATGTCACATTACTTAATTCAGCAAGAAAAGAACAAGTTAATTTTATTTGACAACCTTAATATAAGGCAAATCTGATTGAGGAAGCGTATGATTTTTTTAGTTCATTTCACATTTAATAAAATTAAATAACCATATATGAAATCCATGCTTTGACTATAACCGTATTAATGATAATGAAATAGTCCAGAGAAAGTACCCCAGTTCTTTGTTGATTCAAGCCTCCACTAGTTGCAATCAACAAATACCGATTCGGTTTTGTAGCTGCTTCAGCGTCTGCAATTGAAAAGGCACAGTTATCCGTCATTTTCATACATATATTCATATACAAGATCCAATAACAGAATCCAGAAATAGATTACGAACTTGGAAACTTGCTGCTGGCATTGCTGCAACCATAGAAGTGTTCCGAATTTCTGGAACTCCACACATCGTGACTCAGCTTTCCTCCGTCTTTCTGATCAAAACAAAAGCAAACAATCAAGTAATCAAGATCCAATAACAAAATCATGAAATCTATACGAAACACAATCGGAATCCAGAAAAGCCCTAACCGGAACACGGAACTCAAGTTTTTCAACCACTTCACTCCCTTTCTCGTTATACTGAAAAAACACAAAAATTATGAATTCATGATCAATTATTGGATAAGAGTGAATGTCCAGAGAGATAGAGAGATTTACCGTGATGTGTTGGCGTCTCCGGTGCATATGATCGGAATCGATAGGAGAAGGAGCTAAGAAAGAAAGCATTGCGAAGAGAAAAAGTAGAGCGGCGGCGACGGCGGAAATCATCGGAATCATAAGACGGAAGCGTTGGTAAAAGTGGTGGCGCCGCCGCTGAACCGCCATTTTTGTTTTCTTTTCTCTCCCTTTTGAGAATGGGAGAGAGGTGGAGGAGGAGACACCAATTTGTAAAAATGTATGTTCAATTCATCATCATATTACAGTATTATAATTATAATAATTATTTATATTTATAATAAAATATGAAATGAAATGAGTAGCAGAATAATGCGTTATGCGTTGTTGAAATTGAAATCTGTAATCTCTATCGGGAAGTGATTATTGATGTGATGTGTGAGTGGGTGAATAGAATAGAAGAGAAAAAGGAAAATACTATAAAAGGGAACAGTGTGAATAATGGAAGTGGCTGGGTTCTGGTTTTTTCTTGCTTAGCATCATAGCTTCCATTGCCATTGTTTTGTTGTTTGGAAATGGAATTTCGATTCTTTCCTTGCCTTGCACGTGCCCACGTGAACTCTCGTGATATCTCTCTATCTGTTGTTTATTGTTTTACTTTAACAAACAAACGGGGTACGCTTTCGGTTCATCGAAATTGGAGGTTTTTGTTTTATGCTGGCAACTAGTACAATGAGAAATGTTTTTTTTTTTTTTTATTTTATTTGTACAATCATTTTTTTTTTACGGTGGCATTTAGCATGGGAAGATAAAGTTTTTTCCCTTGATGGAAAAGTGATGTCTTCACCATTGATTTATTGATTATTTTATTCAATGGTTGGGATTTAAGAGAGGCTACCTGCAACTAACTTATTGGAACTGCATTGATAGATTCTTTTTCGGAAAAAAAAGACCCAACCTTATTGCAGAAACCAGCAGGTCTTCTCCCTCACCCATAATTTTTAGTCAATGTTCAACACCACCACCACCACCGCTAATGGTGGGTCTTTTCTTCACTTGCTCTTACTCAAGTATCTCTTGAAGATGTCAATATTAATTTTGAAATTCTTTGTAGCATTTCTAATTTCAGTTGCATACCCATCATCTTCTAGACAACCACTCATTGTTTCTCTTACATCCCAATTCCTCAGCAAGTGTTTTTTACCAAATACAATTCCATGTTTTCTAGTTTTAGCTGTAACTTGTATGGGTCTTCTAAGATGTTTTTTAATTTTTATTATGTCATAGACTAAGATGAAAATTTGTTTAAAGAAAAAATTTGCAACCCAATTTCTACTTCAACCATAAATTTCGTATGAACTCAGTTATAAATGTTATCAAAGTGTAATTGCAAAAACGTGAAATAGGAAGATGATAGAAAGGAATCAGAATGAACGAACAAAGCAGTCACCACCAATGACTTTGAAAACTTAATCTTGAGAAGAAAATATTGTTTAAATTCAACTTATACCATTTTTTTTATACAACTTCTCCAGGAAATAATTTTGCAAGAGCAAATGAAAGAAAATTCTATTGTGAGAAGCTGGTGGACGGTGGAGGTGATAGAGGATACTGACAGATAGTTGAGAGAGAGAGAGAGAAGTACTCATTGATTTTTATTTTTTTAATTGTTTTCAAATTGCTTTAAAATAAATATAATTGTTTTCACAACCGCCACGTGCCTGGAAAAAAGTCACTTTTCTATGGTGGGAAAAAATTTCATTGTCCCAGGTTAAATGCCACCATTTTTTACCACTTTTAAACAATTTTTTCTCTCATATATTCTTATTCTCTCTCTTCTTTTTTCTCTCTCCATTGTTTTTTATCAATGATAAGAGAGAAAAAGGAGGTTGTCATCAAAGTTGTTAGCAAATGATTGTGCAAATATTATTGCAGTGTTATTTGAATAACCATTTTTGTTGACAACTTTTGGAACAACTTAAATATACAATGAAATATGAGTATTTTTTTTTCCCGTGAGCATAGCTCGGTTGGTAAGATAATGCATTATGATATGCAGGGATCGGAATTAGAACTCCGGACACCCCACTTATTCACATTATAAGGTGAATTCTAGTCATTAGGCTACCTGACAAAAAAAAAAAATATACATATATATACAAAGAAATATGAGTATTGGCACAAATACCAAAGCAATAGAGAGAGAAGGTAAAAACAAAATGTGAATATGAGAGAGAAAATTGTCATAAAATGGTTGTTCAAATATCATTTCTTTATTTTTATTAACTTTTGTTAGTTGTAGTCCTTACAGTGTCATCAATTTTTCGATATTGACCTATATGTTTTTTTATTTGATTTAAATCTCTACTTTTTATAAAAATATTGTTGATCTGATGTTAAAAAAAAAAATTAACAGAGTGTCGCATGACTCAGTTACTTTGCACCACATCGCACACTAAAATTAATGGATTGTCGTGTGACTCAATGACAACATCAACAAGTAACTCAAGAGAAGTTTGAGGGGGAAGAAAAAGACGGGGAGAGTCCCAAAACTACATGGAATGATCAGCATTGGCCCTATATTCAGCGAATCAATCAACATGTGTGTTAGTTTCTCTTGGCGTATGAATAATAGTGATGGACTGTAACGCCCTAGTCGATATATTTAATTATTTGATTTATGTGGAGTCTATATATATATATATATATATATATATATATATGATTTTTGGTGATTTATGTGGTGTGTTTATTTTATTATATGGTTTATTTTAATAATAATTGGATTAAGTGAGAAATAATAATTATTTAGGAGTTTGGGGAGTTATTTAATATTTAATAGAATTAAAGGGAGTTAAATGAAAATAAAGGGAGTTAAGTAAGAGGGAAGTTAGGAAAATAGATGTCAGAAGCTTTTTACGTGAAACTGTCAAGTTTGGAGAAAGGGAGAGAAAGCAAGTAGAACCCAGGAATCAAATTGTTGTGCATTTCTTTCTGCAATTCTAAGGTAAGTGTGAGGTTTACTTCAATAGTGTAGTTAGTAATTTATGAATTTGAATTTAACAGAGTTTTAGTGAGAATTGGGATTTTAGGATTTTATGATAAAATGTTGATTTTGGAGTTGGAATGATGAATTTGATGTTAGAATTAGGTTCTGGTTGCATAAAACACTTAATTATGTATCTGTAAACTAATTTGGGGAGTGATTTGAAGAAAAATGGGATTTTGGGGAAAAACCAGTTTTCTGCCCGTACAGAAGTTCATCGCTCGCCTCGCGAGTAGCTGTGCTCGCCATGGCGAGTGAGCAACTTCATAGCTCGCCTCGCGAGCAGACCAACTCGCCATGGCGAGCAAGCCTGGACAAAACTTGATTTTTGAAAAGTTGTTATAAGATGTTTTGGGGATGGTTTAAGGTACCTAGATGATATTAATGATGACTGGAACAAGTTTTAGGTTAAAAAGATGAATAGGGAGCTTAGTATTGAGGTTTGAGTGAGAAAATGTCATTTTTCCCGAGAGCACCTATTTTTCAATCGTCTCGAGTTCGCCTTGAACTTGCCATGGTGTTTACACCGATTTTTGGTAATGTAAACTCCATTATCCATCAATGGTTTTAGGACATAAATGTCGATCGATGATGACAAATGTATTTTTAAAGGGGATCGTTCAAGCATCGCGGTTTATGACATCACTTCATGCATTCTTTAAGAACATTAATGTCAGAATTTCTTCCAACATCTCGTAATAAAAAGTTGTCTCATGACAACATGATAGAAAATTGCTCAAGTGAGCATGTTAAAAAGAAGAAGAAATAGAATAAAGATGAAAAGAAATGCAAAAGAAAAAGGAAAGTAAAACAAGAACATTGACATTAAATTGTAGGGAAATGTAAAGGGTGATTGGAATCCATCTTTGTTCGCCCCTGACCCCGTTTGCCAACGCGGCGTGGGTGTTGCAAAGCTTTTAGAAAATAGGATCCAACCCTTTCTTCTTATTACAAACTGATATATATAGACTTTGAAGAAAAAACTACCAATAACTTCCTATACTTAGAGCCCTACACTTGGCATAATCACAAGACATTAAAAAATAACTTCAATAAACTTCAGGCTTGTTTGTCACCATGCGCTCCAATTGCAACTTCGAATTATTTATGTTTGTCTTTGGTCGAAATTGCGGTATATCGAAGTCTGTATGCTCTTGGTCGAAATCTCTTTGCACTTTGCAACATGTCGAAATAACTCATTTGCCTTGTCGAAAACATAATCGTGAGTTCGACCAAATATTTCATTTTTGGTGTTAACACATGACGAGCAACCAGTTTTCTGAACTCGCCATAGCGAGCAGATGTGCTCGCGAGGCGAGCTGCACAGTTCCTGAGTGTTGAATTTTGTGCATGAATGGTAGAGATTTAATGTTGTTGTGTTGAGCATAGTTTCATGTAATTATGCATTATTCTGGATGATTGAATTGCTGAATTGTTGAATGTTACTGATGGTTGTGATGTATGATTTGTTATTTAAACATACATGTTGTAGAAGTGGAGTCATATGGAGTTTGTATGCATGGTCAAGTTGTATGTAGATATACACAAGTAGGTCCATTGCATATGCATAAAACAGCGGAGAGGACTCATGTCCTGGAGCACTAGTTGCTCAACAGCGGTGAGGGCTTCGGTCCTGATGAATGCTTTAACCATTCAAAAGCGGTGAGGGCTTCGGTCCTGTTTGGTACCACATGCATAATTGCATCTATTGAGGAGTCTAAGGTGTTGTCTTAGCAGTGTTGTCATGTCATTTGCATGAGCCTTAGTGTTGCTTGATGATGATGATGTTGTTGATGAATATGTACATTTATATACATACTTGATGGGTGGATTCCGATGATGTTGTTGTTGCTTGCGAATTAATTATTTATATTTACAAGATGATGTATTTGATGTTATAGGGTGTTAGATTTCATTGATGATTTTTAATATCTATATTTTATTGTTGTGAATCTCACCCCTTCTGCTTGAAAATGTTGTCCTTCCTATGGGTAACTTGCAGATGATCCTGAGTAGTTGGTGGTGGCTCAATGTCGTGTCTAGGGCTCTGATACATTCGGGATGGGTTTTAACTGTTGTATTTCATTCCTTATGTATCTCATTTTGGAACTTGTTGTTATGGCCCTATGATGGTTGAAATTGTTGTTAGGCTTTATGTCAGGATGTTGTTTTGGAGGATTTAACTGTGGTTGATGTTTGTTGAATACATTCCGCTGCTGTTTAAATGATGTTTTTATTGGTGTTCAATAAATGGATTTTTATATTCTATTTAATAAATTTTGAAACGTAGTGTAGCATGCCCGTTTGGGTTGAACTCTGATGTTTAATTAATTGTTATTTAATTACTTTCGGGTAACGGGGTGTTACATGGACCATGTAGGCACATCAACTTATGAATCTTCGATATGACATAGGCGTATGGATAGAAGTGATTAGAATCACCCAAATCAAGTCCAAGAGCGATTCAAAATGAAATTCAAGAATCACTTGATTGCATTATTTTTAATTTCCAGGCTAAAGCCAAACCATGCGAAATAACCAATAATTCAACAACCATACATGTAGTCATTCCACATAGGCAAGAGAACTTGTTATTATCCATTTTTCAATGGAGTTTCTCAATAAGCCTCCAAACTTCACTCTCCCTATATTGTCATCCATGTCAATTTTAATCACGCTAGTGGTAGCAGGATACCACATGGTACTGCTAACAATAGAGATAGACGAGTAGACACTAGGAGTCTTCGCATTGAGTGTGTGCAAATGAAAAATGTGATTTATTAAGCCAACTTGATGTCTTTACTTGATGAAAAAACTCGTTATTTTTGTTGTGCCATATCCCCCACCAGGTAACAACAAATGGACAACCATTAATATTGGAAGAAAATAGTTTGAACCATGAGGTACATTCGGCCATGAGAAAAATCAGGAGAACTATGAAACCTAGATGTTAACCAATTGACACCAGAATCAGGATAACCTTAAAGAGTGTGAATGGTTGACTCCATATGAACGTTGCATCAAGGACATGACGAGTCGCTAGTTAAAGGTATTGGTAGGGAGAAATATATGAGCAACTAGCCAGCAAAAGTGCATAAGGTTTTCAGGAATTCGAAAATTCCAAATCAAAGTTAAACTCTCGTTGGTACCTCTAATCGAGACTGTGAGCAGAGACCCACCATTGGTAACCTTGTCTAGCTAAATACAAGTTGTTGGAAGAAAAGTCGCATATCATAACATCCTATATAGGCATGGTTCAATGAAAACATTGTTGATGCATATTTGAATGGACAAAGGAAATTGCATATACATGTTATCAAAAGAAAAAACCAATATCTATTAACATAAAAATCTTGAAGTTAAAATTGAGTATCACTGATGTGCACGTAAGGAACCAAATTACAAAGGTACTCTTCCATCAACCATTCATCATGGGCGACTTTAGCATAGGTCTAGGGTGCAACGACCTGGGGACCAGGTCTGTAGGCCACAAATTTTGTTATAGGGGTGTGTACATAGCAAAATTTGTTTTTATAGGGAGCTTATATAGCAAATCTCACTTGGGGGTCCAAACATGAACTAAGTTTTCGATCCTATTTATATTTTTGCTATATACCCCCCTAACAAGTGTTTTCAACTCTCGATCTCACTATCAATTGATCCATGTGGAATATTCAGATTATGAAAATGAAAACGAGAAGATTGATGATAAGTTGAGTGTTCCTAATGATGTGTCAAATATAACTAATATTTAAAATCTTGGCGGTGATTATAAAAAAAAAAACAAGAAATTTTTCATTTTGATAATTATGATCCAAGAAATTGAGAGAATATTGATACGAATCAAAGGATATTCTAATTGAAAGAGGTTTACTAGGTAAATGAATCTCAATTTTTCCAAGGGCTAATATCTTAGACATCTCTCATACACGAATTATTAAGAAAATTAAGCAATTGTGAGATTGGTGATCGAAAATGGTTAGTTTATTACAAATATGTGGACAAAGTAAATTGTTTTTGTTGCAAATTGTTTAAATACTCTTCTTTTTCGTCTTTAACTTAAGTTTGCTATCAAGTAATGACATGAATAATTTGAAGCATATTAATCAAAGACTCACACAACATGAAAATAGTGTCGAACATATGACAAGTATAAATACTTGAAATGAATTCAGTACAAAATTTAATAAAAAATCATACAATTAATAAACACTTGCAACAAGAAATTACAAAAGAGAAAAAACGTTGATAGTTTGAAGACTTAAATTAAGAGTTTATATGTAATTTGTATATTTATAACTATTTTTTAGGGATTAATTTTTAATTTTTTTATTATGGAATCGCCATTTGAAGAAAAAAAAAACAAAGTTTATGTGATCTTAAAAATTAAAAATAATCATAGCATAATCAATACTCCCTCCGTCCTCAATTAACTGAGTCATTTGTTTATTTCATAGATATTAAGAAAAATGTATAAATGAAGGAGTGAAAAAAATGATTTTAAGTGCTTTTGTTAAATATTTGTGCATTTTCCACTATCATAAATGTAAAGTGAAATATATTGAATTGAGAGTGATGAAAGTAAAATTAATTAGAATTATAAAATAAAATAAAAAGTAAATAACATTGTATTGAAAAATTAAAAGACTTAGTTAATTTGAGATTTTTTTTTTTAAATGTGTCCGTTATTATGGAACGGTGCAAGTAGTATTATCAATCTACCTCCTATAATTATGTGTTCCCAAATACTTTTTTTTTTTTTTGAAGAAACTAAAATGAAATATATTAACACACCTGAGGCCTTCCTAGCACAAGGTTTGTGCAAAGGAATAAAAACCTCAAAAGAAGAACAAAGTAAGAATGTTACAAAACACCAGATGCAAGCACCACAAAACAAAACAAAACAACACCAAGCTGCCTTTAGCCTATGCCTAGTAAAGTAAACGGACCAAGCCACCACCCATGATAATTAAAGGGAAGAGTTACAAACTTCACCTTTAACCACTTGAAAGTCAACAACTTAATTTTGTCCACCACCTGTATAACAGAACTAACCTTTGCAATAAAAATCCTATTATTTCTTTCCTTCCAAATCTTCCACATTGTTGCAAACCAAATCACCTGGAGGATAGATTGCTTGGATTTAGAGACACCACCTAAAAGATTGAAATGAATAAAGTGCCCTTGAACATCATTAGGCATAACCGTAACAACGCCTAGCCAATTAACAATTACATTTCAAACCGAACCAGAAAAAATACAATGAAGAAATAAATGATTGGATGTTTCATGAAAACCACAATCAGCAACACAAAATTGAGCTTCAACATCTAAAACTTGACGCCTATGAAGATTAACCTTCGTAGGCAACCGATCACGAAACAAACGCCACACAAAAAGCACCACCTTCAACGAAACGTCCTTATGCCAAAAAGAAGGCATTTTTGTCACCTGGTCTAACGGAGCCTGAGCTAGAATCATTTTGCATGCACTCTGAACTGTGTAAGAAGAAGAAGAATCAGCCTTCCAATGCCACCTGTCCTTCTGCTGAGCCTGTAAAGAAACATTGTGAAGTAAAAGCCTAAGCTCCACCACCGACTCCTCCTCCCACGCGAACAACCGACGCCTCCACCTCCACGCCTCACCATCCTCATCCCATCCTAAAGCTCCCAAGTACTATTATGTTCCCAAGTTCTTTTAAACAAATAATTTAGTTTATTTAGATATAACTATATAAAAGGGATTATTTGTTGCAAAATCAGTTCAATCTTTTAAATCATATTTTCTCTCTCCTGTAAAAAAAAATATTTTTTGAAAAGATGCCCGTAATAACTTCTCATTTAAAACTGTTTTTAAATTTTTTTAAATTATAATTTTTTTAAAAATTTGTAATAAATGGATGCAAAACTCTTAGATTATTTGTTTTAAAAAAACTATAACAATCGGGCTCGAAGTGCGGGTTATTTAACCGTACGTGGAAATCACGTGTGTAGCTCATCCCTGTCCGTCTGTGTGTCTGTCTTTGAAGTGGGAAGTAAAAGAAGGCCGCACAAAGCATAGTTCACTGTAACACAGCATCGAATTCATCGTACATAGTTACAGTGATGATGTATTTGTTGACTGCGAAACCCTCACTCAGACCTCAATTCATACTATCATCTTCTCTTTCCTCTTCTTCTTCAACTTCTACTTCTCGATTCTCTTTCCGAACTCGTTCACCTTCATCAATTGCTTTTTCCAGAAATTCAAACCATAAAGGAGCACTTTCTTTCAGAATTCAAGCATCCAAAAATGATGCGGGTGAATCCAAATCCCCTAACGGCACTCTGGTACTTTTCCTTTTTGAATGTCTGTTATATACTATTAATTAATTGTTATCATTTCTTTAACTAGCATATAAAAATCAACACGTTACTTGTCAACGTAATTCCCGTGGAATAGGGCAAGTGTAGGATTGGATATAGCACTCTAAAGAATGAATGAATAAATTGTTCAAGTAGAAATGTGTATATATTTTTGTTTATCTATCTGATTGTGTTCCTGATTAGTGATTAATTATACTTTTTAAAATCGCCAGTCAAAGAGCAGGAGAGAAATCTTACTGGAATATGTCAAGACCGTGCAGCCCGAATTTATGGAATTGTTTGTAAAAAGAGCACCTCCACCGGTAATGTGTTGTCTTGTTATGAACAGACACTGTTAATTGATCGATTTCCATGGTTAGTGTTAGTGAATGTGATTTCTTTCGGTGATTAGGTTGTGGATGCTATGCGACAGACAGTGACAAATATGATTGGAACACTGCCCCCTCAATTTTTTTCTATAACAATTGCCACGGTAAGATTATGAGTTTTTTCCCTCTCTTTTCAACTAGCTTTTACCTTCATTTTATGATAATGATAAGCAGTTTCTACATGCTGGTTATGTCTGGGTGTAATAGTGGATAGCAGGATAGCTAATCTCTTGGTTGCTTTGATGAAATTATATTATTTCAGTTATTTCCCAACTTTCTCTGCGGTTAGTCTCAGTTTTCGAGCCTTTTGTATGCTCTACCCCATAAGGTACTTGTTTAATTTTATCAACAACCATTATTGATATCGTTGACTGAGAGAAAACAATAAAACTGTACCAAAAAGGATGCGGGCATAGTGTGTCAGTAGCAAAAGTGCTCAGATTGGCCTGGGAACACTGGCGTTCAAACCACCAAGAACCGACCATTGTGCCAGAAAGACCGCCAAGAACTGATATAAGTTCATTCCTATTTACATGATATGATATGATATTCCCATATACAGCAATCCTAAATAATGAATACAAATATCATAATATAATTTTAACAGACTAATGACTTTTTTGCTTGTGGACGAGTGATAGTTTTAGCACTAGGTGGTCCAATTGCTAAAGCAACATTATGCCATCTAGCTGGGTTGATTCACAGTTCTTCCTTTTTGCTTTATACTTTCTCCCCATGCTTCTTATTTCAGTGTGAACCATTTTTTTTTATTCAGGTAGCCGAGAACCTTGCCCAGCTTATGTACAGTGTCATGATGACTGGATACATGTTTAGAAATGCACAATACCGTTTGGAACTGCAAGAAAGTTTGGAACAAGTTGCCCTTCCGGATGTGCAAGATAAAAAGGTACATCATTTCTCTTCCTTGTCTTTTTGGGATTATGTGGTTCAGAAGTTATTGAAGTGTTTGGATAACTCTAAGGGTGTGTAGCTAATTTCCTTTGTGTGTCGTGGACTAGCAGAAAATAAATAATATTTTTGTTGGGTATATTAGTTTCAGGCTTAAGAATGAAGAGTTTTATGTCTTGTGAATTTGGTATTAAGGAGATTGAGGAGTTAAATCGTCAAGTGAATGGCTGTGACATTTTCTTTTGGAGAATAACTTCATGATTTGTGACACCAAGTGAATGCTTTAGTCTGTAGATTCTTTAATATATAATCTTACAATATTGTAGGATATTCCAGACTATGCACCTGGGACACAAAAGAATGTTTCAGGTGAAGTCATTAGGTGGAACAACATTTCTGGACCTGAGAGAATGGATGCTAAAAAGTACATTGAAATACTTGAAGCGGAGATTGAGGAGTTAAATCGTCAAGTTGGAAGACAGTCTAGCAATGCACAAAATGAACTGTTGGAATACCTGAAATCTCTTGAGCCTCGGAATTTGAAGGTTGATTTCTACTTTTCTTTGTTGTTGTAAACTACGTACTTGCCTTCATCCAGCTAATGTGGACTGTCTGCTAAACATAGACCTCTCTATGCTGATCTGTACTGTAGCTTTATTTGTGATCAATTTTGAAAATATGGGCTAATGCAAAAGTTATTATCTAACGAGTATTTATTTTTTCAATCGTAAAACTTGAACCAAATATCTAGAATTACATTTCTGTTCAGCACCAGGTAGGTTTTGTATGGTGTTACTTTACATCACATTTGAATCATTAAACTTAATTAATTCAAATTTTCCTCCCATTCTCTGCGCTTAAAATTTAAGAACATTGTTTGTTGGAATATGACAATTTTGTGCCATAGTAACCTTTCCTTTTTTCATGTAGGATTTAACTAGTAGTGCCGGAGAGGATGTTGTGCTTGCGATGAATACATTTATAAAGCGCCTACTGGCTGTTGCAGATCCTACTCAAATGAAGGTTTGCCTCAATATCTCTAATTGCCTTCTGTTTTTCTCCCATGTCCCGTTCTTAAGGAGACTTCATTCCGCCTTGTCCTTGTAGTCTGTCAAATTCGACTTTTTCAAATTTGCTCTGCTCACCATTATTATTTGGGTTAACATTGAATTTAATGTTGGAATTGTATTATTTTTAGGTGGTGTGTGTTTTATACCATTATTATTTGGGTTAGCATTGAATTTAATGTTGGAATTGTATTATTTTTAGGTTGTGTGTGTTTTATGTGTTTATCATGGAGGATAGAACTCTTATGTTACCTGATTGGAAAGTACATGAAAGGCTATTGAAAAACAATAGGTGAATGCTTTATTGCGTTATTCCTCAGCCCAAGGCTGGTTTTTATAGTGAGGACAATTAATTTTCTCCTTAAATTAAGGAGAAAAATGTTACAACGGAAAATTAAAGGAAACAGTAGAATTCTCTAGAATTGCCTAGAAAACAATAAAATAGGAAACTAAGGGCCTGTTTGAAATGGTTTTCAAAAACTGTTTTTCTGTTTTATAAAATTGAAAATTTTAAAAACTTGTTTGATGAAGGTCTTCTCAAAATTAGTTTTTAAAAACTGTTCCAATTTTATTGTTTTAAAAACTGAAAAACGGAAACTGCCAAAAGTTGTTTTGCTTTTTGTTTTCAAGTTTTCTCTCAACTGAAAAACACGGAAGTCTTTCATTAATGGCATTTTAGTAAATCTTTTAAAAAATTAAAATACTGAAAACTGATTTAAAAGTACGATAATCAAACACGTTTTTTTTTTTTAACTTTAATCTTAAATAGTGTTTTGTAAAAGTGATTTATAAAACAGAATTTAAAAACTGAAAAGCAAAGTTCAATCAAACAGGCCCTTAGGGATATTGGGATATTTTCCAATAGAGGCCCTTACTATCTCAATTGACGAGATGCCCTGTCTCGAATCCTTTCCTCATTTAATAAAAAAGCACTGTAATAGTCTAACTGACTATAGGGCTTATCTGCCACAACTAGATTTCTTCAAATTGATTTATGGGCCTATGTGTGATTGTTTGATCGGGGTTCACAGCCTTATCTTTGCTTGCCATTACTGTCAGTACTATCATTTGAGATATTTGTCTGACTTCTTCCAATTCTGATTTTCTATAGACTAGCGTGACCGAGACTAGTGCTTCCGAACTTGGAAAACTGCTTTATTGGTTGATGGTGGTTGGGTACAGCATTCGCAACATTGAAGTTCGTTATGACATGGAAAGAGTACTCGGAACTACTGCAAAGCTGGCTGAATTGCCGCCAGGTGAGAATGTTTAAGCAGCCGATAAAGTTGGTCATCAAAGTACTGTTGTCCCCAAGTTGGAGCCAAGTGCCCTAATTATTAGATTTTGCACCTTTTTATTGATTGGCTGAAGGCTTAGGAATGACATAAATGAGAAGGCTGCATTTTTAGAGTTCCGGTAATCAGTGGTCTCCCGATAGTTAATGTGAGGGACCATTCTTTGTTCCGCTTGGTAAAATGGAACTTTTCTTTCAAGTTATACTGACAAGATATCAAAGTTTATTCCTGAAGATGCATTACCCTTTGATTTATATGTAACTTATTTGACAGCCTGAAACTATGGTGAATCATTTAAATACAGAAAAGGTTGTTGGTTCATTTTATAGTTGTTTTTTTACTCTTTTGGATTGAATAATCTGAAGGTGTAAAATGTTTACTTTAAAATTTTCAAAATGTAGAGAGAAGTATAATTCTCATTTTCAAGTTAGATCATGCAAATACTTTGTAGAAACTCTGCTTAAGCATGATTGTTACACGTAGGAATAGGACTGGCTTACAATTTAAGCTCACGGCCTTGACATAGTTTGATTCTTTTTCATCATATAATAGGTCATCATAGTTTGATGACCTACTATAATATTTTAGGCTGAACATAACTAAAAAATTTGATCAATGCAAAACTTTATGAAGTTAAAAACAAAACAGGGAAGGATATTTGTATGTTAAGCATAAATAGAGAATTAATTGTTTCATTGCATATGAATGAAAATGTATGTGGTGCTAGTGTGCTACCTGAGGCTCAAGATAACAATCAACAAACTAGTAATTCATTTGAAAACCAGAACCATGTTATGAAACATTTTACACCTTTTGGATTGGTCATTCCGAAGGTGTAAAAAATCTTGAAAACTGCGTTTTACACTCTTGTATTTTGACCAATCTCCGGAAATGTAAAAAAACGGAAAATTGTATTTTACACATTTGGAGAGGCCAATCTGGAGGTGTAAAAATTGCTATTTTTTTCTTTCTTTCTAATCTAATGTAAGATGTTAGGCTTATTAGTTATAATGGTCTGGATTAGCCAATCCCAATAAAACCTATCCGGATATTGTGATACGGAGAGGGGTAAATTTGGTAAACAAATGGAGAATTTTTGAGAACGTTGAGGGTGGCGAAATTTTCCTTTATTTGTTAAAAACATTTATTTCATTGTTGGGTTGGATTGGATTGGATTTATCTATATAGGATTATATAAAATTTTGATTTTGCAAAAGTTTTCTGTCCAATATGTAACTCTAGCACTACCACACAGTGATTCATTTGTGGGATCCCCCTATTACAGTGAGAAGAATTTTGAACATACCCCGGGCTTCTTTCTTTATAGTGCTGCCCGCCCCCTTCTTCATTCATCCATTTAGGCCCGACTAGGAACACGTGGATCCAGGGAACCTGGCTAGGGAACAACTTCTTACTAGTGGGGGCTAATCACAGTAAGAGAGTCCAATCTCTGAAATAGAGCTTAGTCTCTCCATAGTAGTAATATATCAATTGAAACTAATGCGACGGTTGTCAAAGACCGGATCTTTGCACTTCGCGACCCTATCCGAGTATGGACTTAGTGCAACGCCTTATAGAACAATGAAGTAATGTATCCATACGAGCTCCGGCCCTTCCTCTTCTGCGCGGTTCAGTTCTTATACCTTTCATAATTTTGTATACAGTGCAAAACATGGAGTGTTGATCAGGTTGAACATCTCATAACAATGTATCGATAAACAAAGTTCTTTTTCTATTGATTCTTTTCCAATTATGGATGGATCCATACATAGGTCTATGTGTGTGTATAGATCCTGCTCATTGATTAATGAAAATGTGCAAAAGATCTATTTGCCTCTGCCATTCTATGAGTCTCTTCCTTTTTGTGTATGGCATAGCCACTCCCTTTGGCAGCATTCACTAATTCGGAACATAATTTGAAAGCCATATTTCGACCGGACGTTTTCGGGATGCGCCTAATAACCAACGAATACGAATGGTAAGTGCTTTTTCTAATGTGGATCCTATTTCAACCGGAACTTGAAACAACATAGGCAAGGAATAACTGGGACATATGGTTGGTAATAACCAAAACCATGAAAATCAGAATGGAGGATTTAGAGTTTAGAAAGAACCAGCCTCCATCCTTTAATACGGCATCAATTAGAAGCTCTGCTTGAATTTATCCATTGACAGCACCAGCGAGACTATTTAAAAAACAGTTTTTGACGTGTCTAAACATTATTTTCAACTTATTTTCATAGACTGTGTCCAAAACAAAAACTTATTTTCGTAAGCTCTTTAAGATAACTCATGAAAACTTATATTAAAATCACTTTTGACTTTATTTCATCTAATGTTGCAAATAAAAAAATTATGTTTTTGTGCAACAATTTTATAACTTTTAGGACAACTCTCATAATTTGGTTATCATCTTACCATGTTGTTTTGGTTTTCATGTCAAATGTAAATACATACATTTCTTTGTATATATTTGGTTGTCCCGTAAGTTGTATCAAAATTGGTTGTTCAAAAAACATGGCTCATTTAAAACTTGAACAAGGCATCTATCTTCTAGAAACTAGAATCCCACCCACTACTAATTTCACCTCCTTCCTGCTGCGGTCTTTTGCCAACAGCGAGACTCTTGAGTCTTAGTGTGGCAACGCAGCTTGAAACCAAAAAAAATAAAATAAGTACATAGACCAATCAACAGCTACAATACAATAGAATGTCTGAACATGCATAAAGTAGCCTTAACTGAAATGAAGTTCATTCCACAATGATACTATAAATGAATCATAATGTGAACACCTAGTACACAGTATTTCTGTGTGCAAAAAAAAAAAAATACAAAATTTGATATCTATTAATTTATCTTCTCTGACGTTCAGAAACCAGCAAGGGGTTCTGGCCTTCGTTTTCTTAAGTAAATAAACGGGCCACTAAACTGCATCCTCCATTCAAGGAAGTCAATCTGAACCAAAGCTTCATTCCCAATTGGCTTTCTATTGAATTCCTTGATCAATAATAGAATTCAACTGCCATCCCATCAAAAATCTAATATAGGAAAATGACGAGTCGGCCACTTCGGGTATGCACGTTTAAATAAATTCAAACATACAGTATCACGCTGTTCAAGAACCCCATTGAGAAGACACTTAATTGCTCCTGAACAACAATAAACAGAATACGATCAATAGGTATCCTACATTTAGTCGACAATTGCAAAAAACATACACAGGGAATTTACATTTAGTCGACAAAATAATAAACGACTAATTGATTATCATTAGTTCAGTAAGATTTTTTATATTTATCAACCCGCGCAGAATGCAAAGGAAAATATTTTCCGGCCTTTACTTTCACTCCTCTCATCTATCCTTTTCATTAGTACCATTTTTATATTTATCAAACCCCAATGTGTAATAATTCTAATGAACTAGACAGTACTTACAGCAGAACTCTCACAGAAGAATATAATATATCTTCAAAAAGCTATGAAGCTAAGCATAAAAAAACAAAAATCATAAATGGGCACAATTGTGTTTCCAACAGTGAAGATTTCCCTTGGCAAACAATCATTTCAATCTATATCGAATAATGGGGCAGATCTAATAATTGTAATTTATCAGACTAGTTCAACTTTTCCCACAAGTCTCTGTATACTACTCGTCTTAGACAAGAAGGTAGGAGGTAAATTCAGATCAACAGCATAGCAAAATCCATTTGAAACAAGATTTTACCAGGATAAGAAAATTACAATATAACATTAAAAAATGAGTCATGATGAGATTCATAGAATGCAACAACAAACAAGTCCGTCATTAATGAAGCAAAAAAATAATCAGTTTCTCCCTAAAATGAGTATCTGCCTAAAAGTTCATATTAAGAAGATTAGCAATAAGGGTTTGCAACATAACATACCGTGTGTACCAACAGGTTCTTTAATTCGACCACGAAGACCACGTTTGGTATAGAGCTCTACAGGCTGCAACCACCACCCACATTAAGAAACCATGTTAGGGTGATAATTGAGGATAATTTTCAGAGAACAAGTTCTTTCATTACTCTACAAATCATCAAAATTAAATCTAATGATGTCAGAAACTGGGCAACAATTGTTTCTTACCTTGAACCATTTAACATCCTCTGGATTATAGAACATGTGTCTCACAGAAGCTTTACGTTTTGATACTCTTTGGGGGTAGCTGCACCACAAAATGTTCAAAAACTATTAATTAGCATGACAGTAATTTTGTTGTGGATTGTCGTGAATGTCACAAACAACTCTGAAATGAAAATAATCACATTTTGCCCTCAAATTCGATATGCAAAGACATCAACCAAAAAGACAATAGAACCAATAAGTAATACGCAAGCTTTTTGTTGACATTATAGGGAACAGCTCGTGACTATAGTCTACAACTTATAAATATAGAAATTAATGCCAAGAGATAAACTGAGATACTCTTAAGAAAATATTGAGATATAAAGAAATAATTTATTATATAAAAGTTTTCAGTTGATGGATCTTGGCCTTGGCAAAAATAAATGAACATACCCTGTCAAAATAACACGCTTAAGGATTATCCTATCTGGATCAACAGTTTTCAGTGAACCAACAGCAGCCACTACTGGTGTGGCATCCTCTCTAACTCTCTTTAGGACTATTGTAGGAAGAGGAGGAAATGAAATTGGTGCATAAATTGAAGCAACTGAAAAGCGTCCAGCATGGAGAAACCTCTCCATCTTGTTCTTGTCTGTGTTTATGAACTCACTAGAGAAAGTTGGTCTGCCAACAAATTGCCGAAACCCAACATGAAATATTAACTCTTCCTTGGATTTGATGGGTGTCTCATATGTTTCGTGCTTCTTCACGCTACAAAACACAAGTGATTTTGTTCATTACACATTTTTCAAATATTCAGAAAGAGCCACTTTTGATGAGAGGCCACTAAAAAGCACAAACAGCAGATATGGTAAAATGATATAGCATATACACACCTGAAATGAAGGACAGATAGTTTTGACTCGTGTTTCAAAAGGCCACATGTTGTAATCGGGGTTGTCTTTGCAATTATACATAATTTTGATGCAACAGCACTGGGCACTTCCTTGATATGCAGCCTAGCATATGAGCCAACTGAAACACAGTCCTCTCTGTTTTCTTTTTCCAATTCTAAAGCTTTAGCAAGAACATGCTTTTGTAGTCTTTTAAAATTATCAAACTCATAAATTTTGGCATAATCTTGAGGTAGAGATTCCTGATATTATTACAAATGTCAGATTATTATTTCTTGTTTAGTACCAATGTATTGCTGTAAAGAATCTCCAAAAGGCAAACATACTTTAGGATCCCATGAAGAAGTCCTGAAGGACTTGAGTCCCCTGTATTTTGCAAACCGCTTCCTAGCCGGAACATCCAATGGTGTATCCACTTCATCAGGATACTCTACACCAACAACAAACAAATGGCAGGCAACTAATCAATAAGAATATCATCATACCAGCAATACAACTTCAAGTCATCCATAAAGGCTCAATTCTTGCTCATCTAAGGCAAAATTTCTAACAATGCAAAAGGTAGGAACTTAAGGTGGAAATCCAAAAAAAGGTATCTATGTCAAATTCCCAACAAAGTGCCAAGGGCAGGACATGAAATATAAAGTAGCAACCAAAAAAGCAGACCATAAGTGTGGCATATATATATAGTGATAAAACTGATAAGATAATAAAAGAAAAGAAGTACCCTCATCTGCAGCATGTGCTTCTTTAAGTTCCTTAAGTTCGTCTTGTATCTTCTCCCTAGTCATGTTATCTACTTCCTGTAATCCCAAAATAGTGATCATGCATTAAAGGTATGGATCATGATCCACTGACACCAAGGAAATCAAAATTAATCTGGCAAAAAATTAATCCAACATTGTTTAACAAGAGAGCTGACTGTCTTAAAAGTGATGGATAATATACTTTTTAAGTAAACAAAAATAACCACCATGTTTGAAAAATATTGGGTAATGAAATAATTTTTTTTCATAACTTCTCTCTGTATGCGGCCAACAAAACTTTATTAACCTCAAAATACATTAGTCTGAAGATGCAATTTAAGTTCTAAATAGTAATTATTTTGTACAATGAACATTTGGAATTGTCAAAAGCATTTTTTCTATAGGAACTTTTTCAATGGTACAAGTAATAAAGTCTTGCACCAAGGCCAATTAAATCCCAAACTCAAACACAAACATGCATTTAAAAGAAGAAATACCTTTTCAATAATTTAGGAGAAAAGAAATCAGACACCCCGCAATGGGACGGGATTATTAAAACATGTGTCCTTAAAATATTTGAAATACTGTAAATGCAAAACTCGCAAAAATAATTGAATATCCATAATACCGGATTTGCGAGATTGATCGATTAAGGCTTTGTTTGCGAGTTCGGAGGGGAAGTGAAGGAAGAGTTTGGAAAGAAAAAAAAAAGAAGGAAGGGGTAGGTGGAAGAAACAGAAGACATATGGGAGGAAGGGCTTTGGGGGGCTTATTTTTCTTCAAAATATAAAACCCTCCTTGTTTGGGGGAACTAAAAAATTGTATTGGAGGAGGGTTTTGGGGGGTTTGGGAGGGTTTATATGAATTCTTCAAATTTAATATATGTTGTAATAATATTCTTAAAATTAAAAATATATTAACCATAAGCATTAACTTATCCCTCTAAAAAAAACACACTTTCAAAAAATGTGAAAGATTTCTCAATTTTCCCCTATATTTTTGTCCACCCAAAGCCTTTCCTTCCCCTCCCCTCCAAACTCCCAAACAAAGCCTAAGTAGAACTTACCGATGCTTACAGTGTTCAAATGCCAGGAACAAAATAAAGGACAAGAGACTGTCCAACGAGGCCAAAGGTCTAAAGGATAAATATTTTATAGTTGCAAAAGTATTAACAAGCTCACCATCATCACTGAATCATTGTCAGTTTCATCTTCAGAATCTCCAAGTCTTAGTGAAGCTCCATCGCCATCGTGATCTAAATACTCATTTCCCTCTTGACCTGGAAACCCATCTACTTCATCCAACACCATACCATCAACATCTTCATTGTCACAGTCCGACTCCTCGTCATCAGAGTCATCAACAATCCAAGCAGCCTGAAAATAAATACCAGATACCTATTATTTCCATACTAGATACTTCATGAGCAGAAATGTCAAAACATATATATATATAAATATGAGTATTGAAAACAATAAGGGTGACCAAAAAACAATCAGAAGTGAAACAAGAATACAAGCGCATACCTGGTATTCTGAAGTGCCAGCAGGAAGCTTCCTCTTTCTTATCTTTTTTTGCTTTTGATCTTCATCAGCCTCTGCTATTTCAGCTTCCGTTGGCCATGTCTGGCAACAAGTAATAATATCATAACAGAATGTTAAACAAAAGAATCTTGCAAATAAATAAACACATGGTATTCAGATAATGCACCCACTAATTTGTTTAAACACTGGGCCAATTCTAGGCTTAAAATAGTGAAGTGAAGTCAGATTAGGCAACATCTGATTGAATTACAAGCCAATCATCATAGCTTGTACTGCCATTCTATACTATAAAAAATAAAATTATGAAATACTCTAATAATGATCAATTAAAATGACGTCCATTAAGAAATTATGAGTACTGAACCTCCGTAAATCAAATATAACATTTTACAAATGGCAATAGTAGAAATGAGAATTTATTCTACCTGCTCTCCAGCAAGAGGATCGGGTGTATTCTCGGCAACTAAAGATTCTTGATTGTCAGGATCTGGAACTAGAGTACGAATGACCTACAACATTAAAAGGTAGGAAAAATGAGGAAAAAGTAAATGTGTAAGTATAAATAAATGGTTTGAGATTGAATGAGTATAAAAAGATCATAATGTCCAAGTGGTTTGAGATCATAATGTCCAGTGTTGCATGAACAGGTCGACACAGTATATGAAACAGAAGGTTTGGAATTTCAGTATATCAAAATTAAGAAGGACCTGAGTTGGTGTTTTCAGATTGACATTGACAAAAAACGGTATTTGCCAATTGAAATTGTTATTCAATATTAATTGCCATTATTTTACTTACCTTCTGAATACGTACATATTATACATTTTAACATACAGCTATATATTTACATAATATATGTGCAAAACCAGATTGAACCTCAATCTTAAAAGCCACTTCCTTTAAGAGTTCCTAACCAGTCTAGTTGAAAACTAGATAAAACTCTATACCTCCACATCATGCACTTCATCTGAATCCATCAAGTCCTGATTTTTTCTAGAATTCAAAGGAAATGGATCCTTAAGAACCTCAATTTTGCACAGTTGAAAATCTCCTGCTCCTGATACATGTACCTGAACAAACAAAATGTGAGACAACAAACAACTAAATGGAACTAAAATGTATTCCATGATCTTGTGATTACCAGTTGATTCACGGAGAGGTTACGAGCACGAAGGTAACCACTGAGAACGAGGGTGCATTTTTCAGAATTGCCATCATATACCGTGTCGACCTGTAATTTAGGGTGGTAAAACATGATAAGCTCGATATGCAAAACTAAATGTAAATTGATAGAATCAATAAACATCTGGATCAAAATAATGAATTCAAACCTTGTTAGCCATGAGGTAAGATCGTTGAGTTCTCCAATGAGGAGTTTTAAGCCTTTGCTCTTTAAAGAGGGACAGGAACTGTGATTGCAAAGATGAGAAAAGTGTAAGGCTTAGGCAAAAACTGGGCATACAATGGGTGATAAATTCAGCAGGTGGAATCGGAATTTTCCATCATGAATGAATGAAATAATTACCTTGTGAAGATCTTCCTTTGTATCAGCTGGATAAAATTTACAGTCCTCGGGAAATTCAGTGGCAAGACTAGATGTACAGATCTTCTTTAGTTCATTTCTTTGTTTTAGCTCGGTTGGCAGATCCTGAAAGCATTACATGGAAGTCCGCATAAATGATTAAATTTCAATTCCTTCGTAAAATGATTGTAAGCTCGTGTAAATCCATAAGTTCCAAAAATAAGAATGACCATAACTTACACGAATAAAGACAGCAGTGCTTGGTAAACCAAGAGACCTAAATACAGAAAGGCATTGACTTCCAAATGAATCGGTGAAGTAAGAATCAGTATCTTCGCACGAAGACCTTGCAGAGGCCACAAAAACCAGTAGATCAGCAACCTACAACACAAATAGTGTCGAACAGTAAGCACAAACCCAAGTTTTCCACACCCTCAAACTAAAATCCTTGAAAAAAGCTAAAAGCAATAGATAATACCTTAGCCATTTCCATGCAGGATAGTAGATCACCATGAGGTGCTTTTAGTACCTGTGGCGTATAACATTGGTGTAAAATCCCTTACATTAAAACATACATGGGAAATGACTATTCAAAAAACATAATTAAATACTAATTGAACATATGTTTGAAGCACAGCCATTGCCTTATTTCTCAATAAACAAGTTCATGTCTGTACTATGAATTCGAAATTCATTGCTTGAGACCATTACAATTATTATTAAGTATTATACATAAAATAAAATAAAAAATCGTAGCAATTAACTCAATCAATGTTGTATATACAAACGACTCCACAAATTAACTAATTTCGAGAGAATAAGGCAGCAGTAAGATGTACCGTTGCTCTGGTCCTATATTCAGAAGAGGCAACTGTCTCTGACCGCGCCGCAGAAAATTCTTTAGATAACAATGTCAAAAGATCATCTGCAAGTGGTTCTAAATCCACAGTAGCACAAAGGGCAAAAAGAACCTGGAAGGAACAGAAAAATAATAAGGATGTGAGGGCACAGGAAAAGTGAATTCAAAATGCGTATGCAATGAATAAGGGCCTATTCGGATTGGCTTATATCAGCTTATCTACTAGCATAAACACTTGTGAACCTGTTTGAAAACTTGTAGAAACAGCTTAACACATGCCCATAAGTTGTTTTAAGTTTATTTCCAACAGCACTCTAGGATAGCTTATGAAATCAGCTTATAGCTTAAAAGAAAATAATTTCATATTTAGTTACAAAAAAACTATATATAAGTGCTTAATTAAGCTGTTTATCCAAACAGTGCATTTATATCAAAATGAGAGGATGAATTTACTCACAATCACGCGGGGAGGACATTTGGATCCAGTCAATTCTCTTTTCTCTTTCAAGACTGCAGCCTTTTTTTGCTCACGTATCTGTAAATTTACAAATCAATGATTCTGAAAGCAAATATAATGAAAAGAAACAACAGCAACATTGAAACAGATTGAAAAATACCATTTTATTTCTCTGAAGTCGAGCAGCACGAGCACCTTTGCCGATATTGCGGTCATTTTTTACGATTGCAAGTCTATCTAAACAATTCAATTCAAAAACTAAACATTAATTATAAATGTAAAAATTTATAAAAATTGAAATAAGCATTTGATATGTTGAAAATACGAAGAACGAACCTTTAACAGAGGTTTTGTGAATGTTGCGAGAAGACTTGGAAGAGAAGCGTGACTTGTGAGCCTTATTGATTTGATGCTTCCCTCCTCCCATGGTGATGATTGATTGCACTCAGCAGCAGCAGCAGCAGCTTTCACTGCTATGTTATGTGAGTTGCAATCTGCAAAACCCTATTTTGGAGACCCAACTAAACTAAACTAAACCCTTTTATTGCATGCGAATCCTTTCTGGTTTATAACACTTTAAACCGGAGTCTCGACCTCTTAGGACCCGGTCCGAACCATTTTTCATGTGTAAATCATATTCCTCCGTTGGTTTATATCATTTAAATCGGGTCTCAGCAACTTTATGACCCGGTCCGGGCCAACCTTTCCAATGTGTAAACTAACTTTTTTTTTTTTTTTGCAGAATGTAAAACTAAACCTAATTTACATTTAAAAACGTATTATTTGAAAATATTTCATAAGAAATTATGAGAATTTTTACAATAAAGTGTCAAGTACTTATAATGATCTAATAGTTACGATAAAGTGTTGATGAAAAATTTATTTACACTAACAGTCTATATATTAATTAAATTCTTCTTCTTTTTTTTTTGACAAGAAAAAATAAAAAAAATAAAGATAACACTTATGTCTTGGTAATATAAAACTTATATACATACATACAGTCTCTATATTTTTTTTTCTTCAAAAAAAATGTATTATATATATATTGTATTTTTTCCAAAAATAAATATTGGTGGTCTAATTTATTCTATTTTAAATTTGATAAACTTGTTAATTTTATAATTATTTTAAAAGGTTGTATTAGGTAAAAAAAACTTATCCTTTATTTATATATTTGATAAATTTGTTAATTTTATAATTATTTAACTAAAATTCTATCATTTTAATAAAAAAATAAATTAAATAATAATAATAATTATGAAACAATTTTATTTTTGTATTTAAAGTACTTTTTAAGATCAAAATAAACGATGGCAAACAGAACCTATATACTTATAATTATCACTGATTAGGGAGATGTTTCGAGATTCGAGGATGTAAGGAAGAAGTTGATTGATGCTCATAATGTATGTATAATTATTTTTTTAGGGATGTGTATGTATAATCTTAATGCCTAACAAAATCCAATTATGGGGAATTTTTTTAGCAAAGGTAAGGTTGATGCATTTTGTTCATAATCAAAGAGTACATATCATGTGGTGCGGGATCTAGTATAGAGATACTAAAGTTATGTTGCGACTTACCATATTTGCTTGCATTCGAATATACGACACTACAAAGTACTTTATTAAGTTCGTAACAAAGGACCTGGATTAATATATTGTTTTGTTTACTATAACGACTAACGTGTGACTTGCATCAAGAAACGATTAATGTGTGACTTGCATCAAGAATGCTCGTAGATTGCAAACAAAAAAAAAACTTCAACTATTGTATATAGTTAACAGTTAATAGCATTTTTGGGGCCAAAGTGTTGTAAATTCGATCGAAAATCACACCAATAACAACTTGATGTGTGGAGCAAGGGATAATCAAGCAACCAAAACAAAGTGTATGGAATAATTAAATACAAAGCCAAAAGTAGAAAAACAACGGCGAGAAGAACACAAAGAAGAAGAAGAACACAAAGGAATTTGTTGACCCAGTTCGGTCCAAATTGACCTAGTCTGGGGGAGAGAGCAGCCCTCCAATCCAATATATGATGAGTATTGTTACAAAGAGAAATCAATGGGTTACAAGAATAAGTCTCCCGCCTAATTCTACCCAAAGTCCCAATCTCTTCCCGTAACCAAGAGACTCCAATCCTAACAGTGTTTCCCAAGGTGAATCAACCCACAAACCCTAGTGTTTGCTCCTAAGAGACAAACTCTATACAAACCCTAGTTTTGTTGTTGCTTTTCTAAACCCTTGTTTCAGCCCCCTCTATCTCAAAGTTTGCTTTGATACAAGGTCTATATTTATAGTGAAAGTCCTGCTTAAAATCTGTAACAAATCTGCTTAAAATCTGTAACAAATCTGCTCCCAAAAATACGTTTTATTTTTATCCGCCAGCGCGCCATCGTGCCACGATGAGACCCCATCGTGCCACGATTTTTCCAGTGCCTTGCCCAAAAAACTAAAACCTCCATCGTGCCACGTTGCCCAGCAATCGTGCCACGATTCTGCAGAAATCTGATTTTAAGTTAACTCTCACAATTCTCCACCTTGACTTCAAATCAGCGATGATGCCGATCATCAACATCCTTGCTGCTCAAACCCTTGCTTCCCACTACTCCAAGTAGCTCCACAAGTTTACACCCTCAACCTCTTCAGCCATCGGAATGTCTTCCGCCTTCTCGAAGATGCTTGTAGTCCAACTACACTAGGAATTTCAGGTAGTTCTACAAGACTATACCATAACCTCTTCAATACGAGACATCTCCCGCTTTCCTTGAAGATCTACTTGTACCCAATCACCCTTGGCTTTTAGAGTAATCCACAAGTATACACCTCAGCCCCTTCAGCCATCGGAATGTCTTCCGCCTTCTCGAAGGTCCTTGCAGTCCAACTACACTAGGAGTTTTAGGCAGTCCCGCAAGCTTTCACCATAACATCTTCAACGCATAACATCTCATGCTTCCTTGAAGATCACCTTGCATCCAATCACCCTTGGCATTCTTTTAGAGTAATCTCGCAAGCCGTGCTACACATTCTCCAACTTCATGAAGAAATCCCTTGCTCACCATAGAGCATAGCACCCAAGGTCTTCATAGTCGTACCATTACCGGTGTGTTCAACTCCACCTCACGCTGAGTGTACTCTACCTCAACTAGCAAATGCGTACATCTCACTATGTCTTCAACCTTGAAACTCCACCTCAACAGGTAGATTATGAGTATTCTTACCACCGCCTCTCCAGGCTGATGTTGAGTGTTTAACGTCTCTCCAGACGACCACCGCTTCACTAGGCATCAATCCCAAGGTGAGACACATCACCTTCTTCTTCCTCCAAACAACACCACACCATCAGAGCACCCGCATCCTCATAACCCTCAGAGACAATTTGTGCGGAATTACCATTAATCTCCGGACAATCCTTCTTGAAGTGACTCATCTTGTGACAGTTAAAGCATTCAAACCTTGACTTGTTTCCACTCTTTCTCCGGTTACCTCTACCTCCACCATTCCCTCTTGTGACACTTAGGCGCTCACCGTGTTCATGAGTTAAGTCCTTGGACTTGGTCAACTCCTTGGTTCTCAAAGCCGCTTGAACTTCTTCCAAGGTAATAGTGCCTTCCTTGCCATAGAGCATGGTATCTTTGAACGATTCAAAAGATTTCGGTAGAGCACACAACAAGAGTATAGCTTTATCCTCGTCCTCAAGTTGCACCTCAATATTCTCCAAGTCATCTAGGATTTTGTTGAACTCCGTAAGTTGCTCCATGATGGCCTTTGACTCTACCATCCTGAACGAGTAAAGTTGTTGCTTTAGGAATTGTCGATGAGCCAAAGACTTTGTCATATACAAAGATTCCAACTTTGCCCACATCGATGTCGCGGTTGTTTCCTTTGCTACTTCTCTCAAAACTTTATCCCCGAGGCACAAGACAACGGCACTCCTGGCCTTGTCCACCATCTCGGTCTTCTCCGCTCGTGACATGGTGACCGGTAACGAACCTTCACCCTTCAAAGCTTTCTCACACTTTTGCTGTATTAACACCGCTTCCATCTTTACCTTCCATAACCCGAAATCGTTATCTCCGATAAACTTCTCGATATCCCACTTTGAACCCATGGTACTTAATTATCCTTCGACCCTTGCCCCACGGTGGGCGCCAATTGTTGTGAATTCGATCGAAAATCACACCAATAACAACTTGATGTGTGGAGCAAGGGATAATCAAGCAACCAAAACAAAGTGTATGGAATAATTAAATACAAAGCCAAAAGTAGAAAAACAACGGCGAGAAGAACACAAAGGAATTTGTTGACCCAGTTCGGTCCAAATTGACCTAGTCTGGGGGAGAGAGCAGCCCTCCAATCCACTATATAATGAGTATCGTTACAAAGAGAAATCAATGGGTTACAAGAATAAGTCTCCCGCCTAATTCTACCCAAAGTCCCAATCTCTTCCCGTAACCAAGAGACTCCAATCCTAATAGTGTTTCCCAAGGTGAATCAACCCACAAACCCTAGTGTTTGCTCCTAAGAGACAAACTCTATACAAACCCTAGTTTTGTTGTTGCTTTTCTAAACCCCTGTTTCAGCCCCCTCTATCTCAAAGTTTGCTTTGATACAAGGTCTATATTTATAGTGAAAGTCCTGCTTAAAATCTGTAACAAATCTGCTTAAAATCTGTAACAAATCTGCTCCCAAAAATACGTTTTATTTTTATCCGCCAGTGCACCATCGTGCCACGATGAGACCCCATCGTGCCACGATTTTTCCAGTACCTTGCCCAAAAAACTAAAACCTCCATCGTGCCACGTTGCCCAGCAATCGTGCCACGATTCTGCAGAAACCTGATTTTAAGTTAACTCTCACACAAAGTTTTTGCAAGTCAGGTTCTATTATCAATAGATGTCATATTGGCCTCTTTTTATTTCTAAACTATAGAGCCGTTTTATCAATAGTCAAACCAATTTGGCTACTCATACTTTTGTTAAAACCTAGATTTTATCATATTTTAATGGTATTGTTGATCTTATCTTGCTTAAAATGGAATAAGTAAAATCTTATTTAAAAAAAAAAAACAGAATAAGTAAAATCTTTCATAAATTCACATTCATATTTCAAAATAAATAAATAATACATCATCTAAGGTGAAAACACAACACTCAAGAAAGTTCCACTTTATTTATTTTGTTTCAGTGGTTTTTTTTTTTTTTTTTATATATAGAAGATACTTTTCTAGTAAAAGAAATTAGGCTAAAGTACATTCCTCCCAAGTTTGAAAAAGTTGTAATTTTGGCCCCCTAAGTATTAGCCCATTTGCAACTTTGATCCTTTTGGTCAATTTTGATCTGGTCAACGCATGTGTGACAGGCCACGTTGTAATTACTAATTTTTTTAAAAATTAAAATGCCACATAATCATTTCCCAAATTAAAATAAATGAAAAAAAAAATTGCAACATTTATGGGTTTTATTATTTTTCTGGGTTTGTATATCATCATCCACACAACATCAAATTTCATCTTCTCAATTTCACACTTTCACTCTCAAATTGCAGCAACCCAATTCTATTGGAGCCACACCCTTTTTCCAGTTCCAGTATTATAACAACAGCAATCTTCATGAAAGAAAAACTCCAAAAAATGGCTTCCCTTTCTCTTCTCCACCGTCCCTGCATTTTCCACCACACCCCCAAATCCTCCACTTCAACCCTAAAACTAAAAATTAATTCCCTATCATTCTCACCCGTAACAAGACACCATCACCCAAACTCAAACTTAAACTCAAAAACGGCATCGTTAAAGCCGGAAACAGCCTCAAACCCATTTAATTTCACAACAACCACAATTTTCAAACTCTCGTTTTCAAACTCAAACTCTACAACAACAACACCAACAATAGCAGTATCAACAACAAAATCTGGTTTCTCCTACAACGGTAATTGCAAGTACTGCTTCATCTGCGAAGCGATCACATCAGAAGGAAAATAGTTAAATAAGTATTCGCGCAGCAGCGTAGACTATAACAGCCCGATTTTTAACTAGATTTATTTTAATTACTTTTATTATGTGTTTTATGTGTTTGTGTGTGTGATTGTTCATCATTTGGTGCATTTTCATGGATTTTCGTGTTAGAAGGATATTTTAGTCATTTTAGGCTTAGGGGTATTTTGGTCATTTTATGAGAACGAGAAGATTATAGTTTGGTGAGAATTATTTAGTATTTAGTGGGAATCATTAGTTTTACCGGGTTACTAGAGTAATAATTGATATTTTATCGTTTAGTGACCGTTGGTGATGTTTTACCGTTATTCGACCATTATTAGTGAATTACCGTTGTGTGGGTAGAAACATTTTTGATTTGAATAGAAATGGGTTAAGTCCATTAAGTTGAGGGTTATGCCCATTTATGAGGCTTACTATAAAAACCTAATCTTATGAGAAATTTCCACACACTTTCATTCATAAGATATTTTGTGAGAGTTGGAGAGAGAAAGTGGGAGCAAGAGGAGAAAATGGTTAGATGAATTACATGTTCAAAGTGTATGAAATGGGTATGTTCATAAATGATGAAATTCGTGCTCTAATTATGATGACATGTTTGGATGTATGAATTGTTGTTAGTTGAATTACATGTTCAAAGTGTATGAAATGGGTATGTGTTGAAAATATGCTCAATTGGTGAATTATGCATTGTTGTTGTTGCATTGTGATAAGTTTCATGATCAATTAATGTTGTTGTTGATATGTCATGTTGTTGGTGATAATTCATGGCTTGGGTTTGCAAGATTCATGATTTATGTTGAGAAATGAGATGTTGTTGATGTTTTGATGAAAAATGGTGAATCGGTCCAATTGTCAAGTGTTTCCATGTTTGGTTGAGTCTTTGTGAGTCTTTTAGTCGTATTGACATGTAAACATCATTTGAAAACACATTTGGGCAATGAGGGATCAAAATTGGGGATTTTGGGTGAAAATGGGTTCAAACCCGTAACATTTTCTGCTGAACTATGAACGTTCGCTTAGAGGTTCGCTTAAGCGACCTGTAAGCGAGCATTCATACTCTTTTCTGGGTTTATGTCGCTTAAGCGATGTGTGAGCGAACCTTACTAGTAGCTACTAGAACTCGTTCGCTTAAGCGAACTGGTGAGCGACTAGTCAGACACCAGTAAGCGAACATTTCAGTTGGATACTGTAACCCGTTCGCTTAAGCGAACAGGTCCAATTTCAGCCACTTTAATCTTTTGTTCCGGGTCTTTAGGGGCCAATCCGAGCTTTGTAAAATGGTTCTTTTAACATATTTAACTACTGTTTAATCCCCTAAAACTACTGGAAAAATGATTAGCTTGCCTAGACTTTAAATTGTTCATTCGAGTCTTAACTTGGAAGTTTTTGAGAATTCTAGACTTTTTGTCGAAAACAAACTTTTGCAAACAATGGAACTTACAAGTTGAACCTACAACTCGTATAGACTTAGGTAAGACTTATAAGAGTAGTCAAACATCTTAATCAAGTCAAAGGTGATATTTCGGGTGGGAATGTGAAAGATTGTGAAATTGGGTTTTTCGTACAAACTTAAGTTGTTCTTGGATTAATGTCTAATGATCCGGAGGTGGCTTAAGCTCATGACTGCATGAATGATTAAGGTTGTTTGAGAACCTTCAACTTGTCTAGGTTGTTTTGTCTTGGGTTTTATCAATGTTGGTCGGTTGCCACTTGATATGGTTTTGGATCAGAAATGTTTCTTGAGCCAATTGTCTTATGAGTTATTGTGATCATTCTTGTATGACTAAGTGAAGTTGTATAAATGAATACTTGTATTTTGGATATGATGTTTATCATGAGTTGTGTATGCTATCTTACTTAGAATGTAAGGAATGCTTGGAATGGTGAAACCATATGAGATAAATGATGTTGAATGATATTGTTGATTATTGATAATTATGTTGATGTGTGATGATGAATTCTATGATTGGTTGTATATGGACATGTTTTCTTGATAATGCAAATGTGGTGGAGATGATCAATATAATTGGGAGTTGTCCTATATAATGTGGTGAAAATTGTGAATTGTTGTCGCATTATTGAGTCTTGTTACATGTTCATGCATCATAGTCGAGTTGAGATTTCATAAGATGTTTTTGTTGCATCTTTGGGCTCCGGCCTAGCAGAGATCATTTAGTGATCTAGTTTTGTGGACTTCGGTCTTGCAGAGATCCTTAGTGATCTAGATTTGTGGGCTCCGGCCTTGCAGAGACCTTTGACGGTCTAGATATAGGTGACGACCTTGAAGTGAAATGGTACCACATGCATATATGCGTCGGTCTAGGTATACATCATGCATGAGTCTTATTGGTGAATTGTGATTGGTAATTGTGCATGAATATACGTGATTTGATACTTGTTTATGACACATGTGATTGATGATCAATTGATGTGAGTTATTGAGATCATGGTGTATATATATATATATATATATATATATGTGTGAATATTGTTATTGATCAAGTTCATGATGTTTATATTGAATTATTTATGTAACTGTTGTTTGGATTATGATGATGTAATACTTACCCCAGTGGTTTTGACCGCCTACCTGTCTGTATGGATGGGTAGACGTTGTGCAGGATTAGTTGCTCGGTGAGTTTTTGTGCTTGGTGGATATCAGAAGCTTTATCCGGTATCGGTGTTATAGAGTCTAGGTGGCTCTGATCTAGGCATTGTCTTAGTCTATATCTTTTATTTTGGATTATTGTTATGATTGGAGATTTACCCGTATGTTGGGATTTGAGATTCATCTATGTTGATGTAATAATTGGTTCATGACATGTATATTTGGCGTACTCTGGTTTATATTCCGCTGCGACTGTTGAAGTTTATATACATGTTCATGGTTTTGAATTTTTGTATGATGACGTAGCCTCTATTTCTTGAATAAATGATTTACTCGCATGTTTAATTGCATTAATAGAAATAGGAGTGTTACACAGACAGCAGGAAAATAAGAGAATTCAACGACACATCATTAGTGACAAAGATATATCAGCATTATTGACTTGATAATATAGTGGGGATATCGCTGAATTACAAAAGAAGAGAATTTTAATAGAAGGAGAATAAGAGAATTCACTAAATCGTTACGAAGTCCAGAAGGAAGCGTTCGAGCAGCGCATGAAGCAACTCAACGAGTTTGTTAGGGAATTCATAGAGGTGTTGAGGGTGAAAGGAGGTGAGATGAAAGAGGAACATGGCTTTATCGCGAGATCATTTTGAGGTAAAAGGAAAGGATACAAAGAGGACAAAGGGTTTAAGAATCCAAGATGGTTTTGAAAGGATCATCCACTTGCGATTCATGTTTATCCTTTTATTGTTTTTTTTTTTTTTTTGTTCTTTTTAATTTTTTTTTCATTTATTTAATTTGGGAAATGATTATGTGGCATTTTAATTTTTAAAAAAATTAGTAATTATACAAGTGGCCTACCGCGCAACTTAGGGGCTAATATTTAGGGGGCCAACATTGTAGTTTTTGTACTTAAGGAGTCAAAATTGCAACTTTTTTAAACTTAGGGGGAAAAGTGCACTTTAGCCAAGAAATTAACACCTCGGTTGTTATAATTTTATGCAAAAAAGATCATTATATTTTCAATGATCATTATAATTTCAAGGCTTAATACATACCCCGATCCCTTAATTTATTTTAATTTCTCAGTTTAGTCCCTTAACTATTAAATGTTTTAATTTGGTCTTTATCTTTGTTTTCGTCATCGATTTGGTCCACTTTTATTAATTTTAAATCCCTAAAAAAGAAGACCGTTGGATAAAGGAAGTTCATCATATATAACCGTGTACCACCAACACCTAAGTATCTTAAATTAATTTTTAAAAATAATATAAATTCATTTATATTAATTTAGAAATAAAAAAATTCTAAAAAATTGGAAAATTAATTTTCGAAAATAAAAAAAATTCAGGATTTTTTTATAAAAAAAAAACTTGGAGAATTACTTTTAATTTGGAAAGAAAAATCTGAACTTTTTCGAAATATATTTTCTAATAATTAGCCAAAATGGCTTTTTGTTAGAATCAACCAAAATCGTAAAATCTTAATAATTTCGTAAAAAAAATGATTTTTAAATTAATCTGAACTTTTTTCGAAAATAATAAAATTTTGAAAAAAAATAATCGTATTTCTGAAATAAAATTTTTGAAAAAATAATCTTAATTTTTTCTAAATTTGTATCGAGATTATTAAAAGTTAAAATATTTTCCAAAATTTTAATTTTGTAGAAAAAAATTTAAAAACTTTTTTTCGAAAAAAATCTGACATTTTTTTTAAACTTTTGAATTTTTGTATTTTGAAAATTAAATTCCTGAATTTTTTAAAATCTTTTTATTTTCGAAAAAAATATGAATTATAATTAACAAAAATCCATTTTGGCTAATTATTAGAAAATATATTTCGAAAAAGTTCAGATTTTTCTTTGCAAATTAAAAGTAATTTTCCAGATTTATTTTTTTAAAAAAAATTCCTGAATTTTTTTCAAAATTTTTAGATTTTTTTTATTTTCAAAAATTAATTTTCCAATTTTTTAGATTTTTTTTTCTTTCTAAATTAATATAAATGAATTTATATTATATTTAAAAATTAAATTTCAGATAGTTAGGTGTTGGTGGAACACGGTTAGATATGATGAACTTCCTTTATCCAACGGTCTTCGTTTTTAGGGATTTAAAATTAATAAAATATGACCTAATCGATGACGAAAACAAAATAAGGACTAAATTAAAAGATTTAATAGTTAATGGACAACATCGAAAGAGAGAGGTGATAGTCTGATAGAGGCTTCATCCACTAGGAGCCAGTGATGGAGTGCTCCTTTTTCTCCCTCAGCTTCTTGATTTCTTTTTTCTTTTATGATAACGTTTTTATGACATGATAACGCTAACACATTAACATGTTGGTTTTACCACCACAACTAACTACTACTTCGTTACCATTCAATTCAACCCGCGTTAAATATTTCCCTATCCACCGCCACCGCCACCATGTCATCTCTCAACCACCACCCTCCGCCACCTCATCCTTCTCATCCGCCAGACCAATAATAATCGACGACGGCCCCAACGACATTCTCTCCCTCCAAAGCCGCCGTTACGACTTCACTCCCCTCCTCAACTTCCTCTCCACCGATTCCACCACCACCGCCGCCGCCACCACAAACTCCCTCTCTCCAACCGAATTTCAACTCGCCGAATCCTACCGCGCCGTACCAGCTCCACTCTGGCACGCGCTTCTCAAATCTCTCTGCTCCTCTTCCTCCTCCATCAACCTAGCATACGCCGTCGTTTCATGGCTCCAGAAACACAACCTCTGTTTTTCCTACGAGCTTCTCTACTCAATTCTCATCCACGCGCTTGGACGAAACGAAAAGCTTTACGAAGCTTTTTTACTCTCTCAACGACAGGTTCTTACGCCGTTAACGTATAACGCTTTAATCGGTGCTTGTGCTCGTAACGGTGATTTAGAAAAAGCACTTAACCTAATGTCTAGAATGCGCCGTGACGGTTTTCAACCTGATTTCATTAATTATAGTTCAATTATCAAATCGTTAACTCGTTCTAATAGAATTGATTCTCCGATTCTTCAGAAGCTTTATGCTGAAATTGAATCCGATAAAATTGAAGCAGATGGTCATCTTTTGAATGATATCATACTCGGTTTTTCAAAAGCCGGTGATGCTACGCGTGCAATGCATTTTCTTGCTGTTGCTCAGGGTAAAGGTTTGAGTCCTAAATCAGGGACGCTTGCTGCAGTTATATTGGCGTTGGGAAATTCTGGTAGAACGATTGAGGCGGAGGCGTTGTTTGAAGAGATTAAGGAAAATGGTTTGGAACCAAGAACCAGGGCTTATAATGCATTGCTTAAAGGTTATGTGAAAACCGGTTCTCTTAAAGATGCAGAGTTTGTTGTTTCTGAAATGGAGAAGAGTGGTGTTTTGCCTGATGAACATACTTATAGTTTATTGGTTGATGCATATGCTCATGCTGGAAGATGGGAGAGTGCGAGGATTGTGTTGAAAGAAATGGAGGCAAGTAATTTGCAGCCAAATTCATTTATTTATAGTCGAATATTGGCCAGTTATAGGGATAAAGGGGAGTGGCAGAAATCGTTTCAGGTTTTGAAGGAGATGAAGATGAGTGGAGTGCAACCAGATAGACATTTTTATAATGTGATGATTGATACTTTTGGGAAGTATAATTGTCTTGATCATGCGATGGCAACATTTGAACGAATGTTGTCTGAGGGGATTAGGCCGGATACGGTTACTTGGAATACCTTGATAGATTGTCATTGTAAGTCTGGGCGACATTCTAGGGCGGAAGAATTGTTCGAGGAAATGCAGCAGAGCGGGTATTCGCCTTGTGTTATGACTTATAACATTATGATTAATTCTATGGGGGCACAAGAAAGATGGGAACGAGTGAATGATTTGTTGAGTAAAATGCAGAGTCAAGGATTGTTGCCCAATGCAGTTACCTATACAACTCTTGTTGATATATATGGCAAATCCGGAAGGTTTAATGATGCTATTGAGTGCCTTGAGGTCTTGAAATCTATGGGATTTAAGCCAACTTCGACCATGTATAATGCCCTAATCAATGCCTACGCACAAAGGGTATGTTATGTTCCATGTTATTATCTGAATTAGTATTAATGTATTATGCTTGAATTGAAAAACACGATTATGCATTAGCTACGGGACTAGGTAGAAAATGCACCATATTTGACGAGTGGATTGGTTAGTTGGTGATTTTGGTAATATTTTGCATTATTTTGGGCAGGGTCTGTCCGATCAAGCAGTAAATGCATTTAGGATGATGGCAGCTGAGGGTCTGACACCCAGTCTTTTAGCTCTCAATTCCTTAATCAATGCTTTTGGAGAAGATAGAAGAGATGCTGAAGCCTTTGCTGTATTGCAGTACATGAAAGAAAATGTACATTTTTTTATTGTTTTTTCCCTCTCTTTTCCCCCCGCTTTTATGGCCAAAGGTCTTATTTATATGTTATTTGTTCACGTACTACAGGGTGTCAAACCTGATGTAGTTACTTATACCACGCTCATGAAAGCTTTGATTCGTGTTGACAAGTTCCACAAGGTACGTAATATGCAGTCGATCTGATGTACATGTTTTCACAATCCTTCAGTCTTGCATACTATCAAAGGAATTTGTCAGGTTTTTAGCTCAAACGTTCTTGGAACACCTACTATGTATGATCTTTTTCTGTAGTTGTTGTCTATTTTGGTTTGCAGTGCCTAAGCCATGGTGACTCGCAGTAAACTAAATAATTTAGGAAAAATAACTATAACTTGTAAATTGATTTAGGTCCATTACTTTGCCATATTTTGTTATGTTAAGCACTGTCCACATTCAACATCTCTAATATAAGATAGATGCTAGTGTGATTATTCACAGAAGAAAAACAATTGAAACTTGGGTAAAATTTATTCTTTTTATTTGTTTCCTAGTGTCAATCAGCTTCATTGCAGTAACCGTGATTGTTTCAGGTTCCAGCAGTGTATGAAGAAATGGTTATGTCTGGATGCACTCCAGATAGAAAAGCTAGAGCAATGCTGCGTTCGGCTCTTAGATACGTGAAACAGACACTGAGATCATAAATTAGCAAGCACATGAATAAAGCTCATACAGAGTTGAATCTGATAAAAAAAGAAGAGTAGAATTTAGTCAACTGGTATACGTGGTTCTAATTCTAATGGTTAGTACTTGCTACCTCTCTGCTTACAATTGCATGCCAGGCTTTGGCTTTTGAAAGAGTAACATGTTCCCAGGAACTACATCCTAGTTTGCTTTTTGTGCCAAACTGTGAAATGGTCTTTTGTCTTCTTAATCTCCAAACGTACACACTTGGAAAAGATAAAGATGTATTTGTCTGTCAAATTATAACCCTAGGAATAGATAAAGATATAGTTGTATGTCAAAATATAAATTTGAAACTGCTTATCTGGGTGAAAACATGATAATGCCGTTGCTAATGCAATGATAATTGACTGTTTGATGATTTATTGGAACAATTCAAGAGCTTTTTATGTTTGTTTTAACATTTATTGCATTACTTATATGGAATATTTAAATTATGATTAACCTCAGCTAAAATAATGATACTATGATGACAGTTGTGGATTAGTATAGACGGTGCACAATGTATTTGTGGGGTTTGTCATCCTGGAAATGTATGCTCCAGCTGTTACAGAACACAAGTAATGAGGTTGTGGAAATCACATGGAACCCATCCCCCACCTCCCTACACAAAAATCATCCAGACACTATTGGCTTCCCCTAATGTTGTACTATCTATCAATCTTGGGGATTAATGTATTATATCTATAATTTTTTTTTTTGACAATGTATTGTATTTTTATTGTAAGTAAAGTTTATACGTTACAATGGTTATGTTTCTTGTTCATAAGTGGAATACATTAGAAAAAGGGTGCATTTTATATGCAGGGGCCGGGGTTTGAACCCCGGACACTTCACTTTTCCACAATTAAATTGTGTGAGCTCTAGCCACTAGGCTACTTGACAAAAAAAAAAAAAAAAGGGTGGTGGTTAATTTGTGCAAGTGTTTGAAAGAGTTTTGGAGGTGTATAATTGATTTTGATACATTTAAATGCTCTCTAGTATAATTAATTTTATCTCCAAAACTGATTTTAATATGAAGTTAGGAGTTTATAGCTTCCGACTCTAAACATGATTTTTACACCTAAATTTATTGTTCAATTTACTTTTACATGAATATATTGAAACATACCTTTTCTTATTCAACTCCCGTATAGCTAAAATCAATTTTACAAAATCAATAAGTTCATAGCCATCGGTTCTTATCACTGTAAACCAAACATCCATTTAATATATTCATAATTCATCTCAATAAGTTTCATTTGATAGCTTAGATCAAAGCTATCATAATATACTTAAGCTTACAGAAAAAGTTATGTTATAGTTTATATAAAAACAATATGAAAAAATTGTGTCAAAAGAAATAAAAACAACATAAAATAGTTTATATACAAGCACTTAGTTGCAATTTTGTTTTGGACAAGCACTTGCATGCAATTTAATTAAGTTGTTTATACAATGAACTTTGTACAATCTACTTAGATGAATATATGTATGATGTATCTATTTTATGAACGAAAAATGATATTTCTACAACTATTTTTTACTCTCATTGTGTTCTTACCCTTTCTCTTCCTCTTTATCTCTGTTGTTTTTTATCTCTACGAAGAGAGAAGAAGATTGTCCCAAAAGTTGTCACAAAATGGGTTTACATATATCAATTCATATCATTACTCTTTATACTCTTGTCGTCAGGTTAATGCATCATTTGCGCCACTGGCATAGCCACACCACACCCATAACATGAGGATAGGCGGCTCAGTTTTTCTTTTAAAACACAACAACTGACCATTCCCCAAGTTGGGCACAATAAAGAATCAGAATATATATATAGCCTGTGAAGAAATGTGCGATACAGAGTCATACGGACAATAATTTAACTTGCAACTTTTTCTCAAAATTGGATATACAATTACTGTTATGACCTAATTTTAAAGGGGCATAGCCGAAACAATTGGTCTACTCTTAGTTTTTGAAATTCTAGAACAGAACATGCACAGCAGTAAAACTGAAGATAGTAAAAAGAGCCTATAATATGTTCTAATTTCTTGCATTCCAAGCTCAAGTACCTCCATCTTTTTTCCATATCTATTTCTCCTCTCCATCAAATACCCATCTAGATATTCATCTATTGATACTAACTTATCCAACTTAAAGACAGACGCTTTTGATTGGATCTCACCAAGCTGGTGTGGTACCAATTTAAAAATTGTAAAGAAAGCTGCAGACCAGTCATTGAGAACCGTCTGAAAAAGATAATGTCAAATGTTAGGATCATCATTGTTCTACTGTCTCTAAATGTCCTCCCCCTCTCTTTAATTGAAAGTTAAAAAAAGCAAAAAAAAATTATCAAGAAATCAATTGAAATGAATATATAATAGCTCTCAAATAAACTTGGAAGGAATGAAGTGATAATTGCTGAGAAGTTATCAAGTAACATACATCGTAGCTAGCAAGGTCAGTGGGATTAAACATTTTAAAACAGTCTCTTGATGAAGCTGTTCCATCACCATATATCTGTCAGTCAATACAAGACGTTAGGACACCACATCAAATTTGATAGTACAAAATAGGAAGAGGTCCAGCAGATATACATACCTCAAAGGTGAAGGCCAAGGGAACCCTCACAACGTCATACATGAAATCAGTTGCTGTCCCGTGCGCAAAATACCTGGATAGGCATGTCTTATTTGAGGAAGGATTGACATATAGACAGCAATATGAAGGCATTTGTCTGCCTCAAGACTAGTAAATATTGAGCACAGAAACAGATCATGTATAATGTACTTTAAAATTTGCAATTTTTATTCTAACACTTTTGGCACCTAAAAAATAGGACAGTCAACCACTTGCAACTTCCAATTTTAAAAAGCAATAGCATATCTGAGCCCTTAAAATGTCAATTCACACACAGCTTGCAAACAAATAAGCTAAGGTCATCACAGGTTTACTGTGTTTTGAGAATGAGTATCTCCCCTTCTTACATGCACTTTGATTACGTTCCATATCTTGCAGTGCATTCAAAATAAATAAAATCAGACCAACTGTTCATTTTTTTAGCACTAAAGATAGAAATAACAACAAAAAAACAAATATATAAACCCCAAATATTTGGCCTAGTAAGAAATGTGTATCAGTCCTCTCATCAGATTCAAATAAAAATCAACTAACCCTACGGAACCACCTCCAGACCCAATTACGCAACGCTTTTGGCAATGAAGCTGCTTTACTTCTTCAAGCAACAACTTCATCCGTTGCAATGGCAATCCCTCAGGTGTTGTATTTTTGTGATCATATGGCATAAAAAGAGCCTGCAGAGGGATTGGAAAAGAGACAGTAATATTTGTCATGCAAATTCATATGATGGTTCCAAAGCATCTTTACCAAATTACATGAATTATCAAATTGGATACTGAAGAATGAAAAGAAGAACAGTAATATAAAAATATATATAATCGGTACAAAAGTGTCTTAACTAAGTACACATGCACATAAAAGTAAACATACTGTCAAATAATGTAAAAGCAGCAAGAATAACAACAACTAAAACAATAGAAGTAATACTACACAGTAAGAGCCATGAACAGAACCACAAATTTTGGGTAATGGGGTCGAGAAAATATAACTTGGTTCACATAAGAAAATAAAGCACGATAAAGGGGTTAACGACAAAACAAGGCTTTAATGACAATCTAACAATTGCAGTATTAATTTTTTTTAAAAATTGAGTAGGGTTATGTGCCTCCGTATTGCCAAATGTCGACTCCATCCCTGGCATGAGTCAAGTACTGTAATGTGAATAATGTATGCCTATCCTAATATTTACACCTGATACTTCCTCTGTTCCTGAAAGAGATTATCAAAAATTTCTATCACATCTTTCTTTCAGCTGCATAACAGTGTGACAATCTTGGAGGAGTCTAAAGCATAACTTTGATTTCAAGAAAAATGTTTGCTAAAGAAGGACAGTACAAGAGTAATAGTAGCGTGGTTTGTTAGGTAAAGGGTTAAATGTGAAGCTTGTGTTACCAGTGAAACATAAAAATTAGAAAATAAAAACACAGAATCAGGACAAATGGATTCCAGTAGCCAATTTTTGAATGAGAGACTAGTTTTGCATCCCTACAAGCTACTTGACTATGTTGTCTTAAACAGGGTCAGCAGAATTCATAATGCCAGTTTTTGTGGTATTTTTCAACATAATATTGGGAAACATGCTGTTTTTTAAGTTTAACAAAAACAAAGTAGAAATTAGGATTAGGATTAGCATCCTGTAAGGAAATATCATTGAAAAAGTTGAAACAGGTAAATAGATTCTACGAGATTATCTATTAATTATGTCAGCAATTCAGTTAAAAATTCTAACTCCTGCTTGGGTTATATAATGTGCACGTCTGTAATTATAGCACAGAAATAGATAAGAAACATAAGGGGACAATCATTTGATTTTTAAAAAGGGTGAAAAATTAACTAAGCATACCTCCATTCCAGAGTGCACATTGACCCATATATGTGGTTCAAAAGATACTGCCAGTTTCCTCATTATTTGACTTTCAGGCTCGCTAAATGGGGCAGTTCCTGGATTCTCCTCATATGGATCATAATCCTATTGTTTTGAGCAATAATAAAAATAAATAAAAAGCTTAAAAAAATATTAAACAATTTGACATTTTGCTGGAAAAGAAAGAGATATCTGCATAGATTGACAGACAGATAACAAGAAGAATGAGAAATGTAATCTAGCTATCTCAATTCTCAAACTAAAAGGTGCAAGAGGACAAAGGACACATCAAAAGCACCATTAATTAATAAAATTTACAGTATCAACAGAGAGATTGAAGACATGTAACAAACCTTTTCCTTTTTGCCCCAATCTACACTCCAATTCCGGTTGAGATCAACTCCTCTGCCTGCCACATAATATAAACTTCAGGCATTTCAAAATTAGTAACTATTGAACTAAATATCATACAGGAGAAATACGATACAATACCATTTCTTCTCTCACAGAGATCTCCAGCCTCAACAAGTTTGCGGCCATTAAGGTTTTCCATTGGAACCACCTATATATAATTAGACAACAACATTATGGAGATACCAATGTCTCCTGTTAATTCTATCAATACACCACAAATGCACATAATTCTCATAAATATTTTTTCTTACGTTTATTAAAAGTACTATCTAAGTCTTAAACTTCAATATACACCCAAAATCAAATGTGGAACGATTGGGACATGGTTGTAATACTTCACATATATGATTATGGAACTTCAATTGCATCTTGATAGTCAAACAGAAAGCTTCAATTACCACATACATGATTATCATGATTATCACATACATAAAGCAGAAATTTCAATTACCTTTATTACAACCTTGTCAAGTATACTGTTTAAGGAAGCTTGATCCATGCCAGGTAGAAGTTTTTCTTCACTAAGAATAGACAAAATCCTTAAAGCAAGTTCTGAGGTAATCAGCTCCCTTCCGTGCTGTCCAAAACTCTGGAAGACAAGGAATCATCTGTCAAAAAAACCAGAATAACCAATTTGAGAAAACTATCCACTACATACCAAATTACAGCTTCGTAAAAGATCACCATACTGTAACTACAACTTCTACCCTTGTGGAGATTGACATACAGTTATTGGCGACAATAAACAATTTGTGAAACAAAAGTTTGTTAATAAAAACAATAGCAATAAATCTTACAAGAAGGATCCGAAGCTTTGGCTTCTCGGGGCTATCTCTCTTTCCCTTGCAATAAGTAACCACCGCAATCTCAGCACCGTAGCCTTTGTTTCCAGCTTTAACTGTCTCCATCTGTGTTGAAACATCGAAAATAAGAACTACATATGTATACTCAAATAGCAAGACACACAGAAAAGGTGACTCACACTGAATTTATTCGGGTGACGATGTACCAAGGCCTTGATCTCATGCATCAAACTCCCACTGCAGAATTCCACAACAACAAACAATTAGAATATGAAAACATTGAAGAAAGCGTGAGATTTAAGAAAATTAAGTAAGTTGCACAGACGCAATTAATTAACTATTGATTCCAACACAAGGATTAAATTATCGATTCATTGAACAAAATCGTAAGTAGTAACTGAAATTTAATGATAACTAAAAACGTGATCTGAACTGCGAAAGCAAAACAGAAAAATATAAGATATGAATTTACAGGATTAAATTACGAAATTAAAGAAAGAATAGAAATGAAGTGAAATGAAAAATTAGAAATGAATTAAGGAGTGAAAAGGTAGATGAGAGAGTGAAACCTGGAATGATAGAGATCGTAGTTGATTGGCGTAACAGTGAGATTGTTGTTAGATTCGGCATGAACAAAGAGGAAGAGATCTTGTGAAGAAGAGAGTAAGAAGTAGAAGAATAGAATCAAAGAAAGAGAGAGAAGATCAGCCATGGCAAGCCAAGATCCACTGTATCATTTCATATTCATTATTTATGCTAAATTTAAATGTTGATTAATACTATGCTATGCTATTGTTTATTAATCTTCCCCGTCCACATCGTCACTCAGATTATTTTTTCATTGGCAAATTCGTCAACGCCGATTGCTTTTTTCCTTCCCACGTTCAACGGTGTCGATGGAACGCGATTAACCAACCGTCCTTACTTTTTATTTTTTTATTTTATCAAATCAATGTTTTTTACTCAAAAGCATAATTATTTTTATAGTTTTTGTTTTGTTTTTTACGGGAATCATAATTTTTTTTATAGTTGTTTTTTAATGACAAATATATTAATAATTTTAGCGCCAAATGATCTGTCCGGTGAAAACGGATGAAGGAAATGATAATGGTGCAATGCTCCGGTGCAGTGGCGACGAAGTCTTCATGAGGGAACAAATGGTGCTTGAAGGCACGTTAGCCTTCCAACACTTGAGTGAGTGTAGGAAACGAGATTGAATGTGGAAAAATGAGTCGTACTTTGAGGGTGACACGAAGTCACCGTAACATAGGGTAAGGTGGCGCTAACTACTCCTGTGAAATGTGATGCTTCATCAGGGCCTTGGAAGTCACATGTACAGCGTATGATGCATGGTGGCGTGCTTCAGTAAGGTGGAGCGCACCAACACTAGTGTGCTCACTCGGACGATGCGCCTTGATCTCAAGGACTTTCTGAACACGTGTCATCATAGGATTGACAGTTCAAAACGAATTTCAACCGTAACAAATTTTCTTATTAAAAAAAAACACCATAACAATTTTTCAAGTCACTCTTTAAAAAAATAAAAATTCAAGTCACAAATATAATTAGTTATGATCTTTCTTAGGGATAGTTGTGATTTATTGATAATGCAAAACATGTTATATTGACATCGAAATCCAATTTTAATTTTATATAAATTTAATTTGTATAATAATGTAAAATATTGCATATATACATCAAATTAAATCAATCTAAAATACCACTTTTTAAATTAATTTAAAAAATAAATCCACAAATACCTCCTTGATATAATTTGATTGTACAAATTTATAAAAAAAAAAATTACTACATGCGTAGAAATAATCTCACATTATATTTGTTTTAAAAAAAAAATCTCACATTATATTTGTGCGTGCGTGACTTAATTTCAAATGGGCGTATCTAGCTGGAAAAGATAAGAATGGAGACAAAAGCCGAATATTGTAGGGAAATCCGATGATAATAATGAGAAAAAACCACTTTTTGAAATCCACAACATCAGCCGTTGGATTCAAAATATGACCGTTATAGACGCTCTCTTCTATATCTGCCTCTGACTCAAACCTTCGCTGCTCTTTGCCACAATCAAATAAAAACCCACACCGCATTTTCAGTCACTCATCGCAGCAATGTACTATTCATCATCAACCATGAAATCTCACCTTCGGCCACCGCGTCCGATCCCTAAGTCTCCGATGCGTCTTCGAACTCGAACTGTTCTCGACTCTCCCTCTCTTCAAACTCCACCAGGTTCTTATTTCTAATTAATTCTTCTACTTTAATTTCTCTATTTTATATTTTTAATTTTTCTATTGACATTTTTTTTGTTTGTGGATTTGAAAATTGAAACAGGTTCTTTAACCAAGTCTCGGAAACTGGTTCAATCTCCAGAACTACGACCTGAATACCGCACAATTGCTTCTGAATTTAGGGCTTTATCCAGGATGGTTCGTGACGAATTCGGAAAACCAGATCCGGAAGAAATTGCTGGTACCAATTCTTGTAACCCTAAATCTGGTGTTCTGTTTCAGAGAGGAAAATTCTATGATGAGTATTCTGCAAGAAGGAACGAGAGGTTGAAGAGAAAGAAAGGAGTCACTGTGGATGAAATTAATACTACTAGTATTAAGCAACCTAAGGTGAATAATCATCATAATGTTCTTGGTGTTACTGTTGAATCTGGAAAAAAGAATACTGCAAGAAAGCTTGGAAGTTTGAGAAAATCTGTTTCTGCTGCTTATTCTGCCGAGGTTAGTGAAACTCCAAGGTACATGCTTAGAAGCATGACTAAGGAGAATAAGAAACCTCCTCTAGCTGGTTCAAGATTTGATAAATCTGTTACTGTTGGTGAGAAGAAAGTTGGAGCATCGAGAAGAGTAGGAAAAATTTCGTACTATTAGGGTTTGATTTAATTATAATGAGAACTTGATTTAATATGATGTATGGGTTGAATCTTGTTCTCTGTTATTTATTCTGTTACTTTTTACCTAATGGAAATTGATACATTTTTCTTGTGTCCCATTTGATTTATTCATTATATATTGTTTGGGAATTATAGTTATCAATTTTTTGATTGTGATTTGCTCGGTATTAAGCCACTCAAAGTTGGATCGAGATCCACTGTCTTTGGGCCAATCTTTGGGCCAATCATGCATGTTTGATCAATGACATGAACCAATTCATGCCCGCTCGTTCAATACTAGGGTTGAATTTTGATATTGTTATGCCAAATTGTAACCGAATCGATATTGTGTTGGTTGCAAAGTAGTGACATTGCCTTAGGTATTTATCAGATGCTTGCAAAGTGGGAAATGCAAGGATATGAAACAATTGAATGAATATGGAGGATTGGCAAAACTCTTGAAAGGTTTTCCAACTCAAGATGCTTGGTTTTTGAGTGGCAAACGGCAAACATGGAGATGCAAGGTTTGTTTTGTCCCTTGTAGTAATTGCAATGGTAGCAGACTAACAGGAAATTGCTTGAGGAAGAACAAGGAAAATTGAAAAGGTGTCTCCATTGTACTAATGAAAATGGATTGATAAAATGCTCCATTTGCTATTCATGATTCAGTGATAAAAAATACTGATTTCATGATAAATTGGCTGCTACTATGAATGAATATGCATATTTCAATGACTTCTTTGAATATTAGACATTTCAGTTGGTATTAATTTTTTTATGTCATGCTTTATTATTATGATTCATGGCCAAATTAACATCACAAAAATAAAACTAACACATGCTTCATTGGTAATTTCAAGTGTCTGAAACATTGAAGAAATATATTGTCTCGAATGAATTTTACTAGTGTAGGTATGTTCAATTTGTTATGCTGCATAATTTTGATCATATCTATTTAGCAGTTTAGAATGAATCATTTAAGTAAGTGGACTTGGATGATTGTTATGGAACGAAGACACTCGTTTCATTGTTAAAAACTTAATTTAAAAGAGGCTCTTTATATACATCATATCCTAACACTACTTTACAAGTTTTCTGCAAGTCTTGAATCCTAAATATCTGTTGCGAATTCGATGAAAAATCACACCAATAACAAACTTGATGTATGGAGCAAGGGATAGTCAAGCAACCAAAACCAAGTGTATGAAACAATTATAAACACAAGCCAAAAGTAGAAAACAACAGCGAGAGAAAAGAAGAGAGAACACAAAAGAATTTGTTGACCCAGTTCAGTCAAAATTGACCTAGTCTGGGGGAGAGAGCAGCCCTCCGTTTCACTACATGATGAGTAACTTTACAAAAGAGATATCAATGGGTTACAAGAATAAGTCTCCCGCCTAATTCTACCCAAAGTCCCAATCTCTTCCCGTAACCAAGAGACTCAATCCTAATAGTGTTTCCCAAGGTAAATCAACCCTCAAACCCTGGTGTTTGTTCCCAAGAGACAAATTCTATACAAACCCTAGTTTTGTTGTTGTCATCCTAAACCCTTGTTTCAGCCCCCTCTATCTTAAGGTTTACTCTGATTCAAGGTCTATATTTATAGTAAAAGTATAACTCATAAATTTGGAACGAATACCACACTCAAGATACGTTTTTTTTTCTCCTTCAGTGAAAGAATATTTGCATCAAAAATATAATATTCCCTTTCAAAATATATTTGCATCAAATCGTTCTTCATACGGTACAAAAATATATTTATTGTCCATAAATATATTTTCAGCACAAAATATATTTGAAACAAATCTTTTATATTTTTAGCAACAATATTCTCCATCCCTCAAATTTTGAGTCATACTACAACATTCTTCGCCTTGACTCTAAATTAGTGATAATGTCAATTTAACATCAACCACCATGCTGCTCTTTCCCTTGCTTCCCACTATACCAAGTAGCTTCACAAGTTTACACCCTAACCTCTTCAACCATCGGAATGCCTTTCGCCCTTTTGAAGATCCTTGTGTCCAAACTACTCAAGGCATTTAAGGTAGTTCCACAAGTGCACACCTCAGCCATCGGAATGTCTTCCGCCTTCTCGAAGATCCTTATAGTCCAACTACGCTAGGAATTTCAGGTAGTTCTACAAGACTATACCATACTTCTTCAACACAGGACATCTCCTGCTTCCTTGAAGATCTACTTGTGCCCAATCACCCTTGGCTTTTAGAGTAATCCACAAGTATACACCTTAACCCCTTCAGCCCTCAGAATGTCTTCCGCCTTCTCGAAGGTCCTTGCAGTCTAACTACGCTAGGTATTTTAGGTAGTTCCACAAGCATTAACCATAACCTCTTCAACACAGGACATCTCCCGCTTCCTTGAAGATTACCTTGCATCCAATCACCGTTGGCCTTTTTTTAGGATAATCCCGCAAGTCGTGCTATACATTCTTCAACCTCCGGAATGTCTTCCATCTTCATGAAGAAATCCCTTGCTCACCATAGAGCATAGCACCCAAGGTCCTCCATAGCCGTACCATTACCGGTGTGTTCAACTCCACCTCACGCTGAGCGTACTCTAACTCAACTAGCAAATGCGTACATCTCACTATGTCTTCCACCTTGAAACTCCACCTCAACAGGTAGATCATGAGTATTTTTGCCTCCGCCTCTCCAGACTGATCATGAGTATTCTTACCACCGCCTCTCCAGGCTGATGTCGAGTGTTTAACGTCTCTCCAGACGACCACCGCTCCACTAGGCATCAATCCCAAGGTGAGACACATCACCTTCTTCATCCTTCAAACAACACCACACCATCAGAGCACTCGCATCCTCAAGACGCAACTTAATGTTCTCCAAATCACCAATGATTTTGTTGAACTCCACAAGTAGCTCCATGATAGCCTTTGACTTTACCATCTTGAATGAGTAAAGTTGTTGCTTTAGGACTTTCCGATGAGCCAAAGACTTTGTCATATACAAATATTCGAACTTTGACCACATCGATGCCGCAGTTGTTTCCTTTGTTGCTTCTCTCGAAAATTTATACCCGAGGCACAAGACAATGACACTCCTGGCCTTGTCCACCATCTCGGTCTTCTCCGCACGTGACCGGTAACGAACCTTCACCCTTCAAAGCTTTCTCACACTTCTGCTGTATTAACACCGCTTCCATCTTTACCTTCCATAACCCAAAATCGTTATCTCCGGTAAACTTCTCAATATCCCACTTCGAATCCATGGTACTTGATTATCCTTTGACCTTTGCCCCACGGTGGGCGACAATTGTTGCGAAATCGATGAAAAATCACACTAATAACAAACTTGATGTGTGGAGCAAGGGATAGTCAAGCAACCAAAACAAAGTGTATGAAACAATTATAAACACAAGCCAAAAGTAGAAAACAACAGCGAGAGAAAAGAAGAGAGAACACAAAAGAATTTGTTGACCCAGTTCGGTCCAAATTGACCTAGTCTGGGGGAGAGAGCAGCCCTCCGTTTCACTATATGATGAGTAACTTTACAAAAGAGATATCAATGGGTTACAAGAATAAGTCTCCCGCCTAATTCTACCCAAAATCCCAATCTCTTCCCGTAACCAAGAGACTCAATCCTAATAGTGTTTCCCAAGGTGAATCAACCCTCAAACCCTAGTGTTTGTTCCCAAGAGACAAACTCTATACAAACCCTAGTTTTGTTGTTGTCATTCTAAACCTTTGTTTCAGCCCCCTCCATCTCAAGGTTTAATCTGATTCAAGGTCTATATTTATAGTAAAAGTATAACTCATAAATTTGAAACGAATACCACACTGAAGATACGTTTTTTTTTCTCCTTCAATGAAAGAATATTTGCATCAAAAATATAATATTCCCTTTCAAAATATATTTGCATCAAATCGTTCTTCATACGGTATAAAAATATATTTATTGTCCATAAATATATGTTCAACACAAAATATATTTGAAACAAATCTTTTATATTTTTAGCAACAATATTCTCCATCCATCAAATTTTGAGTCATACTATAACAATATCAAACTCTGTAGAATGGTGTTGATGTCTCTTAATATCTCCTTCTCATGGTGCTCTCTAATTTATGTCTACGAAATCTTGCAGAGTATAGTCGATGCCTCTTCAATCAGCTCGGGTGTCCATTTCTTATTCTAGCTACCGAGTGTTGTAAGGCTCCTCAAGCAACCAATTGTAAGAGAAAGAGTTCAAGCCTACAACTCATTGCGTCCATTTTAGAATGTCCTAATACTACTTTACAACGTCAAATACATCTAGCACAAAAACACACCCCCAAACAACACAAAATACTGTAGCCAACTACTTAACATAGAACCATTTCCGATGGCAAAATACATCTAGCAAAAAGGTTCCCTGTTGATCCAAAGCACCTTCATAAGAAGCATGACTTCTTGTATATCTCTTACAAATACAACTTGAGTGTTCCTTTAAATAAAGCTCCAAAACCACCCACTAAAATATGAACCAAACTGGAGGTTATCCATTCTTTACACTTTGTTTTCTTTTTCACACGATCAACTTACACTCCAACAATACAAACCTGTCACACAGTTTCATATGATCCCACAGCACGATAAGTGTACATGAAACTTAATAGTAAAAGACTAGTTATCAAATAAAATGTGTGGAGAATGATGCACTCCAGCCAATAAAATCAGCTCCCACTTCAGCCAACTCCTTTGTATACTTATACCTGATGTTAAACATGAAAACTATTCTTATGTCATGTAAAAAACTTAATTTCCTTTTAGTAAAATGATTAAGGGTATACTCGCTTTTAATATCTGTTTCACTGACAATGTTTTTTTAGGATAAAAAACCTCAGTATGTACACCTTAATCAAGAATCCTCAATCTATTCATGCAAGATGAATGACTTGAATGTATCTACCCATTGGATGCATCTACTCATTGGAATTCGAGTTTTGATTCGTCATGTGAGGGACAAACCTCCCTTCGATGATCATATTAACTTAATATAGAATCCTTGCACTCAGACCTTCAATGTATTCATATCTATTTAACCAGATGACATATTTTAATCTATGTTCTTTATATCCATCAATCTGTGAAGGAATTTATAACAAAATATATAACTGATCCCAATTTCTTTTAAACATTTTATAAGTATAAAATTTTCCTGTCATTTAACATTGACTAATCTTCTTTGAAGAGCCTGCTAGGCACAAAAGATAGATTCTCTCCTCCCAAAAAAATGTGGGTTCCCCTCCCAATTAAATTTTCTCAATATGCAAGAGTTGGGGATCAAGCCCTTGACCTCTTACGGAAAAAATGACGACCCATTTAGACCAATCAATTACGATAAAGTGATCCAATTATATGACAATTGTGTGTTTGTTGAGAAATAATAAATATCTACGAGAAGAGAACATATAAGTTTGACAAATTGATTTTTTGTTGTAATTCTCTAAATTGTTTTGCAAGGACAACGGTCCGAACTAATTAAATATTTTAATAAAATATTTTTACAGCAAATATGATTAAAAAAAAGTTTGTGAAAGTAAGGATGTGGCTGTAATGCTTTGGTGTCTGTGGCGTCGTCGGAATGGCAAAGTATGGGACAGTGATTTAAAGCCAATCAACATAGCGATACAGCTTGCTCGCGAGGCGCTTTTCCAATGGCAAGAAGTTAGGAACAGATCTGCTGAACCTGTGCAAAATCAGTAGCAGCAAGTAGCAATTTGGCAGCCACCAGATGAGGAGTTTGTTAAATGCAACGTGGATGCAGCCATGTTCGAGGAGCAAAACTGTTTTGGGATAGGTATGTGCATTCGGAATCATCGAGGTCTGTTCGTAAAGGCAGCTACAACCTGGTATGAAGGCAAACCTCTCCCACGAGAAGTGGAAGCAGTTGGATTGCGTGATGCCATCTCTTGGCTTGGCAGATTAGGACTGTCGAAGGTGCTTATAGAACTGGATTGCAAACTAGTGTTTGATAGCATTTTTGATAGGAATAGCAGCAATCAAGCGGAGTTTGGTAGTCTCATATCTGAATGCCGGTCGCTTTTAAAACATTATCCAAACTTTAAGATGAGTTTTGTTAGAAGACAAGCTAATTTTGTCGCTCATACGTTAGCTAGGGCGTCTAGATTGAATGCTCGTCACCAAGAGTTTGTTTTGATTCCATCTTGTATTGAAACTATTGTGAGAAATGAAATAACATGAGTTTTTGTTTGTCAAAAAAAAATAAAATTGTGAAAACTGATTACAAATTTGTGAATATTGACAATTGTGTGAATGTGATTTTTTTATTTGAGGGGTGTGAATGTGATTAATAAAAAGTTGGTGTGTATTGATTTTTACAGGATTATATCTTTCAGAAACAAAATAAAAAAAAATTGCGGCAAGTCTATTTGCTCCAAAAGAAAAAACGCAGACATTAAACCCTAGTCGTTAGCGTAACAAAACAAAAAAAGTAGTAGCTTGCACAAACCCTTTTCGCTCCGTTAAGTAAAAGAATGGAAGATTCAATCAAAAAAAGCAAAAGAACAGAAGTATTTCAGAAGTTGTCGGAAGGGTGCATTGCCGCCATACTCTCTCTGGTACGACCCCGTTGATGCCTGCAGATTCTCCCTCGTCTCTAAGACTTTCTGTTCTGCAGCGGAATCTGACACTGTCTGGGAACACTTTATCCCTTCTGATTCCCACTTCATCTCATCTCACTGTCTCGTTCCCTTCTCAAAGCTCCTACCACTCTCTATCTCGCTCTATCTAACATCTCTATCACCATTGACAATGGTAGAAAGGTAATTTATCTCATATTAATTAGAGCTTATTGTCATTGTGATCGATCTTTAAAACTTTGAATTGATTGGTATCGCAAATATTGTTGGATGTTTGAAATGCAGATTATTCAATTGGATAGAAAGAGTGGGAAAAAATGTTGCATGCTTTCTGCTAGGGCTCTCACCGTTCCTTTACATCCTCATACCGACATATATTGGAATTGGATTTTAATGCCCGAGTCCAGGTCAGTCGCCGCTCCAGTTTACTATTTCTTTTTCTTTGATACATCGCAATTGTTTTAATACTAGCATTACCTTTTACCGGCCAATATATATCGTTGTGAATTCAGATTCAAAATCACACCAATAATACTTGATGTTTGGAGCAAAAGAAAATAATAACTAATATTAAAGTAAAAACATCTTGATCTAATCTAGGAATCAAAGTGAAAAGCTCAAAACCACAAACAAAATATAAAGAGAGAAGAGAAACAAACACACTAAGAAATGTTTATCCAGTTCGGTCAAACTTGATCTACTCCGGGGGAGAGATTGATCTCTCCAATCCACTATCAATGAGTTCTTACAAAATGATACAAATGAGTTACAAGAAATTAGCTTTAACAAGCTCACAAACAACAAACCTAATTTCTACCCATTTTTCCAATCTCACCAATGAACAAGACACTCAATGATTTTCACTCACCCAAGGTTTTTACAATGTTTTCCAACCCAAGAAAACCCTAATCAAAGACTCTCAACCCTAAAGTTACCTCATTTGATTTCCCAAGTTTTTCTCTCTTCAAGCTCTCACTAAAAAAATGAACTAAAACACTTAAATAATACTCTATAGCTGTCAAAATCGTGTCACGATTGATGCGCATACGACTCAAGGTACGACCAACCTTATCCTGAAAACTTGTCAAACATATTAAAAATCGTGTCACGATTTTCCTCCAAAAAAACACCATACTCATTGCATGCCAGATCGTGTCACGATTTGCCACTTCCTCATAATCACATTTTTGAGTCAAATAGCAACATATATCGATTAACCATTTAACCTAAATGACTCTTAATTAACAATTACCTACTCCATGAATAATTGAATAATTTAGGCAGTATAAAAATGTGAATCAGTAGATGTACTCGGCATTTTTCAATGTCTCTTTTGTTTCTCACTTACAATTATGTTCATTCTATGGTTTTTCGTTTTACTGATCGAACTCTAGACCTCAGACCAAACTCTCATTCGATTCCCCCTTAGCTACCACACTTGCACGCTTTATGACTCCTTGTATGTTGGCCTTGTAGTTAATGTTTCATTTCCAACTTGCATTTGATGTATTTTGTTTTAAGCTCTAATAGTGCATTGGGAGAGAGGGATTCAATTAATATAATCTTAGTGTTGAGAATAGTTTTGGTTACTAAACTACTTCTTTTTTTTTAATAACCCAAATTAACCCATAGTGATTGAATCGAACATGAAACTTTGAGATGAACATATTCCAAAGTCCCAAAACAACTTTATGAGACCAATCTAAATGGGTTTGGTTACTTAACTACTTATTTAAAGTTATCTACTACCTAAATAAAGTGTAACTCTTCCAAAAGTAGGGTGGTTTACAAATTCTCAAGACTATAAGGTCTTTTACAGCGTGGATGAATGGTAGTTTTGATTAGTTTGACCTCATTTTCGGCCCGTTTATTTTGGATTTTTAAAAAACTATTTTTGATGTTTTCATTATATTTGTGTATTAGTCCTTTCTAAAAAATAATCTGTATTCTGGAAAAGAAATAACTATTTTGATCAGCCTTAGAAGAAAATCATTTTTAATAGAAGAGAGAAAATCATAAATTGATGGTGTTTATTTTTTCTGAACCATACTATTGAAAAATTATTTTTACAGTGGTGCTATACATCGCGGCAACCATTCTCGCGAATATCATTCTTTTGTTTGGAACCTTCTCTTCACTCTTTTAGCATTTCATGTATTTTGTAAATGATAGGAAGAAGTGGAAATCATAGATAAAATGAAACAGAGAAATCTAGAACAATAAAAGGTCCTGTCAAGAATAAGAATGTTCAATACAAGTCCTGTAAGTGTTCTTACAAGTTTGGTAAGAATTAAGAAAGGACATAGATGGGAAAGATGAAGAGGCAGCAACAACATTGTGATATTGTTGTGGATGCAAATATGTTGCTTTGAAATTAGTCTTATTATGATTGAGATTGTACGTGGAGACAGATTGTTGTGTCTTTGGTTAGAGCAAGAGAAAAATGCAAAAAGTAGGCTGTGTATTTTCTATTTAACACGTTATTTCATGGGTTTTTCGAGAACATGCTATGACGACATTAATTTCCCTTATTTTTACCTGCATTGTTTTCTTCAACTTGAATGGTTTTTCAACTATAGTTTATGCTTTTCTTAAAAATCTCTAAATACTAATATCTAAATTATTTATATAAAAAATTATTTTTTAAAAACTCTAAAACAAACTGGTCATTTTTCATGTTCATTTAAGCCAAACATTTGTTTTTTGATAAAAATCTTAAGACAAAAAATTGGAATCATGTTTCCATTGGTACTAATATATTCCTCCGGAGTACTGGGATAGTACTCCGACCTCAAATATAAATAAAAAATGTCAAACAAAGTTGATGTAGTGGTTAAAAATTCGAACCAGATACATCTATTTTGTTTGACTTTTCTTATTTATATATCGATTGATTTCCTCTAACGTTTATTTTTGTTTTGTACAAAACCAACCCATATATTGTCAACTTGGTCATAATGCGAGTTTTGATCCAAGCTAGAGCTTGATGATCATAAAATATAGTGACCCGCTTCAATATTTTTTGGTTTGATGGACATAACATTCAATTTTAGTTAACGAACCTGAATTGTTAGTTTATCTACACTTGTATGAATACTCCATCTGGGATGTATTGAATCACTCTACTCCAAATGTGATGTATTGAATCATTCTTAGCTTTTCTCTGGGTTCCTATATTTGAATCTTTGCAACCTTTGTGTACTACTTTTTGACAGGTTCCTTGAAGTTGCAATTCTTCTCCCTAAGTGGTTGCTTGAATTTCAAGGAATGATAAACACCCTTGTCTTGTCCCCAAATACTCGGTATGCGGCTTATCTTGTGTTCAAGGTGACTAACGTATTTGGAATTACAAACTTTAAAATGAAGTTATCTGTTGGTGTCAAAGGTGGTCGTAGCAGTACTAAATTTGCCACTTTAGATTCAGATGAACGTCAGATTAGTTTGAGGAGCGATGGGTGGTTGGAGATTGAGATGGGGGAGTTTTTTTATTCATACCTACAAGATGAAGAGATCAATATGAGTTTTCGGGGGATAGATTATTCTGATTGTTTAAATTTCTTTCTTGAAGGAATAGAAGTTAGGCCTAAGTAAGAGTGTAAGACAATCAAGCAATATTAGTTGAACTATGCAAGTGGTTTTACATCTTAGATGAGATGAATATTGTTCTCTGTTATGTATTTTGTTGCTCAAATTTCTACTTGATTTTGAGAATCAAAGTCGGGGTCGTTTATAAACACCCGCTCTCATTAGAACATTACATCAAGAAAACAGTTGGAACACTTGAATGTTAATGACACAGCCATCTTCATTCTTTTTAAAGGAGATGAAGTCTGATAGTTCTGTGGTAAAGCTGAAAATTCCTGAAACCATGCTAAGTGGTGGTAATTCTATTTGTCACACTTGTGAATGAACAAGAAAACCTTGAATTGAAGTTGATTCAATTTACAGTGTGGTGTGTTTCGTTTAGAGTTGGTGCACATTTCAAAGCACCTCTAACATCAATCTAAACACACTATTTAGTGTTTGCTGTTAATTAGTGATAATCTAAAGCACCTCTAACATCAATCTAAACATACTAATTAGTGATAATTATCACCTCTAACATCATTAATTTAAACAAAAACAAATAATTAGTGATAATTTTCATGGCATGTTGGTAGATTCAAACAAAGTAATAGCCTAACACTACCAAAAAAACAAAGTAATAGCCCAAGAGTTTTATAAATCCAGACTCATGCATTTTCAACTATCAACTCACTCCATAGATTATTTTCATCGTTACTCTCTAAAAATTCTGATGTGTACTTTTATGTTAAGTTGATGGATCCAAATTCACTTCTCTAATGGATCTGAATTATTCAATCTTTGTTTGAAATAAAATCGATTGATTGTTTGATTTATAATGTTGTTCATGAAACAATTATCAAATGAAATTATGTTTGAATTTAGAAACAAGAAAGAGAAAATGTATGTAACTGATCATTTTTTTTTGTGGTAGTCAGGGTTTGAATTTCGGACCTTACGTATATTATGCATTGTCTTTATCGACTCGGTTAAGCTCATGACAAAATAGTAATTTGCTTAAAAACAAAATTAAAGGACCAAAGTGTTAAAATAAAAAAAAATAAAGATAATTGTGACAATTGAAAGCTTAGGATGTGTTTGTTTCTTGGTTACAAAATTTATTTCCAGGATTAACTTTCCTAGGAATATAATGATGCGAATCCTTTTCCAAGGAATATTTAAGAAAAGTGTTTGGATAACAATTTAAGTTTCTGGGAATAATCTTTTTAAATTTTCTATCAATTATAATTATTTTAAATATTTATAAAAATTATGTTTCATCGTGTGAATAAATGGAGGTTCATTTTCCTAATTAATTAATATAATATGTACCAAAAAATAATAATAAGTACATGTAAAATAAGAGAAATAAAATGTTACGGCAGTTATTGGGTTAGTGGATTTGAACATTGGATTTGGCGTATATTATGGACTCTCCTTATCGACTAAACTAAATTCATGACAAAATAGTAATTTGCTTAAAAACAAGGTCAAATGTATCTAAAGGTCATTTAAGTTTTTCATTTTTCCCAAAGTGGTTATTTAAGTTTCAAAAGTTCCAAACAAGTCATTTTAGTTTTTGAATCATTTCAAATAAGTCATATTGTAGATAGTATAGTTGGTAATTGCTTCATTGAACTCATCTTTGGTACCAAATATGACTCCTAACACCCACTTAAAATTAGTCATCTTTTTAAGCATGACAAATGGTGGATAATGCTCTTTGTTGCTATCATCTGAATCATCACAATCATCCTCTAGAAAGATTTGTTTGAAACGGTTCAAAAACTAAAAAGATTTGTTTTAGACTTTTGAAACTTAAAAGGACCACTTTGGGACTTTTGAAACTTAATGGACGACTTTGGAAAAAACGAAAAATTTAATGGACCTTTAGATGCATTTGACCTAAAAACAAAATTAAAGGACCAAACTGTTAAAATAAAATAAAACTAGACCATCGACCCGTGCTAACGCACGAGTCATGATTGTCATATAGTATTTTATAATATTAAGAAGCATAGACGTTGGTACTGTACCATAACATAATTTTCCATGACATCATCTTTGATACCGTAACGTAACATTATAGGTTAAGTACAGGGATGGAGCTAGGTACCAATGAAAAGGGGCAACTGCCACCCATGAAATATATAGGACCCCTATAAGACTCATGTGCATATTAACTGTTCGCCACCCATGCTTTCATATCCACTTGGTTCACTTATACTAAATTTTATTTTTTTTAATTAAAGGTCCACTTATGTTCTCTTTTTTCTTACCATCCAGTCATTTTTTTTATAATAATAAATATAGCATTATTGAATTGATCAGTCTATTAAGTTTTATTCCTATTTCCAAGTAGAAGCCAACAACATTTGGGAAATTAGGGGTGATAGAGATACCCTAAATCATACATTTAAGAACAATTATATTCTAAAGTTCCAATTTCTAAAAAATTCAAGTACCGCCACACCTCAAGATTTAGCAGTATATATTTGTTATTGTTTATCTTGCAAACAAAGTAGGAGCAGGGAAACAAAAGAGGAGGAAATTGTTATAGGATGGACTCCGTTTAGTAAAAACAAAGTAGGAACGATGAGTTGAAAGTAGGAGCAACGATTATAAGATGAAACAGTTAGCATCCGGGTTAACTTTAATAAATATTAGATTAGAGATCTCTCTGTTTGAAAATAAAATTTTGATTAAATTAATTAAAATCAATAGGTTTAATTAACCAGGGATAATACAATAAAAGTAAGCATTTAATTTAGGTTAAAATTAGGGCAACAGTTAACATCGGGGTTAACTTTAAAAAATAAGAGATAAGAGATCTCTCCGTTTGAAAATAAGATTTTGATTAAACTAACTAAATTAAATAGGTTTAATTAAACATGGTTAATACAGTAAAAGTAAGCATATAATTTATGTTAAAATTAGGGCAATAGTTAACGTCCGGGTTAACTTTAATAAATAAGAGATAAGAGATCTCTCCGTTTGAAAATAAGTTTTTGATTAAATTAATTAAATTAAACATGGGTAATACAACAAAAGTAAGCATAAAATTTAGGTTAAAATTAAGGCAACAGTTAGCGTCCGGGATAACTTTAATAAATAAGAGATTAACTAAATTAAATAGGTTTAATTAAACAGGGGTAATACAATAAAAGTAAGCATAAAATTTAGGTTAAAATTAGGGCAACAGTTAGCGTCCGGGTTAACTGTAATAAATAAGATATAAGAGATCTCTCCGTTTGAAAATAAGATTTTGATTAAATTAAATAGGTTTACTTAAATATGGGTTATACAATAAAAGTAAGCAAGAAATTTAGGTTAAAATCACCGGAACAGTTAGCGTCTGAGTTAACTTTAATAAATAGGGTTAATAGTGCTTTTCACTCCTGTAATATAGGCAATTTTCGGTTTTTGCTCCTATAAAATTTTCGGTTTGGATTCCGTTCTCGTAAAATTTTTATTTTTCGGAAAGACCCCTCCCCCATATGATTGTGCATATTTGCTGATGTGATACACTGTGTGGCATGGTGACTGTGCATATATGCTTATGTGGCGTGCTAACTATATAATTAATTTTATTTTTTAAAGGTGCAGGTGGCTTTTGTGCCTATTTTTTTTAAAAAATATTATAATACAAATTCATTTATATTAATTTAGAAAGGAAAAAAAATTTGAAATTTTTTATTACGAAAAATATTTTCCAAATTTTTAATTTTTTGTTTAAAAATAAAAAACGAATTTTTAATTTCATAAAAAAATGATTTTTTTTCTAAAATTTTAATTTCAAAAATGATTTGATAAAAATCTGGAATAAAATTTTTGGAAAAAAAAAATCTGAATTTTTAAAAATAAAATATTTTCCAGAAATTTTTTTAAAAATAATCTGATTTTTTTTTTTTAAATTTCGACTTTGTTTTTTCTAATTTTAAATTTTTTTATTTTGAAAATTAAACCCGAGAATCTTTAAAAAAATTAATTTCAAAAAAAAAACCTTTTTTTTATTTTATAATATTTGAATTTCGAAAAAAATCTTATTGTTTTTTCTGATTTTTTAATATTGAACTTTTATTTTTGGAAATTTTTTTGAATATTTTTCTGATTTTTTTATTTTTGAAAATTAATTTTCAGATATTTTAAAAAATAAAATATGATGTGGACAATTAAAAAAAAAAAAGTCAATTTAGCGCTTTTGATGAGTTGGATGGATGATGGGTGTTTTTCGGAAAAAATAGTTTTAGGGGGTGTATTGGATTAGAATTTTAAAGGATAATTTTTGTTTAAAAAAGTGTTGAGAATTTTAAAAGACTTTGCAAGATTTTGATGATTTTAAAAGATTATTAAGGATTTCAATGGATTTAATTAATAAGATTTTAAAGGAGTTGAAATGATTTTATGGATTTCAAGAGATTTCAACAGATTTTATAAATTTTAAGAAATAATTGAAAAAAATATCATAACACACTCTCTTTCACAAAATCTCAATAAGGACTCTTTTATTTATTTTATTTTATTTTTTATGGGAGAACTAGAGCTACAAAATCTCAATAAAGACTCTTTAATTTATTTTATTTTATTTTTTTACGGGAGAGCTAGAGCTAGAGAGAGAGAGTGAAGGAATCAGAGAGAGAGATTTTTTACGGGAGAGCTAGAAAGAGGTTTTTTACGAGAGAGAGAGAGAGAAGAGAGGAGAGAGATAGTAAAATTTTAAAAGAAAAAAACAATCCTAAAAAATCTCATGTTTTCATTAAAGATTTTTTCATGCTAAAATTTCACTAGAAAATCCTACAAAATCCATCAAAATCTTATTTATTAAACAATCGTTCGATATTTAAATGATTTTGAATACCACTAGACTTTTTTTAAGTGATTAAGAGTCTTGATTGAATACCACAAGACTTTTTTTAAATGACAAAGAATCTTGATTGAACTTTTTTTAAATTGAAAAGAGTCTTGATTGAATACCACAAAATTTTTTCATGATAAAAATACACATCAAATCGAAAGCTTAGGGTTGAGTTTTGAAGGTAGTATATAAAGTTGGGAAATACATAGACAGAGTATCTGCGACTGCGTTACTGCTATTTAGGGTTTTTGAGATCTCTGCCGCCGAGGAAGAAATCGAAGACAGCCATGGGTCACTCCAACGTTTGGAACTCTCACCCAAAGACCTATGGTCCTGGTTCTCGTACATGGTATGGTATCTATCTCTTCATTTTCTTCCTTTTTTCTTTCATCCCTTGAAGAATGAATCTTCGATCCGTTTATCTGATTAGATGGGATTCGATTTCATTTTGATAATTTCTGAGGATTTCAATAGATTACTGTGATTCACTCAATCATGAATATCATTTTGTTCTGAAAGAAATTTATGAATTAAAACCGTCTCCAATGCTAATTAGTACTTAGGTAACTAGTTAGTTGAAGATGCCTTAATTTGAAATTAAAATCGGATTCTGATACCTTAAATTTCACTTTTTTTTTTTTACAAAATAATCTCACTCATTCTTCGCTTTTAATGTCTGTACTTGGTTTAAAGCTTAAACAATGCAGTTTTTGTCGTAAATTTCAGTGTTATGTTATAACTATTGTCTTAAGATGAGTATGATTTAGTAGTTACTGTGACATTTTAACAGTTCTTTCTTAGTTACATGTACAACCTTGATATTGCTCGATTGTAAATGTTGTCTACTGTTACCGTGTTTTGTAGCCGTGTGTGTGGAAACTCTCATGGATTGATCAGGAAGTACGGACTCATGTGTTGCAGGCAATGCTTCCACAGCAATGCCAAGGAAATTGGTTTCATTAAGGTGAATATTTTGATGTTGGTCTAGATTTCTAAATATATGCTTGTTTTAGCATGAGTTCTCATCACGTTGTCCCCTCCCCTTTTTTTCCGGTGTTGCAGTATCGCTGAAGAGTTGAGTCTTTTGGAGCTGCAAAACAATGCCAAGATGATTTTTGTTATTGAAGAACTTGTAATTTTGTAGCTTTTTTATTTTATTCAGTCCGTTAATCAAACTTGAGCTGTTAGACTAAACATTTTTACTTCTTATTTGGTTGTGGAGTTATTGTTTTCCCTTTATCAATCACTGGAATTATAAATTGGACGTCGGCGTCTTTTTGCATGGTGTATGATTTATGATGTGATCGGAAGTAATTTGCCTTTCATATGCTTTTAACTTGCTTGATTGTAAAGATTTTAAAAATAGGGAGTTCTTCCGGGATTGGATTGAGTAGAGATGATCTGGAACTATTTTATTGGTTAATAAATAATCTTGTCAGCCAATGTGTGTGTTTGTGTGCTGCAAATTCTAGATTTTTAGAATTGCATCAAAACCTGAATTCACAAGCAATTGTGCGGCATTCAGGTGGTCTTAGTTCTGAAGATTTAACTGGTTTTGAGATTTGGTTAAAGAACCTGTTACAAATCTTTGGTTTTTAAAACATTGGTTCTGACATCCTTGATCTCAGCCTCCAACCCTTGCCCCTAAATTTCCTCTGAACATTAGCCAAAATTTCCCTTTCTGTAGACAGAAGTGCATCTCTCTTCGCTGCCTGAGGGTTTAGAGATTGATATTAAAGAAATCTCCTCTAGGCTCAATATTTGTTTAATCTGGTACCGTCAGTGAGAAGAAAACATCGAGAAAAGTAGGAAGAGTTTCATACTCACAGGGTTGAATCGTGTTCTCTGTTAAGTATTCTGTTACTTTGATTGGAAATTGATTACATTTCATGTGTCCGATTTGATACACTGCTAGTGGAAATTGATACATTTTCCTGTGTAAGATTTGATTTATTCATGATTGTTTGCGAAATATATTTTTCACTTTTTTTATTGGGATTTGCTCAGTGTTATGTTACAAGCAGTTCTACTTTATCTTGAGAATGAAAGTTAGTGATGGATTATAAATACCCGTTTTCCTTAGAACAATACCTCAATAAAACAGCTGATGGAACACTTAAAATCTGATGCCATAACCATACTATATATGAAGTCTGATATTGTTGTGTGGTAAAGCAGAAATGCCAGAAACCATCCCCAAGAGTAATAAATTCTACAAAAATGTTTTCTGGACATTCATTTTTCACAAATCACATGAAAAGTTGTAGTTAACTCGGTTGAGTATATAGTTTTTTTGAACAAGTAGTTGAGTGTCTAAATAATGTAGATCACATTGAAAATTGTAACATAACCACAATTTTGATTGTGAATTGATTATTTACTCAATTAATCATTGTTTTTTGAGACAAGCAGTTGGGTATCTAAATAATGTAGATCACATTGAAAATTGTAACATAACCACAATTTTAATTTTGAATTGATTATTTACTCAATTGAATTAATCATTGTTTAACCAGATGTCTTAGGTGTAGAAACATTTGGTTCAAGTGGTTAATGAGCTTCATTTACGGAAAACTCTTGGTCAGATTATACTTACTTAAGCCAAACTCCAGATTAACAAGGTCCATTTTTCTTGAGAACCGGAGGGTTAACATCAAAAACAAAAAATGGATGTCTAATTATCATTACTCATAATTCTATTCACCAAGTTTGTGAATTAACCGGAAAAACTCAAATTATTGAGAAGTTGATTTCATTAAGTGTTTTGTTCACCGCACATTTCAAAGCACATTCAACACCAATCTAAACACTTATGTGTTTGCCGTTTAAACTTCTTTTTCCTGCTTTGGTTGAAGTTTTCTGTTTTTACTTGGCAATGAATTTATAACTTTAAATTACATGATTTGATGTTGTAATTACTGCAAATTAATTTTACTTTTATACACAGGAAACTACGTCTAATTAGTTGGCGAGAATAAAAAGAAGACAAACCTCATATCGAGGAGCTACTAAAGTATTTCTTTTTTGAGTAGTGATATTTGTACATCCAATTGATGACAACTTTGGTGACAACCTTGCTTTTCTATCTTCTTATTAGTCAAAAACAATGAAGAGAGAAAAAGTAAAAGAGGGAATAAAAATATCATGTGAGTATGAGAGTGAAAGTTGTCCAAAAATTGTCACAAAATGGTTGTACAAATATCATTTCTCTTTAGTAGACTAAATGTTTGGTAACATGATGGTTTGGATAAAATCACAGTCACACTCTGATGTTGTTGAAGCTCCCAATTGTAGCTTTTGCAAAATTTACAATGGATAATGTGATCATGCCAAACATGCAATGAATTGTATGGAACTCAGATTATCTTGGGTTTTTAGATTTGGAAGAATAAAAAGGAGGAAACATAGTTAAAGATGCACGTTCCCATGATCCCCACTAGTATGGATTCTCAATATACATGAGTGGTAGTAAAATTTATTTTATTCATACATAACTTAGGGGGTGTTGGTGATCTTTATACATACATATAATAGACATAATAATAAAATGACGATTTGATTGACCAAAGTTTGGGTTTGAATCCTCTTGAGTAAATAGAGAGGTCCATTTAGATATAGAGATTTAACCCTCGTATTCAATGAGTCAAATACGAGTCAATCTCTCCAAACAGACCTCTCTGTTTGTCTGAAAGGAGTCCATTCCCAACAGTTTATCCAAAATTTACTATGGATTACTTTTTCAATGATATCCGAAAACCTGCTTATCTCATCCATTGGTTGGTTGACAAGTGAAAAGTGCCAAGATTCCCAACAAAAAAAGATTCTCCGTTGTCTGCATCTTCTTTGATTTTGTCTGCAAAAACTTTACTTTCAAAGAATGTCGGTAACAACTGCATCTTCTTTGTTCTCTGTAGAAACATCAGGAATAGCATCAGTATCTGCTGCAGCAAAGGACTCTTCTACACCACCCAAATTGGCACTGTTGCTTTCTTCTTGGCTTTCGTCCACTCTATAATATACCTTTGGAAATTTTCAAATTCAATTAGCAATTCACATTTTGCAATGAAGTGCAAATGAAATTTTTTAACTCATTTTCAAATTCAATTAGCCATTCACATTTTACTATGTCAAACCCAACTTTGACATGACAAATCATCATATTTTTTCTAACTTTTCAGCAAAATTAATTCACATTGTTGCAGAGAAAAAGAAATGGTGAGCTAAACTTTTGCAGTGTTCAAAAATAAACTTTTCTCGCTTGACATTCTTTTGTTATTTAACCAATGTTCTAAAATTCTATTTTAGCTTTTGTTAAAGTGTACAACTAACATACAAAAATTTAAATGAAAAGGGATCAGATCACATACCACACAGGTACGAGGTGGGGAGAGGACCTTGAAGGAATTGGGCCGATTATTGAAGTTTGTTTCAGGAACTCCTGGTATGCCTTCTGGGGATGTGAAGTGGTCTGCATCATGCCCCACCTAGGAGTGGAAAATGGTCAGCTTCATATACACGCAAAAATGACGAGGAACGCATATAGTCAAGAGCCATAGAATAATAGTAACTGAGTTGAAGTCTACCACTTACAGGGTAAAATCAGGACAACTTATATGATTTAATTTGCATGTTGGTCCTCCAAAGTTACACATGTTGCCTCATTATTAGATCTCTAAAAATTTCGATCGCCAATTTAATTCTTCAAAAATCTAAAGTCTAAACTGTGGTAATCAAATTTTTGGAGGCTAATGCAGCATTGGGGACGACAACTATAACTTTGAAGGACGGACTTGAGGGACTATGCTTATAATCTAATACCAGAAAGATCAGGGCTCCTTACTCTTCCATGTCCTCCAAATTCTCGAGCATCACTATCCAGTGCAACTCTGTATTTCCCAGGCAAGTCACACCCAATTTTATACCTGTATGTTCAATGTTTCATCAAAATCATGTGTGTTTACTAGTTACTATTACAGAAATGTTATATAAAAACTTCACGTAAAACCAAACACACAACCCGACACAAATAAATTACCCGCACACAAAAGAAAGTTTAACACATTGCATACCCTTTGTATGTATTCTCTGGATGAAAATTGAACACAAACACCAGATCACCACGTTCAAAGACTATAACCTATAAAAGAAAAAACATAAGCATTTAATTATAGCACAGAGTTATGCTTGAAATCAACTAGGAGTAGACAATGGCTTGTTCATTCATTTTTAAGAAAAGCCTTCCTCATACACCAGTGTATATATACTAGGATGTAGTCTATTTTAATCTGTCTTGGTATAAGAAAATCTGAAAATCTCTGAATTGTCTGGTAGTAAAAAATGTCACATTAGGAATGAGCGTAGTACAATCATTTGGGGGCATACTTACCTTGTCTTCATTGTTAGTGCTGCTCACAATCTGTTTTGTTGATGCAAGGAATGAGAATTTATCATCAAGCATATTCATTGCTCTGTCAAATGCATTCATGAACTGCACAAGTTCCAAAAACAGAAATACAACATTTATCTTAATGGCAAGCAATAAATTGCAAGAATGCATGAGAATACAAAGAGTTCTGTAGAAGGGGAAACAAGGAACTAAAATACAAAGAGTTCTGCAGAAGGGGAAACAAGGAACTAAACAAATTAAGGCCACAGAGTTGAATTATGTACCACTCAGAAATAAGCAAAATGACAATTGCCATTTCACACAGTATTCTATTCTGAGGATAATGGAGATCATAAATAATTAAACTTGCGGAAAAGTCCCAACCAAGAAATGAAGCCACAAAAGAGATATCAATATTCTGTAACGAACAAATATACATGCACGCACACTACCTTGTATCTCAGGTGATCTGTATCCACAAGATTCCACTGACGCCTGCATTTCTCATAACTCCATCCATTGCCTTCTCTTGGGAAATCAATCCACTCCGGATGGCCAAACTAAAAATGACATTGCGAATATGATTCAACAAATGATAACATGGTCAACAACTATAGCAATGAGAGTGAGATGCTTCAAAATATCCAGAGTATGTGCTTTGAAAGCAAATAATGTATAAATATTCTTCTAGCTAGAAGAAGCAACCCATAAACCTAAAGAGGAAACATTCAGTTGTCCGAAACTTGACATTACATAACACAAAATATGTAAAATGAACCTTGACTACAAGGTGGTAGTTGTAAGTCTTCACACTTCACGGGTATGCAGCCTACCTAGTTCCGAGGCCTGTGAAATCATAAGATATACTCTCTTTCAACCTCTCCTCCTATTTATCAGCAATATGCTGGAACTATAGCAGCTAACAATCTAATCAACTAAATACCTCTGCCACTAGTAGAGTAACAGTCACTAACAGACACCAAACTAATAAACACCCAACACATTGTCGTGCAAGCACCACCTCTAGCAAATCCATTTTTCATCAGCAAGTTGCATTTTATTCAATAAGATAAATATCAGGTGAATCATACAGTAACAGGGAGCAACGGTTTTTTGGGTACAAGAGTAAATCAGTATGCATACCTCATTGCCCATAAAATTAAGGTAGCCCTCTCCACCTAATGCCATGGTTAAGAAGTGTATAATCTGAAAAAGATTAAGATAGCAATGACTACAAGGCAATAAAAACTACAGGTCTCATTAGCAGCTTCACAATTCAATTTATGATTTTGTACATGTATGTAGTCCAGAATATTTAATGGTCTGATAAAAACCTTGTGAAGAGCAATCCCTCGGTCAATAGTAGGAGAAGCATCAGTCAAACAAGACATGCTAGAATACATTTCTTCATCCATTAGTAAAAATGCAATAGTCTTGTCCCCAACAATGGACTGCCCAAGAGAAAAACTATAAGACGTTGACAGTGCAGGCAGGCAAAAACAATTCAAAAACAATTTCTTGATTGCATGTCACCTCTAGTTTCCATCATTTTTCTGTTCACAAATTTAACCAAAACTAAATTCTATATTATTTCCAACACAAAGGCATCACAAATACTCAACACAAAATGACAAAGATCATACTTGGTCGTGGCTTTCAGCATAAGCGACACATTTCTCAGTGTATCTCCTATTTGTCAAATTCGAAGAAATCTCCTTCATTGACCATTCATAGTCTTTCTTGTTCTTCACGTAGTCAATCCACTTATCAGGGATAGCCATGGCTAGTCGATAGTCAAAACCAATTCCCGCCTCAAAAACTGGTCGGCCGAGTCCAGGCATGCCAGAAACATCTTCAGCAATGACAGTTGCATCTGGCAAAATATTATGGACCAGACAGTTGGCCAGCATCAAATAGACAACAGCATCCACATCAGTTGATTCACTAAAATATTCATTATAATCCCCTGTAAATGCCATGTTGATTCCATGATGATGATACAGCATTGACGTTACTCCATCAAATCGAAATCCATCAAATTTGAACTCATCAAGCCACCACCTTAAATTAGATAAAAGGAAACGAAGAACTTCCCAGTTGGCATAGTTAAAAAGTCTACTATCCCATAATTTGTGGTAGCCTCTACCCCCGGTGTGAAAGTAAGATTCTTGTGAACTTTGGCCCACATCAAAGCCATTGAGTCCATCGGTAATATTATTACTAGCATGACTATGGACAACATCCATCAAAACATGCAAACCTAGGCTATGGGCCTTATCTATCAGATATTTAAGATCTTCGGGGGTTCCAGATCTACTACTCACAGCAAAGAAGTTTGTTACATGATATCCAAATGATGCATAATAGGAATGCTCCATCACAGCCATCAGCTGCACTGTATTATAGTTATTTTCCTGAATACGTGGCAAAATATCATCTGCGAATTCTCTGTAAGAGTTTATGCGGGGTTCAGAGCTACTCATTCCCACATGAGCTTCATATATCCGTGGAGCTTTGGGCTTCGGTGGACGGGGATATTTAAACTCATACCTGCAGAACAAAAAAGAGGATGCACAAACATCTGAGATAATTTCATCCAAACTTGATCAAGACTGGAGTGAAAAGAACATTGGTACCAAGTAGATTACAAAACGCATGATAATCTGGACATGGTTAACTTATTTGCAACAGCTACATATAACGAAGTTGATATTTTCCTAGAAAACTAAACCCAGAACAACAAGTTTCTTGTTTATGATCAGAGAGAAAAAGAAATAAAATATGACTGCATGTGGTGGAACTCATGATAAAACACATTTGAAATCATTGTTTGTTGATTCATCAATCATAATTTGAATAAACAATTTTAAATAACTATATTTGATTGGATCTTGACATAATTCACTAGCAATCGAATTTAATTCATTTGATAAGAAATCATACTTCACGTCATATTTGCATTTCATGTATGACTCAAAGATGAAGGTTCATTTATAATTCAACTGAAATAGTCATGTATATTTTGATCCAAACTTTATAACCAATTAATTCAATTAAATAATTTTTTTGAAATGAGTTCAAGTTATTCCTAAAAACAAATAAATTTTCAAAACTTTCAGAAGTTATTTGCGTGATTTAAAAGTCAGCTAATATGTGGCATACATTAGAGTCCCTTTTAGCATTGATATTTCAAATGCAATGTCTTTTTTTACTGAAGATGACAATTCAACAGACATTCTACATATGTAAATAATGGGACCTTTCTGAAAGTGGTGGATCCCAGTAGACACCGTCGTAGGGTGCGGCAAATCTGGAAGGATCGACAGTGGCATATTTAATCCAAGCGGGGATGCGATCAACCCAAAATCCATCGCTATGTTTGAACCTAAACTTCACTCTTGAATTGTGAGGTATAACTGGGTTTCCATCAGCATCAGGGATCTTAATGCTCCATACACCAAACTGGTCTTTTTCCATGTGATGGTTGGAACCATCCCATCCATTAAAATCCCCAATAATTTGTGCTTCTCTTCATTGAAAAGATTCAAAATCAGAAAGGAAAAGAAAAGATAGTTAAACAGTGACAAATGAAGTTGACTAACTTGTATCCTTTGAGATAACTTACTGAGCAGCAGGTGCCCACTCACGGTACACAATGCCATCTTCTTCTCTGTTAAATCCAAATTTCAGATAACCTAAGATGTGGGAAATAAAATTATAAGGAAACATTATATTAAAGATGTAACTAAAATTAATCCAACAAATTAGTAAGGTGTTTTAATAGAAATCAACCCAGTTGACAGACAAATGACTTTGTTTTCAAGAGGCTGATGTGTCCAAAAACATAATTGATCATGTAGTATGATTATCCTAAGTTGACTTGTGCATGCCAGATAATGTAATATGATTATCAAACAAAGACACGGCCAAGTACTAGTTGAGGAATATTTCATCATTATTGGTTTATCATGGACATATAATTTGCAGTTATGACCAAAACCTTCGCAGTTGTCTAATCTAGTATGCATATTTATATATAAGAAATGAAACAATGCCAATTGTCAACAATTATAATCACCTTTTGCAAATTCCTCAAGACCTCCTTCATAATCTTCAATGAGCTTTTTCTGATCTAGATACTTCTTCAGTCTATATTTGAAGTGATCTTTGAATGGTTTTAGGGATGAATCGACATCCAAGAGGCCTATGTTTTCAAAGTCTTCTTCAACTGATGACATTGTTGACTTGTCATCTGTCATAACGGCTACACCCTTGAAACCAGAACTGACCTAATAGTGGGAAAGCACACTGACACAACTTATTCACATGCAGCATATTTACATATAAAAACTATCATTTTTCTTTTAAACATGCAGCAAACTAGTAAGACTATAGTCAAAATGTTTCATATTATTTTCATTAATTTCCTTCGATCATTTGCTAGAGAGGAAATCTGTTAGCAGCAGGATCGAACCCTGAACCTGCAGTGTCCCAATCCATACCACCACGCTAGCCCCTTGGGGACCAGATACTCAAAGTTTGTTAACAAAATAAAAAATTAAGTCAATGGCATATTCAAAAGAAATCAAACATTGTAAGATATACCTTCTGATATATTGATCCAAAATGGAACACCTTACATCCATTATTTGGATTCTGATAGACAAGTGCCAGTTGTACCGGCTTTTGCGTGACAAGATGCTGCTTATTTGTTGAGGTCTGCCAAAAGAAAGGAATGAAAGTAAGTAACTATACAGATCCAAATTATAAGCACAAATGTTTGTTTGAGTTTTACTCTACGTGTTTGTGGCAAGTAAAATTAAGCTCGGAACCTCTTATAAAAAAAAATAAAAAAAATAAAAAAAAAAAAAAAACTGAAATATTACGTGGTGAGTGGTGGAAGCAATGTTGAAGGAGGAAGAAATGAGAGGATTAAAAGCGAAAGAGGAAACCATCTGAGATGAAGGAAGGTTCAGGTTGAAGCAGTGTCGTTCATGAGTGTTGAAGAATGGAATGGAGGGTTTAAGAAGCTATTATTTGATTTGATCATTGTCGTGTGAATTATTAATCGTAATCGTCCTTTTCAATGGTAGAAGAGTACAAAGAAGAAACAGAGTAAAGTGAAGTACTAGTAAAGGATATTCTTCTCCACTTGAAGAAGTAAGCAAGCAAGCAACGGCGCACGAATCTCCATCTGTTCCAATTGTACACCCCCACCCCCCTCTTCTACTTCTTCTCACAGCCGTTCCATTTTTTATTTTATTTTAAACTTTTTTGTCTTAACTCTGCCATTAGGAGAAGGGACTAAAATTGATAAGAATAGAAGAAATTCTATATATAAAATTGTAACATTATTAAAAAATTTATGTGCAAATTAAGAAAACAATTCTAATGGAAAAATAATTGTTTGTTATGAGAGAGAATATAAATTGTTTGTTACTATTGTAATCAAATTTATTGAAAAGATAAAATATGTTTTAAAAAAATAAGAATTTATTGGTGGATTAAAATGATAGAGTAATAGAAAAAGAGTTCAAAGAATGCACTTTCTTAATTTATTTTTTTATTAAAGAGCACTTTCTTAATTTTATGTTACTATTCTAAAACGACAGTTAAATAAAAGTATAAGAGTATAAGTTATAAAATAAAATAAATTATTCATTCTTGAGTTGTATTGTAAGGCATTTTGTGCGGTCTTGCCATAGTATGAAGGTTTGAGGAAAAATACCTATAAAATAACAAATTGAATCATGTCTTTCAATCACTTTCTTTTTCTTCCTCATTTCATATTTTTTGTCTATCTCACCCATAATCTTCTTTCCTTATTTTTTTTCCCATTGCGATCAATTTCAATCTCATTATACCATGATCATAGTAAATTGGGATTAGCGAATAAGATGTACTCTCAACTAGAACAAATGTTCTTTGATAAAAATTGCTCTTTACATTTCATAAAATGTTATCCCACATCTCAAAATGACCAAAATACTCTCATCGGCAGTTAATAGTCCTACGCTCCTAAACTAAATGTTAAGGAGTGGACGGTCGTTAACTACTATTGGTACACTGAAGGTCATTTTGAGATGTGCGAGAGCAATTTTGTTGGTAAAATTAGCAACCTTCTCCATTTATAGTTTTTTTTTTTTTTTTTAAACATCAAAATGGAATATATAAACATAGGCAGTGGAACCATTTCAGCACAAGATGTACTGGACGGCCACCCCTTAAAAAGAAGAGTCAAACAATATTTACAAAAATTACGGTCAGTCGATACCCAGACATAACATAGGGTCCGACCACCACAACTGAGTGCCATGCACAAACAAGGCATTATTAGCCTGTAACCACCATAAAGAATGGAATTTAATCTTTTCTAATAATTAATCAATGGTAGTTTGGATATTATTAAATATTCTATTGTTACGTTCATTCCAAACTACCCATACACAAAGTAACCACAGCAGCTGAAGAAAGGATATGCGCTTCCTCGAGTGACCTGTACAATGAATGAATTGAAGGAAATGGTCACAGATATCAATAGAGTCAACACTAGAAACACCAATCCACGACCGGATTTGCCCCCATAAAGGGCCGAAGCTATCACAAAGAAGAAACAGATGTGACGCTGATTCGTCGTGACCGCAACCTGCTACACACCCAGCTAACTCGGCATTGAGCAGACCTCTTCTGACAAGATTTGTCCTGGTTGGCAACCTGTCCCGCAGCAACCGCCATGCAAAAATGGATACCTTCAGAGGAACCTGCTTATGCCAAACAAGATCATACGTTCCACCCACTGGAGGGTCGTTTGGAGTAGTCAAAATTTGATAAACGCCACTCACAGTGTAACCCCCTTGGATGTCTGGGTTCCACTGCCACCTGTCAGAAATGTCAGTCTGCAAAACAAAAGCATTAAGAATATGTCTACACTCATCCCACGCCCATAACCTCCTCCTCCAACTCCAAGGCTCCCCCCTTCTTCCCACTCTAGAGAAAACATTTCAGCCACCGTACACAACCTATTATTTGTTAAATCAAAAAGGCAACTAAACCTTGTGCGTAATGGCACATCTCCCAACCACCTATCATGCCAAAACAAAGTACTAGTTCCGTCCCCCACCCTTTTCGACACCCTCTCTGCAAACCAACCCCCATCCGTGTCTCCTACTCCATCCCTAATCTTCGCTATCTCCCTCCACTAAAAAGAATCACTCCGGCCCCCTACCACCAACCTCCCAGCCTCCTCACCATACCGCGCCACCAACACCTTATACCAGAACCCCTCTCTATCCACCAACATCCTCCAACACCATTTTCCTAATAAAGCATAATTAAACTCCCTTAATTCCCTTAATTTCATGTTATCCTCACTCCCTCCCCAAAATTTTTTATTAAAAATAGATTCAATGATAGAGATTATACCTGACGGAGCTTTGAAGAAGGAAAGAGCATAGACAAGAAGCGAGGTCAAGACAGACTTTAAAAGGACCAACCGACCACCATAGGATAGAAAGCGACTCTGCCACCCCGACAATCTGGACTTAATTGTATGCAACACAGGATCCCAGAATGCTAACCGATTCGGATTACCACCAATAGAAAGACCCAGATACAAAAAAGGAATCTTGCCCACCTTACAGTTTAAAATTGAGGCCGCCTCATTCAACCAAGACTCCGCAATATTAATACCAACCAACATGCTTTTATTAAAATTTACCTTCAGCCCTGACATTTCCGCAAACAAAGTTAACACTGCTTGCAAAGCACGCACATTGGCCCAACTTTTTGTACCCAATAACAATGAATCGTCCGCAAATTGTAAGTGAGACACAACGGTCGAGTTAGAAGTACCAACCATGTATCCTGTAAACAAATTATTCCTCATCACCGAATTCATCATAACATTCAACCCCTCGGCTGCTAGCATAAACAAAAATGGAGACAAAGGGTCCCCTTGACGAAGGCCCCTTTCCAAAGGAAATTCTTCGGTGGGCTTTGTATTGGACCTTATGATTTGAACACGTAAATTTAGATTTTATTTTTTCACCCTGCTAATTTCTCACGCACCTCCAAATTTTCCATTTTGCCCACCTTTGAATTATATAATCTAAAAATACCATGATTACACCTGAAAAATACCATGATTCCTGTAAAAAAAATATAACCTAAAAATACATAATATTAGTTCATATAATAAAATACAATATGTGTCAAAATCTCTATCAAACCAATTTTAAAGACCAATTACAGTTCATAAGTTACCGCGGTCTAAATTATATAATTCAAACTCATAACATACATTTTAAACCTGAAGCTATAGACTTAAGTGCAAACATGATTCGACTCTTTTATATAGGAAGTACATCAACTTTTTTATTACTTCACTTATATTTTTTCATAAATATTTTTTCTTAATTTTAACTAATTACCACACACATACATGTGTGTATGGTATTTATTAATTATTCAGTTCAACTAGTTGAACCTTGATTTAAAAGTCTCATCGATTCTATCTCTAGTATGATTTTTAAAATATTAATCCGAGCTAAAATAAAAAATCAAGAAAACAAGATCGAGGGAAAATTACCAAGTGCTCAGAGAAAAGGCTAAGCAATTTAGCCACATAGAGTTCAACTTGAAAACAGGGCAAAATTGTTAACGCGTCATCATATGAATTTCACATATATGTTTGCTGCCAATATCTGAAATACGAACAAAATTAAATGCATGTGTAAAACTTTCTTACATTGACAACATATGCAAATTAAACTCTTGTATTTATTTAATGTTTTTTTAATCTTATCTTATTTATTTAATGTTTTAAAAGTTTAAACATTTATTTTTTAAATTCGACTTTTAGCTCCTTAACCCATGGTATTGAGGCACAAGTAACATAAGTTACACATCAGTTACATTAAAAAGAAAAAAACACACATCAGTATAAAAAAAGGTGACAACTAGAGTACCATGGAAGAATGGTGGGTAATTTACCCCAACCAATACACATTAGCTACATAAGTATATTTTTAAGTGGTATCCATGAACTATCTTGATCCCACCAACAAATTGCTCATTTTCATTGGTTGGTGGATAAATTATCCACCATTCTTCAAAGGTAATCTAGAAAAAACCATAAAAGAAATGAAAAAAAAGACATAAGTTACACATGGTGTGAACAAAAAGGTTCCACTATTTGTGCCTAGCTCGCGCGTGTGGCTGTGGCCAACCTCTTGTGTATTTCTGTTTCTGTTATTTTGGAGTCATCACAGATTTTTCGATAAAACTACGTGACGACAAGATGGAATAATGGAGTGAGTAAGATAGCAATGTACTACATGGTTCAATCATATCCACTTACACTGCCTTTGGAATCTCTCTCTCATCATAGTGTTCATACGGAAAAAAGGTCAAAAAACGGCTTTGGACAATACTAGTTACTATATGCTGTTCGGAGACTTGACCAAAAAAAAATTAGTTTGGAGAAACATGGAAATGTTTTCTTTTTTCCTTTAAAAAAAAGTTTTAATTTTATCATAAAATCAAAAGAAATTAAAAAAGTTTTATCATTAAGTAGTGTGAAATCCTCGCCGAGTTAATTTCAACTTTCATTTTTAGTTTTCAAGGTTAAATCAAAAGATAAAATTGAAAAGGAAATTAAAAAAATCTCAAAAAGAAAGTTCATGCCGTCCTTATATCCTTAAGTTTCTGGGAAGCGTGAATCAAGAGTTCATGGTCGAAATAAGCATCAAGTTTGGCCATGAAATCAACATTTCGATTACCTTCACGAAGAGTGAGTGAACAGTTCTGAATTGACAATTTGGATTTAATTTGTAGACATCAATAGTGTATTTTTTTTTACACAAGCAACAAATCAAACTACATCGTAGTGTTACTTTTTTAGGTAGTTCATAAAATATATCTACAAATATCTATTTGAAACGATAAGTTTAACATCTCAATGCATGAATGTTGTTCGTCTATTTGACGTGATTTGATTGGATGTACATAAGTTTTATACATCAATGTAAGGATGTCGTTGAAGAATCTAATGCTCAGCCATAGATCAATATATACAAATCATAACATAGAATTAGTAGCAAAAAAGAATAAGGAATTATGTACCTTATATAATTGGCCATTAAGAATATGTTAGAGAAACCATGTAGAAAAAGATGTTAGGGTTGAGAGAGTCTTCTCTCCCTTCATGATGCCTATAATGAAAGTGCGTTGGCAGTTATCTGACTTGATGGGATAGTCGGTATATAAAAACATGAGTAGAGAAAGAGACCTCTCAATAGGTTTATTTTGAGAAACGGTCTAACCCATCATAGTTTATTTCAACTTACAATCCATTAATAATTATCTTTTTTATTTAGTACAATATTATAATTAAAATTAATAGTTGATATAATAGTATATTATTTTAATTATTGACTAAGGTTAATCCATAAATTCCAATAGTTGTTTGATGTGATTTCGACAAAGTCACGGTAGAAAACATGTACTCGGTGTTTTTGCTGTGATAATGTTGTTTGAAGAACAATAAATACAAGTGCCAATCCAAGAAGGAAGTGATACACATGATCTATGATCTTCAACGTGACATCATTTTATTTTTTTTGAGTGGATGAATATAAAGTTATATGATAAACATGAGTAAAAAGAGATATAAAAAAGAGAAACTATAAGTCAAAAATTACCATCTTAAAATTTATATTATATTTAAGATTGTGATTTTTGGCTTGTAATTTATCTTTTTTAAGTGGAAGTATATGTGTTCGGTTGCGTCATGAATCAAAATGTATTTTACTACTGAGGATAACTGTACATTCTAGTGATTTTAAAAGGAATGCATTTAAAAAAATTAGAGAAATGAAGAGAGGTGGTATTTAACAGCGAGGGATTAATTAGGGTGAGCAAAAACATTTGAATTGACCGAACTCATATTAACGTGATCAAGTTTTCAAGTCTACGGATGAAAAACAACAAGTAACAATTGTCCACTGTTTGGTGCATCAAGCGATTTAATTAATATAAGGCTTAAATATGCCGACGATCGAATCTGATAGAGGTTGGAAGATCGTGAGTCTTTTCTGTCTTATTTTAAGTAGTAAAATTTCATTTCTTTCAAAAAAAAAATTATATGCAAACCTTTAAACCCAAGACTCAAGATAAACAGTAATGTTGCAAAGTCAAACTACGTCTTTGTAATGTCATTGATGCAATTTTTCGATGGTGCACTCTTGTTTTTTTTTTAGGTGAGCCATTTTAGCCCCGAATCTATCTCATTTATACTCTTGCTAATTTACTGTTCTTTTATAATGGTTTGAAGGTGACGATATTTGCTTGGCGTCTCATTAGGGATCGATTATCGACGAGATCAAATTTGGCAGCAAGAGGTATCTTACAGTTAGACACTGCTCTTTGTGTCACAGTGTGTGGTTCGATTGAAACATCAGATCATTTATTTCTTTCATGCCCGTTTTTTTGCGGAATTATGGGAGCAACTGCGTCTCTGGATAGGTTGTGTGGGGGTCGACTCCAACATTATTTCTAATCACTTCGTGCAGTTCACTTGTTTGTCAGGTTTTGCCAAAGCTAGGCGATCGTTTATTCAGTTAATCTGGCTTCTGACTACTTGGGTGATTTGGAGTAAGCGTAATAATCGTTTGTTTAAAAATGTTGTAACCTAGGCTCATAGATTGCTTGATAAAATTAAGTTGTTATCGTTAATGTGGTTGAAAGCTAAAAATGTAACTTTTGTTTTAGGAACTCAGATGTGGTGGTCAAATCCTTTGGTTTGTTTGGGCATTGGCTAACCACCGGAGGGTGTTTCTCCTCTTGATATTGTTTCCTTGTATGTTGGTAGTAGTCTTTTAAGCACACATTGTGCTAAGAGATTGCTATTGTTTTTGGTAATATAATTTCATTTTGGTTTGTTAAAAAAAGTAATGAATATCTTAATAAGAAATTTAATTGAAGGACTAGATAGACGATAGAGTAATTTATAGATTCCTTTAATCGAGATTTTTTGGTACATCTTTTTAATCGATTTTAATTGTTTAGCATTCATGAAAAAGTGATAATTGTCTGTTTATTCATTTTCATATTATGGACTTAAAAAAATTGTAAGATTCTTCAATCTTTTCCTTTCACACATTCCCTTCTAGACATCAATAATAGATTCCTTCAAAAAAAAAGACATCAATAATAGGTGGTTCGTCTTTGTATTTTTTTTTTTGTTTGAAAGAGAATACCCCAAACAAAATTATTTCTTTGGAATTTGGATGCAATGCGACTAAGTGTCCCAAGTGTGGACCGCCATATGGGTCTGCGTTTGAATTATGAAGCAGCTTCGAAATAATCGAAATAAAATTTTCATCCATAAAAAATTGGATTAATTTTGTTTTTGGTCCCTATAAATATTTGCAGTTTTATTTTTAGTCCCTTAAAAATAATAAATCATATTTTTTAGTCCCTACAAAATTTTCTGTTAGTGTTTTTAGTCCCTGTTAAATTAAAATTTGTTTAATTATGCTTAAACTTCTAAATTTTTGAAAGATTTTTTACATACATGTTCATAACTCTTATGTAAATTTTTTTAGTTTTTTAACATAATTAAGTATGAATTTTTCTAAAAGTCAAATTTTCAATATTATATTAATGAAAATTTGAACCTAATAATAAAATTTTAAGTTATTTTTTTGCGGAGGAACTTTGTATAATATTCTAAGTAAATATGTGAAAATATGTTACAAATTTAAAAGTTTAAGCACAATTAAGCAAATTTTAATTTTACAAGGACTAAAAGTATGTGTTGGTCCCTGTTAAATTGAAAATTGTATAATTATACTTAAAATTTTATATTTTTAAATGATTTTTAACAGACATATTAAGAACATTATAATAATCTCTTTTATAAAAAATTAGAATTTTTTAACATGTAATGAATTAAATATAATTTTTTAAAAACGCAAAAATTCAAGATAAAACTAACGAAAATTTGGACCTAAAAATAAAATTTTGAGCTAATTTATTGTGGCAGAACCTTTTATAATGTTTTAAACAAGTACGTAAAAAATTATTTAAAAAATTTAAAATTTTAAGCATAATTAAACAAATTTTAATTTAACAGGGACTAAAAATATTAACAGAAAATTTTGTAGAGACTAAAAAGTGTGATTTATTTTTATAAAGACTAAAACAAAACTGCAGATATTTATAAGGACCAAAAACTTAATTAACCCTAAAAAATTAGAGTATATTAATAGTACTGTTTCTGGAGTGTAAAATACTAATGTAAAATTATAAGGCTAGAAAAATAAAAACGTTTAGATTTTTCTTACATTGTAATTGGTGCGTTCCTTTACGTTTTTTTTTTTAGGGGGCGTTCCTTTACTTTTCAACAGCTGAAATGGTTGCAAACCATATAATTTTAGTCGGGCACACCTTTCAAGGGCTTTAGCTTGCGTGTCACGTTAGCAACGGTTCACCACGCCCTCTAACAAATCACTCTGACCATAATTTTTTTGGGAAGAAAACGCCGAAATCCGGATAAGGAAACATGAGTGCATGACGTTCTCAGATAAATTTATTATTTTCTTTTCTTTTAAATGAATAATACAAACTCTTTTTTTCTTTTCTTTTTCTTTTCTTTTAAATGAATAATACAAACTCTTATCTACTACAGCCTACAGGTAGTTTTTGTTTTGTTTTGATCAACCTAAACTTACGCTATAAGTTTAGGGATATGATCAAATTACATCAAAGTGTTAAATTAATGTCAAATTAAATTTGACACGAAATCCTAACCATTAATCTAACATTGATTCGACGTTAGATTAAAATTTCTAAAATAATATTTGCATCATTTGATCAAGCATGTGAGCATTTAATGAATTGTAGAGAGACGTCAGATTAAAGTTGGATTAATGGTTAGGATTTGGTGTCAAATTTAATTTGGCACATTGGTGTCATTTGATCATATCTCACACACACACACACACACACAGATATATATAGGGATAGGATCAAATGACACCATGGTGTCAAATTAAATTTGACACCAAATCATAACCATTAATTCAACTTTAATCCGACGTCTCTCATCAATTCATTAAATGCTCGCATGCTTATCAAATTATCTAATTTTTAATTTTAGAAACAATTTATTCTTTCTTTTATTGATTAATTATTTACCATTTGATTTCTCCCTACAATTTCTTTTTTTTACTAATCTTTGTTCAATCATCTTTGTATTGACTACTCTTTCATTTGTTGGATGGTAGTATTCTTGAGTTTATGCTGCTAATATTCTTGTATCGGATGTTCTAGCATTTGTGTTTTGCTTTCGTTTAGTAGCATAAGTTCTTTTTTATTTTTTGGTGCAATGTGCTCTTTATAAATCAATTTTCTTTAGTTCTTCTAGGAAAAATAAAAATAAAAAAGGTTAATAGGAATAAAAAAAATAAGGATGATAAGCCGTAAAAAAAAGAATGTCAGTGAATAATTTTTGGCAAACAAACTATAATAATACCAATAGAGAATTTTTGGTAAATAATTAATCAAAAAAAAGAAAGAATAAATTGTTTCTAAAATTAAAAATTAGATAATTTGTTAAGCATGTGAGCATTCAATGAATTGATGAGAGACGTCGGATTAAAGTTGAATTAATGGTTATGATTTGGTGTCAAATTTAATTTGACACCTTGGTGTCATTTGATCCTATCCTATAAATTTGACACCAAATCATAGTCATTAATACGGTTTTAATCTAACGGCTCCCATCAATTCATTAAGTGCTCACATGCTTGATCAAGTGATCCATCTTTTATTTTTAGAAATAATTTATTCTTTTTTCTTTTGGTTAATTGCTTTCCAAAAATTCTAATATTCTATATTTTTTTTTTGTGAAGGATTCTACATCGTTTATTCTTAGGGCTCTCTTGCACATGATTTACCCCTATTTCATTACTCCAAAACCTAATTGCCATTTTTTTTGCTACATCACTGTTTTTATGCTTCACTTCCCAAGCTATTCACCGTTACACCTTCCATCTTATCTTTTCCTATACTAGTCGAAAACTTAATTTTGTGGCTGCTGTCCAAAACTTAATTATCGTTTTGCTCATCCTATAACAACCTTATTTCTTTATTGAGTTTATTTCTATTAACTATTTTTTCAAAGAGCCTTAAAAGATTTTTTTTTTAAAGAAGGGCCAGGGATGCTAAAAACATGAACAAAATGAATAATGACTAATTCTCTAATTTAAGTTCTTTTTGCAAATGTTGTGAGTAATTAATCAGAGAAGTTTTGGAAAGGAATTAACCGAAAGAATAAAAAATAAATTATTTCTAAAAATAAAAGATGGATCACTTGATCAAACATGTGAGCACTTAATGAATTGATGGAAGCCGTTAGATTAAGCCCGTATTAATGGCTAGGATTTGGTGTCAAATTTAATTTGACACCTTGGTGTCATTTGATCCTATCCCTATATATATATATATATATATATATATATATATATATTTCTGTTGGGAGGATGACATTTTATTTACTGAGTTTAATGGCCATTGACGGTTCAAAACAACTTTGCATAGACAACATATCAAAATATTTAAAATTACTACATCAATTAATATTTTTAATTTACGTGGTAATTCAAAATATTTTGATCGGTTTTATGCGTAAAGTTATTTTAAACTGTCAACCCACCTCATTAAACTTTATACTGTCTTCCTGATGGTTTGGACAATGTTTTGTATTTTAGTATGGTCATTAGTCTTAGTTTTTTTTTAATCTACAATCAATTTTCAAATTAAATTGAATAAATTAGGAGTGTTTCAGAGAATGATGACATATATGAGTTTGAGTGTTCTATTAGAGGAATTATTAAGAGTGGTTCGTTGGTTTTGCGAGCGTTTGGAAATTTGCATTGCTTTGGTGGCAGAGTTTTCTCGAGTGTGTTTGAAGCTTTACATTGTGCTTAGAAATTGGGGGTTTCAATTAGTGGAACTTGAGGTTGATTTGTAAGTAGTGTGATACCATGCTAAGCAAAAAATAAGGATTAAAAGCGGTGATGAAATTTTTTTGGGACTAAAAATCAAACAAAAATTTTAGAGTGAATAAAAGAAAAAGTTGATATTTTTATAAGAACAAAATATATATTTAACAAAGAAAAAAAGGATAATTCATTCCAACTCATGACGTGGTCATCCGTAATGTCATAAAGAGATTTTATGTTTTTCCGAATTGTCAAATTTAGTCATATATTTAATAAATAGGACAAAGATATAAACAAAATAGAAACTAATAAGAGACATTTAAAAAAATTGCAAAATTTAATAAATAGAAAAATATATAAAAAAGAGAAATTAACAAAAGACATTTAAAAAATTACAAAAAAAGAAAAACGAAAAACAAGGAAAAAGAAGAAGAGAGAAACGATAATTTAAAAAAAGAAAAAAGAAAATAGGAGAGTGCTCGAAAAAAGGGGAGTGTGTGTGTGTTATTTATATATGAGGCGATAAGACTCGCGATTATCGCACGAAATTGTTTTGTCAATTTCTTAATCTCTATCCATTTCTTCTTCTCCACCGTCCTCATCCTTTCTCTCTACCATTACCAACCATGGATCCATACAAGGTATACAACAATACTTCAATCTTTTTTCATTGCTTTCTGTCTCTGATTTTATGATTCATTCATTCAATTTTCTTTTTTGTTCATTCTATAGGTTTTTTAATTTATTTATCGAAGCAATTTTTATTGTCTCGTTCAAGTGTTAATTTTGTTAATTTCGTTACAGCACCGTCCGTCCAGCGCTTACAATTCTCCTTTCTGGACTACAAATTCTGGCGCACCTGTTTGGAATAACAACTCATCCCTAACCGTTGGATCCAGAGGTATATCTAATTAATCAACAACTTATCCAACCATCTTTCATTTAATCCTTTTTTTTTATTTTTTATTTATCTTATTTGATGAAATTGTTTAACTATATCTTTAAATTATTCTTTTAACATAATTTGATTTCTTGCCAGCAAAGTTTAATCACCGTTAAATTATATGATTTCACGGCTCTTTGATTTTCCAGTTTAATATTATGACATCCATGCATGTGATTAAGGCGCTTCAAGCACTTATCAAATACGCGCTTATACTATAAGGCCATGTTTGGATAAACAACTTATCAACTACTTATTATATAAGTTCTTGTGTGTAAGTTATTTTTATAATAATAAAAGATGAAATTAAATTAAATCGCTTTCATATAAGTTATAAATTATTAACAACGATTTAGAGATCATTGAGTTGGTATATGATAGAATATTACGGTGCCGTTTGATCCATATAGCCGACCCCACATAGTGGGATAAGGCTTGATTGGTTGTTTTTGTAGTTATAAGTTGTTTTCATAAACTATAATAACCGAGAGTTTATGAAAATAAGCTGAAAACAGCTCATGAACATGTTATCAGCTGTTTTCATAAGTTCTCTTAAACAGTTTCACATGTACGATAATCTCAACTAAGCCTATACAAACAGGCCCAACTGTTTTTTGATATAACTGAAGCTATAATGTGAGAAAACTCGTTTTCTAAACTTTGTATAAGCTATTTTTATTTTATTATGAGCAGCTTATGGAAATAAGCTAAAAACCAGTTATGACACATCATAACTTTTTTGTACGCTCTTACAAAAACTTAGACTAGTGTTTATATCATAAAAAGTCAAAGTAAACCCTCCTGATTGCTCCATGTGTGCTAACAGTGCTGTATGGTCCAATTTTTATATAAAACCACACTACATTTAGTTGAGTGTCGTGGACTTTGATTTTCGTAATTAGTTATCACCCTTGGTAATTACAACTTGGAGAATATTCTCCATCTGTCTGTTGTAAAGTTGAGGGTTAATTTGGACAAATAATAAAGTATCATGTAAGCAGAAATTATATATTATTTTACCCCTTTTGGCAGGTCCAATTCTCTTGGAAGATTATCATCTTGTGGAAAAGCTTGCCCAATTTGATAGGGAACGGATCCCAGAACGTGTTGTCCATGCCAGGGGAGCAAGTGCAAAGGGTTTCTTTGAAGTCACACATGATATTTCGCACCTGACTTGTGCAGATTTCCTACGAGCTCCTGGAGTTCAGACACCCGTCATTGTGCGTTTCTCCACTGTCATTCATGAACGTGGTAGCCCTGAAACCTTGAGAGACCCTCGAGGTTTTGCTGTGAAATTTTACACCAGAGAGGTAGAAATTAATGAATATATAGCATCATTTTATATCTCCATATCTTCTAGTGACTAAATACAGTTACTGTAGCAGTTCGAATTTTGTTCACATGTTCTTTTTAAGCAACTCCAGTTTAGTTGGTAAAATGCTGATAATAGTTTCAACACGATCATACAAGCAAAAGATGCATAATGTGATTTAACCCCATATGTAGCATTTAATTAAACAATCTGGTCTAGTGATTTGATTATTCGATTACCTGAAAAAATTGAAGACATGCATTGTTGGTTTGAGTCCAGCATTGTCTAAATCCTTTGTACTTTGAAATTTCAAGCTAGAGATAAAGATTATGTAGCATAATTAAAAATTATCTTCCAGTGACTAAATATAATTACAGTATTAGTTTAAAATTGCGTCATTTATGAATGTAGTTGCAGTTGTAACCAGGATGCTAGTGTATTTGCTTAAATGCTGACAATAATTGTTTTAGAAGAGGTGATATGGAACAGTTGGAGTCTTGTACCATAAATTATTCTTATCTTTACCTTCTGAACACAGGGTAACTTTGACCTTGTTGGAAACAACTTTCCTGTCTTCTTCGTTCACGACGGGATGAATTTTCCAGATATGGTCCATGCTCTTAAACCCAACCCCAAGTCCCACATTCAGGAGAATTGGAGAATCCTTGACTTCTTTTCTCACTTTCCAGAAAGCCTTCACATGTTCTCCTTCCTATTTGATGATGTGGGTGTCCCACAAGATTATAGGCACATGGATGGTTTTGGAGTTAACACATATTCCCTGATCAACAAGGCTGGGAAAGCAGTGTACGTGAAATTTCACTGGAAGCCCACATGTGGTGTGAAGTGTCTGTTGGAGGAAGAGGCCATTAAGGTGGGAGGAGCCAACCACAGCCATGCTACTCAAGACCTGTATGATTCAATTGCTGCTGGTAACTATCCTGAGTGGAAACTGTTTGTTCAAACAATAGATCCTGCTCACGAAGACAAATTTGATTTTGACCCACTTGATGTAACTAAGACTTGGCCTGAGGACATTATACCCCTTCAGCCCGTAGGTCGCCTGGTCTTGAACAAGAACATAGACAATTTCTTTGCTGAGAATGAACAACTTGCATTTTGTCCTGCCATTATTGTGCCTGGTGTATATTACTCGGATGATAAGATGCTTCAAACCAGGATTTTCTCTTATGCTGATTCACAGAGGCACAGGCTTGGGCCAAACTATCTGCAACTTCCTGCTAATGCTCCCAAGTGTGCTCACCACAACAATCACCATGAGGGTTTCATGAATTTCATTCACAGGGATGAAGAGGTAATTTAATGTTTCATTTATCTATTAATATTCTGCTTTTTCATCTTTAGTGCAAGAAGCCGATTGCCATGATAAACTAAATGTGATATTGCATCTTATTCTTTAGTTATATACAGTCTTTTCTCATGACTTGAGCTCTGCCATTTTATAGGTCAATTACTTCCCTTCAAGGCATGATCCTGTTCGTCATGCAGAAAAGGTTCCCATTCCTACTGCTAATTTCTCTGCATGCCGTGAAAAGGTTAGTTTCCATAAATTGCTTAATATGAAAATATGATATGTGTTGTGAACTTGTGAGTGAATCCATCAGCCGTGATTTTTACGATTGATTGCATTACCTTATTTAATTTATTTATTTATTTTTGTCTAAGAAACCACACATTTTAGAAACAACAAATCTATGATCTTTCGTTGGATACAGTATGAAAATTGTTCTGACAAAGAAGCAGAGAAATAGGTCTACTACCTTGGTTAAATATTAAGTTGGTGCAAATTAATTTGAAGTTTAGGTAGCACTTATTTTTAGCAGTACTTTTACATAAATTGATAATTATTGTTTTATAAAATAAATGACGAGTGAGGATCAATTAAATAGTGTCAGTGAAGCTGTTTAAACAATACCTGTATTGGGGAAGAATGTATGAACAATTTTACTTCTTAATGCAGTGCAATATTCCAAAGCAGAACAACTTCAAGCAGCCTGGAGAGCGATACCGATCTTGGGCACCCGACAGGTTCCTGTTACAAAATACTGATATGATCAACATGAATTGTGTTTGGCGATGTCTAATATTTGGTTTTCTTTGCCATAATCTTTTCAGGCAAGATAGATTTCTCCGCAGATGGGTGGATGCTTTATCCGATCCACGCGTCACCCATGAAATCCGCAGCATCTGGATCTCATACTGGTCTCAGGTGAGATTTAGACATGCTAATTTATCAAACTAGAAACTTCAGAGCAGTCAAGTGCAAATGCATCCCTACTTATTTGCTCATATGCTCTTTGTTGGTTTTACTATGCAGGCTGATCGTTCTCTTGGACAAAAGATTGCATCTCATCTGAACATGAGGCCTAGCATTTAAGGTTGTTGCGAAACATTGAATTATCGCCAGAGTTGCAGATGTTGAAATTGTATGATAAAGGATGTTTGTTTGGATAATTTAAAGGACTCTTATTTTTCTTGCAATATTATATCGTGAATGTATACAATAAACTCCATGTACGTGACTCGTTGAGCTGTTACAATAAATGTCGTTTGTATTATTTAGCTTCTTGAGCTCTTTTCTTGTTGCTGCTGTTGTATGCTTCTATTGAAGTTTGAACTGTTGTTTAATCGCCGTAAACCAAATTGATTGCGTTGATACGTGTTATTTGGTTAGGAGGAAAGTAACGACTACATCTGACGTTATATTAGGAGGAAAGTAAGGACTACATCTGACGTTTTTGGCGTCTCCTACAAGTTCCTAGCATTACTTGTTCTAAGCAACAATCAATATGTTGTTGGGTAATCCTGGTAATGTTAAAGGATTTTATTTGTTCTCTGTTGTAGATGATGCATGGTACACAAATAGAAGATTGATATCAGAAGTCTGTTTGTTTCTGCATCCGAAACACTTCAATTGCACATCCAAAATAAAGTTACAAGCAATCGTACATCTGCACAGTTTCCACCGTGCTTTCAAACATTAACTAAACTATTTTGCCGTCGAACGTAGTACCCTTTAAAAATAGCTAGAAGAAAAGTTAAACTAAAAACCCTATACTAAAAGATAAAAAGTGTTTGCATTGAAAGAACAAATACTATAGTGCAATTCAACATTGGGGATGAAGTGTTTGCATGGAAGTACTTAGATTTGGCTTGTGACTGACCCTATCCAATTTCTACTTCCAACAAATATTGCTACTCCAACTAAACCATGAGCAAGAGCATTTTGTTCTCCCCTAATACATTTGACAGCAATGTTTTGAAATAGTCCAATAAACTTGATTGCTCCATAAAGACACTATACAACAACTTCAACGTCACACTCAATAACCAAATCGTTCAGCTGCTGATCTAGAGCCATTGCAAATGCTGGTGTGATAGCCAGTTGATCAAGTTTATCTGCTCATCTTGTTAGCGGTGTATCCAATATCAAAAGCATCCACATTAATATTATCATTTCTGAACCCACTTGGGTTGTCCTGATGGCATTGGCTTGGGACCCGGGAGTGTGCCCCTTCTTGAGGTCTCATGTTCGATTCGTGTCAATTTAAATGGACCAATTTAGCTCCTTCAATTTTTTATTTTTTTTTTTTTTTTTTTTATCATTTATGCTGTTGGAGGTTTCCATCTAAGTTGATATGTAGCAGAGTTTTTATTTTTTATATTAGTCATCTTTACTTGCATGGTTGTATTATAATGTTATTCAATAAACACAGAAGCTGATCCCGTCACCTGAATTGAGTTTAATTTTGTATTTCCGTATAATGATATGAAGGCGAATATGTTTTCTTTTTTAAATAAGCAATGTTAGTAAGTAAGATTTGTTAACTCTTTGTACATCATCTTTTGGGAGTTTTGGCCTAATCCTCTCCTTTGTTCTCTTTCTTTTTATATATATTTTGGGGTGGTTTAACTCTTTGCTACCACCTTTTTGATAAATAAAAAAGTTGGTATTAGATTAATATTTTTCTCCTTAATTTAAATTTGAATCCAAGATCTCAAGCTCAATTAATCTTTAGTTCAAACCAGTGAAGGCAATATGTTGTTAACAATCTAAATATCTAAGCAATTTTTTATTTTATTTTATAGTATTAAATAAAAGCCCCGAAATTTGCTTAAATTTTATTGGTTTCCTTTTCCCTTTCTTACCACCTCCCTTATCCACCCCATTCCGTTGGTGCGGTATAGACATGTCCTTGTTGATGCCATGGTCGATGCTCATGCTAATTAAGGATGCTATCTCTCAGAAGAGTACAGATAAAAAAATAAAGAGAATTCATCTCCTATTTTAGATATGCTTAAATGTGTAACCAAAAAAAAGATATGCTTAAATGACACACAAACCTCTTCCGTTTTGTATGAGATACCAACCTCTCTCATTAATTACACTGAGCTCCCTCCCATCTATTTTGTAAAAAAGAGGGGTGCGTTTAAAATTTAAACATGTCTTTATTAGAGGTGAGTCCAATTTCTTCAGTAAACAAAGTGACGAGAGTCTGCGGTTTAAGTATGTTGAATTTGTGTTTCACTCTAATTTACTCTATTAATTTAAACGAGTGAATATTGTTTATTTTTAAAAAAAAAAAATTGTATCAAACAAAAACACACAACTAATTGTAACATTCGGTTAGTCCTCCGGTGTTACCTAGCCATGCAGCAAAACTATACAAGTTACCGAAAACATAGTAACTTGCCCTGAATGCCGGATACAACCAAAACCGAACACACGTATATATACTTAATTAATTAGAGCAAATAGTCACTTTAGTACTTGATTCTGCAACTCGCTGTTACATAGGTTCCTGACTCAGGATAAATACAAATAAGTCTATGACTCTGCACTTCCCTTAACAATTTTTCCCTGACGTTAAAAAAATCTGTTAAGTGATGATGTGACACATATGAGGTGTCACGGGGACCAAAGTGAAAGTAGAAAATGATTACTTTAGTCCATGAACCAAAAATCAATATCCCCAAATTGAATGTCAAATCCCTAAATCCTTAAATGTCATATAATTATCTTTTTTTATTCAAAATCAATCTTACATTAAACACCAATCTGCTGTTAAGTCTCTGACTGTGAAACACAAAATTTCACCAAAGTCCCTGGCTATTAGGGACCTTTTTGGCTTGAAAGCTGATCTTGATGCAATGATATGTTGGGCTAAAGTTTGGAGTTTTATAGTAGTGTCATAGTGTTGTGGTTCTGTTACCTCTTTCTCCATTTAGCATATAATGACATCAGGATTACGTATATACAGAAATGAATTATGAACGATGTGTTTAATTATAATCCCTGTAAGTATTTTAAAGTCATAGCTTGATTTTTGATGTGTCTTTCAACAACAATATCCAATTTTTGATGGAGAGATTTAAATAACTAATGCATAAATTCACTTACTAAATGACACAAGCTTGAAGTTGCCTGCTGTGATTATTATTATCATAGTTTAAGACATTGTGCATAGACAATGACATTACTAAAATACACAAGCTTGAAGTTGCATGTTGTGATTATTATTACCATAGTTTAAGACGTTGTGCATAGACAACAACATTCGGATTTTTACAAGAAGATGTTGATTCAATAGTATCAAATATCATATTCATACTATTAAGTTACATGAAAGAACTTATGCTTTAGTTGCTTTACCTTCTCATGAAAGAAAAAATTAAAGTAAGAAATTTGATAATAAACTTGGAAACATAAACAACTTATGTTAGATGTAGCACTAGTGCCTACTAACTAGAACAAATTTTGAGTTAGAAATTATGTTAAAAGAAATTCAACACAAATGAATTATCATTTGAATATATCTTGAGCTCTTGATTATTGTATGCTTAGACCTACATGGTAGAGATATGAATTATCATGTGAATATAACAATAATCAAAAGTAATAGATGCTAATGGATCTGCTAATTCATTGTCAGAGACCTAACTGATAGTAAGTATGCACAGTCAGGGACCTTACAACAAGTTGTGTTTAATGGAAGATTAATTTGAACAAAAGAGAGAATTAGATGACATTTAAGATTTGAGATTTAAGGATTTAGGAATTTGATATTCAATTTGGGAATATTGATTTTTGGTTCAGGGGCCAAAGTGACAATTTTCTACTTTCACTTTGGTCCCTGTGACAGCTCATATGCGCCACATCATCACTTAACAAATTTTTTTAACGTCAGAGACTAAAGTGATAACGGAAGTGCAGAGTCATGAACTTATTTGTATTTAATCATGAGTCAGAGACCTATGTGACAGAGAGAGACCAAAGTGCCTATTTGCTCAATTAATTATTATGAATTAATTAAAAATGTTAGTATTCATTATCAATTGATTCATTCCAACGTCATCTTTCCAGCATAAGGATAGAGACATAGCAGCTTTTTAAATTTTGATATTGAGGATTCGTGGGTTGCCGTATGAGACCGAATATTGTCCTTATCAGATTTGTGGTGGAAAATGAATCTCCTTCGTTAATGGCTTCATCACTCTGTGCATCTCTTTGGCGTCAAATGGATTAATCTATTAATTAACAATTAGTATTTGGTTGAGATTGATTCTTATTCTAACCATTTTTAACAAATGGATTGGGAATCTCGATCGGGGCGAGTTTGCTTGCAACTTTTTATTCATAAATAAATAACGGAAACACGACTAGTTGAAAATAACCGCTATTATTATTTCAAATTTTTTGTTGTTTTAATTTGTTTTTACTTATTTCCTTTCAATTCCTTAATTTATTTTTGAGGTTCAAGTTAGTTCAGTTGACTTGATACTAAAAAAATGTCACTTTTTTCCTTGAATTTTACACGATAATTTTTCGTTGATTCATTTGTAAGTTTATTGATATAACTTTTATCGCTACTATAAAAACTTTTTTATAAATGATTTGTAGGTATCTCAATAAATATTGAGTCTTATGACATGCCTTGATCTTGATATGTGTCTTCGGAGTTCAGTTGAAAAAAAATCTTAGGTGTAATCTCATTTCTCTATATGACGCTATATTATATATAAAAAAAAAATTATTGATACCCGGAGATATCCTTAGAAATCCCACCTAAATACCTATTTTTATATGGTAAAGAAACTTGAGTTTGTTAACATTTAGGGGTTAAACATGTTTTTAAGTTGAATTTAAGGGTTAAATATGTTTTTAGTCCCTATAAATATTTAAATTTTTTGTTTTAATCCCTCTAATTTATTTTTATCAACTTTTAGTCCTACAAATTTTTTTCATCATTATTATTTATAAAAAAAATAATTTTAAATAAAAAACTTATATATTCTTAATATTGTGTGTTTCAACGCTGGCAAGGTGATCCTTTGATCGTAGAAATCATGAGTATGGTCAAAATAGTTCTTTTACATATCAACGTTCTAGTTTTAGTATCCCAGTTAGACTCTTCATTCAACCATTAAAATTGTAGATGTAATGGATTAATTTCACATATAATATTTAAGTGAAAAAAAAAAGTTGTTACCCTTAAAAAAAATAGGACGTGTGCAGTCGTCGCCTCGACCTTGCTAAGGACCATCTGTGCAAGCCAACTAAAAGAACATATGCTTATGCACAATTTAAGTTAACCTACTTTTATTTATATGAAAAAGGGTAATTGATTAACTTTTTTAATAGATAAATGTCGGTTTCACTCCGACGCAACTTTATGTCAATTATGCATGCACTATTATAATAAGCAATACGTATAATCCTGCATATACTAGTACTTTTTAATAAATATTTAATGGTTTAAAAGAACATAAATTGTATATTGAATATATATGATTTTTTTAAAATAAAATATTGTAAAAAAGCTGAGATCATTGTACATCTGGTCATTTGAATTGTTTCGACTTCTAGTGCAAGAATGAGTCAATGCGTAAAGGCTAAGCCCCCACCCCACCCTCATGTCATATACATTGACATTTTTATGAAAATGTTAGTTATTATGATTTGAATAAGTGCGAAAGAGAACAACTTATGTGAATAAATTTTATTTTTTGATGATGAATTATTAATCAAATGAATATCTTATACTATGTCAAATATAAAGTTAGATATTTTGTCATTACCCTAAAAAAAGAAAGATATTTTGTCATTAAAATATATTAAAGTTTTTTAGGTTTTTTTTAGATATTGGCTTAATTTGGATTTATACTGCTCTTGAATCTCAGCTACATTCTCTCCAGCATTGTAAGGTATAGCTATAAGTTATATAACCTTTTATTGTATTTTATCTTAATTATTATGTTTATTTTTTTGAATAATTTTATCTTAATTATCTTATCTCCAAGTTAGCACCACCTCAGTCACAAGTCATAAGTCATAACCCACAACATACACACACAAATACTATACACTATATTTAATATTGATAATTAAGCAGTTTGGTTCCTCTAAAAAAATTAATAGTTTGGATAGTGTTGTATTCTAAATGCTACGTAATCATTTCAGGCACCATATATATATATTCACATTTACAAGTTGATCAATTTGTATATTTTAGAAATATTTTGAAGTCGTACTGTTATTGGTCAATTAGCATAGAATAACTGAAAGTTTTCAACTTACTATATATTATAGTATAAAAAAAGTATGAAATTGAACGTTACAAAATGAAAAATAATTAGTTAAAATTAATGGTGTATATCTTAAAAAATATATTATACATGCTTCTATATAAATATTTCTACACACAATCATTTGCATAATATTATACTATAAATATATAATTAGTAAACATTGTAAATTCTAATTCATAATATATTTTAGGTTGAATTTTATTTAAACCTACTTAATTTAAAAATAAAGTTACTTTGAAAGATTCTTATCCAGTCAAATTTACTTAATTAACCTCGTGGAAAAAATCCTAAAAGATAAATCTCTCAAAAGCGAAAAACACATCTAAATTAAAAATATACTTTTTGCTAGTGGTCGGGGTTTGAAACCCAAACATTATATATATATATATATATTATGTATTGTCTCTGCCAACTGAGCTAAAACAAATTTAAAATACACTTAAATTAACAATGGTTTAAGTCAAGAGTGCATTAATACACAGATTAAAAAATATAGTTAATTTTGCATGGAAAATAAAAGCAATAATATATTTTTCTCTCTCTTATTTCATTTTTAAACCCTAGCCGCTAATATTTTTTCTTGTCTACTAAAGAGGGGTGATTTATGATCAATTTTGATCCAAAATCATTCGTCTAAATGGTTTTCCCTTCTTTTTTAGTCAAATAAGTGATTTCCACATCTTCTTTTGTTTGTTTTTGTGATTTCGTCATCTTTGCACGACCCTTTTTGATTTGATTTTCCGTCTTCGTGCGGTTTGTTTGTTGATTTCCCGTCTTAGTGCGGTGTTTATTTGATTCAGGTTAAAAGATTAGCTTTGAGCAAGTGCAGATCCAATCATTGATTTTGACTTCATCAACGTTGGAGATCAGGGGACATGAATATTTCAAAGACTTGAATATAGTCATATTTGTAGGCATAGATACTCTGTTGTTTTATACTGTTAACATGGATGTTGTGAATTTGTTTGTAGATTCATAATTTTTGTTCTGCCGATTTTAAATTTGTAATGTATCAATATACTCTATCAATTTGAATGAATGAATATCATGTATTTTTGTTAAAAAAGAAGCAATAATGAGTTATTTACAAAAATATCATTTATTAAAGAGAAAATAATACATTGTAAATGATACAATAGGAAAATATACATTAATTTTTTATTGATATTGTAAATAACTTTATAATATAAAACACCCTAACAAAACTTATAATTTAAGACAATTTTTATTTTGGCTTAAATGCAATTTTACACCCTATTTTGACAAATTTGAAATTTTAACCCCCCTTATTTTAGAATTTGGAATTTTAGCCCCCTTTTTGTATTTTTCAGGATTTTATCCCAACCAGAATTGGACTCATTTTCGCTTATGTGGATATATAATATTATTTTACTATTCACCTAGTTAATTAACATTAAATATTATTTTATTATGTAATTTTTTAAAATTAAAATATTATGAATATAAAAAGTACATGGGAATTCGAGAAAAAATAAAAATAATTAAAAAACCAACAAAAATTCTAGAAAAAAGCCATAAAACCAGTAAATAAAAAATAGTAAAAAACATGACAAATTCAAAAATAATTAAAAAAATACTAGAAAAACAAGGAAAAAGCAAAAAAATCCAAATAAAAATAATGAGTTTTTTTTTTTTTTTTTTTTTACAAATATACGAGTTTCCTTCTTTGTGTTCAAATCCTCCATATTGTTAAAAAAAATGAGTAATTTGAATCCTTGCATTCACATTAGTCAATATTGAGGAGATCCTTAATGTCTTGAATCAACGTAACATACTTATGAAAACTGAATAATTTTTTTAAAGGAATTAAATTCAATAAGTTGTAATTTTATAGGTACTAAAATCATGTTTAATTATTGTTGATTTGTAAGAAAAAAAGCTTTTATATATAAAAAGAAAAGAGGGATTGCATTGATTTTAGTGGGAAAAGAGAGGAATGGTTATGGTTATAAAAACAAGGGTTAATTAAGTTTTTGATCCCTATAATTATCTGCAGTTTTGTTTTTAGTTTTTAGAAAAAGAAATCACACTTTTTAGTTCTTACAAAATTTTCCGTTAGTGTTTTTAGTCCTTGTTAAATTAAAATTTGTTTAATTATGCTTAAACTTCTAAATTTTTGAAAGATTAAAAATCTTTCAAAAATTTAGAAGTTTAAGCATAATTAAACAAATTTTAATTTAACAGGGACTAAAAATACTAACAAACAATTTTGTAAAACTAAAAAAAATGTGATTTCTTTTTATAGGAACTAAAAACAAAACTGCAGATAATTATACTAACTATGAAACTTAATTAACCCTAAAAAGAAAGAGGAATCGACAAATTGCATAATAAAGTGTATATCGTGGCAAACGTCAGCAAGTTGGAAGGATTCTGATTCCGGCAAAGCAAATACTTAATTAATTAATTTAGTGTCAAAATGAACATAAAAAAAAATGTTAAAAAGAATGACATATGCATCGAGAATGTGAGAGTGAAAGCATATACTATTTTAAGCTTACATATATACAAAGAAAAGAAAGAGGTTACATATTTGTGTGTGTTATTGGAGTGTGTTTGTCGAGTTAAACTAAACATAACTCAGCTTTTTAGTTTGACTTTAATAGAGACGAGTTAGCGAGTTTTAAGGGTGATGTATTGTGGGGTCTTTGAATCCTCATTAGTATCTTCTCCCTTTTCTCTTTCTCTATTTGGAATCATCTCTGTTCTCTGCTCTTTCCTTCTTGTCTCTCTCTGGGGGGCTACCATTTCTATACCAAGGTTTGGTCCTTCTTTTGCAACTTGCTATACAACTTACAATGTTTTTTTTGTTTCTTACTATATATGAACTGTAACAAACATTATAAAACAATACTACAGTACTGTTTTAACCAATGAAAATAAAATACATGGTTAGGTATCTCCGAGAATCTTTACATTCGTTCCTGTTCTTTTCTTATATATGCTATATGCTTCCTTTCATTTTTTTTTTCATTCTTTCATTTACTGGAGAATCTTTCAGTAGTCAAGTGCAAGTGTGTGTGTGTGTGTGTATTTGATGGAAGAGAATCTTTTTATGAGTATGTCTATACTTTTTCTGGTTCAACTTTCTTCTCACCTTTTGCTTCAGTGGATTTAGACTTTCCTTTTTTGAATAAATTCTCTTTATGTTTAAAGGACTGAAAAGATTTGAGAGTTACTTTTAACAAAATCATAACAACTTGTCCTATTTTGACTATATAGAATGAATGAGCTAATTTAATCATAATTTTGTTATTCCTTTTTTCATATTATTCGTTGTCAAGATTTGTTCTCATATGATAGATATCATTAGTTATTATATACTGATATCATTAACAACTTTGGACAGAAAAATTCTCACATCTTATGACAAAAGGACAAGGATTTTTCAGATCTGTTTGGTAGCTGGAACATTTATTGCTTTTAGTAACAAGCTAGTTTTGTTTTGGTTTGGCTTGTGGAGAAACAAGTAGAAGAAGCATACCCATCATGGGAGATGGTGCTGCAGTGACATCATCTGCAACCAATACCATGATGGAAGCTCCACCACAAGATGAAAATTTAATGGATTTTGATTACATGAGTGAACTTTTGTTGGATGGTTGTTGGTTGGAAGCTTCTGCTGATGGATCTGAGTTCTTGCTGCAAAGTTCTCCTTTTTCCAATCCAATCTTTGACCCTTCATTCTCTTGGCCTGTCTTGGAGAACAACGAGCAACCCGGCAATGATGTTCGGCATGAGTCTCAAGATGTTCCTCTTGGTACTGAGCAGGAAAGCCGGATTATAGTTAATAATGCTGGTAGTAGCGACCTGCAGCAGTGTGAGTTTAAGACTCATTTGGGTGAAGGGGTTAGTAGGTTGTGGATTCCACCGACGCCTAATCCAGGACCTGGTGGATCTTCCATAACAGAAAAGCTGATAAGGGCCCTCAAGTGGATCAAAGATTTCAATAGGAACAAAGATATGCTTATACAAATATGGGTGCCGGTTAATAGAGGGGATGATAGGCCAATTCTGAGAGCTAATGATCTTCCTTTTTCACTTGAATCAAGGTCTTTAAACCTTGCAAAGTACCGAGAAATCTCTGTGAGATATCAGTTTTCTGCAGAGGTGGAGGACTCAAAGGAGTTGGTGGCGGGTTTGCCTGGTCGAGTTTATAGGGATAAGATTCCTGAGTGGACACCTGATGTTCGATTCTTCAGGAGTGATGAGTATCCACGAGTTGACCATGCTCAAGAGTGTGATGTACACGGAACATTAGCGGTTCCAGTGTTTGAACAAGGGAGCAGGACATGTTTGGGAGTTATTGAAGTGGTGATGACGACACAACAGAGCAACTATGGCCGTGAACTTGAGACTGTTTGCAAAGCGCTAGAGGTTTTTCTCCTTGCTTGTTTGCATAGAGTTTTTGTTTGTTTGGTGTCATTTTTTACAACACACAAGGATGTATGTAACCCAAAAGAACTTGAAACAAAGAACTTCTGGTTTTAGAACAGTGAATTTAAGGTTGCAGTCAACTTGCTAATTGTTGTTTCTAAAGAGATAAACTGCACTTTTACATATTGAATTGCTCGTTCTTTCCCTCTTATGATTGAATTGCTCCTTGTTACAAATTTCAATATAAATGCTTATGGCGACAAATGTTTTAACATGCCATACATGTAAATGCCATATATGTGTTAGCGGCCAACTCTCGGGTGGGATTTAGTCCCACATCGGATAGATAGGATTCTTGAGAAGAGTTTATAAAGAGGAGGCACTCCTCATTGTACAAGCCGACTCCTCATTGTACAAGCCGGTTTTGTATGGATGAGTTAGGCCTCAATATTCATTACAATATGTAAAGCTCATCAAAAGTTGGAACTCATTAATACTAGTTTAATGATCTGAGGAAAGTTGTTAACTTGCAGGTTGTTGATCTCAGCAGCTCTGGACATTCAAGTCCTCAGAATGTGAAGGTACATAGAAAATCATCTCTGGAAGATTTTAACGAACTCATTAAATTCTCAATTTCCTCAACAAACTGGTTATATTTTGGCAGGCATGTGTCAAGTCCTATGAAACCGCACTACCCGAGATTCAAGAGGTTTTGAGATCTGCATGTGAAATGCACAAATTACCTTTAGCTCAGACGTGGGTCTCTTGCATCCAACAGGGAAAAGATGGCTGCCGGCACTCTGATGATAATTACACACACTGTATATCTCCGGTGGAGTATGCTTGCTATGTTGGTGATTCCTCGGTCAGGTTTTTCCATGAGGCTTGCATGGAGCATCACTTATTAATAGGTCAAGGTGTTGCCGGGGGTGCTTTTATGACAAATCAACCGTGCTTCTCAACCGACATAACTTCTTTAAGCAAGACAGACTATCCACTGTCTCATCATGCCAGGTTGTTTGGATTGCGTGCTGCAGTTGCCATTCGACTCCGAAGCATCTATAGTATCTCAGACGACTATGTTCTTGAGTTCTTCTTGCCTGTAGATTGCAATGACGGTGAAGAACAGAAAAAGATGCTCACATCATTGTCCATGATTATTCAAAGGGTTTGCCGCAGCTTGCGAGTTATAACAGATAAGGAATTGGAGAAAAATAACTTATCATCTAATGAAGTGATGGCCGTTGCTGATATTGGATTTGCTACCGATGCAGTTCAGTCGGGACTCCAACACAAGAGGATGGCTGTCTCATTGGACGGCGAAGAAAAGTTTAATGAAACAATGTCTAGCAAGTTCTCGGAACAAAGGCGGCAACAAGAAAGTCTTACTTTAAGAGGAGATGCTGACTGTGGTAGGGAGTGTTCTCCTTCTGTCGAGGGTAACTTCTTGTCAAGTTTGGGAGTAAATAGAACAGGAGAGAAAAGACGGGCCAAGGCAGAGAAAACCATCACTCTTCAAGTCCTTAGACAATATTTCGCTGGAAGTCTAAAAGATGCTGCAAAGAATATTGGCGGTAAGCCTTACACACAAGCATTCTATCTTAGATTTTTGTTTGCAAACACCAAGGTACCATTTAGCATGCCAATAGAAAAAACAAAATGAAAGATTTTGTTATATTCTCCTTTGTTCTACTCATCAAATTTTTATTTTTACCTTAATGTTTCGTTCTACTATATTATTTAGTTGTACTGAACATATAGGCAAAATACATCATATTGTCCTTTTTGTTCAAGTGTACCAAATTAAGTGTTTTTTGTCCCAGAAACATAATGTGACTTAAAGGACTTATCTGAGAAGATTTTTTTTTAAAGGACTAGGGACAGTTAAGCAAATTAAAGGACCGTATTCCGCAGGATGTATTTTGCCAAACATATAGCGAAACCTCATGGTCTGGAATGTCTCTTCTAACATTTTTCCCAAATAGGCAAATATGTTCATGTAATAAAACCTCATGGTCTGGAGTATACCTTCGTGTAGTTCTGTTGTCTGACATAACACAATTTTCATGTAAGTAATTAAATTAGCTCTAACTTGTGAGGCCAAAAAAGAAAAATAATTGATTATATTCATTTTTTGCCAAGCAAAATTGATTTTAGATCTGTAGAACTGTTGGATGTTATTGAGTAGAATTGATTTTTCCCCCAAAATTGATTTTACATTAATGTATCCATACACAAATCAATTTTTACATTTAATTCACTTTTAGACATACCTAATTCATTTAAAATCCATTTTTGTCACCGCAGAACCATACAATTGCTAGTGTCTCATCTCTTAGTTTATTTGTAATGTCTATTTGAAGTCTTTCATTAATACCATCGTTGAATTGAATTTTCCAGTCTGTACTACAACTCTGAAAAGGATATGCAGGCAACATGGTATAAAGCGTTGGCCTTCTCGGAAGATAAAAAAGGTTGGTCATTCCTTGCAGAAACTTCAACTCGTCATTGACTCGGTTCAAGGTGCCTCTGGGTCATTTCAAATTGATTCCTTCTATTCAAAATTCTCGGATCTATCGTCTCCAAATTTATCAGGAAGCACCCTAATCTCAACTCTGAATCAAGTTGATAATCCAGTCTCATTAAGCATACAGCCAGATCCCGACTCGTTGAGTCCAGAAGGTGCATCGAAATCACCTTCCTCTTCATGTAGTCAGAGTTCCTATTCAAGCCATTCCTGTTCCAGCTTGTCAGAGCAACAACACCACACAAACAATGTTGCTGCTGGCAACAAAGATTCATTGGTTGGTGAAGACTCTGTCGATGTTGTGTTGAAGAGAATCAGAAGTGAAGCAGAACTTAAAAGCCTGATTCCAGATAATAAATCAAAACTCATGCCAAGATCACAAAGCCAGGAAACACTTGGTGAACACCCGAAAACCGAGTATCGCAAGTCCTTATTAAAAACCACTCGCAAAGCGTCTCAAAAGGAGGATGCTCATAGAGTAAAAGTTACATTTGGAGATGAGAAAACCCGGTTTAGGTTGCCAAAGATCTGGTGTTATGAAGATCTTGTGCAGGAAATTGCTAGGAGATTTAATGTAAGTGAAATGAGCAAATTTGATATCAAATATTTGGACGATGATTATGAATGGGTATTACTAACTTGTGATGCAGATTTAGAGGAGTGCATCGATGTTTCTCAATCTTCTGAGACTAGTACCATCAAACTTTGTCTGCAACCCTCCAGTAATTTTATCAGGAGTTCTTTAGAATTTAGATAGAAAAATCCCTCTGTGATTGTAAATTACAAGATACTTTGTCATGCATGTGAATAATGTGAAGAGTAAGTCTTAGAAGTTTGTAGTTTAAAGCCAAAATTCCATTTTTTTTTTTTTTGGTTTAAAGAAATTGTATTATTTTGTTACAACATTTTAAGGATAAGCATTAAACTTGTGCCTATCCTTATTATATACTAGAAGCAATAAGCAGGTTCAACTTTTGTTTGTTTAGTTTGATAATGGCGATGAATGATTAATACAAATTTTATTATTTACAACTTAATCCGAGTTGCTCTAGTTAGAGTTTGACTAATGTTTTATCTTAACTGCTTAATTTGGTGCTTGGAATAGACTTTTTGCAGTGTGACAGCACGTTCAACGCATATAATTATTTAATTTGGTAAAGGACTAATACTTCAGCTTTGGATTTCTTTTGAGATAAGCAATCCTAAAGGCAACAAATGATTATGGCATATTTTAACTGAAAATCCATAAGATTGTTGTTTCCAACACATAAGTCATGTGATTGTTATTTGTTGTCTAGATAAGATCCATGATGGTCTCACACTCACTAAGATATTCTACCTAACGAAATAATTAGTTAGTTGCTTTACAATTAGGACAACAATACTTTATTTATCAAACTCGGAGGTCGTACACTTACACTTTGTATGGTTCCCCCCAACAATGCTGATATAAAATTCAGATAAGGTATTGACTTGGTTAGAGAATTAGATTAAGATTATACGTCGAATTAAGCTGTGGAGGTGTTATGACTGCGTGGTAGGAATGCAGCTACCAATTAGAGCTTCAATCTCCTAAACTCCAAAACACCAGAGGGAGGGGTTTTATGTGTGCAAGGGGTAATGGTTTTAGCTATAGGTGATGAGATATATGATAAGCTATAATGCCCGGAAGAAATGTTGTTGGTTTCGACAACGGGGCTAAAGGCAGAGCTCTTACAATAGATAGAAATCAGGGAGAAGTAGTTGAGGGAGAGAGAGCAAAATCTAGTGTGAACATTGCATCTTAGAATCTAGTGAGATTTCTCAAACATGGTCCAGTATGGAGAAAATACACGGGTGAAACACGAGTTCAAGATTTATATCCTTTGTTTCGCATCATACTAGTATTTAAGAAACAATTGCCAGAAAACGATAGTGACTGAGATAACTAAAATAAAAAAAACAATCACAATGAAAAAGAAAAGTAAATGTTGAGAGGAGTGGATCTGAATTACATCAAAGCCAATATATAATTCCAAATCTATATGACATAGAGTTCATGTCTTTCAAACATCATAAAGTCTTGGTATTTTATATGTAGAATATAACAAAAAAGCCAGGCATGGAGGAATTATATACATCTTAGTCTTCATCAATCAAATATAAGTTCACATCCCCTTGGGCACACTGATAATTTCTGTAACATACGGTACTTTGCATTTACATGTATGGAACAGGCACTGTGAATTGTCATAGTACATAATACTTGCCATCGATTAATAAAATAAAAATAGAATGTAAGAATTATATATATATCCTAGCCCTTATCAATCAAATATAGGTTTACAACTCTTTGGGCACTCTAACATTTGATCTGCTATTTGAGACAATTGCTAATGTCTTTCAATCACCATAAAATCTTGCTATTGTATTATGTAGAATCTAACCAAAAAAGCTAGACTTGTATATGTAGAATCTAAAAAAAAAGCTAGACAAGGAGGAATTACAAGGGCACTCGGCTAATTTCTTTAACATTTGGTGCTTTGCGGTTAAATCTATGGAACGCGCACTGTGAATTGTCATGGCACGTAATACTTTTGAATTTTGCATAACATACTATGCAAATTCAAGCTCACTCTTCCTTCCTTTACAGTCTTTAAACAAACAAGTTCTTAGCTGAGATGAAATACATGTCGGAACATTTTGTGGGTCCTGCCAATTGTCCTCATAAATTCCATCCTCCATCTCCTACAATAAGACGGAGGGGGTAGTAAGACATGTAGAGGTATATTTACCAAATTAAATTAAATCATCAAATTATCCTAATCATAGTATCATACCTGATGAATGGTAAGATGTTGAAGTTTCGGACTATGTTAGAGCACGTCTAGCATCCACCTCCACTTCTTGCCCCAAATTTTACCCTCATAGATGCAGAAGAATAGCTCCATTTTGGTTAGATTGTGAAAAGTTGGGACTGGGAAATAGACGGGCCATATCTACATATATAATTTATAAACAATCCATTAGAAACAAACCATGCCTAATAACTTTTAACATTTAATTCATATACAATATCAATGTCAGGGATACAGAACAAACATATTCATAATCATACAATATCATACAAAACAAAAAGATCATACCTGTTTAAGACTCAGAATCTGTACAGCCGACAGCAAGAAGAAATGGATATATAGGTTTGTAGAAATAGTTGCTCTCACCAACTTGGACAAGTGTTTGATTCTACCACAAGGAGGAATCATACCTTACTGTGTACGTATACACTACTCATTTGTTTGCAACTCCTCTAGAACGGGAAACTTGCTAATTTCTTCATAACACATGAACATCACACATTCTAAATGGAGAGTTTGGAGTAGGGGAATATCTATTTGAGAAGGAAGGTTATTTAGATTTACACTCTTCAACTTGAGAAGTGTAAGAGTCTTGCAACTGAAAATGCTAGGACTTAATTTATTTTTTAAATGATCTCTCGGCCAAAACTTCATTGTAAGTTCTAGGTTTTCGATTCTTCGTTCTAGTGCTGCGTTAAGAAATCGGTTAATGTCGTATAGACGACTGCAGCACTTAAAGCGGAATGATCGTATTGGTATTGTGACTTCCCGCATTAACATGACTGAGTATACAACATGACAAAAGGTTTCAAAGTCTTTGAAACTTTGGCTTTCGAAGTCGAGATCCATAATGGCTTCCACCTCTTTGAGAGGATGGTTGTGGGGGCGGAGTCTTTGGTTGGAAGAAAAGAGAGTATGTAAGAGATAATTGAGTCATGCAGAGAACTGATCCTATCTTCCGTTGGAATTGACAGATGGGAGAGAGAAGAGGACGACATCGCAGATCAAACCTAACTAACCAATATTGCTAGGAAACTAGGTTTCATTATCGTTACTATAGGTCTTTTGTTTAAGGACAAACATAATTACCAAATACTAGGACTATTATCCGTGCTAACGCCCGGAACATTAAAAATGGAGAAGCTAAAAAAGTTCCGATATTATTCATTACATAAAAATTAAAATAAATACACATAAAAAGTATTTAAGGGCATACGAAATATTGGGTCACACATTTTCGAATATCTCTTTATAAACTACGTTTGAAGTTCCCAAAATGACAGCAGAACCCGCGCAAGATAAATGAATTGAACTTAAGGAATGTTGAATAACTAAATATACTTCGCAATCATATTTTCAATTTATAAACACAGAGCGAAGAGGAAAGCACAATCATTAAAGGTCAGCATCAATGGACATATTGGTGTGTTTGAAAAAAAAAATACACATGATTTTAAAGTATCAATCAATTTATTAACAGCATAATACATGATGGTAAAATCTATTTAAATATCATCAATTCACTTACAAACAAACCAAAAATGTAATGGAATAACAAAGTTAGGGAAAAGTTACAGGAACAACGATTTAGGATATATATAGTAGCATCTTCAACACACTTGGCTGATACGATGCCGCAGACGACAACGACGAAAGTGATGTCGGAATCGAGAGCATTGGTGAAGGGCGACGACAGGAGAGAGCTGCGGCGACGGAGAGAGCGGCAACGACAGAGAATTTTGTTTAAATGTCTGAGAGTGAGGTGGAAGATGAACAACTCAAAGGGAGAAGAGATTTTTTTGAGTAAAAGCAATCTGAATTCCAACACATAAAGAATGAATAATGGGAGAGGAGAGAAGAAAACTTAAAAATGAAGGAGAAAGAGGTGGACATCGATAAGTGTGGAGTCAATTTGAGAATTGGAGGATAATTAATGAGTCAAAATTTGGATAAGTGCATAGGAAATATACATCAAATTTGAAAATTTGACTCAGATTAGATCAAAGGATGAGATGCAGGCTTAGCCAAATGATGAGATCCAACGGCCTCCCTTGATTTGGAGCCAAAACCATTTAGGTTTAGGGTTTGCAATTTCATTAGCAATGTTAACAAAGATTAGATATAAGTATGATAAGGGCACAAAGTAAAGGGCAGGCAGTGGCGGCGAGGGAACACTCTCTTCCTAAATAAAAAAAATAAAAAATAAACTTAGTTTAGTTTGAAAAAATGAAAAACGCAAAAAAAATAAAATAAAAAAAATTAATGATTTGAATTCGTTAAAAAACACACCAATAAAATATTTGACCTGTGGAACAAATTAATCAAGTATTCAAAACAACATAGGTGACAGTTAAAAATACAAGCAAAAGATAGAACAACAAAGGAGAAAGAGAGAACACGAAAATTTGTTTACCTGGTCCAATATTGACATACTCTAGGGGAGATACATGCTCTCCGTTCCACTACATTGATGAGTAACTTTACAAAAAAGATATTAAATGGATACAAGAATCGGTCTTTAAACATAATTCTACCTAAAGTCTCGAATCTCTTCCCAAACTCTAGTTTTGTTGTTGGCTTCTAAACCCTTGTTTTTCTAGCTCCTTACTCGCCTCTCTCTATCAAGATCTATATTTATAGAGAAATATAACTCATAAATTTTTGAACAGATATCACGCTTAATTTTTTCCCTCCTTCAACTTAAAATATATTTGCATCAAATATTCTTTCCAAATATATATTTGCATCAAATCTTCCTTTCATACGGTACAAAAATATATTTATTGTCTATAAATATATTTTTCAGCAGCTCTAAAAAAAAATAAAATTTCAGCAACAATCTTCTGGAAGCACAAAATATAATTGAAACAAATCTTTTATATTTTTAACAACAACATTCTTCATCCATCAAATTTTGAGTCAATTTCAATATTTACGATTTTTTTTTAATTAATACCAAAAACACAAATGTTTTTTTTTGTAGAGTGAAAAACGAATAAATGTTATCATCCGATTCCACCCAACCCAATTTTTTGAGTTTTTCTACTTGCACCCTAGTTAATCATGGTTGCACCCCAAAATGACAAGATTACCCATTCATAAAATTTGATTTTCAAAAAGCCTATTCCTTCTTTTTTGGTTACACCCCAAAACCCTTCTTCCAAAACCATAATTCTCCAATCCATCGATTGTGTTCTGCGAAGATTTTCAAAACCATACTTTCTCACGTCCATTCATGATTTCAAAGAAAATTCGAAGCAAATCAGGTTAACAAGTGTTGTTCTTCAATCGATTGTGTTTTCTTGTTATGGGTTCTCAGTTCTGATTTTGTGTTTTCCTTGTTCTGCGATTCACAGTTCTGCGATTTTAAAATCAGTTTAAGTAGGTTCATGTAAACTCAGTTTAAGTAGGTTCATGTTAACTCAATTTAAGTAGGTTCATGTAAACTTAGTTTACATGAACCTACTTAAACTGAATTTAAGTTAACCTTGCAAATGTAAATTAAAACCGTAATTGTACAGTGCATCATTGCAGTTGAAGGAAAAAAATTGAAACTAGAAAATAGAAGAAGAAATTCACTTACTTATATCCAATTGAGTATGGATGAAAAATATTTTGATTCACTCTTTAATTTTCATGGAGATTGATATTAAACATCAAATTGTTTGATCGATCGCTTTGTGGGGTGAAACTCACTGACAATGAATAAAATTAGGGTTTTAAGAAAATTTATATAAAAGGGCAATTTTGGTATTATAAAAAAATTAAGAAAATTTGGATGTAACCAGAAAAACATGGGGTGTAAATAGAAAAACTCCAATTTTTTTTATCAACTTTTTTATAATTTTTATAATATATAATTAAAAATATTTAAAATCAAAACTGTGTGTTGATATATCTAAAACAATCAGTTAAGTCACTCATCGCGAGGCCGAGTAACACTTGCATGCTTCTCAATTTTATATTTTTAGGAATTTCATGCTTCTCAATTTAACAAGGATTAAAAATTAAAATTTTAAGAAAATGGTTTTTGTAGACCACCTTCGGTCCCATCGCTTTGCACCTTAACCCAATGACAAATGACAATGGGTGCCATTTAGCTTGGGGAAAGGCTGTTTTTTCCCATCATGGGAAGGGTTGTTTTTGACCACTGGATTGAAGAGATACATTAATCTTATTATGGTCTATCCACACTGTATATCTTCCCACTTTATCTTCAACCTCACTACTATCACCTCCTTTTCACCACCACCACCAAACTCAAATCAAGGCTCATCGTACTCCAAAAAGAGTCATGGCACATTAGATTAAATCAGACACACAATTATCATACATTATCAGCATTTTTTTTTTTTTTTTTATGCACACTTCCTCCACCACCATTCTCTCCCCCACTCACCCACCAGTACCACCATACTTTCTTTCTGTCAACTCATCCCTTAATCGCCCACTCTATTGTCTTTAACCGTACACCTTCCTTTTTAAGATGTGTTAAACTTCTTATTGTTGTTTAGTACTTAACTTGCTGTGCAAGTTTCCTTGCTTACCTAGAGTATCTACTATGTACCTTCTCTAGATGATTGTATCCTAGTTAAGAGTTTGTTATTTTTCATCTGTACTATATATAGCTCCTTTTGTAACAAACTCATAACTGATTGAAATAATACACAGTTTTTTCTGTTTCTTCTTCTCCAAGCTTTTCTGTTTTCTCTCACCTTCTTCCATGAAAATGGTGAAGTTCATGATGGTATCAGAGCTTCTCTAAGCTCCGTTGCGCATCGTTTTCACTCTGTTTCTTGTTTTTTCTTCATCTTTTCTCGCTTCCGGTTATTTTTTTCTTCTCACCATGGTTCGTGGTAACACTGTTGTTAATGGCGGTGTTAATGGTGGTGCTGGTGCTGCATCGGTTCAGGATCCGTCGCAACAACCTGGTAACGTGTATTACGTTCATGCTTCTGATGGTCCCTCTTCAGTCGCCATTACACCAGTTCTTGGCCATTCAAATTACCATTCTTGGGCGCGTTCTATGCGGAGAGCTCTTGGAGCGAAGAACAAGTTTGATTTTGTGGATGGATCTATCCCTGTTCCAACGGATTTTGATCCAAATTTCAAGGCTTGGAATCGTTGCAACATGCTTGTGCATTCTTGGATTATGAATTCTGTTGAAGATTCAATTGCACAAAGCATTGTTTTCCTGGAAAATGCCATTGATGTATGGAATGAACTCAAAGAAAGATTCTCCCAAGGTGATTTCATTCGTATCTCTGAATTACAATGTGAAATTTTTAGTTTGAAACAAGATTCACGTTCAGTTACAGAATTTTTCACTGCCTTGAAAGTCTTATGGGAAGAGCTTGAAGCTTATCTTCCAACACCTGTTTGTGCTTGTCCTCATCGTTGCATGTGTATCACTGGTGTGATGAATGCTAAACATCAACATGAGATCACACGTTCTATTCGTTTTCTTACTGGATTGAATGATTCTTTTGATTTGGTTCGTTCTCAGATTCTATTGATGAATCCTTTACCAACTATCAATAAGATTTTTTCTATGGTTATGCAACATGAGAGACAGTTCAAGATTTCCATTCCTGTTGATGATTCTACTATCTTGGTTAATTCAGCTGGTAAATCACAGGGAAGAGGACGTGGTAATGGTAATTCTAATTCAAATGGAAAGCGTTCTTGTTCTTTCTGTGGCAGAGATGGCCACACCATTGATATATGTTACAGGAAACATGGTTTTCCTCCAAATTATGGAAATAAAATTTTTGCAAAGGTTAATAATTCTTCTATTGAAACAAATGAAGAAAGGGAGGATTTGGATGATTCAAAGAGTTGCAAAGGGAATAGCAACACTGAACCTTCTTTTGGAATCACCAAGGAGCAATATGAACAACTTGTTACTCTTCTTCAGTCTCAGCAAGCTTCATCTAGCAAGGTGAATCTATCCCATGTCACAAATCATGTGACTTCAGGTATAACTAGAATCTCATATACTATGAATCATTCAAGTTTTGGAACTTGGATAGTTGATTCAGGTGCTAGTGATCACATTTGTTCCTCTATCAAAAATTTTGATTCTTATGCTCCTATTATACCTGTGCATATCAAGCTGCCAAATGGAAATATGGCTATAGCAAAATTCTCTGGCACAGTGACTTTTTCACCAGGACTTATTGCTAGAAATGTGCTATATGTTGCAGAATTTAAACTGAATTTGTTATCTGTTCCCAAACTATGCATGGATAATAATTGCATAGTCACTTTTGATAATGATAAATATTTTATACAGGACAAGAGCAATTTGAAGATGACTGGTTTGGGTGAATTAATTGAAGGATTGTACTTTCTCAACCTTGGCTCACAAGTTTTCTCACAATTCAACCATCAACCTGTCATAGCTTCATCTCAAGCCAGCTCATCTACTACTTTCCTACCTCAAGAAGCCTTATGGCATTTTAGACTAGGGCATTTATCCAATGATAGGTTGCTTAGAATGCAACAACATTTTCCTTGTATTAAAGTTGATAGTAATTCTGTTTGTGATATCTGTCACTATTCTAGACATAAAAAGCTTCCTTTTAAGCTCAGTATGAATAAAGCTAGTCATTGTTATGAGCTAATTCATTTTGATATATGGGGTCCTATTTCTACCCATTCTATTCATGGTCATAAGTATTTTATAACTGCTCTTGATGATTACAGTCGTTTTACATGGATCATGTTGTGTAAAACTAAGTCTGAAGTTTCAAAATCTGTTCAAAATTTCATTCTTAACATAGAAAACCAATTCAATTGCAAAGTTAAAACTGTCAGAACTGATAATGGTCCTGAGTTTCTTATGCCTGATTTTTATTCTTCTAAAGGCATAGAACATCAAACTAGTTGTGTTGAAACTCCCCAACAAAATGGGAGAGTTGAAAGGAAGCATCAACATATTCTTAATGTTGCTAGAGCTCTGCTTTTCCAATCAAAACTTCCAAAAGTTTTCTGGTCTTATTCTGTTTTGCATGCCATTTATATCATTAATCGTATTCCCACTCCTTTGCTGCAAAACAAATCTCCTTATTTTCTTAGATATGGTCATGATCCTGACTTAAATAATTTCAAAGTGTTTGGCTGTCTTTCCTATGCTTCAACTTTACACAATCATAGAACAAAATTTGATTCTAGAGCTCAAAAATGTGTTTTCTTAGGTTACAAGCAAGGCATTAAAGGTGCTATCCTATATGATTTAAACCATAAGACCATTTTTGCTTCTAGAAATGTTACCTATCATGAACATATCCTACCCTATTCCAACTCTAATTAATATTTTCAGTGGCAATATCATTCAAATCACCCCATCATCCCTGTCACTGAACAGACTTCATCAAATTCTGAACTTCCTTTGGAAAATCAATCTGAAACCAACAAAGAACCTGCTATGCACATAGACAATAACACTCATATTCAAGACCCTACACAAATTGAACATGAACCTCAACAGTTAAACACTAGAAAATCCACTAGAGTCTCACAGAAACCTAATCATTTGTCTGACTATGTGTGCAATTCTTCAAGTGATTCCACCAATCAAGCTTCTTCAGGTATACTCTATCCTATTAAACATTATCATTCACTCAACAATATTTCTGCTTCCCACCAGAAATTTGCTTTGGCAATCACTGATGCTTCTGAACCAGTTAGTTACAAAGAAGCTAGTCAACAAGATTGTTGGGTGAAGGCTATGAATTCTGAACTTAGTGCTTTGAATCATAACAAAACATGGATATTTGTGGACACTCCACCAAATATAAAACCTATAGGGAGCAAATGGGTTTACAAGATCAAGCATAAGTCAGATGGGACTATAGAAAGATATAAAGCTAGATTGGTAGCAAAAGGCTATACTCAAGTTGAAGGGATTGACTTCTTTGATACTTTCTCACCTGTAGCTAAGATAACAACAGTGAGAATTCTCCTTGCCTTAGCATCCATAAACTCATGGCACCTACACCAATTGGATGTAAATAATGCATTCCTTCATGGAGATTTAAGTGAAAATGTTTACATGTCTGTTCCTCAAGGTGTTCATAGTCCCAAGCCTAATCAAGTTTGCAAGTTGTTGAAGTCTCTATATGGTTTGAAGCAGGCCAGTAGAAAATGGTATGAAAAGCTAACTGGTTTCCTTCTGCTTCAAGGATACAAACAATCTGCATCAGATCACTCATTGTTCATTTTACATAGTGATACCTGTTTCACTGCTTTACTTGTCTATGTGGATGATGTAATACTGGCTGGAAATTCCATGACTGAAATAGATAGAATCAAAGCTGCTCTTGATGTTGAGTTCAAAATTAAGGATCTTGGAAAACTAAAATACTTCTTAGGCATTGAGGTTGCTCACTCCAAACTAGGCATCAGCATATGTCAAAGAAAATACTGTCTTGATTTGTTAAAAGACATTGGTTTACTTGGTGCTAAACCTGTCACAACTCCCCTTGATCCTTCTATTAAACTTCACCAGGATAATTCACCTCCCCATGATGACATTCTCAGTTACAGGAGATTAGTTGGAAAGTTGTTGTATCTTACAACTACAAGACCTGATATTGCTTTTGTTGTTCAACAATTGAGCCAGTTTCTTAATGCTCCAACCATTACTCACTATGACACTGCTTGTAGAGTGGTAAAATATCTCAAAGGGACTCCTGGTCAAGGTTTATTATTCAGAAGAGATTCACAGCTTCAATTGCTTGGTTTTACTGATGCAGATTGGGCAGGATGTCCAGATAGCAGAAGATCAACATCAGGCTATTGCTTCTTTCTTGGCTCTTCTTTGATATCATGGAGAGCAAAGAAACAACATACTGTTGCAAGGAGTTCATCTGAAGCAGAATATAGAGCCCTCTCCTTTGCAAGTTGTGAATTACAATGGCTTCTTTACTTGTTAAAAGATCTGAGAGTTAAATGTAATAAGCTTCCAGTTCTTTTTTGTGACAACCAAAGTGCCATACACATAGCAGGGAATCCAGTTTTTCATGAAAGAACAAAACACTTGGAGATAGATTGTCATTTTGTCAGAGAAAAGCTTCAACAAAATATCTTCAAATTACTTCCTATCAAGTCTCAGTCCCAGCTTGCAGATTTTTTTACTAAACCTTTACCACCTAAGAATTTTCACTCCTTCTTACCCAAGCTTAACATGATTGATTTATACAATGCTAAGCTTGAGGGGGGCTGTTAAACTTCTTATTGTTGTTTAGTACTTAACTTGCTGTGCAAGTTTCCTTGCTTACCTAGAGTATCTACTATGTACCTTCTCTAGATGATTGTATCCTAGTTAAGAGTTTGTTATTTTTCATTTGTACTATATATAGCTCCTTTTGTAACAAACTCATAACTGATTGAAATAATACACAGTTTTTTCTGTTTCTTCTTCTCCAAGCTTTTCTGTTTTCTCTCACCTTCTTCCATGAAAATGGTGAAGTTCATGAAGATGTTTAGACGGAGATGCTCATTACCCACCGTTTGATTCTAAGTTGGATTTTAATAGAAATCTTTGGATGCATTCCATAAAGAATTCTTTGATTCTAAGCCTATACTAATAAGTGCTAACTATTAATTTCAAATTACTTGAATATACCATGGCACATTCAATACGGAGAAAGGAAGTTGTTTATGCAGACTATGAATTGAGAACAGACAAAGTGAAAGAGTTTAACAACTTGACATTTGGAAAGAAAAAAAAAATCAAAAAACCACCACAAGATTCATCAACGTTTTATATTTTTTTTAGTTCTAAAAAAAACCAATAAATTTGTGAGTTTTTGATGTTCTTGGTGTGGTTGAGCTATCAATGATGTTGCTTATTTGTGTTAATCATCTTGTCTCTATATATTTAGTTTGTTTGAATTGATTGCATCTGGACACGTGGTTATGATTTATGGCAGCTGAAGTTACTGAGCAATGGGTGCCTATCAAAGTTCTTTTTGGAGTACGATGAACCTTGATTTGAGTTTGGTGGTGGTGGTGAAAAGGAGGTGATGGAAGTGAGGTTGAAGATAAAGTGGAAAGATATATAGTGTGAGTAGACCATAATAAAATCAGTGTATCTCTTCAATCCAGTGGTCAAAAACAGCCTTTCCCATGATGGGAAAAAACAGCCTTTCCCTAGGCTAAATGGCACCATGACAATGGGATAAGTGGTATGGATTTCAATTTTGACAATACTTTGGATGTAGATAACTCACACTTGAGGGGAGGTTGTTGGGTTTCAAGTGAGTGATTAAGTCCCACATCGACTAGAAATGGAGGAAATGTTGGTTATGGACCTATATATACATAATGCCATAAGGTTTTGGGTGGAGATGTGGTGTCTAAGTCTTTTAGTGGTCTTGGACGTTTAGCTAATTGCCGTTCCCGGCGTTCCCCGGACTCCCCAACAAAATTTTAACATCGTATCAGAGCCTATCCAAGGTCCACCATTGGGATTCCGCAATGCCACACTTCATGCCCATTGGGTCCGTGTGCGAGGGAGTGTGATGGAAATCCCTCCCCGAGCGTGAGGGTGTGTGTCGGTAATCCCACCTTTATTGCGATATGCTCCTAGTTTCTTTGAGAGGGTGGATTTGTAAGGATGAGTTAGACCCCAAATTTCAACGATATTCAATTCTAATATTTAAACCAACAGTAAGAATGTTGAATTTTCTTCCTTATTTTTTCTTCACGAGCACTAACTATACTATATGAGTAATGATACATAGACACCCTTAGGTGGCAATACACCCTTTGACACCCACACAAAAATCTGACACGTAGTCACGTGGACCCCGCACAAGCACACTTTCTCTTTTCTCTCCTCTTCTCTCTTCCTAATGCATGGGGTGTACAAGGTTGTATGGGAATAAAGGGTGTCTATGTATCATTACTCATACTGGTATATATATATACACATACTTGACTATTTCCAAACTGCTCCTCAGCTTCTGGATTAGATCCTTAAGGAAGAGGAAGGGCAATGCTGCTGCAATGCAGCAACTGGACAGCGAGTAGTGCAGAAGGCGGCCACATGAGATTATGGTTTGTTGGTAGGGGAAAGATCCTCAAGGAGGCGCGAGCATGACGGCTAGGCACAACCATGGAATCACACTACAGAGGCGTGGTAGGGCAGCCACTTATCCCAACTTAGGTTTTGGGACTATGGAGTGTCCAAGCTTTTTATAAGTTTTTAGTAGGAACCATTTCTATTCAATGTCAGGATTAGATTTTCACTATACAAAGCAAGTATATAAATAAAGTCAAACAAGTATTAACAAAAGATAAATTCCTTCACTAACTGAGTAGAGGCCTTCTCTCAAGCAAGCAAACGGCCTCCGCAGTTTCACTGCCTTCTTCATCAATAGCATTATTTACCAGGTAAGTTAAAATAAATGCAGAAACCTGTTTTGAATGAGTGCCATTATAATTATCATATACTCCACAAAATCCGATTCATTGACAAAGAAGAAGAATAGGTCAGCCTGTCACAATTGGATTATGAGGACCTTTAAATACACTCATACATTGATCCGCCGAGGAATGATGCTAAATGAATGAACACAACATTAGAAATTATTAAGTCATTTTAAAATTATATAAACATATCGTTGTCAATGTTATTCATAGAAAGAGTTTCACTTGGATTACTCAAACAATTAAGAATGAAGGACTTTGCGCACAGTTGTGAGTTTAAAATCTCTACACATAGACTTAATGTAATTTGGGAAATTCAACTCCAAGTTTGAAGCTCCAATCATGGATCCATTACCTCTGCCCAACTCCCCCTTGATATGGAAAATCCCATTATTATTCATTCAAGAGGGGGAGTTTTGATCAAAATTATATCCTCTCCAATCCCATTTGTTTATCTAAGATTCACATCAGTAATGGGCAAGTATGCTTTCGACAGCAAAGTTTTATAATATCATATTAAAATTAAAATAAAGAACAAATGCATCTACGATGGTATTTCAAGTAGTGGGCGGGGTACCAAATTTCAACATGCTCCATGCAAGACATCAAAAACTTGCAGTAAATGACAGCAGAATTAAGAGTATCCACTACTACTATACAATCAACTTCATGATATTTAAAGTTATCATTTGCAACCTCAATAGTAATTGAGATGCTCAACTCCGGGGTCCATTTTGAGGTACTGTAAAAAAGGAAGAGACAACTGCTAATCAAAAGAAGATAAAATCAAGCAAATTTACTACAATAATAAAAGGAATTAAGGTTCCCTTCCATATAACCAATAACAATACCTGCAAGAAACTTAGAGTGGCACAAGCTATGTCTAATGGCTTCATATATCTTGGAGAGATACAATCAACTATCAAGTATTGAGATAATGAGAGGCAATACAATAGTGCCAAAGAGGAATTATATATATCCTTACCCTAATCAATCCAACATAATTTTATATACCAGAGAAGATGAGATATTGAGAGGCTGCCTAGAGGAAAGATCGCTGCTTGCAACATCAGAGCTGAAGACAGAGCCCTTATCTATAGATGTTTGATAGATAGAAACTAAGGAGAAGCAGGTGAGAGGGAGAAAGAGAAATTTAGTGTTGACATTGCATCTTAGAATCTAGTGAGACTTCTTATTTCTATGGTTCTCAAACAGCCAAAGAACGAAAACAATGTCTTCTAGTATAATAATTACATGTTTAATATTTTGGCAAGTCATGCACATTACATACATACCCTTTTGCGTGGGCAAGAGGAAATACACCAGTGACAAACTTAAGAAACACAAATGCTGAATTTATACACTTTGTTCCATGTAGTTACACATAATACCAGCATTTAATTTAGGGAAATGCTTTGTCAAGTGAATTTTTCCCTCACGAATGTGTAGCAAAAACTATTCATTTGCTGATTTCCCATGTATTGTGACCATGACCCACTGTAATATATTTGCCTCTTTTATATAAGACTGACGCATGTACTTCGGGAAGTTCGCTATATCACATTTCGCTACATATAGCAATGCTGTTTAATTTAATATGATAGTGATCGTAGATATTAAAAAAAACAGTAAGAGGAAAAGTAAAAGTAGAGAGTAGCTAGAATGGATTTGAATCAGGCAAAAGACAATATAAAAAAAAGACAGTTCATGCTATCAATTAGTAAAATAAAATAAAAATAGAATGCAAGAATTATATATATATATATCCTAGTCCTCATCAATCAAAATATAAGTTCTGGAATATTTGGGATAATTGTTCATGTAGAATCTTGTTATTGTATATTTAGAATCTAACAGAAAAGCTGGAAATCGAGGAATTATAATGCCTGTCAATCAAATATCAATTTACATCTCCTAGGGCTCTCGGCTAATTTCTTTAACATTCTGTGCTTTGCAGTTAAATCTATGGAACACGCACTGTGGATTGTCATGGTACTTAATACTTTCGAATTTTGCATAACATACTCTGCAAATTGTAGCTCACTCTTCATGCCTTTACAACCTTTAAACAAACAAGTTCTTAACTGAGATGAAATGCACGTCGGAATATTTTGTGGATAGTGCCAAATGTCCTCATAAATTCCATTCTCTATTTCCTGTAATAAGATGGAGGGAGCATTAAGACGTGTGTAGAGGTAGATTTACCAAATTAAATTAAATCGTCAAATTATCCTTATCATATCTTAAACCTGATGAATGGTAAGATGTTGAAGTTTGGGACTATGTTGAAGCACGTCTAGCATCCACTTCCACTTCCTGCCCCAACTTCTAACGTTATGGTTGCAGAAGAATAGCTCCATTTGAGTTAGATTGTAAAACATTGGGACTGGGAGATGGAGGTTCCATATCTGTATGTATTATAAAGATATTTCATTAGAAACCCAATCACACCTAACAACTTTTAAGATTTAATTCATATATACAATATCATACCACTTTATAACTCAGAATCTGTACATGCAGACAGCAAGAAGAGATTAATATATAGGTTACCTCCAGAAATAGTTGCTCTTGCCAAATGGGACAAGGGTTGAATTCTCCCAGGAATCTTCGTTATCGGAGGATGTGCATATACATTACTTGTTTGCAACTCCTCTAGAATGGGACAGCCTAGGAAAAACCTGCTAAATTCTTCGTAGACATGAAACGCACAAGATTCAAATGGAGAGTTTTAAGTATATAGGGGAAGGAAGGTTATTCAGAACTACGCTATTCAACTTGAGAAGAGTGAGGGTTTTGCAACTGAAAAATGCTAGGACTTAATTTAACTGTAATATGATCTTCTGGCCAACACATCATATTAAGTTCTAGGTTTTCAGTTTTTCGTTCCAGTGCTGTGTTGATAAATCTGTTGACGTCATTGATGTCATATAGACCATGATCAATATGACATTTGAAGAAGAATGATCAAGAACTGAGAGCCATAATGGCTTCCACGTGGCGGCGGAATCTTTGGTTGGAAGAAAAGAGAGTATGTGAGAGATAATTGAATCTGGCAGAGCACTGATCTATCTTCGGTTAAAATTGATTGATGGAAGAGAGAAGATGACGACATCGCACGATCAAAACTAGGTTTAATTTCAATATCAGTAATATAAGGTCTGCACGAGGAGAAACCAAATTATCAGCACAGCGAAACTGTGAATAATGCAATTATATAAAAAGATTCAAAAGACATGAAGAGCAACGACGCCGTGATGAGGAACACTCTCTAGGTGAACCCTCTCTTTGTAACCTGATATCTAGTTTTTAGTCTGGCTTTAAACAAGTTTTTGGTGGGATTTTAGTTTTTTTTGGTCAACACACACACTCCTTTCCAAATTATTAGTAAAAAAATATTATTTCACACTTGTGTTTTTCTTAAAATAAGTTTTTTCAAAAATGCAAAAACAATTATAATAATTGGTTACAGATAAATTATAAGGAGAGAAAATTGATCGCAATTTACATTTAATTTCATCGAAATAGGCAAAAGTTCAAAAACAAATATTTTCCTAAAACAATATCATTTAATAAGGTATAGTCGGTTCCTGGATCTAATATATATCGAGTTTTAAAAAAATCATTTAATAGGGTCAAAGTTGGTCATTTTTGCTTATAATTTTTTATTTTTTTTATAAAATATAATTTTTTGCTTATAATTTGGAATGAAGTAAATGAATTTTTTGTTTATAATTTGGGAATGACGGAGTATTCAATTTTTATTTTTTTGGTCAGGTAGTCTAGTGGCTGGAACTCACATTTTTTAATGTGGAGAAGTGGGGTGTCCGGGGTTCGAACCCTGGACCTTGTATATATTACGCATTGTTGCCTACCAACTGAGCTAATATCATGGAGACTTCAATTTAATTTTTTTTAAAGAAGGGAGTATGTACTTTGGTTGTGTATGTATTCATCATTTAATCATTCAATTCAACGACTTTCATTTTAATTATTTTAGTACTTTAACCAATGTCAAAGGATAATGGTTAGCATTCTCCGAAATTTAAATGTTAAACAAATTTTGTTTAGAGGATACGAGTATCTTCCCTCAAAACAAAACAAAAATTACATGTATTTTTTTGGAGGTGTTTGGGGTTCGAACCCTAAACCTTGTATTTATTATGCATTGTTGTTGGCAACTGAGATAAGCTCACGGGGACAAGGATACCAATATCTAACCAAACTCTAAGGTATCTAAAAATTTAGCAAAAATATTTTTATGACTTTTGTTTTTTTTTATCACCAAAAACACTTAAATGTTGTATTTCCAACCAACCTTGATTAACTCGTTTTTATCCCCAAAAATAAAAGAGTAAACTCCTCCCTCTGCTTAGAGCTGATGCTATAGGCACTGTCTTTATTAGGAGATAGCTGCTTGTTTGGTTTTTTCTTTTGTTTCTGTTTCTGTTTTTTATCTGTTTTTCTTGCTTTTGTTAGCCTTTCTGTAACCAAAAAGATAATGAATTTAATGAAAAATGAACTAAATTCGGTCGTGGACAACCCTAATTTTAAGAGTGAATAGATAATTTGGTTCATTAATTTGTGACTTTCATTCAATTTAGTCTTTGAATTTATTGTGTCAGTGAATTTCATCTTTGTCTATTTTTGACCATGATAATGTTCGTGGATTTCAAATTAGCTCCACGTATACATGTGCTTAAATTGTAACTATGTCTAACATCTTGTAATTCTCATTCAATTTAATCTTTGAATTTGTTGTGTCAATAGATTTCATCTTTATCTATTTTCCACCATGATAATGTTCGTGGATTTCAAATTAACTCCACATATACATGTGCTTAAATTGTAACTATGTCTAGCATCTTTCCTCTTAAACACACCTACTACCAAATCACAACAATTGGGTAAAGATTTCAAACATATATATATACACACATAGTTTTAATCAAATACTTCAATATTTATAATCCTTTCCTTAAAGATTCACATAAATGTGATTTGTAACTCATGTTGAACACCACGTCATCATTTAAAATGACATGTCTTTATAGGTATTGTTTGAAGTTGACAGAGGGATGAAAACAGGGGCGGAGCCACCCCTCAGCTAGCTTGGGCACTAGTCCAGGCTCAGCTTCAATTTTCTTTGTAGTCAGCTCAACCATTACTAGAACTTTTAGCTTTTCCTGCGGATTTTTATGTAAATTCCGCAGGAAACACATTTCCTGCAGATTTTGCCTAGGATTTCCTGCAGATTCCGCAGGAAATGTGAAATTATTCGCAGGAAGGAAGTAACATTTTGCAATAAATTTTTTTGCCCGGACTCTATAAAATTTCTGGCTCCGCCACTGGATGAAAATAACTGACGCACTTGTGCTCTTTTGAAAATTTTAAGGGATAAATTGAACAATGTTTTAAATTTCAAGGAACAAGTTGCACAATATAGCAAGTCAAGAGAAAGAGAAAAAGAAAGAAAGAAAAGAAGTCAAAGATACAAAGAATTACGGTTTGATATAGTGTTCCATGAAATCGTATATTTATAACTTTTTTTTAGTAATTGTATATTTATAACCTAATAATATTCTTTTTGTTCGTCTTAGATCAACCGACAAAAAATACCGAAATTGTTAGACCGGACGTCAATGAATGAGTTTATAATAACTTTGTCATTTCGTCTATTTAAAAAAATAAATCTTTTTGACTTCACCTCTTTAAGTTTATCAAGTCACCTTCATAATTTATTTTTTACTTGGAATATACTAGAGTAAAATTAAATAATTATTGCCTATATTTTTTTTTTAAAAAAATTGTTACCTATATTTTTTATTAATTATTCACTAAAAAATTTAATTTCTTCAGTTCAGAATTTTTTTTTTTAAAGAAGAATTTAAATTTTATTAGAATCAGTTAAAGTTAAATAAAACTAAATAAATAGTCACAATTTTCACTACCAAAAAAAATACTCACAAAATTTTGTTAAATGGATTTCATGGTTGCACTAGCACACTCATTTTATTATGCACAACCATAGCTATATACACTCTGTTTTATGACGAGTGACTTGGTTTGATTATGTACACTATTCACATAATATACATTGATATTTTTGTACTAATATATATAAAGACAATTGATAACATATAAGATGTTGTTGGATTTGTCTCGCAAACATATCATCCATCACTTGCAAACAATGTTTTAGTTTCCATAGATTTCAACCGAACCTTAGCCCGTCATGTTGTGGTACATACTGAGTATTCAGTCGTGTAGCACTCCACAGTTTTTACAAATTAAATTTACTCAACATAATAATGAGAACAGATTTGCAATAGTACTAACAAAAGCTCAACTACAAGCAAAATTATGCAAGAAAGGTTATATGTCAATCACAGTTGAACAAACCATCCACTAATTTCATTCTGTACTCTAATGATGCAACTATTTAGGGACCTGCTTCTCTATAGTTTTATCTACATTTATTTATTAAAAATATTAATTCATTTAATGACGATTTGCTCTTTTTCTATTGCTTTTTTTTTCCTTTCAAAAACTCGGTTAACCATTGAATTTGAGCTTACGTGCTAGCTACCCCTATAAGCGCACCCATTTAAGATGAGGGCTTTTCTAGCTAAAATAAACACATATTTATCGAGTTATTAGTGGAATTTATTTTATAAACTTTTTGAGTGTGATGAATTGGAAGGATGTGATAAGAAAATAAGCAATGTGTACATATAAGATCCACTTAAAAACCGCAAGTGCAGCAAATACTAGAATCTTGGAAGAATAACCCATCAGATATCTATCAGATATATAGGAAATAAGAAAAGATAATTAATTACAAATAACAATATCGGTTAAACTAGATATACGTTAAGTATTCAACCGTAACAACTACTGACAGTATTACAGAACTTTCCTTTCTATATTGCCTATTTTTCTTTTGTACTTTACAGATTTTGTGAACTACTTGCGGACAACCCATCATCCAATGCTTTGGTTTATAGCTACGAAGAAGTTGATGAACGATCTTCCCCTTGGTCAGTATTTGTACATCTTGAAGGTGGACCAAACATGCTTAACACCACCTGCAGCAAAAAGAAAAGCATAAACATATGTTAAGAGTTTCAAAACCAAGTTCAAATTTCAACGATGGAAACCCAAAGTGTATTTGTGGCAGATGTACGACACAAATGAATATTCTTAATATGACAAAAAAAAACAGAAAGTCGCATTATATTCTAATAATCATTATTAAAAGCACTAATGGTAAGCAAAGTAGAACCATTGTCCGACAATAGTGTTGAGATATGCGTAATAATAGTATCATTGACTGATATATTATCTCATTTATATTATCTTTATTTCCTTGTAAATATCTCTTATATAATTAGGACAGATTTACTCCCTATGATCAAGGGGAGACCTTTTCAGATCCAGGAAGGTACCGGAGGTTAGTTGGGAAGCTGAATTATTTGACCATGACAAGACCTGATATTTCATATGCAGTCAGTGTTGTTAGTCAATTCTTGAATTCCCCTTGTGATATTCATTGGGATGCTGTGGTTAGAATTCTAAGATATATCAAGAGAGCCCCTGGAAAAGGTCTTGTTTATGCAGACAGAGGTCATTCAGATATTGTTGCGTATACAGACGCAGATTGGGCTGGAAGTCCGTCTGACAGAAGGTCCACATCTGGATATTGTGTTCTCATTGGAGGCAATTTGATTTCATGGAAAAGTAAGAAGCAAAATGTCATTGCTAGATCAAGTGCAGAGGCAGAATATAGAGCTATGGCACTTACTACATGTGAGAATTTGGTTAAACGAACAGTCTGTTTGGTTCTGCGTCCATTATTAAAAGCACCAATGCAAAATGTTGTGATTTTTAGAAGCCATGAAATGAAGCTTTTTCTGATTATTAGTGTCCTGTAACAGTGAGTTACACTGTAAAGTAATTCTATGAATAGAGTTATAATCTTAAAGTATCTTATATTCTCTCTTAGGATTAATTTTAAGTTACTTATTCTGATTTTTATTGATTTAGGATCGAGCCTATGTATCCCTATAAATAGGGATTAGTGTTTACTAGTCTTTTGCTTGAATGTGAGACCAGTAGTTGATGAAAAGTAACTCTATTCATTGCAAAAAGTAATTAGTGTCCTAAGGCCAGTAGTTGATGAAAAGTAACTAGAAATTCATTGCAAAAAGTAATTAGTGTCCTGTAACAGTGTAACTCACTGCAGTTTTTCTTCTATTTTATCATTTTACTTGATGCATTAAAGAAAAACCAATTAAGAAGATAATATCACTGACCGGCAAGAAAACAAGTCCGTGCAAAAAACCAAGAAGTACTAATGACAAGTACATTTGAAAGTAATAAACCTGCAAAAGCAAAAATTAGTTATTGCGCACATATATAATATACCACAGTCCGACCAAAAAACAGAGGATGAACTCATAATACCACAAAAACTTCTGTTCTTGAGAAGCAAAGAACGATGACTCCAACCAACTTTGTTAGTGTGATACCACTGCAATAGCATAAAGTGAATATTGTTTAGAAAAGAAACTTTACATAAATTTAAGGCAACGATATATGGATCAAATGCAGATGTGACACAATTTCTATAAAACTGTGTTAGAAACAACACAAGTCTATCATGTAAATGGGTTGAAAGCAATCTGGTAGGAATACTATCAGGGCCTGTGGTCCTTCATAAGTTCATACCCATGAACCTATTGTTCATTTTTTCCTTTAGAGAATTGGTAGCAAAACCAAAGAGCGACTTGAAGAATGTGACTTCTCACTTGCTGCATGCACATGTTTACATGTCAAGAAATAGACAATATGTTTATGCCGGCACAAAATCACCTGAAGACTGAAGCCCCCATTGTACCTAGAGCCTCCTTAACACGCTGATCTTTATCCCCACTTGCAACCTGCAGTAAGATTTAGCTATGTGAAACTAACAGAAACTAGTTCATATATAACAATGACAATGAAATGCAGTTCAAGTATTACAGAATTCAATGATTTTGCTAAAACTAGTACTTAAAAAAAATGCACAAAAACATTAGTAGTCCTTTTAAGCATGGTACATAAGTTCAAAACAGTGGACCAGTACACAACTGAGTATCCACCGTTGCATATAACTAGTAGTTCACCAATGGTCCAGATCTTATCAAGGCATGTCGCTTAAAATTTATATTTCCCCATCCCCTTTTAGGCCTCCTTCTGCACCACCACTGTCCAGTTGCAGCAGCTCCGCAACGCTGCTCTTCCTCATCCCCGCCCGCTCCTCCCAATCTTCTGCCTGCTGCTGCCGCATGAAGCGGCTCCCTAGTTCCTCAACAAGAAAGAATGGGCACTGATTTTGTGAGCGACATGTATTTAGGCCAGTAGGCTTGAGTTGAGAGAAACCCAGAGATTTAATTCGGTTACCTCCTCTATTCCTAGACTTGAATATTCTAGAAGTTGCATACTACAACGGATGAAAAGAAACAGGGCCAAGAGACTTATGGGTAATTTGTGACTATTCATCAATGAAGGGACCATCCACAGGAGATTGTGGTTGGGGGAGGGGGGGAAGGGCCCGATGGAGGTGTGACGGCTAGGAAGAATTGTGGAATCATGCTACGGAGGCATGGTACGGCAACTGCTGTTGGGTGTTGCAATGGTGAGAGCATACAGAAGCGTATTGGTGTGGGTTGTGGGTGGTTTCTCACGGAAAAGGACACTACAATGGAAGCCAGTTTCACAAGGAGCAAGAGACACATAGGCCAGCCGTGCAGTTGCGATTGTCCACCACAGCCGACAGGAAGACTCTTCGATGTGCTTATAAAGTAGTGTCTTCACCTAACTCTTATTTCTCTCTACACTCCTTTCTGCTGCCACCACTAGTACCTCCGACAACTTCAGCATGTCCGGCAACCTCACTGGTGACATCACCGGATAAGTCATCACAGTAGCAACAAAATCACTCCCTGCCTGACTGCCTCTGCCGCCGCAAACCACCAGCCACACTGGCAAAGCTACCATGGCACCACCCGACCTTGCAAACCTCACCCTACTGTGCACCCAAACCCTCTAAGCCCATTCATGCACCAGTCCCATGAACCAATCCTAAACACCGCACACTCCCCTCAAACCGCCACATGCTTACGCCAACACAGTGGAAACCTCAACCAGTCCTACCTACAAACCGACATTAACACAAGCCAGAGATAAGATTGCCTCCGTTTATGTCTTTGCCTTGCCCCAACCCGCCACAACTTACAACCGGATCTGCTGCATCTGGCTGCTAATTTCAATTGGGGTACCATATACGCTATCAAAAGATAATGAAAACAGAGAATGACAAGTTTCAATGATTTTTTTTCTCTAACGGCGCTGAAATAGATAATGGATGAACTGATAATTTAAATTTTTGAATGAGTAACATAGGTACATCATACACCTGTACATTGTGTAAGGTAAACTAGAAAGCAGAGTGGTACTAACAGTGAAAGAATGAGTCAAATGCACGGAAAACTCAACAGCAATACCCACTGACATAACGAGGTTGACAACTGAGATGGCATTCAATTGGATATTCAGAATGGCCATCATACCCTACAAAGCATAATATTGTAAGTAAACAAATTAACATGGTGATTTGAAATTCTAAATATCAAGCACCAATAAAAACATGAAACAGTAAAAAGAACTACATAATACACATTTCAATCCACAATTAAAAAAATCTAGTGCTAGTTGAAATGAAGAAAAATACCATAAGATCAACAACAATCATTGTCAACACCAACAAAATGATTGCGGAACTCCATAAACTGCATAAATGTTGAAATCGAAGGATCAAACCAAGAATCGTTAGATTCATCAGACAATAACTCACTGATACCTCTATCTAATTAAGGAAGAAGGTGAAAATGATTAAACCATTTACTAAAATAAGCTAATCCTCACCTGCCTGTGATAACCAAGCACACAATAAATACTGCACCTGTTACATCATCATTTGACAGTGTTAATAGATCACAGCTCAACGCCAACATGTATAAAATGCGCAGCAATATGTACAGAATTTTAGGTCTCAATACTAACCAATAGCTATTGCAAGATTGACCAGTGCAGTCTTCCATATGTTAAGGTATTGCTCAAAAAACATATAAAACACTGAATATGGGAAGATCTCAATCTGCACAAGAAAAGGAATCTTAGTTCAATCACAGTGAACATTGTAAAAGGCAAAATCTGCTACGTCGTTCTTTTTTTACTATAACAACTGCAAGAGACTCTTATTCTCAATTGCTGAAGAACGGAGCATGTCAAACCATTCCCTAATTATAATTAGTAATTACCATATGTTTCTATATTATATATGTAATTTAATGACTGAAAAAGGTTGATTCGGCGTGCAGAAAAATTAGTACCTTCAAAGAATCAGAAACCCTTGAACTGAACTCTCGAGCAGCCCTCATGGAATTAACAAAGTCGACCTAAAACAGTTTTACAGTTAAACTTGGACCTTTTTGATACAAATTTAACCATAGAAAAGATTATATAGAAAGAAATACAACCTGCTTGTTGAGTGGGGTATGATATGTACGGAATGATGATGCTTGAATAATGCCACTGTCATAGCCTAACAACCAAAATACAATTCCAAAGTCAGACATTATGCACTCTAGATTATATACTGCTTCAAAGTTCAAGGGAGTTCCCTGTCTAAAGATGACCTAACGGAGAGAATTTTTTTTAAAATTATGAACAAAAAAAGTGAATTTGAACAAAATAAAGGAGCGCCTTTAAATCATCGGACCTTTCAGTTCAACACTGCTGGTGTACGCCCCATGACCACCCTTTGCACAATCAGCAGATGGGAGAGCACTAAGAAACCACGGCAGTTTCTCCCTAAATTGTGTTGTGGAAGGACGATCATTGTGAAGATCTGAGTGACGGAAACACTGCACAATTTATCAAAGTGTTTAGATTAAGGCATTAAAACAGAAACAAGAAAGTATTGTGACAGTGATTGCACTGATAAAACATGTCTATTACCGTTGTGCAATCGTTACATACTCCAACTGAAACACAAGAATCGTCTTCAGGAGCACAGCAAGGAGGCTGGGAAGAAAAATTAATTGTCAGTTACTAAAAAATTATTTTACACTTGGATACTTAAGAAAAATATTAACCTCCTTAGCCTTTTCTCTCAATTTTTTTATTACAAAAAATGAAAAAAGGAATTTGTAAGTTAGAGACTTTTATTCATAAATATCATTTACCAATAAAGCAAAATCATATTCTCTTGTTAATCATCCTATTTTTTCTATTAATTACTAGCATTCAGACAAGCACAGTCTATCTGCTCTTCTATTGCGCTAATGCGTATAAATTACAAACAGTAGTTTTTATGATTTTCTATTAATTACTAGCATTCAGACGAGCACGGTCTATCTGCTCTTCTATTGCGCTAATGCGTATAAATTACAAACAGTAGTTTTTATGAAATTTTGATTAAAATTATTTTGATTTTGATAAATTATAGGTATAAAATATAAATATATTGTCCAAGTCCCACATCAATTAATATGTGACGCCTAATGGACTACTTAATCTTAGGTTAAATTAAATCATAATCCTAGCCATGATCATAACAATTTTTTTATTAACCCACTGTAAAAAATTAAGTCACCATAAACAGATATGGTGTAAGAATCTGAACATAAAACATGAATAAGCACATATTACATAATCCAGATTTGGCATATAAATCAGTGTTATAATGAGTGCACCAGACCTGATCATCAGGAGGGCAATAACTCCCATTAGTGAACTTCCTGCAGCAACCAAATGCTTCTGGAGATACCCACACAAGAAAATCATCGAGCCAAGAAGCAGCTGGCTTGGCAATATAACTTGTGTCTGGTACTAGGGCCGCTTTAGCGATCTACGAGGTAAAAATATAACATCCATAACAAGTATCAAGTTATCATTGATATGTAGGGAAAAGAAATTACAAACTAGTTAGTGCAAACAAGTAGATCAATGGCATGAACTACCACCAGCTTAATACAGCTGGAATAAATTACAAAGCAAACTGATGTCTCGTTAAGAATGATATATTTGTAAGGCAAATATTCCGCAAATAACCAAAATGTGTGGTTAGTGGTTACAACTTACAATCTTATATAGATCAGAATCAAATAAATCAAATGCTAGTGCTTTACCTCATTTAAAAGAGAGTCTGAATTGCATTGGCTTATGGAGCAAAGCTGATTTGTATGTGTTGATTCTGAGCTGAGGTGAGGAAATAACATTAGATCAAACCATTCCCAACACAGAAGTACCAAGACTGGGTTAAGCATTTCCCTTCCAGAGATATTTGCACTACTTATATTTAATTTATGTTTTTGAAACTCATAGATCTTTTGTAAGAGAAAAAAAAACGCATAACTAAATAAAACTTTGATCGGGTGAAACAATTTCAGATCAATCCTGCGTCGCGATCAAGGTGGATGTCTTTGGTAAATCACAAATTCATATGATCCATGCAGATATCATTAGTACAAAAACATGACAGTAACTGATAATATAATTAGAATATGACAAATAGTATGACTAAATGTGGAAGTTCAATCAATAATATTATATTATCATGGTTTGTCCTTGTGAGCTTAGCTCAGTTGGTATGGACAATGCATAATATATGCAAGGTCTGGGGTTCGAATCCCGGCCACCACAAAAAAAAAAATATTATCATGGTTTAAGAAATTTATCTATTACTCGGTCTGTTCTATGACTGGCATCAACGCCAATAATAAAAAAAAGGAAATAACATAAATTAAGATAAAAACATTTTGTAAAAAGATATCCATTATTAGTAGTAAAACATCAAAATAGAGTATCCGTTGGTGCAAATTATATACATGCATAAAAAGGGCAGCCCGGTGCACTAAAGCTCCCACATACGCAGTGTCAGGGAAGGGGTCCCACCATTTTGGTGTATTGTAAGCAGCCTTACCCTGTTTTTTACACAAGAGGTTGTTTCCACGACTTGAACACGTGACCTTTCAGTCAAATGACAACAAATTTACCGTAGCGCCAAGGCTCCCCTCAAATTATATACATGCATAACTGGGTAAATTGGAATGTACTAGACTACAAGATGCACAACTATTCCTACCACTAGTACTCAGTAACGAAGTCAGTGCACTCATGCATTCCTGGGAATTAACGAACTCGGTAAAAATTAATTCTTAAACATAAAGGTGGATGCAGAAAGGAAAAAAAATGATAAGATAAAAATACCTGTAGTTATAGTTCTTCACAACAAAATACAAAGGTGGCCCAATTCTGAGATATTCTGTAACATTATTGAAATACCCCTGCAGGATGACATATATTTAGTTTGAACACATACACATGGATAAAAGAAAACACGAACACATGATGACACAGGCCAAAATATCAAACCTGAAGATATGAGTCTCGGGGAAGAACAATCTCCTGCTCCAATCCAGGTTCAATTCTAGTGCTCAAAGCCTGTGTGATTTAGATGAAGACAAAATAGAAAGGGGAGAAGAGAAGAAAAAAGAAAATAATGTGTGTTAGAATCCAAACAGGTGTGGTTTGAAAATTTTGATGGCTATAGAAACAAATCCAAAGACTTACAATGCTAGCCAATGCAAATGCCACAAAAATTGCAATGACAGCTATTTTTACTCCCCAAATACTTAGAATTGGAGCGTGAACCTCCTGAAAGGGAAAATACAGCATTATCATCAGAAATCAAGTAACACTGAGAAAATAATTAAGTCAGCAACAACAAGAAAAAGTTGGATAAAAATGTCATTGTATTCAAAAGGCATGCGAGACAAATTCCAAATTAACACACAGGAAAACTTAAGATTTAAGGTTAAATAAACTGTTTGCTGACAGCTTGAAAAAGAAGCCTTCAACACTAGATTACCAAAAAAAAAGGACCTTTGCAGCAATGAAAATTCAAATCCAACTATGGTAGAAGATTAACGTACCATTGACTCCTTTTTATAATTTCCAGCTATGGCTAGATTAAAATTTATACAACATGCTTCACAAAACTGTAAATAACTCTAGTTCTGTTTTACTCCTCTATTCAGTACCAGAAAAAAATTATTGTTAGAAAAGATAATGCTAGTTACCTTCATATATCGAGCCAACAAACCAGGTTTCCTTTGTTCAATGCCTGACAGTTTTGAAAAGATAAACTTCAATAGAATCCACCTAAGCTTTTAAATATTTTTCAATAGTAAATGACCGTTTTGGTCTTCCAAAGATATAGATTTTAAAGATGACAGAGGGAAAACTTACAATCAATTTTTTTTTATAAAAAAAAAGGAAGTGATAGAATATGAAAGTTTTATCGCAGATTAAAATTAGTTATAATACCTTTATCAGATTCTGCATGCAAAGAATGCACTTTTATGCATGGAAAACAATCAACCCTCTTATCCTCTGCTCTCAAAGAGTCAAGAGCTATCAGAGCTACGAATGCAGTAACTTGCAGGAGAAAGTCCAAAAGAACAGCCAATGCTGTGAATGAAAGCACAAAGGGAAGGTGAGGATTAGCATTTGAGATTTGACTCAAGAAACAACTGAGAATATTGCAGAGGTATGAAATTATTGAAGTCTAAAAACTTACCTGCAAACATGGAGAAGACACGACACGCAGGCATGGAAATGAAGCTTCCAGCTGCAAATGCTAAAACCTCTGATAAACTAGCCAATGTTATTGATGGTCCAACTTCCTCAAGTGCATTGCTTATCCGTCTTTCTAAAGGTAACTCCAGCTGTTGCCTTTTCACAGCATGAACCAGTATACACATATTATCCACCCCAACCTAATGGTGGGAGATTCAGGAAGACAGAACAGGATCAGAAGAATGGTAGACATAAAAAAATTAATGAGTTGTTGAAATGGAAAATTGAGATATAATATTTGAATATGAAAGTGTCGGCTTCATGCTAATATACTGTTCTGCTAGTGCATAATTGTAGATTTATTATTGCCCATTTTCGTAGAAAGTGTAATAGAACAACAACAGCTACCAAGCGTTATCCCATTAAGTTGGGTCGGCTACGATCCTAATAGTTTCTCTTATAGTTTTTCTGGGTCTTCCTTTGCCTCTAGTGAACTGACTATCCTCCACCTGATCCACTTTCCTTAATACAGAATCTACAGATCTTCTCTCTACACATGCCTACTTGGTTTGGGTAGGAAAGCTTCAACCTTGAATCTGAACCAGACCTATTTACCCACCTGAGATTATAAATCAAGATCACTTACAGACATTTTATCATGTTAATATTTAATTTTTAATGGATGATTTTGGGTTGACTCTCACTCTACTATTGACAGAAAACTTTGCGGTAATTTCCCATCTCCACATCAAGGCACGGGTTATCGAAAATAACTTTTCCTTTATCTTCACCGTCTGTTGAGAACATATTCTCTCTCCATTCCTTATCATTCTCCTATTTCTGCTCTAATTTTTTCCTTTTAATCACTTGAATAAATTTAGAATAATTTTTTCCATTAATTTATTTTTATGTGTGTATTTCTATGAAGCATCTAGAACACCATCACAAACGTTTCACTGAGCTATCATCCAGCAACTTTATAAGCAAAAGAAAACTTACAGCTAGAACAAGAAATGGGATAACTTCCATGATGATCAGAGTAGATTTTACACCAAGAGCACTAAAAATTCCAACAGATCCAAGGACAGACAGCATGACAAGAATTACTCCTAAAAGACCAAGCAATACCTATAATCCAGAATTAGACAATTAGATATTTATAAGCATTATAAAAAACTATCATAATGATATAAAATGCTTAAAAGTTTAATTCCAAAGTAGTAATGAAGTATTAGGGAGGGGGAAGAATAAAGAAAAAAGAGAGATGTTTTTATACTAAGGTTCCCTGGAACTGCACCTTAGATGAAATATAGAAAGAAGAAAGCTGGGGCGTATCCCCTAAAGTAAGAGATATATAAGCAAACATCACAAGATAGCTGACCTGCAATAAAATCAGGTACAATTTAAGGATTAAACAATACACTTCCACAAACAGAAATGATTGATTTTTATTTATTTTTTGAAACACGACAGAGAACTCAATCACATAATTTCATGATTGATCATGCCTCAGAAAGAAAGAAAAGTTAGTTTTTCATGGTATTATTAAAAAGAATTAGGACACATAAATATCAACATTAAAAGGAAGAGGGATATTACCAATATAGTAATAACATCCGCAGTACTTTCTCTTTTCAATTCTTCCTCAATAGAGCTTTCAGATGAAAAAGCAAGTGTCAAATTTTTCGACTGTGCCATTGGTAACAACTCATCCTATAACAAAGGACATAGTCAATACAGGAAATCACAATAATTAGGAGAACGATAGGGAGTGTAATAGGCCAGTACCACAATACACAACCATGTCACGTCAATAAAGGATAAGCAAGCAATGCACCAAGACATTGTATACATCTTTTTATTGCTTTTTCGACGAGGGAGAACCTAGTTGTGGGACTAGTAAATTAAGCTGCGTGTGACTGTGTGAGTACTAAGACTCGCCAGGAATCAACTTAGTATCAAGTACTTCGTATTCCTAGGTATGCATGAAATTGCAGCAACCTTGACTCAGATTCATTTCTGTGGAAGTAAATTGGCCAATACAAAGTTAAATACAGGGTGACTGACAATGCAGTCTTAGGTTTCGGGACTAACTCCACACCACAAAACCAAAGTGAGGAGTGTCCAAGCTTTATAGGCTCTTTCTCAATCAAGTCAATGTGGTACTTGGGTTTTTCCATATGCACTTTCTCACGCCTGGCACTGGTTTGGTGTGTGTATGGATAATATGGTGAATGACTCAACAATGAATCTAGGATAGGAACTTATCGCACCTTAGGTTTTGGAAATAACTCAACCCAACAAAATCAGCTTGGATTTTTTAAAATACAGGGCAAGTATCTAATTTAAGTAAAAAAAGTATAAACAAATGAAGCATACCTTCACTAACTGAATAAAGGTCTTCTCCCATGCAACTGCCTTTGCATTTTCATTTCCTTCTTCATCAATAGCATTATTTACTGGGTAAGTTACAATAAATGCAGAAGCCTGTCTTGAATAAATGAGATTATAGTTATTATATGCTCCATGAATCCCAATTCATTGACAACACAAAAGAATAGAGAATGTACCCCAGAATAGTCATTCCCAGAAAAACCTCCTAATACAGTGCTTGGATCAAGAGGACCTTTAAATGCACTCATACATTGATCTGCCGAGGAATAATGCTGAATGAATACAATATTAGAAAATAATTAGATCATTCTCATTTATATTACATAGATATCATTGTCAATGTTTGTCTTGGAAAAAATTCATATTGGTTAGGTTTAATTTGGTTCGGGTTTTTTCCATGTGTGAGTCCAAACCAATCAAAACCGATGTCTTTTGGTTCGGATATCGGTTTCACATAATTAAAAAACAATCATCCGAAACCCAAACCAAACCAAACCATTATATTTTATTTCATACTATATTAGTAGTGTTATCTTAAAAAATATTTTGTATTCATGCATTTTTCATCGATTATATATTCTTTTTCTCATTTTAGGTTATGTGCTTGTTTTAATAGCATAGAAAATCTATAGAATTTTAAATAAAAGTTCTTTTATTTAGATTTTTTAAAATATCAAACTGATGAACCAAACCAACCCGTTCTTTATCGGTTTGGTTCGGATTTCTTGACAAATGATTGTGAAAACCCAACCAAATCAAACCGACTATTTTTTATTGGTTCAAATTTTTTCTCCCAAAAACCAAACCAAACCGACCCGTTACACCCCTACTTGTAGTGCCAGTAAAAGACAGCATTGACTACTGGATACGGTTGTTCAGTATTGGAGGAGATCTTAGTGGTTTTTTTCATGCGAACGTGCAAAACAACAGCAGAATTAAGAACATCCACTAATGCATTCAACTTCATGATGTAAAGTTAACATTTGCTACCTCAAAACAGTAAGTGAGATGCTCAACTCCACCATAATTGTCGAAATTGTTGGGATCCATTTTGAAGTACTGTCAATTAGAAAGAGACAAGTGTTAATCAAAAGGAAATAAAATCATGCAAATTTATTACAATAATAGTAATAATAATGAATTGAAGTTCTCAGTCAATAATTCAATAACTATACCTGCAGAATGCTTTGAGTGGCACATTCTTTGTCTAGTGGCTTCAAACAGATGTCTTGCAGAGATACCATCAAGCCAGAATGATTAGCACGAATTGCATCAACCTGACCGCAATGGATTCAACTTAACACATTCATCAAAATATTTCAATACTACTGCTAGAGGGAATGGAAAACTAACCTTCTTTTGTACTTCAAACAGAAACTTAATGTTGTCCTCTGACACAATTCTTGGTGATGTACTATTCACATGATCTGGAACTGTTCCCAGTATGAGCTGCAAGTAAAACAACTCTGTCATTTAACAAGATAAATGAACAATAAATTGCAATTAAAAAAAAAAAAAGTGAACAATAAATCTTGCTTGAAGATTATTACATATTGCCTCATGTTGCATAATACTAAGTGGTTTTGACTTGTTAGGATGATCGAATTAATATAAACACTAGATATAAAAGAAAACATGACAAGACTGTTTAGTATGGACTACAATTGCACAACACATGGCTTCGTCACTTCATGCTTTTTGGAAAAGAATGCACTCAGGCAAAGCATTAATAAGGAAAAAATTAGTTCTTTCTGCAACAAGTCCGTCAATAGGTAATTATCCACTGAAAAACCATGCAATTATGCAAAGAAATAAAAAAGATGCATCCTTTTTTACACATGACGAGGAAAGAAAATACTGAATAAAATAAAATGAGAAATGCATAAGGCAAGGCTGTTTATTATGAACATGAAAAGTTGGATTATTATGGGGATTGGGGAGAACACAAGAAATGGGAAAATGTAAGAACCTGTTCGATTCTGTAAAACGGAGCAAGATGGCTGTCAAAAAACTGCTTCTCTTCAGCTGCTTTACTCCCGGGTCCCACCCAGAGCTGAAAAGTGTAGGAAGTTTTTTTCACAAACAACTAATGTAAAATATATAACAATAAGGTAAAGGCGAAATGTTCAGAAATCGTGTAGCCTTCCTAGATACTTAAACACTAAGACATAATAACAGAACATCAAAGCTTCTTCTTCATTGTCCATGAATTTTTGTATTCCATTTGAATTTAAAATCACATGGCTCATTGTGTACTTATTGATGCTCTCACCGGAAGATTTTTCAGCCAAAAAATTTTGCCCATTAAAAACAATTCTCAAACAGTGCCATCCACGTTATTACATCCATAAAATAATGAGTACAAAGCAACATGGGGTGTTCAAAACAGAATCTAAATTCACTTTCAAATTATGTCCGAAGTAGAAGCAGGTAATCTCTTTAACAAAATTAATCCATCTCTGGAAACCATAAATACCAATGAAGTGGGAAATTAGGTGAATGGAGATATAAAGAGCGAAAAGATCATCCAAAAGGCATGCTACAAATACCAGGAGCGTTTGAAGTCAATGAACAAAAAAACAGGCACTATTTCAAACCAGATAGCTATTTGCTTATAAGTTTCAGATTCAAGTGAGATGAAAAATTCATCCATCATACATGGAAATCATATGCATGCTCATAATGTGTGGGAATAAAGATCTAACTTACAGGTGGGTAGAAGCATTTTAAACAATAGAGTAGAAGCTATGTGATACCTTCTCAGGCCGTGTCTCAACCTTGAATCTGATTAGACCTAGACAAAGTAGAATAACTATAGCCAAAGATGAAGCCAAGACCATAATTGGGTTTCTAGCTACGTATAATCCGTACTTCCTGATCGCAATTGTAAATATAAAGTCAGAGATATTGTTCTATGTGAGTTGATATGAAAGTTGATAGCATAGGCAATGACCTGTAGAAATTTGACATGTATCCTTGCACAGCTGAGAGTCGTACTTCGTTTCTGTTTTGTGAAACATCTTCAATAATCTTATAATCAAAACCACCAGTCAAAACAAAGTCAGAATTGGACAAACAAGCATGCATAAGGAAGGAAGGAAGGAAAGGAAGCAAAAATTATTAAGAAAAGCAAAGATACTCCCAAACATGTGTTCGTAATAAAGAAATAGTATTCGGTTATGAACCTGGTGCATAGGGAGGTTCTCGTCCTTCTCCTGATTACGAGAATGCAGCTGCCCACCACTAATAACATTAGACACTGATTTCGTTCTATATGCCGGCTTTCTTTCCCTTGTCCGATAATACAATCCCCAACCTAAGAACACACTTAGCAGTATGATGTATAAGACTGTTAAAGTCAAGTCAACACACTTCACCTATAGGAGTCATAAGGAAAAAACATGTCAGTTAAAGAACACTATTTTTTTTCTTCATGTAAAGAAAAAAATACAACTGGTAAATATCAAAACCATATCATATGTTCCGTTACCATTAAAGTCCCAATTTTCAAGGAGCATGAATCCCTCTTTTGGGTGGTAGTTGAAGATGAACTAGAGCATACTGAAGATGAAGGACAGTCACCACAAGAACAACCAAGAGAAATATCCCCGCATGAATAGGCTGAAACATTCATAGGCTCCATCCCAGATGACTTGGTTGCATTTGGCGGGAACATAATTGCATATGGTGAACCAAAACCACCAGGGGCTGCTTTTTTACCAATAAATGCAAACCACTCTGCCAAAAACAATTACAGCATAAGTTTTAGGCAATACTGTAAGGAATAATTTTATACAAGCAAGCCCTATCAAAAAGAACATTTACATTTGCATTGTTGCCACTGTATCAAATGTTAGTTAAATTTTACAGAAATAAATCATAACAAATATATGTTTTACAGAACCAAATCTATTCTGCTCAAAATAAAAATATAAAGTTTGTTTCTACCATTGCATGTATTCTTATTTTTAAACGCTGGAGCAAACAAACAAACAAATCATAAACCAAGAATTCCAATGTGTCTATCTACTTCTAACTCTTAATACTTGCTTGCTGGTATGCATAAAATAGTCAGGAATATATCAAGGAGATGTCCTCAAATATATTAGCAGAAACATGAAAAGGAAAAATGGTATTTGGTTAAGGGTTTGATTTAAAAGTGCAACTTACCTTTAACATTTTGAGCACCGCCACCAATAAATTGCATAACTAGAGAATTCGCTGTGCCAAACTTTACATCCTTGCAGGAGTTATATAACCCTTCACCAAATGCGTCACTTACAAAATAATCGATGCTACCAACTGTCAAATTACCACCAACCTAAGAATTGTAATAACTAGAGTAAATAATTGCAATGTAAAGTTGATGCAGACATCCAAAAATACTGATGACAACAATATAAAAGAACAAGACATAAAAAGGGCACTTGTTTAGTCATTAAGATTTGCTAGTATTGAACCCAAAAAGAACCACCTGACATGATACCTATTTGATTGAGTTTTTCTTTTTATTTTGACGAAACAAAAAAAAATATATGATAGAAGATGAATAGTGAAGTGGAAGAGCAGCAGACATGCATCTAAAAATGTGAGAAAGAAAAATGAGGAAAAAAAAACACCTTACTCGTTAGCGGAGTCATTCAACATAAATTTCTTGTTTTAAAGTGATAAATAATAAAATTGCATGTAGAATAGGCAAGACAACTCATTAAAAATAGAAAGTGATGTGCTGGATCTTACTTTGTCCACTGTAGTCACGTTGATAAATAAACTCTGATTTGGAGAGCATGTAAGCTCGCAGAATAGATTCAGAAAGTTTCTTAAGCATGCTGGACAACCTACAAGAAAAGGAATTGCCTGCCAGAATAAAACGTTCAATGTATTAACGCATATCAGCTTGATTTATAAAAGCCAGTAATACTGAATGAAGATAAATATGATTAGTCCATGGTGAACTCAATTATAAGCCCATGGTGTGAATATATGCATCAATTATACAAAATTTGATAATAATACCTGTTGCACTTGCGTCCTTAATGTGTCAAACTGAGCTCCTGTACAGCAAACATTTCCCGTAATTGTTGGACATAAACTTTGAATCTTTGATGAAAGCAAATCATCTGGCTGGGAAAAACAAGGGTTCCCAAAGTCATGACACAACTCAATGAAGCTTATAAAAAGTTAAAAGTAGATTTGATACATCAATTATGCTTTTAAGAATTCAGCAGTCCAAATGAAAATTAAAAAACTTATATCAAAAATAAAAAATTTCATTGTGACAATCAAATATACCTTCACAGCAGGTGAACCAAATGGACAATTTATTACTTTACCATCGCTTCGCTTTCCACAAATGTCATACATTGCACAATACTCCACAGAATGCTTTTCCCTGTACAATACAAAAGAAAACTGAACTCAACTTTTTTCTTTTTTCCAGATCAAAAAGAAAAATTCTCAATAATATTACACGTATAATTTTAATTTATGTGTTCTTTCAAAAAAATACTTAGTTAAGTTAGTTAGTTAGTTAGTTACTTACCCTTGTGTTCTATCATTAGATGACAAAACTTTTGCTTCTGTTAGAGATAAAATTAAGCAAACCTGAAACACATAAAGCGCATAAATCTTGAATTGAATAATTATCAACTAAAATGATCAAGCAATAATAATAATAATAATTCAGTAAATGTTGTGATGTTTTCCCTGTGTATCTAACTAACTTTGAAGAAATAGTTTAAATAAAATTAAAAATAATGATTGATTTTCCATTCCCAAAATATTCAAGCATTTTGATACACTTCGTCTTCGTTCTCTTTAAGATGAAAGAAAAAAACACAAACAAACAAAACACGAATTGCATTTTCTGAATGTGAGGATTAGGATCATCAAGTGCATAGTGGAATTGGAATTGAAGAAAGAGAGAGTAATTTGCCTGTAATAGGAAAGTGAGAAGCCCTAGGCGAAGAGGAAGGTCCATTGCAGTTAGTAATCTTGGTGGGAGAGTGTGCCTCAACCCAAACGCGAAGACGAAAACAAAACAGAGAAAGAAGAGGCAAGGAAAAAGAAAAAGAGTATTGTACTGTAAGTATTTGTAGCACAGCCAAAAACCGCATTTATAGGAAAAAGATTACAAGATTACTGCTGCTCCTCTTTTTTTTTTTTTTTTTTTGAGATGAGAGAGAGATAAAACACATTGCTCTCGTGACTTTACCACCATTTACCAATTTTTTTTATTTATTTACTTACGTTAACGTCACAACATTCGTAAATACTAGTACTACTGTGTTCATTTTTTATTTTCATTTTGTCGTTTGCATTATATTAAAGGTAAGTTGCATTCGTAAATTGTCTTTTTTTATTATGCACAAGGGTCAACAAATAAACAAATATTATCCACCAAGGTTTGGCCCGATCTTTTATAATAAACACCAAAAATAAAAATAAAAATGATCCGATGGTAATTGTCGTGTTAATATAATTCATTTTGATTTATTAAAAATGGATAAATTGCCCAACCTTAAAAATAATAATGTGTACGGCATATCGGTTCAATTGTCCTAAGAATGTGATGTTGGGTCAACTTAAAGACTTGGAGGCAAGCTTCGACTTCTCATACACAAAACCATCTTTTAACGGAAGGAGCTTTCTAACGAGTGTTCTAAAAACATTATTTAAGGAACTCATAAAAAGAATATTTATGAAAGTGATAAAAAATCATACTTTTAATAAATTATTTTATCAAATATTGATGTATTCTATTACCATTAGAGAAATGATATTTCTACAACTATTTTGTAGCAATTTTCTCTCTCATACTCACATTTTATTTTTATTTTATCTCTATTCTTTTTATTTTTGTGTCAATATCTATTTTTCTTTATAAATTTATGGTTGTCTTATAAGTTGTCATACAGATGGTCGTTCAAATAACACGCCTCTACCATTATCATAACTACAAAGTAGATAAAAAAACTTTATTTAGGAGTAATGCAAGTTGTATTAGAAGATCCATAAAAAAAAAAAAAAATCAATATTCTCATTTTGATATAAATTCTTGATTTTCTAGCTAATTTATATATTTTTTTTATTCCTTAAATAATGTTCTAAAGAACAAAAAAATATTGACAATTTTGTTTTTTTTTTTTATAAAAAAGATCAGAGGAAGTATAATTTTAGATGTTTATTTTATTTTCATTTTAAAGAAACACAAATAATAAATTTTTATTTTTGGATAAAATGATAATTTTAGTGTTACAAACTTAAAATATATGAATATTGTCCCTACAATCTAAAACTTATGGTTCCGCCACTGCGGATATGTATCCTAAAAAAAATAAAGGTAAAAAACATGTGAGACAAGTTGTGATTTTTGAGAATTCAAGGAAGATGTAGATAATTAAATTCAATAGGTAAATCAATAGAGTTGTCCATAAATTAATCAAACTTAAAATGTATTGTGTATTTTGTATGCAATGATAATGAGAGAGAAGAGACATACTCCCTCCATTTATAAATATAAGTAAAATTGATTTTTTAGGTTCATTCATTTAATGATGTATGTGGTTAACAATATGGACCATATACATCATTAAATGAATGAACCTAAAAAGTCAATTTTGCTTATATTTAAAAACGGAGGGAGTAGTTAGTCTACATTAAACAAAACAAATTATTCTTTTGATGACAATTTTGTTGATATCCAAAAATAGGGATGAAAATATATACTCTCTCCCTCCGTGTTTAAATATAAACAAAATTAACTTTTTAGGTTCATTCATTTAATGATGTATTTGGTTTATATTATGAACCACATACATCATTAAATGAATGAACTTAAAAAATCAAATTTGCTTATATTTAAAGACGGATGAAGTAATTATTATGATTTATACAAAAACTCTATACTGTATGTTTTAATTGTAAATATTAATTTTTGTAAATTGTGAATTTTATAATGATATATTAATGAAAAATGATGAATTCATATTTTCTTCAATGTGAATTTGTTATTAGATTCATCATTTTTATTTTTAACAATTGTGAATTTGTATTTTATAGATTTACTCTTTCAATTTAAATGAATGAATATCATTCATTTTTGTAAAAAAAAAAAAAAAAAGTATTTTACATACATATATGTTTTATTTTATAATTTTTTCAACGTATGATGACGGTATCTTATTCAGAATTTAAAAAAGGCAAATTCTATGGTACACCCAATGAATTTGGGTGTATCGGTACACCAAGTCGTAAAATTAATAATAAATCAGTTGTTTTTTTGAAGAAAAATAATTATTTTCTATCATTGACAACTAAGATAATTAAATTTTATTTACCAAAAGCTTCGACGAAATAAAATTTAATTTTTAAGAATTTTTATTACTCATAACAATGAATATTGATTATTTTTTATGACAAAATGTAATTTTTTTAAATATAATCCTTATAAACAATGAAATGATGGTTTTTCTTATGAAATAATATTTTCTAAAATATAAATATTGACAAATACCTTTTTATTTCATTAAAGTGATCGTTAATTTATAAAATTTGTGCAACAAGAGTACCGGTACACTCAAAATTATGGATGTACCATAGAAATTCCCTTTAAAAAATTCTGCATATCCATTTGAGATCAGTATCGCGGCTGAGATCATTTGTTTCCTTCTTGAAGCATGCATACAAGTAGTTTGCAAAAGGTGGAATAACGGTAACTTCAATGTTCAATCCCCCTCCACCATAAACTACTAGAGAAAAAATTTGTTTTTGTTTTTTGAGGGGACGTAAAAGATCTGTTAATCTTTGAGTTATAGATAAATATTTGCATTATTTAGATAAAACAAGATAAGAAAAATCTTCAATAATAGAATTAGGAGCTAAGGCTGTAATGCCTTATTAGATATATTTTACATGAGCTAATCAGCATGCCAACACTTCTTTCCGCTCAGCCATATATAACGGCTTTTATTCTGTGCATAATTAGTATTTCATGCATCCAAAAGCGTACCTGTGAAGCAAATTGATTAATTAATTATAATTATTACTAGCTAGCAGGGCATGTCTTGTTGTAACATGCGTACTGTTGTAGATTTAAAGTCTTTTAGTAGTATTAAAATTTCATGCAATCATGTCGTATATAAAGTTTTCGGTTCTACAATCTTTTTATAAATCAAATAAACGTCAATAAAGATGGACAGAGACCCGCTATTTTAATTTGTTTTATTTTTATCTTTCCATAAACTCTCTGTATTTGAGGTAATTTTGTTATAGACAAACACTAATTAGAAGAAGGGAATTAACCAAAGGTGGTCAAAGCAAAAATGACTACATATGTCATGATGAGCTATGATGATGTACCCTTGTAGTATAAATATTATTCATTCATATATATATCAATATCTAAAAAGGTAGACAGATTAGTAAAAAGAAAAAGAAGAAAAGGTTAGAGAAGACATTCCAATGATTAAGTAGTGTAGTAAACAGTTGAGAGAGAGGGAGGGAGTAAGTGAGTGGGACTAATGATGTTGAATGTGAAAGTGGAGCCAGGTTGGGTTGGGTTGAGTCATAGAAGCATGAGATTCTAGACGCGTGTGGGGACTTAATTTAAACCCAACAAACAAAACCCATTCGGTAGGATTAGTGGACACACACATTTCTTTCTTACTTCTTAGTATTGGGTAAGTAAGCAAGATGTGAAGTGTGAACTAGTAGTGACTTATATATATATATATATGTGAGTAATTAAGTACACACACATACACTAGTAAGGTTTTACTTTACATAATGGACCATTTGATTTGGTTTTGGGTTGTTTGTTTATACAAGAATGAGAAAAATGGAGGACCCATTACCATTAGGAGTCATGATTGACTTTCATTTGAAGTTATTATCGCTCTCAAAGCCACACACACACGCCCATGATCATGCAAATAACAACATGCTGTTGGAGCGGCGCATACATACACACACAACACAAACCACGCTCTTTCAAAAGCATAAGATTCTTGAAGTGCTCCTAAAAGAGGGTGCTTATACAAATTTTATTTTACACTATTTTATAATGAGACTTTTTAAAATTTTATAAATACAGGATGACAAGTTTACAAGATCTACTAATAAATAACCGTTTGTTAGTTAACTCATTTGACCTACCGTACCTACACCTATTGCAATAAAGGTATAATTTACTTCTTTACTTTAAATAGACAAGTTTTTAATATTGTCAACAACATTACAACAACAAACAAGATAAGTTCTTAATCAATTCTTCCATTTGCGCCACCATGTCATGGCCAGCAGGTTGACCACAGTGTATCACATCACAGTTAGAGTACGCGTGAGGGATTATTTATACATGGTTACAAGACCAAATTAAATACATATTTTTTAAACACATTCACAAAATATAAGTTCCACGTCTTATCTTTTTAATTAGGCAAATTCTATAGTACACCCAATAAATTTGGGTGTATCGGTACACCAAGTCGTAAAATTAATAATAAATGAGTTGTTTTTTTAAGAAAAATAATTATTTTCTAAGTTATAATATAATTAATTTTATAATTTGCTTTTTATGTTAATGTGTCTAAACTTTTGTGTCATAGTCTTATGACTATGAAAGACTTGCTCCGTGAGAACCTCTCTCATTTTTTATATTTTTTATTTTTAGGTCCATAAAAAAGGTTTTATATGTTTAAAGTAAGGAAAATGTTACAAGTATTTTTGGTACATTTGTTTAGAACTTAAAAGAATAAATTTTTTGTTTTAATTGTGTATTCAGCGTATTAAAACTTCAAAAATGAATTTTATTTACATGAAATTTATGTTGATACAGATGTACGATTTTTAAAGTGTATAATTTTATGTTGAGTTTTATAATATGTGTTCTTATGACATATATTAGTAGCATTTGTCTTTATTTTTAAAATATTTCTAAAAAGTGTCTTGAGGATACTAGTTAAATAACCTAAACAAAGTTTTATAATTGAAAGGTATTTTTAAGACTTTTAAAGAATAGATTACACAAGTTTCAATGTATTGCTATTATATTTTCTCTCTTAACAAATATTGTAAGGACACTCGTTATAGCATTTTGCATGTTTGTAATAGAAATCTCTTTTTTTTTTTTCCATCCTAATCAAGATTCATCCATATATATATATATATAGACACACACACATACTCCCTCGGGTCGCGTTTATAAACAATTTTTTTTCTTTTTAGATTCATTAAATAAGTGACGTATCTAGTATATATCATTTCAGATACGTCAATTATTTAATAAATCTAAACAAAAACAAAAATTGCTTATAAATGTGACCGAATAGTATATATAGTTGAGGTCGATACTAATAATTGGAAAAGTACACACACAAAGTCCCCTTGAGCTTAGCTCAATTGGCAGGGACATTGCTTATTTTATGCAGGGACCGAGGTTCGAACCCTAGACACCCACTTCTCCGTATTTATTTGTGTGAGTTCTAGCAACTAAACTACTAGAAAAAAAATATACACACACAAAAAATCACATATAAAGGTAAGATAGAATGCGCTAATATTAAATATAGTTATGAGAAATTCATATGTGCGCACAAGAATTTGGAAATATTATTTGGTCACACACAAAATGCATGTAATATAATTATTTAAAGGGTTAATGGTGTTTTACCCCATGTAATATAGGTCATTTTTTGTTTTTCCCCTGTAAAATATTTTTTTTAATTTACCCCCTTGTAAAATATATTTTTTTTGGAATACCCCCTAATAGGTCATAAAAAAACGAAAAAATTCTGCAAAAAAAAAAAAAATCATTTTTTTATGACCTATTAGGGGGTATTCCAAAAAAAAAAAATTTACAAGGGGTAAATCAAAAAAAATATTTTACAGGGAGGAAAACCAAAAATGACCTATATTACAGGGGGTAAAGCACCATTAACCCTTATTTAAATAGCACAATTATTTATTTATTTTTCTTTTGTGAGTGTGTCAAAATCTGTGTCCTTTCTTCATTAATTTTATAAGTATTATTTGTGCATGTGTGATTGTCATCAATTAGTTTTGAATATTGAATTAATTCAACCTTATTTCTGAATGATAAATTATATAAACTCATATGAAGAGATTTTGTCCGGTGTGCATAAACAAATTAGCCTTGTACTTCATATGAATATGTTTTCTACTATTGAATCGATGTAACTTATCATATTTGATCAAATTTTAAAGCTAATCAATGTAACTTATCATATTTGATCAAATTATAAAACTTATCGTTCTAACGATGAAAACAAATTTGTGTATAATGTAAGATTTGTCTTACTTATACACTGTAGAATTGGTTATAAAAATAGCATTTATCTTTTTGCAACGTTATGTCGAAAGAAAAAATAAAAATCGTAATGCTATTTTTTCCTTTGAATTGCAAATGTTTGTAGGCTAGTAGTTGTTATGTTAATCGTTGTTTTCTTGCATTTAGTTATTTCTTCTCTCTCAATCATACCATTTTGTGTTGTAGACTTGCACTACATTATCCTTCAGCATTTGGAATAAACAATGCAATATAAAAATGTTCCCACAACAATTTATCAAAATATATCAATCAACACATGTTTTGGAGGCTTTTCTTTTGATAATCCTGGCAATGCATGTTTTGGAGGCCTCTTAAGAAACGATATGAAAATTTAGATCCACATTTTTTTTTTTCTGGATCTTGTGGTAGAGTTACAAAGTTTTTGGCTGAACTTTAAGCTATTTGGAAAGACCTTCCGTTGGCTTGGAATCATGTAACGACAACATTTGAAGTATTTTTCTTAAACGTCATGAACAAATGAGTGATTTTTGTAAAGAGGTAAGACGGGTGTATATATAACTCTTGAGTCAGTAAAATATTTATTTTATTATTCGATTTAAATACGTGAAAATGATTTGTTAATTTGAGACAGAATCATAACAATGATATTTTGTTAATTATCAATTATTATAGTGCAGGTAACCATGTAGATACAAGTAACAATGATTTCGAAACTATGAGAATGCTAATTGGGTTGATATGGTTGAACTTGAACATGAAGAGGATTCCAACTCTAGAACTGAAATTCCTAATGTTAATCAAGACAAGATGCTACTATTGAGAACAAGATGTCAAGAGTCTACAACAATATTGTTTCTATCTGTGAGTCTCATTTCGAAACTTCTCTTATGCATATTATTTCCAGATTTTTATTTTCCACTTTAATTTTTTTATGATGAAAATCATAAACGGTTAATATGGTTATTCAAATATAGACCAACTCCAAAAAAAAAACGTGGATCTTATTTATTTTTTAGTAATATAGTAAATTTTATAATATAAAAATGATAAGAAAATATTTAATTAAGATTGAATAAACTTTGTAAGAGTCCACCTTTGGACTCATTTTAATTTGGAAATTCATATTAGGACGTCTTTATCTAATAAGAATAATTTAGTAAAAAATAATAACTTAGTAAAATTACTTTTCACTTTCTTTTATTTATATAATTTGGTTAAATATTACTCCCTCCGTCCCTGAATAAGTGACCTATTTGTAAAAAATATTTGTCCCACAATACTTGACCTTCTCAGATTTCTAAGCAAAATTTGACAGATTTACCCCTTATAAATACTTTTTGTGGTCCCCATGTTAAAGTTTGTAGTGGAACAAAGAAAGTAATTATTACTTAAAAGTGAAAAAGTTTCAAAATAATGATAAGGGCAACTCAGTAAAAGTATCACTCTCTTTCTTTTATCTTTACACTTTTCTTAATCTGTGTGAAATGGTCAAATAGGTTACTTATTAAGGGACAGAGGGAGTATATTGCATGATAAAGAGTAGGGTTAATAGTGTTTTTCACCCCTGTAATATATGTCATTTTCGGTTTTCGTCCCTATAAAATTTTCGGTTTGATTTGCACCCTCGTAAAATTTTTATTTTCCGAAAAATACCCCTAATAGGCCATTTTCAGATTTTTTTTCAAGAAATTTTGGTTTTTGAATGCCCTATTAAGGGTGTTTTCCGGAAAATAAAAATTTTACGAGGGTGAAAATCAAACCGAAAATTTTATAGGGACGAAAACCGAAAATGACATATATTACAGGGATAAAAAACACTATTAATCCTAAAGAGTATTAGCCAACAATATCCTTAATTAACATTTTCAACATAAACACATTTTCTCTATTAATATCAACCTAATATTTAATTTACATTTAGAGGACAAAAGATATAAATGTTCAAGGGGATCCCTTTCCTTCTGACTGCAGATAGGAGAAATGTACAGAAGCGTAGTACGCATTTGACAATTGACATTTTTAAATTAATTAATTGATGGAGATTGGAGTAGAACTGATAAACCATGGAGTAGCATCTAAGACATCTAAGACATTGACTTTAACAACTATTTCATCGGTCCTTATATGGAAGCACTCTTTACCTCTAATAAAAGGATGTTTACATTAAATTCTCATTAAATATTCAATTAAATTCTCATTAAATTCTAATATTCTTTCCAATCACATTTATAAACAAAAACAAAAATTCATTGAATAAAACAGTATTCGATATCGACAGATCAGAATAGCCTTTCACTACTACCATCTCTTTTTAGAAAGATGATAATATAAATCAAATAAATTAAACATTCAATAAATCTAAAAATAAAGATCTCTTATATTTTGTTTTTTTATTTATTTATAGAATCTCTTTCATATATTATGTTCAATTCCATGAATTACTCTCCATAAACACACATTTTAAAATAAAATTATGATTATACTAACATGTCTTTTGATAAAAGTGTTTTTAAGGCACTCGCTGCGAGAAAAAAAAAATGTGTTGGGTACTCGTATTATTTAGACTTACTATTTGATTGATAGATACGTTTACTAGCCTTTTTCATAAAATTAAATGGTTTGATTGAATGTGTTAGACTGGTAGTTACCATATCCATTTATTGGAAGTTCTGAATTCAATAGTCACCAACCAACTATATCTAATTAATTGGTCAGGCAAAGGGAGGGAGGACCTTTGTTTTTAGGAAAATTCTAAATTGGATACAACCTCAAATCTATTTTATTTTGGCACACATTCATAAATTGAAAAACTTAAAAGATAAAAGATTTAGTAAAAGATATGATTAAATAACTTCTCTTTTATTTTATTTTTTACATTTATACGTGTGTTTAAATAAATTTGATTTGGGTTTGTGTCCAAGCAAAAATTGCTCTTGCTTTTTTACTCTAAGACATGGATCCACGAAAAGGACTTCGAGTAATTAATCTAGGACAAGAGGTAAGTTGTGAGAAAAACTTCGGGTAATTAATCTAGGACAAGGGAAAAGTTGTGACAAACTACACGTGCAAAATAAACCTACTTATATAATGAAACATTGTTCTTTTGCTTGTGAAAAAAAAAATTGTAAGGTGTTGAAGTATAATTCATATTTGATTTTTCTATCATGTGCAAATTTGCACATTTTAAAAAAATGCAAATAAGACATGGAAAGTTCAACGGGGAGCTGTTTTGAATAAAGCTCAATGACGAGCTGAAGAAAGGAAATTTGTGATTGGGAGAGAAACGTAGAGATGGAGGGGAAACAAAATGAACCAATAAATTAATTCAGAAACAGATTATGAACAATAAGGTTCCAAAGTTTATTCTTCTTCATATTTAATTTTAAGTATTGTTCAATTTTATGAAGAATTGTGACGGAGTCACGATGTTAAACGAAGAATTCATGTTATGAAGTTTCGTTGTTGTTCACTTGAAAATTCGATCTTGGTTATGATGTTTACCATAGAAAGGTTAAAGAATAAAAAAATAAGGGTTTTATCACTACCGAAAGAGTTAGATCGAACTATACATCAACGATTGATTATAGGTGTTGTTGTTTCAAGTAATGAAGGTGATTGTGTGATAAAGACGTTCAAGTGGATTACATGATCAACTATGAAAGCTTTTGTTGAACCAGTGAGGAAACATTGCAATACAATAGAAAATTCATGTTTTGTCCATTACAGAAGGTTAATGGAAATGTTTCAAAGGATTAATGGTGGTGGTCACAGTGTTCATAAGACATTAAAGTTGATGCTTAGCATATCAAAGGATTAACTTGCGAAAATCATGACAAAGTCAATTCTAGAGAATAAATGTTCAATGATTTGAGAACATTCTGAAATTTCAAACATGCAGTAAGGATCTGAGAAGAAAGTTATATTTTATATAATAGTTAGATGCAGCGAAGATGGGAAATGAAGAGTCCTTCAATAAAGTTAGTTGATCAAACTCATTGTTTTCAAAGAAGTTATTGTGTCTATGTTGAGATACAAGTAAATCAATGGGATCAGGGATAATTTTTGTTGTTCCAATTTAAGATGCTAGAAAAAAAATTGGAATTAAGAGGGGTGTGTTGAAGTATAATTCATCTCTTACTCTCAGTAATAAAGAGTTTTAGCTCTCTAAAGTTTGAGTGCGTGAAGATCACTCTAATCGTTCTCTCAATTATGTATATGCATGTTCTATGAAGATCATTCTAATCTTTCTCTCAATTTTGTATGTGCGTGTTCTATCATAAAAATAGAAGGTGAAAAAAAATTATATTCTCCCTCCTATCTCGAATGGAAAAATTGGTTTTATTCATAAATATAAAATCTTCTTAACATAAAGAACTAAAAAAAAAGTTGATGAAGGGTAAAAATTGAAGAAGGTATAATTTTTTGAGTATAAAAAAAATCTTAAAGTAATTTTTATCTCTTTATAATAATATTCAGATTAAAAATAAATTTCTTTTTAGACGTATTGACTGTTGGGTCATAGAGGGGAGTTAGGGGGACCGACCACATCGAGGCCAAAACAATCACATAAGTAATAGAGACACCACACTCTTACCCAAAACCTTAAGGCAATGGGTTTATGGATTCCCTCTCTTATATATCCTTTGTTTCTTCCATTCCTAGTCGATGTGAGACATAATCACTCACACTTGATTACCCAACAATCTCCCCCTCAAGTGTGAATCACCCACATCACTAGCCTGATCCACACTAGGGTCCCGCTCCCGCTCTGATACCACTGTTGGGTCACTGGGGGAGCCAGGGGGACCGCCCACATCGAAGCTAGAACAACCACACAAGTAAGAGAGACACCACACTCTTACCCAAAACCTTAAGGCGTTAGGTTTATGAGTCCTCTTACTTATAAGGTGTTCAACCTTTACTCTTTTATCCGATGTAGGACATATAACTCACACTTGCACACAACAATACTCCCCCTCAAGTGTGAGTCCATCTTTTCATCATGTTCCCCCTCAAGCGGAAGCTCTTTACTTGCTTGTATCACTGTTGTTGGTTTCTCCGCAAACGGACTGACACGTTTGTACCGCCATTGCTGCTTTCTGCGCAAACGGACCGGCTGCCTCGATCGCACCCTTCGTTGAACCGGAGCTCTGATGCCACTGTTTGGTCACCGTAGGAGTCAGGGGGACCGCCCACATCGAGGCTAGAACAACCACACAAGCATGAGAGACACCACACTCTTACCCAAAACCTTAAGGCGTTAGGTTTATGGGTCCTCTTACTTATAAGGTGTTCAATCTTTACTCTTTTATCCGATGCAGGACATATAACTCACACTTGCACATAACAACATTGACAACTTGTTGTTTTTTTTTTTTTTTGTGGTGGCCAGGATTTGAACCCTGAACCTTGCATATTTTATGCATTGTCCATACCAACTAAGTTAAGGTTACGAGGACAACAACTTATCTCTTTAATCCATCCTTATTTATTTAGAGGGATAATTTTGTGAAATTAATTAAATAAGAAAGTAACAAAAATAAGTAGTAGGAGTGAAGAGGTGACGAAAAGCAATGAACCTAGATTAACCATTGGATTAAACTTTTATTTTATCTATGTATTACGTTTTTTTAGGAAACGTTTATTTATTTAAAAACATCAAAATACTATCTACCAGGGGAAAAAAAAAAAAACATAAACGCCATATCCACGTTGCATTGTATTCGGTTGTGAGTCGTATCCTTCGCACCATATAGCAAAGCTTAATAAGAAATAATTGAAGGTTTTTAATATGTATAGAACCTGAATAAGTTTGGGGTTTATTCATAAGATGTTAGAATTCTCATGATCATATCCAGATAATTTCCGCTCAAATTATCTAATTCGTAGAGGAGTAAAATAGGAAAACTGGGAGGCTTTTGAGAAAATAAGGGAGGAGAAATTTTCTAAAATCTAAGGATAAAAAGGATCAAAACATCAATCAGTTTGAGTATTGGGCTTATGTATTGGCTGAGACCGTTTGAGAGCTTTGATACAGAGAATTGCTATTTTTCCATCTATTTTTTTCTCATTCTCGTTGAGGAATACACCTGTGTGAGTTAACTCACGCTTAACTATTTTGACGAAAATGAGCAAAAACTGATGGTAAAAGTGCGGTACTCTTTAATCTATTTAATTATCAAGACAAATGACAATAAAAGCTATTACGTTTTCCACTATATTAATTTCTCACGCATCCTATTCAAGTTTTAAAATTTAAAATGTTTAATGTATTTTGAAGGGTTTCATGAGTTTTTTTTTTGCCATTCAGATTCTATAATCTGAGCTGCATAAAACAATTAGCCAAATTTAATAGTAAACTTATCCGGTTTCATGTTTTTTTTATTTTTTTTATTTTTGCGGTTCAAGTTCTATAATTTGAATATGGAAGGAAAAGAAGGTGCTTAAAAAAACCTTATCGGATTTTGCCTTAACAATCTAACAGTAAAAAACATCGTGGCTTTGTCCATCTCTTCTTTTTCAATTTTTATACCTTTCTTCCCCCTCCTAAAATTTCTCAAAAAACTGAACATATAAATTTACGTGTGCATTGCAACAAGCTAAATTTTATAAAGATATTTTCAGAATTTACCCCATTTTTAACTTGTGTCCAAAATGAAAGAAAACAAGCAAGTTACCTGATCAAAACCCAAATTCTTCTACGCGTTTCCTAATTTTTTTAGGGAGGATTTCATTAATGAAATGGATCAAATATAAATTTATTAATTTGCATAAAATATGACAAATTACACTAATTAGAACGTTCATTCTCAGAAAGTATACATACAACTAATAAAATAAAAATTACATATGTGCAGAGAGTATACAATAGTGGAGTGCTATTGAGTGGAATGAGTTTGTGATTTGGAGTGACCATTATTGTGATGATTATTGGTAGAATGATCCCTTGGTCTCTTATTTTTTTGATGCACAGAATTTCTGGATTTTTTCACTTTGGGTTTATATTTAATGGATTGAGCCTTTTCTAGAGTTTCCAAGACTTGTTCCATAGATGGTCTATTTTTTGGGTCAGATTCTAAACATTTGAGTATGAGTTGAGCTATTAGAAATGCTGCTGTTGATGAATATTGCTCTTCCAACCCTGGATCCATTATCTTTTTTAGTTTCTTTTTGTCACTTAGAGACCCCCTTGTAAAATCCACCAAATTCATCTCATTCGTTGGCCTATTTTGGTCCAATGCTATTAAACCTGTTAATATTTCTAGAAGAACAACACCAAATCCATATACATCGCTTTTTACATAGAGATGACCTGTCAATTATGGATGTATGCATAATAATTAATATTAATATATATTCGTTGTTACATGCCAGAATAATATTTCTTCATAAACACTAAAGTAATAAAATAAACAAGGCCTGCAACACGATTTAAGCTTAATAATAATTTTAATAACAATGCCATTTGGTACCACCGAAGTGTTTGACAAATTATAAAAAAATTAATAAAGAGAAAAGGTGTTTGACAACAATTGTACAAACTTATTTTATTTTTGATGATAACGAGTCTACTAATTAATTTTACACATATTAAATACAAAGAAGAAGGATATTATAATTTTTTTTGATGGCCGGGGTCTGAACCCCGAATATTACATATATTATGCATTGTTCCTACCAACTAAGCTAAGCTCACAATGACACATGTTTAAACCAACACATTAATATATCAAATGATCATATGCAATATCTACCACCTGATTTGCACTTGCAAGTCTAAAGGAACTTATTTTATTTATAGAAATAATGAAGTTTGACGGAAATTAAAGAGATGTGATAAAACTAGTCGTGAAATGCAAGAAAAGGACTTATAACTTATTTTATTTATTGAATAAACAATATAACATGAAGTTTGACGGGAATTAAAGAGATCCGATAAAACTAGTCATAAAAAGGAAAGATAAAACTAACTCACCAATAATCATCTTATATAGTTTCCTTTTCTTATTTTGGTACAAATCGTCTGCTTTTCTTTCTTTATATCGTTTTGGTATTCTTTGTCAATTTTCCACATTAATTTTAAAAATATAAATAAGTAATATAACAATTTTATTTAATTATATTTATTAGTTGTCTAATGTTACCACTGTACAAAATGTATAGTATAATATAATTAATTTGTAATTAAAACTAATAAAATAATTAATGTTAGCGTCAAAGAAAATGTTACTTCCTCCGTCCCAGTTTAACTAAGCCATTTTTTTTTTGTCAATTAGCCTAATGGCTAGAACTCACGCAATTTAATTGTGGAGAAGCGGGGTGTCTGGGGTTCGAACTCCGGCCCTGCATATAATATGCAATATCCATACCAACTGAGCTAAGCTCACATGAATTCTTATTTCACACAGATTGAGAAAAGTGTATAAATAAAAGAGAGAGAAAAATGATTTTGAGTGTCTTTATCAAATATTGTTGCATTCTTCTTTATTATAAATGTAAAGTAGAATATATTGAATTCGGAGTGGTGAAAGTAGTATTAATTAGAATTATAAAGGGAAAAATTAATTAATATTATATTGAAAAGTGAAATGACTTAATTATTTTAGTACATTTTTTTCTTGCAAATGATTCGATTATTATGAAACGAAGAGAGTATATAGAAAAGTTAAAGTAACAATTATTCCAAAATATTTTCTTCCTAATATAAATGACACTATATATATAAGAGGCGCCTATATAAGAAGAAGAGAGTAATGTTAAGCATTTCCCTAATTTGAAACTCTACATATGCATTTTCTTATAACTTAAATTAATCTGAAAATTGATTTCACTTTCACTAATTACTCATCAGCTTAGAAGAGTCAAATGTGGCATTTTACCTGTAGCCATGTATTCAGGTGCTGCATAACCATAGGTACCCATGATCCGTGTGGTTACATGTGATCTACCGTTGACAGGTCCAAGCTTTGCCAATCCAAAGTCAGACAACTTTGCATTGAAATCCTGTTATTCAAAAAAGTTGTAACAGAACATGTACTAACATTCTTTGGGTCTCAATAGTTGATTCCCCTTTTATTCAAAAATCATCACATACATACAAAAAATGAACTTTATTACATTCTTACCCCATCAAGCAAAATGTTTGAAGACTTGAAGTCTCTATATATAACTGATTTTTCTGAAGTGTGTAAGAAACCCAAACCTCTAGCAGCTCCTATGGCTATCTTCAACCTTATTTCCCAAGACAGTGGTTCAGGGCCTGCCAAACAACACACCATTCATTAACTTAATACTAATACATACTATTGATTAATTAATTTCGTACTTCTGAAGAGGTGGCTTTCCAAGCTGCCCTTTTGCATGTACTCGTAAACCAGCAGGAATTGATTTTCCTCCCAACAGTAGCCAAGTAGTTTAACAAGATTCGGATGAGAGAACTTCCCCAAAAAGTCCACTTCACTCTGCACCCATGCACATACCGTTATAAAATCAAACCAAATTAAAGTTAATTGTGAATACACGAACTCATTGGCGTTGCCAGGGCCCTGACTAAAGGGTTCAAATTATTTTCGTTTCGACACACCATGACCAGGATTCCAAAACAAAGTTCTTATGACACACGTTAGCATTTCCATAGTTCTTTATTTTGAGTTATTAAAATTTGACACTTTAAACTTGGACACACATTCGTCATCATTTCAATATTAATTATGCATTAGGTGAAGAATCCTACTCATTTCATTTATCATCACTTTTCTTAATCTTTGATTTTTAGCTTTACTGGAAACAATATCATTGTTTATCATATAAATAAATCTAGCCTTTTTTTGTCTACCGGCTTTTTATTGTCCAATACGAACTTGCGAGATCAAGTGGAAATTAACGTACAGTATTGAAATCTATAAATTAAAAGCAAGTAGTATATTATATACTCCATCCATTCAATGCTATTATTATTAATATAGAATCAAGATATTATTTTTTTTTTCCAACTAATTAAGGATTTATAATTGAAGTAGCAAAAGAGATTGTTTGGTTGAAAAAACGTGGTTTAGTTAACAAACCTGCCATTCTTGTAAACCTTGGAGACTATCGGCGCTAGACTTTTTGACAGCAACAGGAATTCCAACACCAACTTTGGATGGTCTGAAAGTGTTTTTGTCAATCCATCCTTTGAAAACACGACCAAAACCACCCTCACCAAGTATTGTGTCTGGTCTGAAGTTTCTTGTCGCACTTTTCAACTCATCCAATGTGAACATTTTTAGATTCGGCTTCACAATTTTTCCACCACCAGCTACTGTAGTTCTCAGGCTCTCTCCATTTTCCTTCTCCGCTACCGCGATTTTGGCGCCAACACTTCTCTCATAATCTGCACCATAATCAGTTTCAAATAAATCAATTAAATGATCTAACTATAAGAAAACATACTACTACTATATGATTAATCATACAAATACCTGCAGAATAAGTATTGTTCCGTTGTTTATAGGTAGAAGTAGTCTTTTTCTGAGTCTTCTTGCCATCACCTGAATTTGCCAAACAGTTTCCCATGGTTTTGACAATAATGATCGAGTGAAGATGAAATTAACGTTGCAAACTATGAATCGAACTAATATATATAAATGGAATTGGAAATTGACAAAGTTTAATAATGCTACCACGAAAGAGAGGAGAAATTAAGGTGAATGAAAGAGCCAAATAGTTATTGTTGACTTCTGGCTAGCTTTTATACATACATATTGACTTCTCTTGTTCATAATTAATTAATTAATTAGTCATGTACATTTGGAATTTTTCTTAATGCCACACTTTTTTTTTTTTTGTAATATCTATAGTAGTATATACTACTATGTTTTTTCCTATATAGTAAAGTAAATACTCTATACTAATAGTTTGCTCTGCTTTTCTTTCTACATGCCCTACAAATTATTGAAGCAATAAAAGAGGGATTTAATTCAGATTTATGACGTAAAAGATGTAATTTCCTCATCAAATTAAACCTCATAGCAAAGAGATATGAGTCGTACATTACTTTCTTCAGCTATAACTAATTACTACAGTTAAATAATTAGTTAACACTGTTCATATAATAAAATAAAATAAAATATAGCAATTAAAAGTCAATGATAACGTTACTAACGCTAGCATCCACATGTTCATTTGAAGATTAGGAGAGGCCCTGCCAAGAAAAATTCCTTACGGTGACATATTCTACACACACACAATTTGTAACATTAATTTCATTTGTCTTCTGATGCTACTCACCGACATGGGAACTTTTTTTTGGTAGTGGAGACTTAGGACTTTAGTCATGGTTAAACTGGTTCAAATGTCCTAAGAGACTTGGCACTTTCTATTGGTACCTTTGGAGTCCAAGAGAACATTTTGCTGTTAAATTTTTTTGTGTGTTTCAACACAAAAGATTATCCCAATACATGTCGCAATATTACGCTCAAAAGAGACATCAATCAATGTTAATAACTCTCCAAACAAGTTCATTAAATTTACGTACAACATCTAACTGCTATGAAGGAGGTGACGGAGTTACACTAGATATGTCGCATGTATGGAGGCTGTGATTAGTCAAATAACGTAGTATTTCCACATATTTGTTGAAAATGGTGAGGAGAATAGGTGGTTTGAGGAAAAAAAAAAAAAAGGAAAAGTTGATGAAATCCTATAAAAAAGGCAAGAAAAAAATTATGGTGGAGTACTTAGTTAGAGTTATTCGTGTTTTTAATTCCTTAATTACAAATTATTATGCTTTCTAATGTTCACTTAATTTTTGACACATCTTTTATGTTTTTTTTTTTTGTTGAGTTGGGTGGAACCGGTCACCATAAGTCCATAATAGACAAAATATATCACAATGGGTGATATGTTAATGCCACCCACGGTTAAGAAGAAACTCAAATCAAAAACCTCTAATTAGACCCCTTCAAAAAAAAAAAAAACCTCTAATTAGGTTAAAACTTAAAAGATACCCAAATTATATAACACAAGCGCTATTACATCTTTTATTTTATTTTTTTGGTCTAGTAGTCTAATGGCTGAAGCTCACACAATTAATTGTGGAGACCTATTACATGTTTTATAATATACCGAATCTTTTTTTTTTTTGAAAGAATAATATACCAAATTTTGCTATCTTAAAAAAAAAAAAAATCTGTTGTGTGTGGAAGCTAAAGTGGCGGACAAAATTAGGACTTAGTATTTTGTATTTTATCAGTAATATAATCCAGCTGCAGCATCATGCAAGGTCGTTGAACTTTTCTTAACAGCTGGAGGGGTTTGAGCTTGACCTCTTAAACCATATAGTCAAGGTTGGACTTGGCTATATATATATATATATATATATATATATATATATATATATATATATATATATATATATATATGTATGTTACACGTTTTTTATTTTTAATTAATAAAATAGAGTTTTTTAGGGGAACATACTATATATATTTTTTAGGGGAACATACTTTATGTTTATAGCATTTTATTAAATATACGGTAGTACATCAATATAACTATATATGAATAAGAGATAGTTGATAAAGTGGCTAGTCGTGTTAAGGCATACCTCGTTTATTTACCTCGAGATTAATGGTATACTATAAAAGTACACAAACTGTTAATTTTAATGTATATCAGTAACATATCAAATGATTTTATATCTTCGTTAAAAAATTCATGAATAATCTATATGATGAGGGGTGCAACCCTTCAATAGCATGAGGTAGCCAAGGCTACCCCAAAAATTATTATTATTCTTTAATGAGTTGATATGTTTTTATATTTAGTTGCCCCAAATAAAAAATATTTAGCTACCCTAAACAAATTTATTTGTTAAAAATTAGCATAAATAAGAAAATAAAGAAATTACTAAATGATGGATAAATTTATTTGTATTAATATGACAATTTCGATCTCAACAATAAATATAGAAAACTTTTGTGAGTATAAAAGTTTACTAAACAATACTGAGAAAAACCTTTAAACAGATAATAAGTTTATGACAAATAACTTATTTGTTTACTTTGGAAAATATATTATTAGTCTATTTAATATACAATCAATTATGAATAAAATTAACTTTTTGAAACGCGTGGTTCCCAACTTTTCAAAATATCTTGTAAATTTTTATTCTCTTTGTTATTGCTTTAATTTACATTTCATGTAAGTACAAATTATTTTGATTTTTTGTTTGCATATTGGTTATGTTTAGTTTTAAATTTGGATTCAGTCTCTAAAACACTCACGATTTTTTGTAGTGACTAAACATAAAAATTTATAATTTATTTGACTAAAATTATACTTTATCTTTAAATTTAATATCTTGATTTTAAAAATATTTTATTTTTTCTTTAACTTTGGCCCCGATATAAAATTACAATACAACGATTAAATTTAAAAATATCTATCGAGTAAAATAATATTGAGTCGTGTAACATTACATCGGTGTAATTTGATCTCTATTATAATGCATTTTTTGATCAAAAAAAAATTGTAAACTATAATTCAAAAATCTGTTGTGAAATTGTACTCCACACGTGTGGATGTGAGAAAAAAAATTATTGATTATTTTTAAGTAGCAAGTCAATGCAAGAAAACAACTCCAATGCAAGGCACATTTACTTGAACACAAGTCTTAAACAAAAATATTTGAGCGTACACACAAAACAAAACAAAAATTATAAGAAAATAAAATTAGATGATATCATTTGATGTGATTAAATATTTTTTGTTTAATTTCGTTAATTTCATATGAGTGTGTCTAAATAATATTTATTTAGGGTCGTGCCCATGAAAATTTTCTCCTCCATGCAATGAATTTTGCTCATGAACGTGTCCTGACCACCACATGACCTAGCAAGGTGAAACACGGTGAGCCCCGGCAAATGGGCAAAAGCTACCAAATATTTTTTTTAAATGGATTTTTTTAACATGTTTTTGTTTGCAAATGTTAAGAAATTTAAAATAGTAAATTTATATTGAAACTTGTGTATTTTACATTAAATATATATTCTTTTTAATAACAACTGTAGTTTTCAATAAAAAGTTGCTTCTTTTAGTATCTTAACATGTGCAATATTGCACATGATAGATAAATCCTTTTTAAATTACGGTGACTCAATTTTGAGTCTGATAAACTCACTGTATCAAATATACATTAAATTTATTTTTATTATAATTTTTTTTCCTTTTTGACTCTTGTATATGTTCTCCGATATATTGAAAATGTTTTTGCTCCCCTAATGAGGATTGGGACCCACGGATACTGGTTATTCTGTCCTGCCTAATGTGTGTGGTCAGGAACCTTCTCAACCAAAACGTCAAGATTGCAGTATCAGTAAATTATTTATAGTATGATCTATTGTGTCTGTGAAGTACTGAAGTGTGAACGAGTGAGATCTTTATATGGAAAATACTGTAGTTCAATTATATCATGCCTTACGTAATAAAGTGAGATATTGTATGCATTTTTAATATTGCTACAAAGGAAAGAAGATTAATGACACAGATGAGCAGAACCTAGCCAAGTCAACCAACTTGCGTGCATGCCGATTCGTTACCTGACTATCTGAAGTCCATGGTGTAGGGTTCGTAATATATAAAAATTGTCAAAGTATATTATTTCTTGAAAATTAAAAGAAGTCATAAACAGAGAGAAGAGAATAATTTAACCACATTAATCTCATTATCTATCGGTTGATTCTCATTATGATAAATATAAAGTGAAAAGTAATAAATTACTGGTAGTGCAGATAATACTACAACAACAATAATCAAGTATTATCCCATTAAGTAGGATAGGTGGGATGAACAGAACGACCTCATAATGTTCTATCAAAAATCATATCATTTTTGCAGCAGTCCTTGCTCATTTGACTCACTGTTCTTGAGCTATACAGCGTACTGCTTTCGGGTAACGGCTTAGCCTTCACACTATTGTGTATTTAATTCATGTTATAGAGATCGGACAAAGTTTATCTCTCTCTCATACTTACATTATTTTTTACTTTATCTCTCTATTGTTATGATTTCCGTGTCAATACCACTTTTTTCTTTGTAAAGTATGGTTGTCCAATAAGTTGTCACTAAATTGATTCTTCAAATAACACTCCTCATTTGAAAGCTACACATATTAGTTTCTAACAATAGAAACAAAAATTAAGTGTTGCGCCTTGATTTTACCTTCATTTCAAGAGTCCTTTCAAACTCAATGCAAAGCATGGAAATTTACAGGAAGAGAACAAAAGTAAAAGGAAAACGAAAGGGGAAGGACATGAAATATTGTAATTTACTCAAAAACGCGTTATCATGGGGACATTGCATGCCTTCATTGTCACCAACTATGATGACTTTCTTGACAACGCCTAACTTTTCTTCAACCTTTTTTTGACAGAATCTTACTTCAAAAGATCTTGGTGGCAAATCACGTTTTGCAAACTCTCAATTTGTAGTTCTAAGATTCTAATGGCAGGAGAGGTGCAAATTTGAGGAGGCGGTGAATTGCCGCTAAACCAAACAGACAAGTACTAGTACAGATGCGGGTGCAATACATTTTTTTATTTATTTAGAGAAAACTTTTTTTTAATGATATATATCATATTTCAACATGATCTCCATCTCCTTCATTTCATAATTGAATCATATTTATCATTAGGGATAAATTACCCTCAATTCATGAAATGGTAATATAGGCCTCACCACAAAAACATCTCAACAAGTATCTCTATGAAGCAATGCCCAACAATTCAAAAGCATTTTTCAAATATTATTGTTTAATGGTTACTGATTCAATCACATCCCACTAGGAATGGCAAAAAAAAAACTTACCCATGGATATTCTCGCAAATAAAATCTGCAACGAACACGGAACGAGTAACATAACGGGCATCTGTGAGTAAAATCAACAGATATTTCAACCGTCGTTACTTAATGAATATAAATGTTGATTTAATAATGCATGTACCTACAGACATCCGTATCGACTATGCCCATTAATAAATTGAATAATTAAATATCCTTAGTTAAAAAATCTAATTAGTGCATTTCAAATTTAGTTAAAAAAAAACTAAATACTATTTAGATTCTTCTTCTCCTTCGGACCTCTCACTCCTTCACTATTATGAACTTTGCTTTAGATAGAAATAAAATGTATGAATATTTTTATGTTTTGGTAAAAAAGAAAAAAAGAAAATGAGTATGATGAACTTTTGTTGTTAAATTTTAGATAATTATAAAATGAAATTACAAAAATCCTTTTAATAGAAAAATTATTATCTATGAATATTTGTTGGTACCTCAAAACTCGTAAATTATCTGCACATATATAAAAAGGACAGTATATTATATTTACCTAACAAAATGAGTACGAATTTCATACTATACGTGCTCATATTATATGAATTCGAATTTACATCTCTACTTCTCACCATTACTATCTATCATACATAAAAAAAAAAAAAAAAAAAAAACACGCGATTTCGAAATATGATTCACCAAAAGATAGCTATGTTTAATATAAGAAGTTTGTCGTCATCTTGAAGTGATCATGTACATATCTGATGATGCTCCACTAACTTGGATATAGGGCATATAGCTAAGATTTGAAAACTTGAGATTGAATGAATGTGGGTGTCTCGCCATGGACGAGGTGAAGATCTTCTTGCAGATCTTTAATTGTATGTAACTCAGCTGACCTGCTTCTCTCATCATTGTGTCGAGTTGGACGACGGCGACTCAAGGTGCTGTGCAGCGATGCAACTTTTGGGATAGAAAAAACGTTCAAGGAGAGACAAGGTGGAAATAAAACTGAAAATTAAAATAGAAGGTGAAATGGTTGAGATTGGATTGAATGTGTGAATGCAGGATTCCATTGACCGCTGATCCCATACATATCCGTCAATGATGCATTATCATATTTTTTTGAGCTCCCACGACTTCATAATTGTATTTCATCTTTATGATTTATAAGTCGTTTTTAAAAAAACAAATGCAAATTCTAAATCATATTTACTTTTTTCAATTTTAAATAATAATGTTTCACTTTCATAGCTAAGTTAACGTCTTAAGGAAGGCGCTTAGGCACATCAGGTGAATTTCTACAAATTTGTCCTGGCTGTGTTCTAACTTCTAACCTCTTTGTCATTGGTCCTTTCGTGTTTTTCTATTGCTGTTCAAAAATGAAAGGGACATACATACCTGCCGGCACAGGAGAAACAAGGACACGTTTTTCACATAGGCTTTGAGAGCTGGATTGCTTAAGCATGTACACTTTGTAGCTTTTAAGTTTTCGCGTTGAAATGGTATTACACTGGGCAGTGGCGGTGGACAAACTCATTCCCGAACATACAGTAAGTTCTAAGATGAGTCATGTAATAACTTCCCAGTTTTAAATAAACAACTTTTGGTGTAGATTTAATTTGACTTTTGCATTTTAACTGTTTACAAGTTCTCCTAAGGACTTTCTCATAACCACGGTGGTTTGTCAGAACCACGTTGGTTTTTGAAAAATCAGTAGTTTGCCATGATTCTAACACATCCTCCACATTGATACCAAACATAGACTTTTAATTGAGAAACTACTGCAAATTAAACAGGACCTCAATTATTATCTTCAGAGCTCTTTTTTGTATTTGGTTAGAATAATAGAACATCGCTTTGCTTTATGTCAGAGCTTTTCCTGTCACTCAGGAGCTCTTGCATTGCAAAATCAACGTAAGGAAAACCCAAAACTACAATCAACAAGTGGAAATCATTTGCTTGAAATGATAACAAGCATGTTATAGGGGTGGAGGAAGTTTAAACTTTAAAGCCTAAGTAATCGCTAATTCACATGACTGTGATTAATAGATCCACAAGAATGAACGTCAACTGCTATAATAAGAAATTTATCTTCACTATGGCTATGCAAATAAGTTAACTAGGGCAATAATATTTAACATTTAAAATAGGCAGTTGGTCTTACACTGATCAAGCTAATAAGGAAATCTGTACTCAAAATCATGGACAGAAATGGAACTGAAGCCAGAATCTAATATCGGTGAAAATTAATTTCTGTCCATTTTGGAAGGTGGTTGCTGCGGTGGGCTACGCACACCGTGTCTATGGACTTCAGGGATATTCTGACTCTGCGAAGCTAGGTATTCCAGTGCTACGACAATATCACCAATGAGTGGACGGAATTTTGGTTGCTCTTGGAGACACATAGCAGTTATAGCAATTGCTTGATGCAAACAGCGGACAGGGAAGTGTCCTTGCAAAAGAGGATCAGCCATATGTACAAACTTTCTCCGGTCACTGAAATATGGGCGAGACTGGAAAAAAAACACACAAGTGTAAGTAATTTAGCATTTTAAGATAAATATAGATACATCAAAGACATACTAGCAAGTCAAAGAATCCAGGTAAAGATCATAATAGTTTATTTATGGAGAAGGCAGAAAATATCACATACATCTGTCAATGCTTTTGTAATGAAAGGTACTTTGCTTTTTAATTCTTTATACTCTCAAAAATAAAATAATATATGATGAATCAAAATGGAATCACCAACATGCAAAGCTAAGGAAGATACAATTAAAAGAGGGTTTATTTTTAAAGAATGTGAAGATCAATAAAGATACAGACAAAATCAAATTTTATATGTCAATGCTTTTGTAATGGAAGGTGTTTTACTTTCTAACGTTTTACACTCTCACATATAATATAATATATGATAAATATAAAGGGGGGAATCACCAACATGCAAAGCTAAGACAAATATACTTGAAAGAGGATTTATTTTTAAATAAATTATACGAACTAAATATTTACCCATGAAACTAAGTTTTGCTCTCCTGGTTTTTTACTAGCATCTATTGCCCTTCGTCCAGTAATCAACTCCAACAAAACCACACCAAAGCTGTAGATATCAGACTTAAGAGTTAATTTGCCACTCATCGCATATTCTGGCGCGCAGTAGCCATATGTACCCATCACTCTCGTTGAAACATGGGTGTTGTCTCCAACAGGTCCTAGCTTAGCAAGCCCAAAATCTGACAGTTTTGGGCTGAAGTCGCTGTCTAATAAGATGTTTGCAGATTTTAAGTCTCGATATATGACAGGCGGATCTGCTTTACAGTGGAGATACTCAAGGCCACGAGCTGCTCCAACAGCAATCTTCATTCGAGAACTCCAGCTTAGAGGTTCTTTGTCTTGGGGAAGATCTGAAATGAGAAATAAGTTATGATCTAATTGATGTATTTTGTCATCATATAACAAAGTTGGACTCCAAAAAAATAAAACAAAGGATAACCAAATTTTGGGATATAATTTAAGAGGTATTCCTAACCAAGCAACCTAATCATTGTTCTTGTAGATTTTACATGTGTTGGTCAAGATATTTATTTATTATCTTTAATTATACCAAATGTCGACCTGCACAAAACTATGATCTATTTTAACGATTATAGAATAACCCAAGTTCAAAACTATTCGCATTGGAAAACTAGAAGCTGCTAAGGCCCCTAAACCATATAGTATTACAATCCCAAAGGAAGAAAACAAATAACAGGGAAGGCACTAAAAGGGCAACCCGGTGCACTAAAGCTCCCGCATACGCAGGGTCCCACCATTCGGTGTATTGTATGCAGCCTTACCCTGTTTTTTACACAAGAGGTTGTTTCCAGGACTTGAACCCGTGACCTTCCAGTCACATGAAGCCTATTCCTCATTAATATACGGCATTCATATCGGCGGATCAAAGACAATATTGTCATTCACAAAACTAGAAATTAGAAAAGCAAAGAAGTCAACCATTTCACTCCACAGTGGTCTATTGTTACAAAATTCCTAACACAGTTAAGCCATAAACCAAGTTCAAGCAGCTCTATACTATAGTCCAAATTTTTTAATTCAATCACAGAATCTCCAATTCAAAAAGAAAGTGGACAAAAGCTTTTCACTGTTTACAAATATATTCTCTTTATTGTGAATGTAATTAATGGAAGAACAGGGTATATCAACAGAAAACATGTACTAATACATAGCTAAAGTTAAAAACTACATTACAATGTCAAGACAGATGAACCAACTTTTTCACAATAAATAAACAAAGTGTACATACAATGTACACAGCTATTTAGATTCTAGATAAATTTATTGTCATAAACAAAGATGAAAAGCCTTCAGCTGTATCATAACTACTATTAATAAATTATTAAGTGACAGCACACGAGTAATAAAAAAAAAACAATTAAAAAGGTTACCAAAAAGATGATCTTCGAGAGATCCCATAGGCATGTACTCATAAACCAAAAGCCTTTGATCTCCATCAGTGCAGTAGCCAATTAACTTAACCAGATTAGAATGATGTAGCAAGCTTAACATAAGAACCTCAGTCACAAATTCCTGAAAACCTTGACGACCATCATGACTTAATTGTTTCACAGCAACAAGCTGCAAACATTACAATATAAAAACACATTCATTCATAATCAATTCAAATTAACAAAACCCTAAAAATGAATTCCTCAAAAATTACCTCGCCGGTCGAAAGACGACCCTTAAATACTTTTCCAAAACCTCCTTCTCCAATCAAATTAGCTTCCTTAAAACCCCTGGTCGCTGTCGCAAGCTCTCTAAAACCAAAACTAGCTGCTGCAGTACTGCTTTTACCAGTCCTCACACTCTTCCCCTTTTCCTCTACAAATCCAACAACAAAAAACAAATAGTATAATTATAATTTAACAGTAGCTTTATATTTCAATATAATATAATTAACAGTAACGAACTAACAGTATGATAGGATTAATTTATTTGAATTTGAAAACCCTAATTGATCATTACCTGTTGCATTTGTTCCTCCATTCCCTGTAAAATCCAAACATCACTGTCAATAATAATAATAATAATAATTTAGAAAAGTACAAAAATTGAGTAAGAAAAATTAGAAGATGAACCTAAAGTATGAGCAGATCGAGAACTATTATCAACTTCAATTCTGCTAACATCTTTTTTCCGAGAAACAAAGCAAGAATAACAACTCATCTCTTTCACAGAGAGAGTTGAATTAAATTAAATTAAAAAATTGTTAAAATAAAAAATAAGATCTGTATATTTGGTCACACAGAGAGAGGAGCTATCTAGCATTTCCCCTCTCTCGATGATGATTAGATCAAATGAACACACTCTTTTTTTTTTTTTTTTTTTATGACGAAATTAATGAAAATAATATGGTAATTTAGGGAATGAAATAATAATGTTAATAATTTAATAATAAAAATGGGAATGGGGTTGCAAACTGGCAATGACAAAATGGGAGATAGAATTCAGAAGACGCGTAGGAAAAAACAGACCGAATTTGTTTTGTTTTTTTGTGTTATAAATGGAAACTGAATCAGAACACTATTTTTGCGGAACTCACTCATTGCGTCTCCACTATTAGATTCATCTTTCATAAGTGGATATGCCTTCTCTCTCTTTCTTTTGTTGGTGGATTTTTTCAGTTAATTAAAATTAAAATAGATTTTTTTAATTAGATACTTTCAACGCACAGTCGAAGATATTTTTTCTTTTTTTTTTTTTACAAAAACTAAACCAAGTCAATTCATATTAACAAACATAAAACTTTAAAGATGAGCAGAATTTAAAATCTTATATTAACACAAATAGACAAACTCAAATGAATTACAATTAAAGATATTAATATTTAACCTATTAAAATTGCAAAGGGTGTCCTTCTTCTTCTTCTATTTAATGTATGTATTCTCGTAATTAGATTTAAACTCAGTTTTTGATTAAGTTGAAATCTATTATTTATCATTTTATTCAATGAAAAATGTTATCAAATGTTTAAGGTCATTTGATTAGAAATTTAAAAAAAAGTTTCACCTTAAAATCAAAGTATTCAACAAATTAGTAATTAATAATAATGTTTTTTTACATAAAATTGATCAAAATTATATCATTTTTAAATCCGTATAAGTGTTCTTAAAATATATATTATTTAAAATACTTTGGATTTAAAGTAGATTTTTTTTTTTTAAAGGATGTGACTTATTTTGTTGCGTAGTAACTATTTTGATTTCCATTTTGGTTGCATTAATGTATGTGCGTGATTGATGCGAGTCGCTCTCTATCCTTATAAACGTTATGGTCCCAGCAATAATCATCCCTTTGTGTAATTTTACGTTTCTGCCCTTATATCCACTCTGGATTTTCTATCTTCATGCACACCACTTTGCGAATCCAACCGTTCGATAAAGTATTAAGTATATATGATTCGGTGGTCCTTAGTCTAGAACTTTTTGTACAACAGCAACAACTCACTCACAAACGTTAGATCACTTTCTATAAATTTTTTTTCTGAAAAAGAGAGAAAAAAATGTTAGCTAAATCCCCTTAAGTTTAATATCTATCTATATTATATTATTTGACAACGGCAATCTGAATTCTCATAGGATATAAGAGAGGGAATTGTTTTAATAATAAGGTTTTGGTTTGGGTGTTTGGAAGGGATGAGAGATGAGAACTTTGAGATGAAAAATATAAAGGACAAATGAAAAATCTATTACAATTTTTAGCCTTAAATGTGTGTTTAGTCTCTACACTTTCGTTCAGTTTTGGCATTGATCCCTACGCTTTTTTTTTGTTGGCATTGGTCTCTGCACTTTCTAAAACTTTTGGCTTTAGTCCTTCTGTTAAAAAAAAAAACAAAACTAACGGTGTGCCACGTGGCCCAATCATGACACGCCACATGGCACACTAAAAAACAAAAAAAAATCAATTTTTAATTATTATTTTATTCATTATTTTTTTACTTAAAAATATCATTAGTCCCTGCACTTTCAGCATTTTTTTATATTAGTCCCTGCACTTTGGTATTAGTCTTTAAACTTTTTTTTTTTTTTTAAATACTTTCAATGAAATTATTATGTTTTAATTATTGTTTTATTCATTATTTTTATTGAGAATAATCATAAAAAAATAAAATCAAAAAATCTTTGTTAAAAAAAATTAAGTAATAATTGTATAACATTGCAAATGGAAATTGTATCGTATTAACACCGTAACAATAGATAAAAATCAACAAAGAAGATGGAAATTAAATTGCACTTTGGCAATATAGGCCTATAATTCAAAGTCATGATTGGGCCACGTGGCACACCGTTAGTTTTTTTTTTTTTTTTAACGGAAAGTTAACGGAAGGATTAAAGCCAAAAGTTTTAGAAAATGCAGTGACCAATGCCAAACAAAAAAAAGTGTAGGGACCAATGCCAAAACTGGGCGAAAGTGCAGGGACTAAACACACATTTAAGCCCAATTTTTAAAATGGTAATATTTTAGAATATGATAAGTTATGTTTATGGTTAATAATTTTTTATTATAAGGATATCATTTAAATCAAAAAATTTGTTAAGAATATTATAACATCTCTTCAACAAAAAAATATTTATAATATATAGATTTCAAGCACATTCACTGGTCCAAACTAAAGGGACCTAATCAAGTTGTATCAAACTAAATGACAAAACTAGTTTGAACTCCTGCCACAGAACGAAGTGTTAGCCCCTGATAGATTTCAAGCACATTGTATACTTTGTATGCTTCCCACGTTTGCATGCTTGTTGGTGTTTTCTTTTCCCTCATTCTGTCAATATTTGCTTTGGGGTATAGGAGTTCATAATTACAACAACTTCATTGATATTTTGGTTCAAGTGTCTAGGTTTGATCGAACTCTATTGTTTGGAAATAGCTCTTTAGAAAGCAACATTTGGCTTCTAATCGTCTTGTATGTTGCTCAGGCTGAGCTTGTATTGTTTGATTGATATTTATAACTTTGAGGCAAGTAGTGTTGGTCCCTCCTGTTTCATTTTAACTGATTGGACTCTATTTTTGCACAGTATTTCTTTTGCTTTGGGGTTTTGGTTTTATTAATAAAATTTACTTCTTAAGAAAAATGTTAATTGATTGCTCTCTCTCTCTGTTTACTGTTAGGATGGCCATGCTACTGCCAAATGTGGACATGAGTTTGAGCAAAATAACAAAAACCATGAAGAAGAACAACAAAAAGTTAATCTTCTTCTTCTCGCTCTTTTATTATATTCTTTCTATGCACAACTTCTTAAATTGTGTCAAACCCTTATTTTTATTTGCTTTCAAATTTATACAGGAAAAAGAGTGAAAAATGGACTATCTTTGCGTACATGTTTCAAGCTACCAAGAATTTAAGAGTTTGGTTAAGCAGTATGTGAATAAGGGAGGTGCATGTTTTTGACGATGTGGATGCACAATCTTAAGAGTCTATGTTGGATGATGTACTCAGTAACAATTCAATATTGGGTCGACTTGACAAAGCTAAAAATCCAAGAGAGGATCACCGCCCACTTCCGATCGTGCATTGTTACACCGTAAAGGAGATAGACAACGCTTACAAAGCTATTGGCTGTTATTGGAGGGTGTAACAGCCCGATTTTTAGCTAGATTTATTTTAATTACTTTTATTATGTGTTTATATGTGTTTGTGTGTGATTATTCTTCATTGGGTGCATTTTCATGGGTTTCCGTGTTAGAAGGGTATTTTAATCTTTTAGACTTAAGGGTATTTTGGTCATTTTGTGAGAACGGGTAAAATTATAATTTTTGGTGGGAATTACTTTTAGTGTTTATTGATAATAGTTATTTCATTAAGTTACTAGAGTAAATTGAGATTTTATCGTTTAGTGACCGTTAGTGACATTTTACCATTATTAGTTAAATATCGTTTGGAGTGTAGAAATATTTTTGGTTTGAATAGAAATGGGTTAAGCCCACTAGAAACTAGGTTAGACCCATTAAGGGTTATACCTAATGAGTTGTCTTAGGAGAATATCCCTTCATTCATTTCATAAGATATTTTCTAAAGAGAGAGGTAGAGAGAGAAAGTGGGAGAAGAGAAGAACAAGGGTTAGAGAGAAGAGGGAGAGCTTGAAGAATTCAAGGGTTTGAAGAATCATAGGAGCAAAAGTGAAGCTTGAGCTAATAGTTGGTGATAATTAAGGTAAGGGGGTTAGTTTTTATCATAATCATTTAGTTAATTCTTTTTCTCTTGTTCTATGCATAATTGATTATGGGAATAAGTGATTATCATGAACTCAATGTTTGACATTCGTGCTTATATTGTAGATATATGTTTGAATATGTTAATTTGATGTTAAATGAATTGTTGATGATGAAATTGCAAGTTCATGATGTATGAAAATGGGTAGTTTGTAAATTATGCTTAATTGGTGAATTATGCATGGTTGTTGATGAAATGTGATATGTTTCATGATTAATGGTTGTTGTTGTTGTTTAGTCATATAGTTGATGATAATTCATGGCTTGGGTATGCATGATTCATAATTTGTTGTTAAGAAATAAATTGTTGTTGTTGGTTTGGTGAAAATGGATACTTATGAGTTTTGCTCAATTGTTGGATTGGGATATTGTGTTGTTGAATTATGGTTAAATTCATGTCTAAATGAAGTGTTGTTGAATTAGATATGTTGTTGTTGTTGAATGATATCATGGGTATTCCATTTTGTGAAGTTGTGGTTTGTATTGGTGAAGTTGAGTTAAGTGTTCATGTGAAGGACCAGAATGAACTTTTGATATATAGGGTTGTTAACTGAAATTTTGTTATTGCTGGATGAATTGAACCTAGAAGAATTTATGTTTTCATGTTGTGGTTGTGTTAGTTGAGTCGTTTGGGAGAAAACGGGTTTTTCGTGTGAAATGTCGATGTTTAAGCGTTTTCGCCAATAAGTGTTTATATGAGGTTTTGGAAAATGATTTTTGGGATGGTTGAAACATGGAATTTTTGTAGATTATGTTAGAGTCAAGTGTCAGGAGCGTGTAGGCGAAAACGGCATCAAAATCCGATTAACGGTTTGAATTTTACGCGCGAAATGATGAAAAACACACTTTTTGAAAAGCTGATTTTTGGACCTGATACTGTCAAAATCGTGCCGTGATTTTTGCAGCCGTGCTGCGATTTTGATGGCAGAATGTCAATGGTTTTGGACACGAAAAAATGTGTCGCGATTTCTAAAAACGTGACGCGATTTTTGTGAACCAGATCCTTCATATTTCACTATTTTTCACCCCTTTCCACTTTGAATTGGATTTTGGTGTAAACATGAATGTTTTAGATAATTTTGTTAGCTTTCTAATGGCTTTGGTTTGACGTCCAAATGATTTTTAGAACTTGAGTTATGATCAAATTACTACACATGAGTCATGTGGATTTTTGTGAAAACTTATCATAACTTTTTCTATGAGCCGTGGAACTTTTCCAAACTTGATATTGGGTTTAATGAAGTACTTAGAGTGAATAATTGAGTATGAATTTATGTATTTGGGAATGTGAATGTGTTGATGGTTTAAGAAATATTTTGGACGGAGTTGAATCGGTGAAAACGAGTTTTGAGCTAAATGTCGTTTTGTCTTGGGATTTTCTCATACGAACTTAGGCTAATCTTTGAACTAATGATTGATAGTTCGTAAGTGGCCTATGCTCATACTTACATGATTGATTAAGATTGAATTGTAGGATTTCAAACTTGAATAAGTTGTCTAGCTTTGAAAATTATCAATGTTGGCCGTTTGCCACATGAATTGGATTTTTGTCGGAAATGTTTCTTTAGCCAATTGTCTTGTGAGTTATTGTGACCATTCTTGTATGACTAAGTGAAGATGTGTGAATGAATGGTTATATGTTGGATGTGATGTTTATCTTAAGGTGACATATTTTCCTCTTTACTTGGAATGTGAGCAAATCATGTATTTGATGTGAAACTATATGAAGGTGATGATATTGGTGAATCCATATACATTGTTTATTATGATAGGGTGTGTGAATATATATGTCGTTGTGAATTGTTGGTGAGTGCATATATGTCGAGAAATGACGAATTGGTGTGAATGCATTTATGCAAGTAATATTGGTGAGAATATGGTGAATTGTTTGTATGAACATATGTATTGTTGTTGAGATATATGTTTATGCATACATGACTGATGGTGACGGATTTTATATCCAACGTGGTGAGTTGTTTGTGTGAACATATGCATTGTTGTTGAGTCATATGTTCATACATACATGACTGATGGAGACAGATATTTTTATATATCCAAATGGTGAGATTATGATGTTCTGTCGGCATCATGGGCGACGGCCTAAATATTGGTGAGACCGGTACCACATGCATCTAGAAGAGTCTAGAACATTGCATGCATTTGATTGGTTGATGAAGTATGTCATGATTGAATATGTGACTTGATGACTTATGATTGGTGATTGTTAATGAAATGTGATTGGTGATTGTTTATGAAATGTGATTAATGAATGTTCATGGAATATGATTGATATTTGTTCACGATATATGTGATTGGTGATTGTGTATGAATAACTGTGAATTGATATTTGTTCATGACACATGTGATTGATGATTATTAATGTGAGATATTGGGGTTTGATGTAAGTATTGATATGAGAATATTATTATTGATCAAGTGCATGATGTTTATATTGAAATATTCATGTTAACTATTATTTGGATTATGATGATGTAATACTTACCCCTAGTGGATATGTGATGGACCCGTCTGCCTATCTGTATGGATGGGTAGACGTTGTGCAGGTTTAGATGCTTGGTGAGTTTTGTGATTGGTGTAACACCCCGACTTCCCAACAATTATATTAATAAATAAAATCAGAGTTAAATCAACAACGGAGTGTTACACTGCTTTTCAAAATTTCTTAAATAGAATAAAATACTATTTATTCACAATAGTTATGTCAAATCATAACAGTCATTGCAGCGGAAAATATTTTTCAACGTTAAACAACTTCCAATAAATCCTTGGCACATAGCCCCAACAAAAATATCTTTAAAGATTAAATTCAACATCAACAGGTTCATAATGATACATAAGGAATGAAAACATGACAACAATTTCCCATCCCGTTACGTATCAGAGCCCTAGACACTTTGAGCCACCACCTACTACTTAGGATCACCTGCAAGTTACCCATAGGAAGGGCAACATTTTCAAGCAGAAGGGGTGAGATTCACAAACAATAATAATAGATATATAAGTCATCAACTTAATTAAATAACATAATTAACAACATATATCCAATAATAATATTCATGCTTCTTCAATTTTAAAAACTCTTACTAAATCAACCAACGACGACAACAACAACTCAATATCTCCATCAACAACAACGACAACAACACGATCAACAACAACATCAACGACAACATCATCAACACGATCCATAACAACATCAACGACAACTACGACGTGGCACTATTTCCGACACGTTGAATGACTAAGCATTCCGGGGCATGAGCCCCCAACAATTCGAATGACAAGGCATTCCAGGGCATGAGCCCTCAACAGTTTCCTAATCATGAAAGGACTCAACGTGTGTATATTAGCATACAACTCATCTACGACAATGACCGTGCATAATAACTATGACATACTCCCCAACTTGGTCAACATCAACAATCTATGACTCCGTTACTTAGAACGACAACTCGCAACTTACAACTCGAACCAACACCTTGTATATTCTAATTGAATGCAGTTAAGCATAAACCAGCAATCATCAACAATCATAATCAATCAACAACAACACAACAGTATACAACAGTGTGATATAACAATATCTTATGCAATTCAACGATGTCTAGCATTTGCACATGATCTAAGTAATACTTATACAATTTTATTATATCAATAACCTCAATTCCTCATAACCAGCTTCACATATCATCATTTATATCCTATACATCTTTCATCGCTATCCCAAAGTTCAACTCACAACCACTCGTGCGACAAGCCACAAGAAACCTAAACAAGGCAGTCTGTCAAGCACTAGCTCGCGAGGCGAGAGCCTCTACTCGCCACAACGAGTTAGGGCAAAACACTCAAGAATCCATTCTGATTCTATTCCGAGTTTGATCTCAGTCTAAAACTTTGCCTAATCATTATAGTACATGTTCAGGCTCTCATAAACATCCAGGGTTAAACTCACAGCGCAAAATCACGAAATCTTGCAAGCTCTCTGGTCACACTCGCTACGGCGAGTAAACTTGTTCGCCATGGCGAGCTGCGAGGTGCAACTCGCGAGGCGAGTAACTCCTGCTCGCGAGGCGAGCGATGATCTTCATCACTCGCTGTGGCGAGGATCATCCCTCGGGAGGCGAGCGATGAATATCAGTACGGGCAGATTGCAGTTTTTCTCAAAAATTCACTCAAACCCATTGTTTTAACCTTAAAACTAATTCTAAACATCAATACATGAAACATCTAAGGTATGTTCATCATTTCTACATCAATTCACCCTAATTCCATCATTAAATCATCAATTCTCAACATAACCCTAATTCCCAATTCTCCAAATTTATTCATAACCTTTGTTAAAACAGAATCAGAATTATATAAACTAAAATCATTGCAAGTTAGCCTCACCCTTACCTTAGTTAATCGAAGTCGCAGCCCCTCTTGGTCCTCTTCCCTTTTCTTGACTTTTCTCCCTTTTCTATGTTGTACGTGAAAAACTGCCCTCTCTCTTATTTTCTAATTCTTTTTATAAATATAATCTCCCCAATATTCACTTAATTCCCATTAAATTTACTTAATTCTCATATAACCCCCAAAACTCCAATTAAATTCTATTTCTCACTTATTCTATTAAATAATAAAAATAGTCATTTAATAAAATATACCACACCACATAATCAACGTAAATCATTTAAAAATCATATAAAAGACTTTAAATCAACTAAAAATAATTAAATAAAATTGGGGTGTTACACTTGGTGGATATCGGGAGCTTTCTCCGATATCGGTGTTTAGATGTTTAGTCGGCTCTGATCTAGGCTTCGTTGTGTCGGTCTAGATTATCTTATATTTTGGATTTTGTTATGATTGGAGATTACCCGTTTGTTGGGATTTTTGAGATGCATCGATGTTGATGTAATTTATTGATTCATAACATGTATATGTTGATTACTCTGGTTTATATTCTGCTGCAACTGTTGAGGTTTAGATACATGTTTATTGGTTTTTGAATTTTGAGTGTGGCGTAGCCTCTATTTCTTGAATAAATGTATTATTCGCATGTTTAATTGCTTTAATAGAAATAGGAGTGTTACAGAGGGTCCTTATGGTCGAACGGTCAAGATACAACATTTCCAAAAGTGACAAGCTGATGGATAAGATGTACACCTTCCGGCTATTGAAAAGGATTTTGGATCACGACACCGATCCAGATTGGCTATGATGGGAATCTATATGGTAAAACGTGGGGATTCAAATTCTCGACAATTTGCAAGCAGATTTACGGGCTTGCGTAATAATACCATGGTACTCTAAGAGCACCTACAATATAGACATTTACTTTTGGGTCTAGAGCCTTAAGTGGGTTTCACGTGTACACATCTTTTATCAATAATTTTTTAATAGTAGTAACTAATAACCACTCAACCCCTTTAACCGAACACCTCATATCTCAAGTATCTTTTTAAAAGTCGTTTTAGAATCGTGACATTAAATTAAGGAAATGAACTTTTGAATTTTTTTTCTATTATACCCTCATTTTAATTTACCAATACATTTTTTTTGCACGCATTTTCTTTTTACATAAAAATGATGGAGAAGTCTTCATCGTCGTTTAGGGTCGAGCTATGAATAAAATCAGATGGACATCTGAATTAGAGATTTTAAAAGTTTTTTGTTGTTTGCAAATATAATCACTTTAATCAGGGGTTTAAGTGTCCCTTAATTTCATATTAATATGTCAGGTTGGGTGTCACAAAATATGTCTCTTTCAGAGGAATCAAAATAAAAATGGCCCTGCAAAATTTTTGGCATAATGGTTAATGAGTCTCGATCTTTGGATTTCATATTTTATGGGGGATTTTTTTTGTGGTCGGGGTTTGAACCCAAACATTTCATATATATTATGCATTGTTCCTACCAACTAAGTTAAATCCACAATGACATTTTATGGGGGATTAAAATGAGATTTCACTCTTCATTAGATAATTATATGTACAATCTAAAACTTTCTTTATTTATTATGAAAGAGCAATCTAATACTAATTGTAATCGAGACTTACGACATAACAAATTATTTGTCAAGAAAAAAAGGCATAACAAGTTATTTCACTGAAGAATCTTAAAAAAAAAAAAAAAAAAAAAAAAAAAGTTATTTCACAGAAGAGAAGACTTCAAATTATAATCGAAGGGTTTGATTCAGAATTAAGCAAAGCATATATGATATATGCAAGAATTAGAAATACTATATTAAACAGGAAGACTGAGACATAAAGGGCAAAAAATGCCAGTATTTGCTGCCGTCTTGTTGGGTACTTTCACCCCTACCTGTCAGAGAAGAAGTATGTCGTGCTAAAGCTAAATACAGCCAGTCCAATTCACCTTCTTATATTCATCTATATGCATATGGTTTCAACTTAAATACGTATCTTCTTTATCTATATTAGATTGACGTTTTCATTCATTAAATCAAACATATAGATATTATGTTAAGAATATCTATATTATATGATATTAATTATGTTTTATCTCTCATGTCATCGTCTTCTTTTGTTAAAGAATGCCATCGTCTTCTTCTTGTTTTTTTCTTGAAATCTTTCCCACGTAAATGAGAGGTTTGCGAGTTTAAATACGGTCAACAACAAAATGTTAAGAATAATAATTCTTTTTTTATGGAAAGGATAATAGTAGTAATTTTTAAACACCTAAAATTATTCTATCACTGCAGAAAAAAAAATGAAAAAAGTAAAACGATAGATGTTTTTTTAAATATCAAAATGAAATAGTATATATTAACCCGGAACACTATCTCCCCAGCATAAGGTGTGCCCGAGAAAATAAATGAGAAGTTACATCACATGTTTTTCAATAATAATATTAATAATAGTCAACCAGCACCCAAACATAAAAAAAGGGTGTTGGCACCAATCATAAAACTTATCAAAAAACATAACAAACTTGGCCTTGAACCACAAAAAAAAGCTTGATACTTACCTGAATTTGATAAATAGATTTTTCTTTTCCTCCGAAAATCCTAACATTTTTTTCCTTCCAAATTACCCAAGAAATCGCATACCAGATCACAATCATGAAAGAGCACCTTGATTTTACATGTCCAGAAGATGTACGAAACTGTAGAAAAATGTGATATAAAGATAAAAAGAAAATGAAAAAAAGTACAAATTTAATTGCGCAAATCTTCTTATCTTCTTATATATTAAAGTTAACAAGTAAGCCCTAATTTTAACCTAAACCCTATTGCATAATTTTACTGTTTTAACCCTAATTTTCACACCTAATCTCCTATTTTCATGAACAATCCTAATGCTCTCTCCTAATCTTCTTATCTCTTATTCCTAAACAAAGCTTGGTTGCCCTAATTTTAACCTAATATTTTAACCTAATATTTTAGCAACTTTTCCCTCCTTCAAAACCTAACCATATTTCCTAATTCCCCTCCTCGAAACCCTAACCATGATTTCCTAACTTCACTCCCCCTAAAACCTATCTAATTGATTTCCATAAACCATATCTCCTAACTCCCCTCCTCCAAACCCTCACCAATATATTTAAATCCTTTCTCCTAAACCGAAATCTATTTCTAAAACCATACCTTTCTCTTAAACCGAAATTTCTTAATCAACCATATTTCCTAATTCCCCTCCTCGAAACCCTAACCATGATTTCCTAACTTCACTCCCCCTAAAACCTATCTAATTGATTTCCATAAACCATATCTCCTAACTCCCCTCCTCCAAACCCTCACCAATATATTTAAATCCTTTCTCCTAAACCGAAATCTATTTCTAAAACCATACCTTTCTCTTAAACCGAAATTTCTTAATCAACCATATTTCCTAATTCCCCTCCTCGAAACCCTAACCATGATTTCCTAACTTCACTCCCCCTAAAACCTATCTAATTGATTTCCATAAACCATATCTCCTAACTCCCCTCCTCCAAACCCTCACCAATATATTTAAATCCTTTCTCCTAAACCGAAATCTATTTCTAAAACCATACCTTTCTCTTAAACCGAAATTTCTTAATCAACATGGCTTCCAGAAACATTCAAACTTTGTTGTCATACCACTACCTCACTGGTAACCATATCTTCATTCCACTCTGGTTTAAACTAAATATATAGATTTTTGCTCTTATTCCTCGCTGTTTGAAAGTATAAATCATTCTTTCAATCCCTTTCAATCTTTTGTAGGTCCGTTGGTGAAAAACTCTTTTTCCGATCTTGACAAAGCAATCAACAAGCTCAGACTGAAATACAGATCATATATCGTTGAATATGACATTGATGTTGTATGTGTTTTTTGCGAAATATACCTATTCTTAATTATTTGCATTCTATTTTATCAATGTTTGTGATGTTTTTGTTTGTTATTTTTTTAGGGTGCAGTATGCTTGCCAAACATGTTTGGCGGTGATTTCGGAGATCAAATTGGGCGCTATGCAATATTGACTGATCCTAAGTCCAACAAGGTGTGAAGATCAGAGGGGATGCTCCGATGGTTGGGTCACATGATACCATCTACCTTGATGTTATTTACAATTAGTCCATGTTTAGATAAATTGTGCAAGACCTTTTCAATTTGAATTTTAAGTTTTAGTTTCTTAAAGTTTTGGAAGCATCTATTTTTTTTGTCTTTGAATTTAGCAAATGTCCCTTGAATTTCATAAATAATTTAGCCTTGCTTGCTTTGCTTTTTGATTTATATATTTGTGTTTGTTTTTGTGTTGCTGAATCAATTTAGTAGCATGGTTGTGTTACTGAAGCATTTTAGTAACATGGCTTTTAGTAACATTATTAGTAACAATTACTAGAATCAATTTAGTAGCATAGTTGTGTAACGTCTCCTCTTAACATTATTACTAACAATTACTAATCCAAATCTATAAAATATGTTTTGGGTGGAAACAAACTAAAATCCTAATCCTAATTTCTCTCAATCAAGTAACTAAGAGATTTCATCCACATCTCTAAACTAACTTTTTGGTGGAAAGAAACTAAAATCCTTATTTCTCTCATTCAAATAATTAGGGAATTTCATCCACATCTCTAAAATATGTTTTGGGTGGAAACAAACTAAAATCCTAATCCTAATTTCTCTCATTCAAGTAACTAAGAGATTTCATCCACATCTCTAAACTAACTTTTTGGTGGAAAGAAACTAAAATCCTTATTTCTCTCATTCAAATAATTAGGGAATTTCATCCACATCTCTAAAATATGTTTTGGGTGGAAACAAACTAAAATCCTAATCCTAATTTCTCTCATTCAAGTAACTAAGAGATTTCATCCACATCTCTAAACTAAGTTTTTGGTAGAAACAAACTAAAATCCTTATTTCTCTCATTTAAATAATTAGGGGATTTCATCCACATCTTTAAAATATGTTTTGGGTGGAAACAAACTAAAAATCATAATTCCTCTCATTCAAGTAACTACTAAAGATTTCATCCACATCTCTAAAATATGTTTTGGATGGAAACAAACTAAAAATCCTAATTCCTCTCATTCAAGTAACTACTAAAGATTTCATCCACATCTCTAAAATATGTTTTGGGTGGAAACAAACTTAAATCCTAATCCTAATTTCTCTCATTCAAGTAACTAAGAGATTTCATCTACATCTCTAATCTAACTTTTTGGTGGAAACAAACTAAAATCCTTATTTCTCTCATTCAAATAAGTAGGGGATTTCATCCACATCTCTAAAATATGTTTTCGGTGGAAACAAACTAAAAATCCTAATTCTTCTCATTCAAGTAACTAAGAGATTTCATCCACATCTCTAAAGTAACTTTTTGGTGGAAACAAACGAAAATCCTTATTTCTCTCATTCAAATAAGTAGGGGATTTCATCCACATATCTAAAATATGTTTTGGGTGGAAACAAACTAAAAATCATAATTCATCTCATTCAAGTAACTATTACACATTTCATCCACATCTCTAAAATATGTTTTGGCGAATCAACTATGGTAATTCTTAAGTAAAAAAAAAATGTAAATTCTTAATTAAAACAAAGTGCCCCATCAACAATATTAATTTCATTTTATTCATATTAATCTTTATCCTAAAATGTTGGCCACTTCCTAATTTTGTTCCACTATTTTGTGCTTATCCTGATAACTAATACTCTTTATTGCTCAACCGACATATCCTACTCACACATATTCCACCTTTTTCCTATAAATATATCATAACCTATTAGCCAAACCATCTCAATCTAAATAAGCATCCTCTTTCTTGGAAAGGAAAAAACAAGCCAATGATGTCTGCCAAATACACTCCAATCTCAGCTGTTTCTGGAGGAAGAAAGAATCTCAAGATGTGTGTGCGAGTTGCTCACATTTGGTTGATTCGAGAGAAGAAGGTCCCCACTAGCATCATTTTCATGAACATGTTACTGGTCGATGAAAAGGTTTCTGCATGTTTGCACTCTTAACTTTAAAATTAAAGTAATGTCATTTTTGTTTTTTAGTTATGTAATTTAACCAGCTGTTTAATGTTGTTGTTGTCGTCAACAGGGTGGACGTATTCACGCCACAGCTAGAAAAGATTTGGTGGCAAAGTTCAGGTCCATGGTTCAAGAAGGGGGTACATATCAGCTTGAAAATGCAATTGTAGATTTTAATGAAAGTCCTTATAAGGTAACTTCACACAAACATAAGCTTAGTATGATGCACAATTCAACTTTTACCAAAGTACACTTGCCTGCTATCCCTATGAACGTTTTTGAGTTCAAGCCATTCAATGAAATTCTCTCTTCAACTGTCGAGGAAGTATCTACGGGTAGGACTTGAATTTTGAATGTGTGTTGTACATTATTTCTACCTATAAGCATTCGTTTAGGAATTTCATACATTTGTTTTTGCTTTTGTATACGTAATTTCAGATGTTATTGGTCATGTAATTGAAAGAGGTGATATAAGGGAAACTGAAAAGGACAGAAGGAAAAGCAGGGTTATTGATCTCACTTTAGAAGATCTTGAGTAAGATTTGTCTCTTTCTTTGTACCTGGTTGTAATATAATTTTAATATACCTTATGTTTCTGAATTGATATTTTGGTAATATTTTATTACAGAAACAACCGCTTGCATTGCTCTCTTTGGGGTGAACATGGCGACAAAATTGTGACCTTTTTTGGCAACCATGACAACGACACACCTACTATATTGATATTGCAGTTTTGCAAGACACGCGTGTATTTAGGTATGTCGTGTTTTAAGTTTTTGCTTTCTGCTGATATCAACAATGAAATGGGAAATTATGTTCACTTGCTGTTGATTTTTAAAAAAATTAGGTGCTATGGAAGTTGTTAATGCCTTTAATGGGACTAAGCTGATACTTAATGGCGATTTGCCTGATGTCGCTGCGTACATGACACGGTAACCATTTATATTTTCATATGCTTTAGAATAAAGACAAGTTTTTTTGGTCATAATTAAGTTGTCTGGAGGTCTCACCACTCTTCTATTAACATTGGTGCCATTTTATTAGAATGAAAAATGCATCAATACAGTTCACCCGAAGTGTCAGCCAAATTTCAACGAACAGCTCCGCGTCTTTATCAGATGACTTGCTCAACACTAACCGAATGACAATTGAAAGCATGATTGAGTCAACTGAGGTAGCTATCTATTTATTGAAATTTTTAGATGTCGTTTTGGATTCATCTTTGTTATTTTTCACATGGACAGTTGTACATTGCAATATCACAGGTTACTTCGAGGGGTGGTTTAAAGATATTGATTAATGACGACGACGGCGATGATACCGATGTTGCATCAAGTGTGGTCTACAGAGAAGTTTTCCGTAATGTGTAGGACTTTTTTGGGTACTATTCATTTTCTTACTTATTGAAAGTATTTGCATGTCAACGAACTTCAGTTATAGGAACTACGTACTAGAATTATGGAACAATAACAAAGTCTATGGTAATTGTCATTTTGCTTTGATTCACGACAATTTTTACATTCAAGCGAACTACAGTGTCTTATTTTTTCAGTGAGTATTAATTTTTTTAAATGACACGTGCGTTAGCACGGGTCAATGGTCTAGTATATTAAAGTTAACAACAAGTAAGCCCTAATGTTAACCTAAACCCTATTGCATAATTTTACTGTTTTAACCCTAATGTTCACACCTAATCTCCTATTTTCATGAACAATCCTGATGCTCTCTCCTAATCTTCTTATATATTAAAGTTAACAAGTAAGCCCTAATTTTAACCTAAATCCTATTGCATAATTTTACTGTTTTAACCCTAATGCTCACACCTAATCTCCTATTTTCATGAACAATCTTAATGCTCTCTCCTAATCTTCTTATATATTAAAGTTAACAAGTAAGCCCTAATTTTAACCTAAACCCTATTGCATAATTTTACTGTTTTAACCCTAATGTTCACACCTAATCTCCTATTTTCATGAACAATCTTCTTATATATTAAAGTTAACATGTAAGCTCTAATTTAAACCTAAACCCTATTGCATAATTTTACTGTTTTAACCCTAATGTTCACACCTAATCTCCTATTTTCACGAACAATCCTAATGCTCTCTCCTAATCTTCTTATCTTCTTATATATTAAAGTTAACAAGTAAGCCCTAATTTTAACCTAAACCCTATTGCATAATTTTACTGTTTTAACCCTAATGTTCACACCTAATCTCCTATTTTCATGAACAATCTTCTTATATATTAAAGTTAACATGTAAGCTCTAATTTAAACCTAAACCCTATTGCATAATTTTACTGTTTTAACCCTAATGTTCACACCTAATCTCCTATTTTCACGAACAATCCTAATGCTCTCTCCTAATCTTCTTATCTTCTTATATATTAAAGTTAACAAGTAAGCCCTAATTTTAACCTAAACCCTATTGCATAATTTTACTGTTTTAACCCTAATGTTCACACCTAATCTCCTATTTTCATGAACAATCTTCTTATATATTAAAGTTAACAAGTAAGCCCTAATTTTAACCTAAACCCTATTGCATAATTTTACTGTTTTAACCCTAATGTTCACACCTAATCTCCTATTTTCACGAACAATCCTAATGCTCTCTCCTAATCTTCTTATATATTAAAGTTAACAAGTAAGCCCTAATTTTAACCTAAACCCTATTGCATAATTTTACTGTTTTAACCCTAATGTTCACACCTAATCTCCTATTTTCATGAACAATCCTAATGGTCTCTCCTAATCTTCTTATATATTAAAGTTAACAAGTAAGCCCTAATTTTAACCTAAATCCTATTGCATAATTTTACTGTTTTAACCCTAATGTTCACACCTAATCTCCTATTTTCATGAACAATCTTCTTATATATTAAAGTTAACATGTAAGCCCTAATTTAAACCTAAACCCTATTGCATAATTTTACTGTTTTAACCCTAATGTTCACACCTAATCTCCTATTTTCATGAACAATCCTAATGCTCTCTCCTAATCTTCTTATATATTAAAGTTAACAAGTAAGCCCTAATTTTAACCTAAACCCTATTGCATAATTTTACTGTTTTAACCCTAATGTTCACACCTAATCTCCTATTTTCATGAACAATCCTAATGCTCTCTCCTAATCTTCTTATATATTAAAGTTAACAAGTAAGCCCTAATTTTAACCTAAATCCTATTGCATAATTTTACTGTTTTAACCCTAATGTTCACACCTAATCTCCTATTTTCATGAACAATCTTCTTATATATTAAAGTTAACATGTAAGCCCTAATTTTAACCTAAACCCTATTGCATAATTTTACTGTTTTAACCCTAATGTTCACACCTAATCTCCTATTTTCATGAACAATCCTAATGCTCTCTCCTAATCTTCTTATATATTAAAGTTAACAAGTAAGCCCTAATTTTAACCTAAACCCTATTGCATAATTTTACTGTTTTAACCCTAATGTTCACACCTAATCTCCTATTTTCATGAACAATCCTATTGCTCTCACCTAATCTTCTTATATATTAAAGGTAACCCGTAAGCCCTAATTTTAACCTAAATCCTATTGCATAATTTTACCGTTTTAACCCTAATGCTCACACCTAATCTTATATTTTCATGAACAACCCTAATGCTCACACCTAATCTCATATTTTCATGAGCCCTAATTTTAACCTAAACCCTGTTGCATAATTTTACCGTTTTAACCCTAATGCTCACACCTAATCTTATATTTTCATGAACAACCCTAATGCTCACACCTAATCTCATATTTTCATGAGCCCTAATTTTAACCTAAACCCTGTTGCATAATTTTACCGTTTTAACCCTAATGCTCACACCTAATCTTCTATTTTCATGAACAACGCTAATGCTCACACCTAATCTCCTATTTTCATGAACAAAGCAAATCGGCATCGCTTTATTTCCCCTATTTCTTCAAAACAAATCGCCCTATTTCTTCAACAAAACAAATCGCCCTATTGGAATAAAAGGGTTTTGAAAGATTATAGCAACATTTTTTTTTGTTAATATTACACTTTTCATCCAAATTAGAACTGAACTCTCTTTGTTAAATATTTACCTCAAAATGCACCTGAATTTTGCAATCTATATAAACAGGTGGAAGAAACATTTCAACAAACAGTTAAAGGGTATCATTTACGGTAAATGCCAAATATTCGATAAAAGGAAAATTATTTAAATAAAACATTTTACATGTTCAGGTTAAGAATGAACTATTTTTAGGTACATAATATAACATTAACATATAATTTTTACAAAAGAATGAAGTAACATTTTTTCAAAAAAAAAAAGAAAAATATGAAGTAACATACCAATAATATAATATTGACATATAATTTTAACAAAAGAATGAAGTAACACACGATTGATAAAAATTAATATTTTTTTGGTGAATAAGCGTGGTGTCTGAGGTTCGAATTCCAACATCTGCATATATTTGGGACCACATATTTCATTCTCTTTGATATGCATTGAGATTTGTTTTTGTCTACTATATCTACAATGTACTATATGACCCGTGCGGCAGCACGGGTGGAAAGTCTAGTGTTAATTAAATCTGAAAATTTTGTCGTAGCTAGTTGAGTTGAACCTTACTATCATCTTATTCTTATCTTACATATATTATATCTAATGTTTTCATCATACTGTATAAAAATAATATCAACTTATACTTTTTCTTACGGTAATATTAATTTATTCAATGAATTTATACTTAATAAATATACAATGAATTGCATCCCTGAAAAAAATATACAATGAAGCAATTATTTTACCCTGAATAGTTTGCACTTTTATAAATTTTTCTATTAAAATTTAAAAGTTCAACCCTTGTATTGTAAGTTAACAATGCTGCCAATTCCATAAAAACTGCTGCCAGCATATATCCTATTTCAATACTATTTAATTTATTCGAATCTATCTTGTTTTGCTAAAGTATAAATATATTTTTTATTACCAAATAAGTTTTATTTTTTATCATCGTTATTTTGATTATTTTATTTAATTTCAGTTTTTTTAGGATTATTATTTAATTTCAGTTATTGTGATCAATTGAATGGTTTTTTTGCACAACATTATAGTGTTGTTTGATTCTTGTAATCTATTTCACTCAAAGCTTGGCTGTTGTTGTATTTTGACCAATTGAATTGAAATGAGTTTGAATATATAATATGATGTCTTGAAAGTTTTTTAAAAATATAATTTTCTGGTATTTTTTATTAAAGAAATAAAATCAAGTTTTAATGAACTTTTTCCATCAATATATTATGTAAAAATGAAAGCATTTTTAAAAGAACTTAATAAAAAAAATTAGACCGTTACGATCATAGATCATTAATCATGTTTAAATTTTAATAGAATGTGTGTCACAATTAAACTCCCTTTAAAATCTGTTAGAAGAAGTAGTATTAGTTTATAATTTTAATTAGTATTGAAGGAAGGAAGAATAAAGGAAGATGGTGCAAGCACGTAAAGGTTGCTCCCTCGCTATTAGCTTTGCTTATGGAATCAGAAAAGTTGGTTTACATACAGATCCTCCTCATCACCAATCACAATCAAATCATTACCTAATAACATAAAACATTCTACAATTATTATTATTATGTGAGTAGTGTCTATATCTTTCATATTCCCAATTCATTCCTATCTATGAATAAAACTCAAAACGAGTGCTGATTTCACCTCACACCATCCCCCTCTCTATCTATCTATCTATCTGTAACACTACTTTTCACTCATATAGAAAATATGAATATGAAACCTTCTTCACCATCAGATTCCAATATTTCCATTAACAATTCAACAACAACATTCATTAGTAGTCCTTGGGAAACCATGCGACGAAAACCACGAACAACCCTCCTTCTTTCATTACTTTCTATTCTTTTATTTGCTGCATTTTCTCTTCATCTCTCTCGTGATGCCGTTTCTGGTTGGAGACCTGATTACGACCTTGACGATCGTCCATGGAAGCTAAACGCAAAAAATCACGTTGTCGTTCATACCAATGCAAACAAAAACAACAACATCGTCAACGAGTTTTCACACCAATCACGTCGTGTTTCATCCATCAACTTCAGAAACTCGTTCTCAACGGTTTCAGTTTTATTACCAGATTGGGAGATTCTCGTTCTCGTTTCTCCAAACACGCCTTTATCTTCTTCCGATGAATATAACTGCCTTTTCCGGAACAACCAAATGTCTCAGGCGAAATTCTCTGGTGTTTTACCTTTCACCAACCGTACAACGTTCAAGTGCGACATGCCGGGTACGGTTTGGCGCCGGAAAATATTTTCGCAACCTATGTTGGTAACCGGAACGTCGGAAAATGAATTTCAAAATCATTCTCCGGCGGCGGAGCTTGTGAGGTGGAATTTTGTTGTTTACGAGTCTTTTTCAATGGAAGACGACGTAGTTTTGTTTGCCAAAGGTGTTAATCATCGTCAAGGCTACGACAGGCCGGCGAAGGAGCTTAACTGTGTTTTCCAAATAGGAGACGGAATTCGCACCGCCGTTACAAGCTCTGTTCAAGAGGTTTTCCGATGCTTGCATCCAGATCCGTCTGATTTGGGTTCGAATTCCGAAATTGGAGTTTCCCTCGAGATTATTGGAGAAAACATCGTGGTTCCGTCCGTAGCGTATTACACTCCCAGGCCCAATAAACCCAATTCTAAGCCCGTGGCAGTTCAAAACTTTGGGCCTCCGGCCCAGCCCAAATATTTCCTTTGTGCATGCACGATGGTTTATAATGTGGCGAAGTTTTTGAGGGAATGGGTTGTGTATCATTCAAAAGTGGGAGTGGAAAATTTCATATTGTATGATAATGGAAGCGATGATGATGATTTGGAGAGAATAATTAAGGAGCTTCGTGAAGAGGGTTATAATATAAGCACGTTGCTTTGGATTTGGCCTAAGACTCAAGAAGCTGGATTCTCACACAGTATTTTGTACTCAAAATCCAAAGGATTATGCACTTGGATGATGTATGTGGATGTTGATGAATTCATGTATTTACCCTCTTGGAGAAATAATGGGTTCCACTTCAATTCAAATGAATTACCTTCGTTGAAATCAATTTTACCGCGGGAGGACAAGGGTGGTAGAATTGGACAGGTGTCAATGATGTGTTTAGAATTTGGGCCATCAGGTCAACGACAACACCCGAAAGAAGGGGTAACACAGGGGTACACGTGTCGGAGGAAAGTGGAACAAAGACACAAATCAATTGTGTTGGTAGAAGCAGTTGATAGAAGTTTGTGGAATGTGATACATCATTTTCAAGTGAATGAGAAACAAGGGTTTAGATCGAAACAACTTGGTCCCGAAGAGGGTTTGGTGAATCACTATAAGTACCAAGCGTGGGTTGAGTTTAAGAGCAAATTTAGAAGGAGAGTGTCTGCTTATGTTGTGGATTGGAGACAAGCTATGAACCCAAACTCGCAAGATAGGACACCTGGGTTAGGATTTGAGGCTGTTGAACCTAAAGATTGGACACACAGGTTTTGTGAGGTTAGAGATCAAAGGTTGAAATTGTTGACACGTGAATGGTTTGGATCGTTCACGCATAATGGATATAGAATGGCTTGGCAAACTAGATGAGAATTTATTTTATTTGATTCCCCTTGATTCTTCTTCTTCTTCTTACATAGATTTTTGATTCGGAGGGGACAGATTCTCAACAAAAGTAAACATGGATGGATGGATCAATACTATACATACACAGGAACAGTTGAAAACTATTATAGTGCTCTCTTACATTCTGTTTTTCTATTCCACTTTTTTTTAATGCAAGGAATAGAATTTTTGTTGTCTTCATTGTTCCATTTTGGACCCCTATAGTTGATTGATACTAGTGTAGGCAGATTTCTTCTTTGGACTGCACCTGATTTGGTGCTTCTTCATAAATGAAATCCACCCCTCTGTGCACTTTGCTAGATTCGTTTACCATTAATTCAATTTTAACTTTATTCATTCGTTATATAACTAGCAATAGCAGACTATTTCATTTCATGATTCTCATGTAACGTGAAACACAGTTCTAGCAAATGCATCACATATACCGACAATTTGCAAATAGTGTTTGTTTTTTTATTTGTACTAGCGTCCACGTGCCCGTCTGTCCACTCTTTCTACTGCACTAACGCATACGACTCATAAACGTATTTTTCAATATCAATGTTGCTTTAGTGCATGAAACAACATTTTATGGAAGATCATACATTCTATGGAAGATGAATATGCATGAAACATGAGTAAAATATACGGGGGTGGGTTTCACGAAGACATTAAATCTTTCCCATTGCTAACACAATTTACCTATACCTTTATTGATTACCATTTAATCCTTTTTGTATTTGTCTAATCTTTACCCAATCAAAGCCGGTTAAAAGAAAGCACCCTCTTTACCCAATTTCCCTCTCTCTTATTGCATTTGTCTAAACTTTTTTATCCCTTTTCTTGTGTTTCCGCTTTAGTACACTTTAATCAAATTCACCAAAAATGTTGGAAAAAAGTCATTTCGGTGGTTTTTTTATTCCGAGAAATCAGTTTAGCAATTTTGTGAGAAATATTTTATAATGTTTGTAATTAAAAAGTAAAAATAAGCCTTCCTCTCATAAATCTTCCATCTAAACACGCCTTTCTTTCTAAAAAAATAATAATAATATGTTGAATCACAATCATAATTTTTCACCAATAAACTTTTTTTTTTTTTTTAAAGATACTTGCCCACAAAAATAAAGTCTCTCAACAATACCAATTTAAATTCACTATATGTAAGTTTTCCTTAAAGGCAACTAAAAAGTAGAAGAGGGAAAAGAAACAAAATATATATTTTTAAATCAAGTGCCAAAGTTATAACTATAGATACATAAAAATCACCAAAAAATGATTTAGGACGGTAATAAGGAAAACATAACATATGCAATTTGTAAAAATAAAATAAAAAATCATGAATTATTTGTCACACCAAATTACGTTGTTACTTCCTTTTCTATTGATTAAATTTGATTTACAATAAACTCTTACATATATCAAAAGGGTGTATCATCCTTTCAAAAAAAAATGAAAAGAGTGTATCACCTTTGCAATTTATCAAAATGAGAATCAACATGGCTATATATGACCCAAATATTATTCACTGATCCATGCAACACAAACGCCTTGATTTCAACTTAAAAGGAAAGAGAGAGATATCCATTACCATGGAATTGTTGAAAACACATAAAACCAAATAAAAATGTCGGAAAAAAAAAAAGAAAAAAAAAATCATCAAACATAGAGAAGATATAGAGAGAAGTCATGAGTGAATATGAATATTCATTGTCACAAAAATGGTGCAACGCTCGAATAACCACCGTCTCCTAGGTGAAAGATGGATATTCCAACAATCAATTTGCTTCTGCGGCGCTACAATGCGACAACCACGTTTTTCGGTGGCAATTCCGTGTTACAAAAATGTCAAATTTTAATCTCCTTATCTTACACATTTCTTAATCTTAGCGGGTGTTTCAATTCAAAGAGAAGTTACATGTCGAAGAGAAGTTACATGATGATTTTGAAATATGGTAATCAACTTGACTTTCACATGTTTATTTTTTCTTTTTGAAATATTTTGATTTAATGAGGGTTAAAGCACCATATGCATACTCGTTTAGAAGAATTTATAAATAAAAAAGTGCAAGAAACTATAAGTATACATACTCCTAGAAAATTCCTCAACAAACAGAGCATATTTCACCATCCATTAACGTGAGAAACAATAACATAATAAATTAAATAAATGAAAGGAAAGGAAACAAATAAAAAGAAGAGGGGTTTTCTATCAAATTTATGCACAAATGTATAGAGTTGAAGTGTTCGTCGTACATATATATTGCATATTTGGTTAAAAGTGCACTGATTAATATTTTTTTATTTTACAGTGAAGACAGGCATCGTAAAATAATTTTGTCCGATCTTATTGCATATTTCATCAATGCATAATTTTTCCGTGAAATGTCCAAACAATCAATCATCAATGCATAAGTGATACTTCTCAAATCTTTCTTTGTCTATCTTGTTGAGTATGCAATTATATGTATGTGCCAGTTTAAAATGTCCCGTTGATATTGGTATCAAAGCAAATACCAATTAGAATCTAATAAAAAAAAGGATATAATCTGAAAAGAAGAAAACATAATTATATTGGAATGAAAAACAAACCTTATTTCTTCTTGTAGTTAATATCCTATGTGCATGTGTATTAATGTTCGATTGCTCTACAAAAGGGAATTGAAGGAAAAATATATTAAAACCAAGAATAAATTAACAAATATAAGAGAATGGAAAGGAGGAGAGTTGTTGTTTCTACAATCGTTTTTGTTGACAGTTTTTTACTCTAAATATAATCAATGAATAGTGAGAGAAGGAAGGAGAGAAGACAAATATTGGAAGAAAATATGTGATATATTCATTTCAAATGTCATTTTCAGAAGTTGCAAGAAGTTATGTAAATCGAAAAAACAAAAACCACCAAGGATATTAGTGGAAAGTAAAATAGGCCATCAAAGATATTAGTGGAAAGTAAAATAGGCTACACCAAATAAATGTATTGTCTTTATTAATAGATATAGATAATGAAACATGGTGTTTGTTTTATAATGCAAACTATATCGCTCTATGACCATTCATATACTAATATTTAAATCCTTGAAACTAATATTATTTAAACTCTATCCTTAATGAACTATTTCCGAAGGTTCAGAGACTCCTAAGATTTAAGTCATTATAAAAGCGTTAGAATGTTTACGAGCACCTTTCAATTCTCAATTTGACAGACCGTTGTTTAAGCTCGATCAACCATTCTCGATAACCTCATATCTCATTAATGATCATCGTAATATTTTTAAAAAACTGTAAGTGATCAACATTGTCATTGGATATTTTAGTTTTATCTAAAATTTATATTTAATAGTTGATATAAAAATGCGTTTAATACTGCTAAATTTTCTAACTCGCGTGATAATTAGCTAAAATCTAAAATTAGACTTTGCTTATTATTAAATAGCCTTTCTTGTGTCATCTCAGCATAGTTAGTTGGTAGGACAATGCATTATTATATGTATGGGGCATGGGTTCAAACCCCGGACATCCTACTTATTCACATTGTATGGTGAATTATAACCACTAGACTACCTGACAAAAAAAAACAGTCTTTCTCATTTTTTCTTTAAACTCTGGTTTAAATATGCTTGTTAAACATATATCAATAAAACTATTTTTCTTCTTCATTAAAACAAACTATTTTTCTTCAATAAAAAAAATAAAACTACTTTTTAGATAAGTTATCTCTTAAAAAAAAGGCGCTGTTTATGATAGGAGAGGTGAATGGATCTCCTTGTGTAGGAGACTGTGTAAAAGATATACTCCCTCCGTCCCAAATTGTATGACGTTTTGGGCATTTCACGCATATTAAGAAATGTAATTAATATTGTGTGAAAAAAAGATATTATGAGTTGTTTTACAAAATTATCTCTAATAAATGATATGAGAAAGATAAATGAAAGAATTGAAAAAGAAAGAATAATAAATAGTTAAGGATATAATAGGAAAAGTAACATTAATGTTTCATTGGTATTCTAAAGTGATATACAATTTAGGACAAATATTTTTTCTAAAGTGACATACAATTTGGGACGGAGGGAGTTTTTTTTTTTTTTTTTTTTTTTTACTGAAATGATTTGTGTTTGTAGGTAGAGGTATACATTGAAAACCTGTTGTTTATTTAAGTTAGTCAATTAACTGTCGGGCAATGTTGGAATTTCCTCTTAAATAAAAAATTTATTTTTTCACCTAGATCTGAATTCAGCTTCGTTCGTTGCTCTTCCATTCTAGCATTATCTGCTCCACTCGTTGGACTGAAGAACACCACATATTCATGATCTGTTTGTAAAACCCAGTTAAATTTTCCTCTCAACCCCAATTCCAATTTCTTTACCTCAAACCCAAACTCATTTCTTTGATAACAAATTTCAACCATTAAAAAAGAAACTCCTTTGCTGGTTTTGTAGAAGCGCTCCAAAAGCCCTTTTTCGCTTAATTTTGTGAGATCAAGAATTGTTAAATGTGTGAGCATGTTGGGAACATATGCAAAAGAAAAGAAATGCTTGCTTAGAGAAATGTTTGCTGGAGAATAAACAAGGCACAGGAACCTGTACAAACTGGCTGGGATTTTTTTCCAATTTTACCAACAATGCCAAAAACACCCTTTTTTTATAATGAATATAGATGTTTAAATAACACAATCCCAATGGATCATATAACATGTAAATCTCAGTCATTCAAAAGTTTTAAATTACATCCAATGGTTAACATTCATTTTGCAAAAAACAAACAAAAAATAATTCAAATCTCCTATGGTAGGAGACCTAACCTCTTGAGTTTTTCTACGAGGTCTCCCACCGTAGCCTTTACCTAAAAAAAATTACAAAACAAAACCTCTTGAGTATTATAAATGGGACACGGGATTTAAACTTTGTCAATGTAAATAAAATAATCAAATTATGTAACAAAAAATAACCTAATCAAACTTTAAAAATGGTTAAATTGTATTTTTGGTCCCTTAACTATTTAGGCAGTATCGCTTTGGTCCTTAATTAAAATTCGATTTATTTTAGTCCCTTAACTTCTCTCTGTTACATATTTTGGTCTTTTCTGTTAGTTTTAATTTAAAAACGTTAGATTTTCTTCATTTTCTTCTGAAATTTTTCTAGAACTCTTGTTGTTCAAGGTTGATGGAGATGATATGAAGATGAAAAAGAGGAGAAGAAAATGAAGAAAACCTAACATTTTTGAATTAAAAATAACGAAAATGACCAAAAATGTGTAACAGAGAGAAGTTAAGGAACCAAAATAAATCGAATTTTAATTAAGGGACCAAAGCAATACTACCTAAATAGTTAAGGGACCAAAAATACAATTTAGCCTTTAAAAATCGAATCTATGTAATTTAAAGGCACTATGCAATGCAAGTCCAACCAACCAACCATGGGTTGTACTTTGTCAACAACAACATCAACAACAAAAAACATGTGTTGTACTTTGTTGTTAAAGACAAACATAGTTGTTAGTTACATAAACAAGCAAAAAAGTAAAGGCGGAGAAAATAAAGTGTCAAAACTGACATAATGAAATAGTACTATTGAACATTTGATGTCTCAATTACACGTAAGTCATATAGTCCTGAGCTGATACCAATCGACCTGTAAACATGGTACAGCCAACATCCATATTGAAGTAAAATAGAAGTACAATGTAAAGGCTCTACAACTAAAAAAAATGTAAGCCCAGCTTCTCAGAGCTTCTGATATCACATATGACAGAAAAATGAGATTTGGATCTTCCCATCTTATTCATCAACATGGCAATTTCATGTCATGAGAGGAAACAAAACACAAAATAAAACTACAATAAAACCTACTACTGTGTGACTAGGATCCATTGAACTTTAACTTTCTCCCTCATGACAAGACATTATCGCATTTGAAAATTCAATGAGAAAATTCCCATCTGAAAAATAATATATCATCATAGCTGCAGTGCAAGATTTGGCTGCAGCTGAGGACCAGTCTCCACATTGGAACTGCGTGAACTTGTTGCCCCTATTATCCCATTTAGGTCAGTAGCAAGTGAAACGGAATTCTGTTTAGTAGGAACTTCCAATCCTTGCCAAGATGATTTTCCGGTAAGCCCTTGAGAAAATCTTTGTGGATCAAATCCAGATTCCAGAGCTAATAAGTTGCTGGAATCTGACTGACTCGACTTGTTAAAGAATTGAGCCTTGAGAGCTGTCGGATTTATATTTGTAGGTGCAATATGACCGGAAAGGCTGTTTGTGGTATCCATGCCAAACATTTGAGGAACATTACCAGCATTTGAAGACCCAGTTAAGTCGGCAAGGCTTACCATCGTCATCTGAGGTGAAAAATTAGATCCTAACCGACGATTAGAACCGAAATCATCAGAGTGCGCCATGGGTTCCTGCTGAATCCTCCCATGAATCATGGATTCGTTCCCACCACTAACACTGCTGCCTGGATTCATTTCGTTTTGGTAACTCGGTTCTCTGTTTATCAACACGTCTCCACTTTGCAAGCCTGATGTATTTGCATGAGAGAACGTTCTTGACGGAGAAGGAAATCTGCTTCTATAATCCTCTGGTACAGGAGTGTCTGAATTTCTCTCATCACGAACCGCAAAGTGTTGCCTCTGCGACACATCATCATCAGATACCCATCCAGGACCAAATTCATGTCCTGGTGGCAAAGCACTACTGATTTTCCTAGCAGCAACCTTCCAAACAACAGGACCAAGGTCTGCAGCAAAATGGGCTAGGCTTCTTGCATAGCTGTGCTTCACATGTAAACCAACCTGATATTAAGGAAAACAGTCCGTAAACTTCGTTACCAATAACTTACCGACAAGAAAGCCTTTCGAACTATGAGATACTAACAGCAAGCAAGAGACGGTACAGGATTTTCAAACTAATATATTTCATTAAAGACAATTGTCTGCCACTCTCCGGTTGTTACAAAAAAGGAAAATGAAAACGAGAAACAGAATTACGTACTGCAAGAAGCTGCTTGGAATTATCCTCAAATGCAGTCAATACTGGTGGTTCATTTCCTACAGCAACTGGATTTCTGTAAGTGTCACGCCTGGTCTCATCAACCGTGTACTGCTTCTTTCCATACCTTAACACAGCTTTTAAAACAGAAGCTGCAAGAAGAAGAAAAAAACATAATTTAAAGAATCATTCCAATAAATACAGAATTGGACAAAAACTAGAAAGGCATAGACATAGATTTTGACCTGGAAATTCATTCTCCCATTCAGACGTCCAACTTGTATAACCTCCACTGTTGTATTGGAGACCCCTGGCTGATGAATCTGTCGGCTGAAATTTGCTTACTGCTTTTCTTAGATTATAACCATTGGAGCCACTAGCCGTATCCCCACCAGAAGCAAGAGTTGCATCAGACAAAGATTCAGGAGCAGCAAACTCTATTGGTGACATGCCCAATGACTTTTTTGAGCGCTTGCCTGGTGGCCTTCCCCTCTGCACAATTTTGGGTTGTGGTGGTTCACTGTCATTATCATCATCCTCGTCGTCATCATCATCACTATCTTGTCTCAGATTCTCAAAATCCTTCCTTGCTATCTCTTGCATTGCTCGGGCCTAATAAAAAAGTCAAGTCTCTAACTTAGACACCACATTTAAAGAAGGAATTATAGTACAACATATTGACTGCAGACTTCACCCAACCTGACGATGGTAAATGGTATCTGGTGAATTGTATAGCATTGCATTAGAGCATACCAAGAACACGTCATTCTGCAAAAATGAAGCAGCGGTGTGTTACAAATTCGTACAAGAGTATTAGACTAGTAAGTACTCACAAATTAAACATAACACGAAAAAATCTAAATCTACTAATCAGTGGCCTTAAGTTACCACAAATGTAAGTGAGATTAATTAGTGCATATACGCTACAATGACCAGAACTTTACCAAAAGATGTAAAAAGCAATGTAAGTAAAAAACTGCTATAGCACTATTGCATAGCGGAATTTGAACAAACTGATAATGTTCCACAATACGCTATTTAGTGCAAAATATTGTGAAAAACCAATTTTGCAAACCTTCTATATACAAACTTAATGTACAGTATACACAATTCAGAAACATTGTATATAGTTACATTCCGATTTCCATGTAGCCTATCAAATGAGTCAAATAATCAAATAAATGAATAATGGGAGAGAAATAATTGTGTGCGTTTGGATGATGGAATATGGCAATTGTTCATAAATGCCAAACGCTGAAAACGAGGAAGTGGCGTCATTAAGAATCGTGAAGTTACATTTTATGCAACATTATCTTAAAAAGATACTTCTTCTGTTTCAATTATTTTTCTCATTAATGAGAATATAAATAGATAAAAAGTGAGCAATCTAGAAAAGTAAAATGAAAGTCAATTGAACAAATGAATAGTAACAACTAACAAGGTTGTCAAGCAAAGACAGAGTCAGGTAAACATATCAAATTTGCAACACCAACCTCAAACTGTTCAAGGCTGATATATAATCCCCCATCCAATTTCTTCCTTATAGTTCCATAATCCATCGGGTTTTTAACGATATCATGATAATCAGGAAGCTGCAGCAAGAAAACATCATTGTCATAATTCAGGTGATAGGAATTGGGAGTACTCAAATACTATATATGCAGTAGTATCTTAAAAAAAAATTCACCTCTTCTGGATCCACAGGCTCAGAGAATACCTCATGTGTGTCCTTTCTACAAAATGGTTATCATGAACAGTAAAGAACAGAACTGATAAATTTCCAAACATAAAAGAAAACAAAAAACAAAAGAAGATAGAAAGAAACAAATAAAAGACACACTTTTGAAGTCTGTCAAGGATAAACAGCAAGAGCTTTTTGTCTGGCAAAGGTGTAGTGGGACCAGACATAACCTGCGAACCTGTCAACACACAATAAAAAAATCGCCATTAATATTCCCCCACTTACTTATACACCCCCATATGTAAGAAGAACCCATTTGAGAAAAATGATTTCACAATTCATAATTCTTGTACTACAACAACAATACATACAATACAGCTTCATTATTCATAGTCATACATACCATGTTTACTGTCAGTCGCTTTCGGAACCTTTCCATCCTGCAAAAATCATTTCATCATCAAATCAAATGCCCAAAAAAGACATATGCGTCTGATTTTATATCACAAAATATCTACTTTTTACTCAATATAATCAATAATCAACTAAACCCACAAAGAAATTTATGATAACATAAAAAAAAAAAAAAAAAAAAAAAAAAGCAGAGTTTATCGAAAAAATAAAAAAGAAGATAATTTAGGGATAAGACAAATTGAAGCTTTTATGCATGTCCTTGCACTGAGTGAATAGACTCAAGCTTGAGATCTAGTGTACAGCCAATAAGGAATGCAAAAATTAAAGATAACAACATGACCCACACAAAATTTTCCCCCAAATTATTTAATTTAAATAAATAAATATATATATATATCAAAACCTAAACGGTCAAACATATATCCAGTTTCCAAATTCAACGAGTATTCATTCATTCAATTCAATTCATGAAATTAAAAATTAAATAAATCATATTACGCGCGAAATCCAAGAAATTTATTAAAAACAATTAAAAAAGGAATGGTATTTTGAAATTCTAACAGTATTCCGCGTAATTGAGAGAGGGAAATTGAAATTGAAAAGGTTTAAGGATAGAATTGATAATTGGATTAGGATTGGTGAATAGAGAGAGAGAGAGAGAGAGATAGCAATGGAGAAACGGAAACTCACGTTTTGATCTGATCCGGGGTGATTAGGGTGAAATTGGGGAGTTTGAGAATTGGAGAATAATGTAGTTGGGTTTTGGAGATGAGAATTCAAACCAATTAAGAGTTTTTGTTTCTTTTGTTTGCGTTCATCTTCATCATCGTTGTTGTTGGAATATGGATCGTTGATTAAATTGGGGTTTTGTTTTTGTTGTTTTTTGAGAGATCGTTTTTGAAGATCCAACAGAGATGGACGACCCTTCTTCTTCCTCTTTGTCGTCGTCGTCGTCGTCATGGTTGTTTCAGATACCTCGCCCATTGTTTCCTCCTCCTTTTTCGCTCCCTACCCCAAACAAACACTTCTCTCTCTCCCTTTTCTTTTTTCTTTTTTATTTATTCAAAAATAAATATATGAATTCTATGTGTGCCACTCACGTGACTATTTTTTTTTTTTTTTTTACCTTTTTAATAAAAATATATGGAGTTTATATCAAATACTCACGGCACTTGTCCATTTTGAAGAAATTACACATGCCAAGGAATCAAATAAATGTTGTCATTATTGATGAAATTCTTTGTATTTTTTCTATAATACCCTTACTCATTATTATTTCATTCTATTATTTTTCTCTCTATAATACATAGGTAAGGGTATTATTGATAAATCAATAATTAATGTTGTATTGAAACTTGAAAGTGACAAATAAAATGAAACAAAAGTATTCTCCAAAATGGACAAGTATTGTGAAATGAAGGGAATAGTATAATCGCTAGAAATTCACCTCCCAATCAACTCGATTATGCTATGTGTTGAAACGGTAGACTACTAATATTGGTGAGATGGGGTATAAGTGGGTCCGATAGCCCCTGATAGAGGCCTCTGACTGAGGGATCCCCTTTCCCCTATCTCTTTTATCATATGCATGTAAGGCTCGACATCCTTAATTAAAGAAGTTGAACGGCGTGGTGACTTTAAAAACAATGTTATTTGAACTGAATCATCAGTTGTATCTTATCTCTTATTCATTGATGATTGCTTCCTCTTTTTCAAAGTTTGTGAGCAAGACGTCGCGGCAATGAAAAATATCACTTCTATGTATGAGGAAGCCTCGTGCCAAGTAATAAACCTATAGAAATCCGAATTTTTTGTACTAAAAATACCCCTAAAGAGTTTTGTGTGTGTGTAATTGGAACATATAAATATCTAGACATCCCCTCGATAATAGGTAGAAGCATGTAGGCTACTTTTAAGTTTGTCAAAGATAACATTTGGAGCAAGATCAACTTGTAGAGCAGTAAATGACTATCGCAGGCAGTTAGAGAAGTGCTTGTTAAATAGGTCTTATATATAAGAAACAATTTACTTTTTTGATTCATTGAATAGTTGATGTATTTTGTCTATTTCTACGTTAGGTACATTAATTATTGAATGAATTTAAAATGTTAACTTTTTGGGTTAATGGTGCTTTACCCCCTCTAATATAGGTCATTTTTTGTTTTCCCCCCTGTAAAATTTTTTTTTTTTGAATATCCCCCTAATAGGTCATAAAAAAACGAAAAAATTCTGCAAAAAAATAAAATAAAGTCATTTTTTTATGACCTATTAGGGGGGTATTCCAAAAAATATATATTTTATAGGGGGTAAATAAAAAAAAATATTTTACAGGGAGAAAAACAAAAAATGACCTATATTACAGGGGGTAAAACACCATTAACCCTAATTTTTTCTTATAAATAGGACCGGAGGTGGTACATTATATACCATCTTATTTAGTAGCAAAAAAAAAAAAAATACCATCTTATTTTATGAACGTCTTTATTTTACCCAATACACTCATCTTTATTTTACCCAATACACTCATCAATGTACCTGAAAAGATGATAAATTCTTTCTAGTGGGGTTACATAACATCAAATTATAAATTATAAATGTTTCCCCTTTTTTAAAACAAACTAACACACTTTTGTGTTTTTTTGTTTTACACGAAGAAATCATCTCATTGTATTAGCAACAATGTTAATAGTTCAGATCCATATAACTTTGATGGTTTGATTCCGAATAAACTTAACATACGAGCTTGTAAGAAACAAAAAGAAAGTACTCCTATGATCTCTTATGATAGCAACAAAATCATATTTGTCACTTCTTGTATAGCTAAAGCTATCAATTAATCTTTTAGGCTTTGCTTGTGGGTGGCGTTTAGCCTTGGAATGGACAGTTTTTTTCCACCATGGGAAAGTGTCCTTTTTCAAGACAGGTGGCGGTGGATAAACCGGTTAAGAAAAAAAGAAAAAAAACATGAAATTTGTTTTTTAATGCTCTGCATCACTTCTATTATTTCCAGAACATAGTAACGTAAACTCGATTCCTTCCACCTTCTCTCCAACAACTAAAAAACAAATCCATTGATAAATGTTCTATGTCATCCATGGATAAAGGTCACCGAATTTCCTTCTCTCCTCTCCTCTTCCCGTCATCACTATATATTAGCACAATTATTATTATTTTTTATAATGGACTTCCAACCAAAATCAAAACAGATAAGAAAAAAAAGGGTCTACATCTTTGAAAAACTCATGTTCTGGAAGGAAGATTAAAAAAGGGTCTACACCTTGTAAAAGAATTGAAGGGAGGAAGAAGATGGGAACAACAAACCATAAACTAGAGAGACACCTTGTTAGTTTTATTAAAGAGGGAAAAAATGAGAAATTGTTTCTAGCTTCTTGAGAATTGATTTACAAGTAAACGTGAAAGCTAGAATCATGATTAACCCAATCAATTTTAGGATTCATAATTGATTTTACAGCTGAGATCCAAACATGTTCAATCTTTGTTAAATCACGGTGACAACTAAAACCGTGTGTTTGTGGATGTTTGTCGTGACGGAAAAAGGTCGAAGGAGAAAGGAGGAGATGGATTGGAAAAAAGGAAAGTGATGGAAGAGGAGGAAGGGAAGAGATGCTTAATGCAGATCCCTTTTTAATTTTGTTTTCTATTTTTTTTAATAAATAATGACATGATTAATTGTTATTAAATGATTTTCGTGGGATCCACAAATTGGTCACACAATACTCAACAAAAAGTATCAACAATTACCAGGTAATTAATCTTGGCTATTCAAATAAAAAAAACTATTATATCAATGGCTAAAAGTGCAACTTTCCCATCATAGGAAAAAACTATTCATTCTCATACTAAACCCGACCTTGCTTGTGGGTTTGGAGGGGAGGGGAGGGGAAGGTTTTGGATGGTTGGAGATATAAGGAAAAATGGTAAAATGTTTCAAATTTTTTGAAAGAGTAATTTTTTAAAAAAATGATAAATTAATGTTAATGATTAATATATTTTTAATTTTAAAAATATTATAACTACATAGATCAAATTTAAAGAATTCACGTAAATCTACCAAAATTCCCAAAACACTTATCCAATACAATTTTTTAGTTTCTCAAATGAGAAGAGTTTTGTATTATAAAGAAAAATGAATTCCCAAAACTCTTTCCTTTCAGTGTCATTTATTTCTTCCATTTGTTCATTCCTTTTTTTCAAACTCCTCTCCTCTGTTCCCCTCCAAACTCACAAAGAAAGCCTAAAACTTTGTTTGGGAGTTTGGAAGGAAGGGGAAGGAAGCGCTTTGGGGTGAGAGAAATATACGAGAAAATTGAGAAATCTTTCACATTTTTTGAAATAGTATTTTTTTTATAGTGATAAATTAATACGTGATTAATATATTATTAATTTTAAGAATACTATAACAACATATATTAAAGGTTTAAATGTGTCATTGGTCCCCGCACTTTTATCAGATTTTGGCATTGATCCCTGCACTTTTTTTTGTTTGGCATTGGTCCCTGCACTTTGTTAAAAATATTGGTATTGGTCCCTCTGTTAACTTTTTGTTAAAAAAAAAAAACCAACGGAGTGCTACGTGGCCCAATCATTTCACGCCACGTGGCACCAATATCAATATTTTTACAAAGTGCATGGACCACCACCAATATTTTTACAAAGTGCAGGGACCAATACCAATAGTTTTGTGTTTTTTTTTTTAACAGAAAGTTAATAGAGGGACCAATACCAATATTTTTACAAAGTGCAGGGACCAATGCCAAAATCTAATGAAAGTGCAAGGACTAAAGACATATTTAAACCTATATTAAATTTTAACAATTCATATAAATCTACTTAAACCCCCAAAAAATGAGAGTTTTATATTTTGAAGAAAAATAAACACCCTAAAGTCCCTCCTCTCAATGTCCTTATTTCTTTCATATGCTCCTTCCTTTTTTTTTTCTTTCCAAACTCTTACCACCGCTCCCTTCCAAACTACTTAAGAGTCTAACTCGAATATCTCGTTGCCGGTAGGCAACTCCTAAACTCATCGTAAAGCATATAGAAGATTTTGAGCTTCACCTTCATCTACGGTTATTATTATTGGTGAACCCTTTTACCTACAAATAACTCTCTTCAAATGTAATATTCACGTCCTTCCAAAATACACGGTGTAACGCCCTAATCGTTGTGTTATTTATTTTTTATTTATGTGGAGTCTAATTTATGATTTTTGGTGATTTATGCGGTGTGTTTATTTTATTATATAGTTTATTTTAATAATAATTAGAATAAGTGTGAAATAATAATTATTTTGGTGTTTGGGGAGTTAATAAAATTTAATAGAATTTATGGGGAGTTAAGTATAATAAAGGGGAGTTGAGAAGGAAGTTAAGAAAGAAAGAAAAGAGTCAGAAACACTTTTACGTGAAACTGACAGTTTTGGGAGAAAAGGGAGAGAAGAGCAAGTTAGGCCAAGAACTGATTTTGGTGTGCATTTTCTGCAATTCTAAGGTAAGGGTGAGGTTTACTTCAGTAGTATAGATTTTAATTTCTGATTTTGAGTTTAACAGGTTTTGGAGTGAATTGGGAAATTATGGGTTTGTGATGAAATGATGTTTTTGAGGTAGATATTGCTGTTCTGGTGTTAGAATTAGGTTCTGGTTGCATAGAACACTTCATTATGTATCTGTAAACTAATTTGGGGAGTGATTTGAAGAAAATTGGGATTTTGGGGAAAAACCTGTTTTCTGCCCGTACAGAAGTTCATCGCTCGCCTCGCGAGTAGCCTTGCTCGCCATGGCGAGTGAGCAACTTCATAGCTCGCCTCGCGAGCAGACCAACTCGCCGTGGCGAGTAACCCAGATCAAAACTGGATTTTTAAATTGTGGTTATAAGATGTTTTGAGGATAGTTTAATGTACCTAAATGATTTTAATGATGACTGGAGCAAGTTTTAAGTTAAAAAGATGAATAGGGAGCTTAGAATTGAGGTTTGAGTGATAAAAATGTCAAAACTCCCGAGAGTACCTTATTTTCACTCGCCTCGAGTTCGCCTTGAACTCGCCATGGCGAGTAGCCTGTTTTGTGAGCTCGCCATAGCGAGCAGATGTGCTCGCGAGGCGAGTTCCTAATTTGCTACATGCTGATTGTTGTTGTGTGCATGGTGATGAATTGTTGTTGTTGTTTTGAGCATAGTTATATTTAATTGTGCATTATTCTGGATTGTTGGATCTCTAATTGATGTTGTTGCTGATGACTGTAATGTATGCTAAAATTATTGAATCATACATGTTGTATAAGTGGAGTCATATGGAGTATGTATGCATGGTCAAGTTGTATGTAGATATACACAAGTAGGTCCATTGCATATGCATAAACAGCGGAGAGGACTCATGTCCTGGAGCACTAGTTGTTCACAGCGGTGAGGGCTTCGGTCCTGTTTGGTACCACATGCATAATTGCATATTTGAGGAGTCTTAGTGGTGTCGTCATGTCATGCATGAGTCTTTATTGTTGGCTGTGGTTGTTATATTGATGATGATAATGATGTTGTTTGATGAGTATACATTTATACATATTATGATGGATTGATTTGATGGTGGTATAGTTGTTGCTTGTAAATTATGTAATTACAATTGCAAGATGATTTGATGTTTTAGGGTGTTAGATTCAATTGAAGATTTTAATATCTATATTTTATTGTTGTGAATCTCACCCCTTCTGCTTGAAAATGTTGCCCTTCCTATGAGTAACTTGCAGGTGATCATGAGTAGTCGGTGGTGGCTCAAGTGTCGTGTTTAGGACTCTGATACGTGGGATGAGATTTATTATTATGAATTGTTTTCTTTCCCATTTATCAATTTTGGAACTTGATGTTATGGCCCTATGATGGTTGAATTTGTTGTTAGGTTTTATGCCAAGATATTATTTGGAGGTTTTAAACAATTGTTGATGGTTGATAATAATCCGCTGCAAGTTTAACGATGTTTGAAAGTTGTTTAATCAAATAGTTTCATATGCTATTTAAGAAATTTTGAAATGTAGTGTAGCATGCCAGTTTGGTGAATTACTCTGATGAATATTTTATATTTAAATACTTTTAGGTAACGGGGTGTTACACACGGCGCAACCGCACTACCCGTGCTAGAGGTATCTCAACTAGTTATTATTATTGGTGAAATCCATTTTGTTTTAGCTAACATAATGTTACCGCGATCATCACATTGTTAAACCAAACTCTATTTCTAGCTGCTGAAAATGAAAACGAGGCATCATTAAGATTGAGTGAATACCCAAATTCGTCCCTGAATTTTCACGAATCGGACAAAAACATTCCCCAATTCATCGAAATGCACGCTTTGTCCCTGAATTTAACAAACGTCCATCAAAATAGTCCTTCCGTCCAAATGCTCTGTTAGAGCTGCCGAGCTCTCATCCAGCATGTCCTGTTGTCTTGTACACGTGTCAACAAGGAAAGCCACGTGTACAATGATCAATTTGATCAAAACGCTAAAAATTTCATTTTTACTTTTTAAATTCAATTTTTCATGTTTTTCTAAATTTACCCCTCTATTACCCATACATTTCCATCCTCACATTTCAGTCACAACATAAAAAACGTCCATGACCTTTCTCCTTCCCGCTAAAACCTTCATCATTTTCACCTCTCCAAAATCATCATCATCTCCGGCGAGGAACTTTCCAAAAGATTATGTTTTGACAAAAGATTTTGTCGTTTCTTAAGGTAACGTCATTCCTGTTCGTTTACCATTAAGTCCTGTTTGTTTTCTCCCTTTTTCCTGTTGGATGTGTTGGTGCAGAAACTGCTGAAAAAGTCAACGTTGGAAATGTTGTTGTTGGAAATGTTGCAATTCAGAGACAAAATGATCTCAATGTTGTTGCAAATGAAGTAGTGCCTGAACAGGTATGACTGTTAAATCTTAAGGATCGATCTGATAGTTAGTGATATAATTTAGGGACTTATTTGATTGAATGTTTTATGATTTAGGGACTGATATGATTGAAAATGTTATTGCAGGGTGTTCCTGCAAGGAGGTATGACATTAGACGGCAAATTATTTCAAATGAGAGGCCTAAGCAAACATCAGTGAGGGGTCCTGCACCAACACATCCAACTGCTCCTAGCGTTATTAGAATTCCATATCCAAATTATGGTTCATCCGGTTCAACTCAATCTAAGTTCATGGAGTTTATCCCAACCCCCAGATTTCCAAAGAAGTGATACTTGATGCATGTTTAGATTATGCTTTTGGAATATTTTGACTTGTTTAAATTATGCCCCCTAGTTGGGTTTCTTTTTGGTTATGTAATATTTAACTTGTTAATGCTCCATAGTTGGGTTGCTTTTGCCTATGTGATATTTTAAACTTAAGACATATTACTGATTTAATGTTATTTTAAAGGATGATGTTGTGTGTTTTGTCATTTTTACTTTGTTATGCAAATATATGCTTCAAGAATCAAATTGAATATATGTTTATATAATTCAATGACTTATTTGACGGTTTTTTAATATAATTTAAGGATCGATTTGATAGTATGTAAAAATTAACAGGGACTTTATTGCATAATATTTTCTGAAATTAATCAATCTCGTCCTTTGAAATTTTTGTCACTATCGATCGATTTAGTCTATGCTTATGTGGCATCTGACATGGCAACTCATGTGAGAGGTTAACGGCCACATTATCACTGTCAATACCCCAAATGGACGTAGGGACTAATTTGATTGAGATATGACAAATTCAGGGACAAAGCGTGCATTTCGATAAATTGAAAGATGTTTTTGTCTGATTTGTGCAAATTCAAGGATGAATTTGAGTATTCACTCCATCAAGATTGTAATAATTTGCATCCAGTTTTTTCCAACTTGTGCTTACCCATCGTTGATTGTCCACATTAGGTCCTTTACGGTTATTTTGTGCATTTTGCCAACTAGACAATAAATTTACACCTCTATCGTAGACAAGTTTGCGCAAAGCATGATCACTTCTTCAAATAATATCACTTGTTTGCTTCTATATGGTCTAGAGCATGCAAGCAAAGGTTGGTCGTTGTTTTTTATTTAAAACTGCAGAATGTTAAAGATATTGGCAGTAATCCCATTGCCAACATTCAAAACTTGAGATATTCGTGTCCAATCGAAAAATACGTGCATGCTATAATGCAATCAAATTCGAGTGAGTAAGCAATTCTTACAAAATTATCCATGATGAATTCCTTACTCTTGGAGGAGTGTGTACTTTCCATAACAATCGACAATTCTCTTTTACTCGTTCATTGTTACTCAATGTTTGATCTTGAAGCGTGTTCTGATACCCACTTTTAACTTAGTACAAACTACTGGTATTTTTACCATACTTCCAAATCCTTTTATCACGTGGGACCGATTCTAAAACATGTGTCTCTAACACTTGTATGATTAGAATTCAAGAGGCTATGTAATAAACCGAAATTCGAAACTTTATAATTATGAATAATCACATTAGAAACCGTAATCTTTTCTGAATTTGTTTAAAACATTCGGCCCACTTAGTTATACCTCCTGGCCAATTTTAGGTGATGTACCATCCCCGAGCCAATTTTTTCTCCCACGGTGGATACTATTACTAGAACCAATACTTAACTTATAACCACTTTGCACGATAGTCTTTGAATTCCATATACTTATCCACGCATACTAGCTTGGATTATGATCAAGGTTTGGATCAAGAAAGTCACTTTGCGGAAAGTAGCCTTGAACAATTTAGTGATTAAATTATATGGATTGGTCGTCAGTTTTTAAGTTTGTTTTCCAAGGTAAGGTTGAACACACAAAGATTCTTGAAGCGTAAATATCCATCGTTTTAATGAACACTTAATCTTTCTCAAGATATTTCAATGATACATCTGGATCATTGTCTCTTGTGACCTCACAAAAAATAATTTAACATTATTTAATATCATCAATAATATACATTAGGTAAAAGGAAAATACTCGTAATATATGAAGGCGTAGCCTCAAGCACAAATTTGAGTAGCACATTCCTCCCTCCTTCCGACATACATTTGCTACTCCAAAAATTTATCTTCTTCTATACTATATCTTTGATGAATTCGAAACTTTTTGCGTTTATGCCAATCATATAAGGTAAGGCAAGATACATCCCAGTACTTAGAAATTGTTTGATTTCTAGTGTATTAGGAAATTGTTTTATTTCTAGTGTATTATGAATAGATTTCCCAAAAGCTACGATGACATTCTGACGCATAAAACTTTTTAGTATAAGTAGTTCCACTTCTTGTTGCTTATTCTTTGGCTAATCGGATGGGATTTTCATATGGTTCGAACAATTCTTTTGATTTATGAGTCAAATAATAAGGTACCTATATTGCATCTCGCATAAAACACACTCAAAATATCTTAGCATAATTGCACAGAAGAAAGAAAAAAAAAGCGATAATTAAATATTTTGGTATTTTTTATTATAAGATAAAATAAAATGGAAGTACACAGACACACAAACGTGGACTTAACTATTAATGAAGTTCAATGCAAAACATAAGATACCAAATTTATGAAAAACCAATTGACTAAATCAAATTAAGTGATCAAGAGGATCCCTTAAAACATATTTTATGCAAAAGTGAAACATTAACAAATAAAGGATAACGACATAAAGTTGATTAAGTTGGATGGCTAAGATGATGTACTATAAGAACACTTTTAATGCTATTGAATATTTGATGACTTCAAAACTCAATTGAGTTTATTTCAAATTAATCAAAAATTAGGTTTTTATCAACAACAATTTTTCAAAACATAAATGAAAGAGTTAAAGGATAGATAATTTAACAATGATATTTATAGTGATTCGCCGACACACTATTTGTTAGTGGGTTTCCTCCACTTCCAACGATAAACATCAATGACGTTTTGTTGCATTACTGATCACCAATTTTTTGTAATGTTTAAACGATTTTTCAACAATTTTTAATTTAACCCTTGAACCTCGACACCAAAGATCAGAACCTTAACTCTCTGAGATAACCACACTTGATCAACCAATACAACGAGCCGATAATCGAAGACCCTCCTCACTAAAAAATGTAAAAAAAGAAAGGCATGAAGAAAGCACAAAATAGAAGCGCTTAGGAATAACGCAGCCAACAGAAAGAAAAGGCACGGATCAATGACATGGCAATAAATTTAAATTCCCGCCTAAATCCCTACCATTGGATTGATTTTCATTTCATTCGCAATTGAATTTCAATTTCCCTTTACGGGCTTAATATCTACCCGCATTTGATCCTTACCCTAGTGTCTCTCGTATACAACTAGCGCATTCCACAACTCTCTCTCTCTCTCTCTCATATCTCTCTCCCCCCCCCCCCCAAACCCTAGTTTCCAACCCCATTCCACCTTTCGGTACGTTTCTTCTATCAATTTCGCTCAATTTTCTTCGATTTTCTATCACTTTTCGCTGTAAAAACTAACGCGATTCTTTAACTGCAGTTTTCATCATGAAAGGAGCCAAGTCCAAGGGTGAATCGAAGAAAGCCGATGCTAAGTAAGTTCAATTCGTTTTTTCATAATTTCATCTTAAATCGTTTAAATCGCTTTCGATTTCATAAAAAAACGAGTAAATTAGGGTTTCGTGTTTTCCAGATCTGAGATCTGATAATCGAAAAAAACTAGCATAATTTCTCTTTCGGTAAACGATTTTTGTGTTATGCTTATTGATATTGTTGATTTTGATGATAGGCTTGCCGTTAATAAGAAGGGCGCCGCCGCTACTAAGGGCGGAAGGAAACCAGCCAAGGGAAAGGAACCAAAGGACCCTAACAAGCCTAAGAGACCTCCAAGTGCTTTCTTCGTTTTCATGTAATTATATATTTCTTTGACTTTCGATTCATTTGATTTTTGATGCGTTATTTTATGATAATTAATGTGTTGATTTTTTTTGATATAGCTTTTGCTTTTGACTGTCCAATTATTATAATTGAATATGTAGAATGATATATATATTTTTTTTATTAGATAGACGAAATGGCAAAGCCATTATAAACTCACACACACAAGTGGAGGACCGGGGTTCCAACCCCGGTCATGGCATCCGGCCTAACAATTTCGGCATTTTGCCATTTGAGCTAGGACTTCTGGATTATGTAGAATGATATTATTATTATATGAACACGAAAAATTATGGAGTATTTGAAATATGTTTGACCTGTTTTCTACCGTGTGAAAACAGTTATGACTTATGAGTTATGATGACCGCGTGACTTTGACATTTTTATTAGACGAAGTTTTGACCGTTATTCTGGAATTTGTATGGTTTTATAGGGAGGATTTTAGGAAGCAGTTCAAGAAGGATAACCCTGACAACAAAGCTGTGTCCGCTGTAAGTATCCATTGTTGTTTTGTTGGCCTGTATATCGCATGTAATAAGCAACATCTGCTCAGCTGTATATGAATTTTGTAGGTGGGCAAAGCTGCTGGAGCAAAATGGAAGTCATTGTCTGAAGCTGTATGTACTGTTATATATTTATTGGTTGTAATTTGTTTTTACAATAACCATTTTATGCTGTGATTGAACGTTTGGTCTCTGAATTTTATTAGGAGAAAGCACCATATGCAGCAAAAGCAGAGAAAAGGAAGGCAGAATATGAGAAAACCATGAAGGCATATAACAAGAAACAGGTGGGTGAAACTTCTGCTGCTGTAAGTAAATGCAAATTGGGTAAGTAGGTTTTTGATGATTTATTTGTGATTGTTGTCAGGCTGAAGGTCCAGCTGCTGTTGAGGAAGAAGAATCTGGGAAATCAGAATCTGAAGTGCATGATGAGAATGAGGATGATGATGAGGATGGCAGTGAAGAGGTCAGCACACATACTTTTTCTTTTGTTGAATTTCACTTTGTAGGAAAGTCTTTGCATATTTTAGTTGTTAATTTGTTCCTTATGTTTCATGCAGGAGGAGGATGACGAGTAGAAACTTGGATGATGATAACATTTATGTAGGATGTGCTGATGATTTGATCATCTTGTGTAGATGATCTTTTCGTTTCTTGATAAACATGTCTTACTTCTAGGAATATTTTGCTGCTCCCTTGGTAAATGTTTTGTCTTTTCAAAACGTGAATAGCTAAAATATGAGGGAGCTAGCCTTTATCTGTACTTTTAAATCCAACTATTTTAGTTAAGAGGTGTTTATCTTTTGTAGAGCTTTTAGTTTCTCTTGTGGAATCTGATTATGTTTAACGTAATTTGCTGATTAGTTTTTCATTTCCATCCTACTGTATCATCGTTTGTATATATCTGATGTTTGTTTCCTTCTGTTTTGTTAGCTACTGTCAAGGTTTAGTTAATGTAAGACATTTAGGGTGTTTGGATGCAGGGGTTTAGGTGTAGAACTTACTTTTCTTATTTAATCAAACAGTACAAAGTGAGTTTTAAAATGAATTAAGTGTAATTGATGTATTACATTTAATTTATTATGTTGTAATTTCATTTTAAAAAAATATTAACTGTATTTCAAAATAGACCATCCTTCCCCTAATAGACTATCCCTTCCCTCCCAACCCCTCTCCCAAACATACCCTTAGACTGTTCATTTTGGTTCATTTTTACTCTTTTTAACATTGTGTGTCAACTTTTGTCAAAAGAAAAACAATGTCAGCTGTCAGAACTTTTTTTTTTTGAGGTGTTAATATTTTTGTTTGGTACGAGGCTTTTGCTGGTAGTTTAACCAGTAAAGGTTTACTTGGATGTCTAGATGATGTCCCTAGTAACTTGTTTCTCTTTACCCTTTCTGTTTGATATATTGAATTAAGTTTAGAGTAATGTTATTTGAACATCAATTTGGTTGACAATTACATTGACAATCATATTTTTACAAAGAAAAGTATATGTTGGCATAAAAATCAAAGCAATAGAGAGAGAAAGTAAAAATATAATATGAGCATAAGAGAGAAAGTTGTCACAAAAGTTGTTAGAAAATGGATGTACAAATATTATTTCTCTTAAGTTTAAGCCGTTATTTCGCTAGATAGATGTTTACTTTACTTGTTTTGAATACCCGGCGAAGTTGATGAATTGGAATTTTCAAGCTACGAGAATTTTTATATCTGGTTGTCTTTTATTTTTTTATTTTTATTTTTTTGTTTTAGCTCAATATTATATATTCCATTTAAGTTTGCCCAAATTTACTGTCAGTGTGTTAAAATAGTTAAGGAGTGAATACTGAATGCTAAACCTCCGTGGCTTCTCGCGGTTTGTCCCTTGTGCTAAGATGAATCGTTATTTTGATTGCTTACGATATTTTGGAATGAACATCTTCCTATTAATCTGGCTAAGTTTATTGTAATGAAAGAATTGTGTTAACTATTTTTTTGATATCTTTCTGTACGCAATTTTAATTTAATATTATATTCCACCTGCACATTCTCTATTAGTCTGGTTAAGTAAAGTTTGATTCATTTGAGTAGAACAGGATACAAAACCGCAAAACTCTATTCGACTATAAAATGTTTAAAATATGACTGAACTTACTGCCATCGGTTAAAGAAAAGTTTCACCCTCATTTATGTCTAATATGTTGGTTTGAACCCACACCCTTCCAACCTTCAGTACTAGGGTTGAACCTGCGTTGAGAAAGCATACGTGATATCCTTGATTTGAATTTGGAATTGGATCCTACCCTTCCTACCCCTTTGTTTGCCACACATTTATCATGTCTAAATCTTGTGAAGTTTTATGTAAGTTTAATTTTTGTAGCTTTTGTACAAATGTCTGTTTTCTTGTCTCTTGAAAGTGTTCACAAATGTACGCCACAAAGACATGACTGTTAGGAACACTCTTCATTGTGAAGACACATCCTTAAGTGTATCCTTGTTACTAATTGATGGAAAAGATGTGTCACTTATACTCGACATCATTATTTTCATGAGATTCGTGAGATTTAAAATTCTTGTAAAATAGTCGGCCACCTTCCCTTAGTTCTCTTCACCCTCATTTATGTCTAACATGTTGGTTTGAACCCACACCCTTCCAACCTTCTAGTACTATGGTTGAACATGCGTTGAGAAAGCATACATGATATCCTTGGTTTGAATTTGGAATTGGATCCTACCCCTTTGTTTGCCACACATTTATCGTGTCTAAATATTGTGAAGTTATGTAAGTTTAATTTCTGTAGCTTTTGTACAAATGTGCTTTTTCTTGCCTCTTGAAAGTGTTCCCAAATGTACGCCACAAAGACATGACTGTTAGGAACACTCTTCATTGTGAAGACACATCCTTAAGGGTAGCCTTGATACTAATTGATGGAAAAGATGCGTCACTGTTATACTCGACATCATTGTTTTCATGAGATTCGTGAGATTTAAAATTCTTGTAAAATAGCCGGCCACCATCCCTTAATTCTCTTCACCCTCATTTATGTCTAACATGTTGGTTTGAACCCACACCCTTCCAACCTTCTAGTACTAGGGTTGAACATGCGTTGAGAAAGCATACGTGATATCCTTGGTTTGAATTTGGAATTGGATCCTACCCCTTTGTTTGCCACACATTTGTCGTGTCTAAATCTTGTGAAGTTTTATGTCAGTTTAATTTCTGTAGCTTTTGTACAAATGTGCGTTTTCTTGCCTCTTGAAAGTGTTCCCAAATGTACGTCACAAAGACATGACCGTTAGGAACACTCTTCATTGTGAAGACACATCCTTAAGGGTAGCCTTGATACTAATTGATGGAAAAGACGCGTCACTATTATACTCGACATCATTGTTTTCATCAGATTCGTGAGATTTAAAATTCTTGTAAAATAGTCGACCACCTTCCCTTAATTCTCCATATGTAAAAACTCATATTCTATTGACATTGTTTACTATTGAACCTTCTTGTGTTTGACACCTCTAACATCGCAATCCTTAATTCTCCATCTATAACAACTCATATTGTATTTGACATTGTTTGCAATTGAACCTTATTGTATTTGACACCTCTAACATCGCAATTCTCCAAGATATCCCACGCTTTGCAGCTGCTGCGATCTTCTCGAAAGAAACTGGTTTCATCAACACATTGACCAAGATAGAATAGAGAGTTTTACAACCTTTCTTCTTGTTTCTTCTTGTTCCTGTGATAGGTTGTTCCACGAGCATCAGTGGAGTTTCCTCCAAGCTCTTGAAACCCGTTCTTTTTACCACTTTCAACACTTCTTGGAAGCAAATATCACATTCATCTAAATTCGCCACTTTTGAAAGTTTTTCCCTTCTAGTTTTGGCAGGAATCAGGATGTCATAAAAATTGTCAATAGAGCTCCCCATTAAAGAAGGAAGAAAGGAAAGGTTGCGAAAGAAAGAAAAAAAAGGAGCAATGACTTTGATATCAGTTTATTGGAGATTGATTCACTCTATTTTGTGGTAAACTTAAAAATTGATTATTGAATTACAAATAGCAACAATACCATTTATACACATCAATTTTGCATTCACAATATTTTGGCTTGTTCGATTTTTTTTTTTTTTTGCATTCACAATCTAACCAACTAAACTTAATTTGTAACACACTTTGGATTACTAACAAACTAACTTCACAATACTTATCGCTGCTTAAGCAAACGAGTCGTCATTGAGTAAGGAGATTGCTCAATACCCTTTGATATGAGTTTTGTTGTTATACAACATACACTGACAATGTAAACTTTTTCAACCCAGGCATTCAATTAGTTCATATGATGTCACATTCTTATGTTAGTTTGTGAAATATCTCTATAAGATCATCTACATGCGATTTTTTATTGAATATATATGAATAATAAAGTTTTTAAACTTTGATACCGATAATGTATATGAATTAAATCATCCATTTACATAATTTTATCAAAGAAAAAAAATTGACTTTTATTTATTCAGAAGAACATTTTTCTGGAACAATTAATTCTTTTTTTGGTGTTGAAAAAAAACATTTTATTTGATACATGAAAGTATTATGTTCTAAAACACTTACTTAATAGTTTATGCGATCTCTAGCTAGCATTTTCAAGAAATGGATAATCAGTATATCCAACAACAGGATCATTGGTGTAAAAAGTGCTCTTATCAGCCTTGTTCAATTGGGTATCCAATTCAAATCTTCTAGGCAGATCAGGATTTGCCAAAAAGAGCCTTCCATAAGCTACCAAATCCGCACCATTGCTGGCCAACACATTGTTTCCTTCAGTCCTATTGTATCCACCAGCAACAATAAATGTTCCATTGAAGATCTTTCTCATGGGCATTAAGGACTCATTGGTGTCATATTTTTCAAACATGGTGCACATCCCAGGTTCAATGACATGACAATAGAGAATGCCTAATTGACTTAATGACTTAGCCATGTAGATGCCTAAAGCATGAGGGTTAGAGTCTCCACAACCACAATAATCAGCATAAGGTGAAAGTCTAACACCAACTTTGTCAGCTCCAATCTCATCAACAACTGCTTTCACAACCTCTAGAGGGAAGCGACAACGATTTTCTAAGCTCCCTCCATACTCGTCATCTCTATCGTTCACTTTGTCCTTTAGGAATTGATCAAGCAAGTATCCATTAGCTCCATGTATCTCCACTCCATCAAAACCTGTATTTATTTTTGACCAAGACTATTGAGAGGAAGTTTTACGGAATGAAAAGCAAACAAACAACGAGTTGCGCCACTGATTCATTTTGGGTGACAATACCAATTATGAGACACAACATTGCTATCTACGACCTTTTAAATCTGTAGTTAAAATTTACTGCATGTGTTTGGTATAGAGTTTACAACACCAAAAGCACGGCTGACGTGGTTATCAAAGCAAAACTGCCGTGACTTTATTAAGCTACCATTTGGAGCTTTTGCGCCAACGTGATACATTGCCGTTGTTTTCTATAAAACGTGGTTTGACAAACGCAATGGCAAACATGCTATTCAATGTTATTCTTTTTTTTGTCACTCTAGTGTAATCTAATTAGAGGATCTTTAACACCCTACATGATATTACAATTTTATATTTTGTTTTATTAAATAAATTTCATACTTTTTTTTACTGAATAGTAAAAACACGATCTAGAGTGGTTTCAAAATAATAAATTGAAATTACACTAATAAATTACCTGCATCTATGGCATTTTTGGCTGCCAGTCTGAAGTCGTTGACAATTTTTGGGATTTCATCGGTTGTGAGACGTCGAGGAGGTGGGTACTTAGTGCTGCCGCTACCTTCCTTTTGTAGTGCCTTATTTGTGCTTGAGATTGGAGGCTGTCCATCTGGTTGGTAACCTGTTCAAAAACGTTCTATCATGAATTGACATACAACTTTTGCTAAATACTCCATCCGTCCCAAATTGTATGACGTTTTGAACATTTCACATATATTAAGAAATGTAATTAATATTGTGTGGAAAAGAGATATTATGAGTTGTTTTATAAAATTGTCCTATGAAAAAGATAAATAAAAGACTTGAAAGAAGAGAGAGTAATAAATAGTTAAGGTTATAATAGGAAAAGTAACATTAATGTTTCATTGGTATTGTAAAGTGACATACAATTTGGGACGGAGGGAGTAGTGTTCTAAGTCTAAGAATTATTTTATCTAAGAATTAAATCATGAGTTCTTAGTTTATTAAAGTAAATTGTTTAGTTATATGTATGATGTTTTGAAACAAATAATTATTCATTTAATGTAATAAAACACATTTTTTCATAAAAACATATTTCTTTTAAACTTGTTACACAATACTGTTAGAACACTAAAAAAAAATACTTTTCATCTCCCATTACTTTTTAATTTTTAATTTTTTTTTGGATCTTATGAGTAAATTAATTTATTAAAAGACGAATTGTTTAGAAGAATTTTGGTTCCTTTCTTGCGTTAAACAATTCTTGGTCAGATTTTACTTATCTTGTGGCCGAACTCCATCAAATAATCTAAAGTTCGGCCATATGATAAATGAAATTTGACAAAAAACTGATGACACAAGCAAGGAACCAAAATTCTCCCAAAAAAATTCATCTTTTAATAAATTAATTTATTCATGAAGACCCAAAGATTTTTTAAAAACTAATGGGAGTTGAAAAACATTTTTTTGAGCCCGTATTGTTTCTAATACAGGGGAAATTATAACATAAACTATTTATTTTATGTGTTGCTAAAACCAGTTACCATAGTTTGAGACTCTTCCGGCGTGCCAAAGTTGACAAAAGAATATGCCTCCTTTCTCATGAACAGCTCCAACAATGGGTTTCCATGCTTCCACTTGTTCTCTTGTCCAAATACCAGGTGTATTTGGGTACCTTCAATTACCAAGGATTCAAAAACATTGAGACAATTATTTTGTATTGAAAGATCTGATTTGAAAAACTTTGTAAATTCTAAAAATAATGCAGTATTGTACTAAGTTAGTGTAGTGATATATATGCACAAATTTGATAGTTAACATTGGATCCATAAGTTCCATTACATCTCATTTGATTTATTGATCTAATAATGAAAATAAATGTATGCATGGTGTAAGATTTATTTCATTTGTAAATCATATAACCAGTCGTTACCCACATATACAATCTATTGTAAAAATGTTTTTCTTTTTTTTTTTAGGAATGTTCGTTTAACATTTTCATTTTTTAATATTAATATTCACATTTCACAGCCAAATAATGTTCTTGTTTTACTTGTACCGGAAATAATAATCATCCCAACAAAAAAAGAGAGATGTTATTTCGACACAAAAAAAAGATTTGTAGACAAAAAAATGTCACACATGTTAAAAATTGTTTCAAGTCTCACTTAATGTTAAAAATTATTTGTCCGACTCCGTAAGAGGTCAGATATGAGATATAAGAATGAGTGCAAAAAAAATCTCTTTAAAAATAGTGATGTTCATTAAATTTATTTTATACCCCTCCGTCCTTATATATAAACACAATTTTAAGGGTGCTTACATACATGGACGGAGGGAGTATGAACCCCTAAGAATGCACACATTCAAGGGAAGAAGAATAAAGCTTGACACCAAAAATAGGGTAGTTGGATTACCCTTGTGCAGTGTCTGAGACCCCTGAGGCTTCCCCAATCAAGAAGCCACCCTTTGTTGTTCGTTGAGAATAATAAAGAGCAGCATGTGGTTGAGCCACGAAATTGAATGACCTTGTTCTTGTTAATGGTGCCAGGACTATCCTAATAAGACACACACAAAAATGAATTAATCAAGAAATTAGAACAAAGTTCAATGTGATGAAGCACTAAATAAATTATTTACCTGTGGGACAGATTGAATTTTCCCATGTTGTATGGGATGAGGAGGGGTATCACTTCTTTTCCTTCTTCCATAATCGATTTGGTCACTCTACTCTTCCCACTCTGTTGTATATAATTGATTAATAAGTCTCTTCATTCTTATAGTATCTCAAAAGGATTTGATAGTCAATTTCAAACTGAAATTGGCAAATTCATTATGTTCCCAGATTTTATTTTAATAGTTTTCTTATATTGTTAGCTTTTTGGTCAACTCTTATCCTATTATTTTTAGTAAAAATCCTAAAGAAATATTTTAAACTTTTTTGAACAAAGAAATATTTTAGATATGGCCTTTCTATTTTAACTTTTGATTGCTTGAGGAGTTTGGTTTTTGCCTCTCCGGTCTCTTTGTAATTTTTTTTTCCCACTATTAATATAGGAATAGGTTGCTGCAAGAGACCACTCCTCTACATCTCATCTTTAGCCTAAACAAAACTTACATTTAAAATTATTCCAAATATTTTTATTTTAACATTTTTTTTCTAATTCAAAATATAATGTACAAATCAAAGAGATTACTCCCTCCATTCCTTTTTAAGTGTCACTTTTGAAGAAAAATTTTGTTCCTATTTAACTGTCACTTTCAAAGTTCAATGCAACATTAAATGTTGTTTTACCAATATTATCCTTAGTTATTTATTGCATAGAGAGAAATATATGAAATGAGATATTAAATGAATAAGGTCATTATAGTAAAAGTATAGTTTATTGCATCAAAAGTAATATCAATTGTTGATTGTCTTGGTTTATGTAAAATGTCAAAATGTAACAATTAAAAAGGAACGGAGGTAGTAATTTTTATGCGCCGAATGTGTACCCACTAATCAAAGACATTAAATGGACACACTAATATTAAGAAAACAAACATTTCAAAGACGAGCCAAAAAAAAATTAATGCAGAAGTTAACATGACCCTTATAGCATAATAAGCATCCTTTTTCTTATACTCAAGACCAAAAAAATTTGTATTTTTTCTTCTTATAAACTGACTTGAGGTAGGAAATACTAGTATGAGAACATCTCAGATGGTAGGTATTCTTTTAAGGAACCTCTTTTGAGTTTCATAGACCACTGATAAGCGCCTTATTCTACGAAACAATTGACTTTTTAAGTATAACAATGAGGGAGTATACATTTGTTGTTGTGTCGATATTTCACTAAGTCTTGGCGGTACTTGTTTTGGTGTTGATATTTGATTGGTTTGTTATGTTTGTCAAGTAGGAATGACACTAAGCAATCATATCCCATTATTTCGGTTACACTTTTCCACCACTCACTTTCATCAATGATTGTTAATGCATGAATAAATGAGTTCATTGGTGTTGATATTTGTTTTGGTGTACTCCATTTATCGTAAATCATGTGTCGTTCAAGAAAATAATGAAAGTAAAGCTGGAGAAAATATCAATCGATTCATTGAAGAATTGAAAATTACACTTAATTTGAATTAAATATTTTATTGTTAAAATGGCACCAATTTTAAAACAAAATACTAATTATTAGCAAAAATACGTAAGAAACTTGTAGGTCCTGTTGCCACTTTCTCATTTCTTCTCTTTCGTTTACTAATTATTGTCTACATGAATGTTATCTTTAACAAATTAGTTCTTCCATTTACATATTATATATTCCCTCCGTCCCTGATTATAAGATCTTTTTGAGAATTTTTTTTGTCCCTTTTTATAAGACCCCTTTATTATTTTCAACTACATTAATTATTTCTTTACATATATGCCCCTATTTATTATACATCTTTTTCTTCAATCAACAATAAATAACATGTTGAAAACATAAACTAACCTTCTTTCTTAAAGGATAAAATTGTAAAAACAATAGTGATTACAAACAACTTTAATACAAATATCCACTATCTTAATTCCCGTGATTTTGGCAAAAGGGTCTTATATATAGGGACAGAGGTAGTAATATATATATGTTATCTGGCTAAATTGCATTTTTGGTCCCTTAACTATTTAGGTAGTATCGCTTTGGTCCCTTAATTAAAATTCGATTTATTTTGGTCCTTTAACTTCTCTCCGTTACACATTTTGGTCATTTCCGTTAGTTTTAATTCAAAAACATTAGGTTTTCTTCATTTTCTTCTGAAATTTTTCTGGGATTCTTGTTGATGAAGATGGTATGAAGATGAAAAAGAGGAGAAGAAGATGAAGAAAAGGCTTTATTACCTTTTTGGTCATCTAACTATTTAATTGGTATCGGATTGGTCCTCTAACTAAAAATTGATTTATTTCGGTCCTCTAAGTTTCTCACCGTTACTACATTTAGTCATTTCTGTTAGTTTTATTCAAATAAACGTTAGAGTTTGTGTTATGTGGGTACCTGAGCTCCTGTTTCACACATACCTATGAACCATAACAGTTACCAATAATATCAGTCACTATTTAATCATAATACCTTAACAAGACATATGACCAAAATGATACTAATAAATAAAGTTAGAGGACCCACATAACACAAACCCTAACGTTTATTTGAATAAAACTAACAGAAATGACTAAATGTAATAACACTGAGAAACTTAGAGGACCGAAATAAATCAATTTTTAGTTAGAGGACCAATCCGATACCAATTAAATAGTTAGAGGACCAAAAAGGTAATTTAGCCATGAAGAAAACCTAATGTTTTTGAATTAAAACTAACGGAAATAACCAAAATGTATAACAGAGAAAAGTTAAGGGACCAAAATAAATCGAATTTTAATTAAGGGACCAAAGCGATACTAGCTAAATAATTAAGGGACCAAAAATGCAATTTAGCCTTAATTTTTTAAAGACACACATCAAACACATAATAAATTAACCCAATGGTCCCTCAACTAATTCTCAGTTTTCGTTTTGGTCCCATAAGTCTTAAAATTATCATTTTGATCCCTTATCTTTACTAACGAATTACAAAAGCGTCCTTTCCGTCAAATAATTTTTTTTTTTTGGTAAGTTTCTGTCAAATAGCTAACGGTGCTGTTACTTTTTCCATTTTTTCATTTAAAAAAAAATAAAATAAATAAACTCTTCTTCTCTCTCACCACCACCACCTACTTCCAGCCACCACCAACATTCATCAACATCATCATCATCACTTTTTTCAGAAAAATCCAAAAACAACCATAGAAAAAAAGATCTAATAACTTATCCCATCTCTTCTCCTTCAATCCACAAATTCATCAACAACAACAATCCTTCAATCCTCCATCATGACAGCTTCTGCATTCATAGTAATTCCTCAAATTGAAACTCTAAAAAAAAGGAAGTGGTATTAGGGTTCTGAAATTTCATGTTAGGATCCAGAGGAAGCTGCTGTTGAGACCAAACCTTGTTATTATATTCACCACCACCGTCGCCGCAATTCTAGGTCATTATCAGAGGAGGAAGCCGCATTTGATTTTGAGTCCCTTATTTTCCAGAATCGCGTTTTCCTTTTGAAAGTGACAATTTGATTTTTTCTTTCTTCTTTAACGATGTCATTGCTTTAGAATGGAAGGTTTAGATTTGTTTGTTGATGTGTTGATTATTGTTTGTTGTTGATGAATTTATGGATTTAAAGAATTGAAGGTGTAGTTGTTGATGATGATTTTGTTGTTGATTGTTGTTGTTTGTAGTTCTTGATTGTTGTTGAAGGTGTAGTTGTTGGTGATGATGATGAATTTATAGATTTGGAATTGTTGATGATGATTTTGTTGTTGATTGTGAGGAAGATGAATTTCTGGAAAATAAGGACTTTATTCCTGGATTGATTGTTGTTGTTGGGCTTAATACATGCTTTGGTCCCTTAACTTATTTTTGAATTTCATTTTAGTCCCTTAACTTTAAATCGTCTCAATTTGGTCCTATAACTTTACCTGCGTTTACCTAAGTGGTCCCTTCTGTTAGTTTTTTTAACAAAAGAGACCACTTAGGTAAACGGAGGTAAAGTTATGAGACCAAATTGAGACAATTTAAAGTTAAGGGACCAAAATGAAATTCAAAAATAAATGTTAATAAATGTTGTAATTTTGAACTTATTTCTGGTTTTCTTTTTACTGTGATAATTAATTAGCTTTGAAATTTTAATATACTTATTTTAAGAATAAGTAACTAGAGATAAAGAAAATAAAAAAGAGATAAGTCATGGAATTATAATATAATCTATGAAACACTAACATAGACACAAAATATTGATGCGGACACATATCAACACGATTAATAACTCGAGAAAAAAATTAATTTATTGAATAGAAACATATGTTTTGATTTGTTGGAAACTGAACAACCTTTCAATCTGAAGTGTTATATGTTACATAGTATATAACAAATCATTTGCTTCTTAATACATGCTTGTTGTTGTTGATGAAGATGATGAAGAAGAGTGAGGATGAAGATGAAGAAAGAGAGAATTAATTAGTTGTTGTTGACTCACCATAAGATAAAATAGACCTACAAAATCCAATGGTCATCGTTTTAAAAAAAAATCAAACGATTTAAATTAAAAAATTAATAGGATCTATGGTGGTCCAACATTGTTTGTGTTCCACTTTAGACATTTAAAGTTAAAGTTAACAGTCAAGAACCTTTTTGAATAACAGAGCAAAAGATGAGGGACTAAAATGATGATTTTAAGACTTATGAGACCAAAGCGAAAATTGAGAATTAATTGAGGGACCATTTGATTAATATAGCCTAAGAAAAGACATTGTCATGTTCGATTTCTATCATATCCTAACCAAACCACGAAATAGGCCTACGAGGTTTAAAATTTGTTATTAAAGAAGTCAAAGGACGAAAAACAAATGGTCACGCATGAAACAATTTTTATAACGTTTTGTTTTTAATCATAATCTTCGATTCACGTTTTTTTTTTAATTACTAGCATATAGACAAACACTCCGTGTCAACATATCTGCTCTTTTTATTGTACTAATGCGTATAAATTACGAATATTAATTTTATAAAAAAATCTATTTTGATTAAAGTTATATATATATATATTGAACCGTCATAATATTCCTAAAGGCTTAATAGCCTTTCAGAAAGGCTCTAAGACCTTTAGAATGGCTCAGGCGCCCACCTTAGGGTGCCGTCGTCCTTGGCTTCTAGAAGCTTCTAAAGGTTGCCTAAACCGCTTAAAGTAAAGCAAAAAGACCAAAAGCCCAGCTTTTTTGGGGCTAAAGTTTCACTAAAATAAGCCCACAAGGAACCTATAAATAGAACCCTTGAGATCATTCTTAACCCTAGTATACGATTCTTAACCCTAGAATCCCTTATTGTACTTTTTGCAAGTATATATATATATATATATATATATATATATATATATATATATATATATATATATTACACTTTTATACCGGACAAACTAACATCAACAATATAGCAAATATAATATACATTCTTTAAGAATAACACTAACAATATAGTATTCTTATTATAGGTGTTACACTCATTGAGTTTGTTAACCACTTGATTTTGCTTTTAAAAATATATTTTTTAAAGCAAGAGATTTAAAGTTTAAAAAAAAATTACCGATGATATCTAAACACCCCTCTCCCCAACCCACACAATAACGTCCACTAACAAAATATGGATAATCTGAGTTGAACGAGCCTCATAGAAAACCAAATCAAAACTCAAATAATATCATATGATTGTTAGAGTATTTGTTTAACGATAAACATCTTTAAATAATGTTTATTTAATTGCATGTTTGATCCCTTATATGTATTTTACATTTTATGTTGATCCTTTATGTTTTAAAAGTTTTAAGTTGTTCATTTATGTTTTAAAAGTTTCAAGTGACCCTTATGTCATTTGGCTATTTAGAAATCTGAGATGAGAATAAAGATGTTGGAGTTTAACTTATTTACAAAATCAATTTTAATTGTGTTGGAGGAAGAGACTAGCTTATTAATTATTTCAATACGAGTAACGTTTTAGACCAACTTAAATTTTTTAAAACATTAGAATAAACATGAGAGTCAAAACATCAAATTAAGCCCAAAAAAGTTTGAATATACTGTTTTGCATAAGAGATTAATTAGAATAGGCTCTCAGACTATATATATTTTACAACGTCAACCAATTCAAATCAATGTTTTTAACACATCATCACAAATGAATTAAAATGGAAAAATCCAAATCAAATCTCTAATAACCGCTTTAGTTCTTTATTTTCGGTATTGATTAATAGCTTCTCCCTCATGATTTTGTTCTTCGCCAGCATCTATCTTACCTTCAATGAAAATATGTTAATTTTGTTCTTTGCCATCAAATTATATTTTTGGAGAAATTTCTTCAATTAGTGAAAAAATTCTGCATCATTGTTATTCAATATGCAAGTTAATTAAGAAATTATTAATCTTGCTAACACTTTCATGTGTGCACGTGGATAAAGTTATGGGGGGATGAAGTTATTCAAACACAGAACAAAATAATGGGAGATGAAGTTGTCCAAACTGCAAATAACAAAATCAAGGACGACAATAGTTATTATCAATCAATACCAAAAACAAAGGAAGGTGTGACAAAATGGTTATTAAAGATTTGATTTGGATTTTTCTATTTTAATTAACTTGTACTGATGTGTCAAAAATATTGATTTTAATTGGTTGACATTGTAAAATAGATATACTCTATTCTAATTAATCTCTTTGAATAGAGATTAATTAGATACTATTTGGCCCATATTTTTTTTTCTTCAGATTCTCTACATTTTTAAGGAGAAGTTAGGCGAAACACAATATCAATAAAGTACTTTTGGAAAAAAGTATTTTTTCTAGAATGCATAAAATTGAATAAAATGAGCTTTAACCAAAAGTTGTTGAATGCTACTTCAAAAAACTATTTCTCTGCAATTTATTTCACAAACACATCACTTCAACTCAACCTGACAACATTTTCTTTTATTTTTTAATATTTTTTCTTTTATTTTTTAATATTATATTTCAATTTGTTTTTATTTTATTTTATATTTTGAACCGGTCCATATAATTTTTTTTGAAGGAGGGTCCATTTAATTTTATTATCTATTTTTGAACAAATTTTATTATCTTTCGATCACTTATATATTTAATTTCAATATTGTTCGATTATCACAACCTCGCAAATATTTTTATTCATGTTGACATTGAATGACAACAAATATTTTTATTCCCTTTCTTCAACCTCACACACCCACACACACATTAGCATTTAGGGTAATACTTTATGTCCGTATGTTTGTTTTTTTGTTATGCTAATGCATATAATTTTTTTCGTGTTGTGTAATGCGTATAATTATTTTTATAAAATTTTGATTTTAATTAATAGTACAAGTATAGATGCCTAAAAAAATTATACTTATATATATTTTACAAATTTATATTGTAACAAACTATGCATATCTTTTTCTTATTTAAAAAACTAAACATATCTTTTTCAATGACACCAACAATGTAACAAATATAATATCATATAATATAAATTCTTATCTTTTCAAATGACATAAAAAATATGGTATTCTTATAACAAAATTTGTTATACAGAATAATTGAAAAAGAAGAAACAAACTATTCATAATATTTTAAACATTTTATTTATTTATTATGCTAATTCATAATAAATTCAAAGTTTTGTCATCGTGAGCTTAGCTCAGTTGATATAGACAATGCATAAATGTATGCAAGGTCCCGGGTTCGAACCCCTGACACCACAAAAAAAATAATAAATTTAAAGTTTTGTACAATATTTTGTCAAACAACTTTTAACTTAAAAATAACTTTATAACTAAAAAAAAATAAACAAACCAAACAACTTTAGCTTAGCTTTTTTCTTAAAGGACTTTATTTTAACTTTGTTTTAAAGTAGTTTTTAGACCGAAAAAAAGTCTGGTCAAACGGTACCTTAGAATAGACTCTGAGACTATATATACTTTACAACGTCAACCAATTAAAATCAATGTTTTTAATACATCATCACAAATGAATTAAAATGGAAAAAAAAATAAAAAAAATTGTACTACCTTGTGTTTTGTTGTTGACTTTTGCTTTATTTGATATAAAGAAAAGAAAAAGAGAGGAAGAATGGCGGGATTAGCGGAGAGAGGGTAATGAAATTGCGCAAGTAAGAGACAAACAAAAAGATAGGAAGTGTGGCTTGTTGAGTTGCAAAGAGAAATGGAGGCAGAGCATGAGAACAGTGGAGGAGGAGGAGGACTTTATGTGAAAGTTATTATGACCGATGAACAAATGGAACTTTTAAGACAACAAATATCTGTCTACACCACCATTTCTGACCAACTTGTTGAGATGCATAAATCCATTACCACTCAACATGACCTCGCTGGTAAACTACTACTATTTTCTTTCTTTCTTTGCAATCTCTCTCTGTTTTTTTTTTAGTAAGTTTAGTTAGAATTGCATGTTGTAGTTTGTTATAGATTAGATAGTTGCAAGTTGGTTACGATTAATTGCAAGTTTGTTAATATTAGTAAATTTAGTTAAAATTGATTGATATGTATAGAAAACTTATTGCAGCTTATATCATATGTCTATGAATTAGTTATCTATGTTATTATAATATAAAGAGAATACATTATTTTAGTTTGACTCACGTTTTCTCTTTCACTTACACCCTTATGCAAATTTGCCTATATGAATGTTATATTAGTGTGTTATTAAAAAAATAAGAATTTATATTATATTTGTTATATAGTTGATGTCATTGAAAAAGATAATAATAGTTTGCGTGCAAAATTTCTAATCAAAATTTCATTTTTGTTAAGAGGAAAAAACAAGATTTTATAAAAATTATTGTTCGTAATTTATATGCATTAGCGCAATAAAAAGAGCAGTAACACAAGTTAAACTATTTTCATATAATTTATAAGTTGTTTCATCAGCTCTCCTAGAGAGCTTATGGAAATAAGAAGAAAACAACTTATGATTTTCAAATAAGTTGTTTCATTAGTACTTCAAAAAAGTGTCACAAGTGTTTATGTGAGTTGATAAGTTCAAATGAGTTTATCCAAACATGTCCAAAATATATCCTGCACTCACTAGAACCAATTTTTGTCCTCTCGATTCCAAAAAATCAATTTTTCTGTTCGACGAGTTCTACAATGTTTCTGAGCAGTAGATTTGCATTGTTTGTATTGAATACCGAAAAATCATCGTACATTATTGTTAGTTGCTTTACTTAATTATCTTACCAATTAAACCTTTAGTGTTTTTTTTTATAGATTTGCATTATTTGTCTTGAATACTGAAAGATTATAATACATTATTGTTTATCTCACCTTAAAAAAATAGAGAAAATTAAACCTTGAGTGTTTTTTTTTATAGGCGAATATTAGTGGTTATGTTCATTTTCATTGTTCAAACCTAGTACCTTCAGTGTCCCTTGGCTCATCAACCGAGGTACTTATTTAGGACTAGACCTTGATTGATTTAGCGCTTGTCAATGTTATTGAATGTTCAGGACTGAGACTTGGTAATTTGTACTGTGATCCACTGATGATGGCTTGCTCTGGACACAAGATAACTTCGAGGCAGCGTTGGACTCCAATGCCTATCCAGCTTCAAATACTCGAGCGTATTTTCGATGAAGGCAATGGCACTCCCACCAAACAGAAGATCAAAGACATAACCATTGAACTAGGGCAACACGGTCAAATATCCGAGACTAATGTTTATAATTGGTTCCAGAACAGAAGAGCACGTTCAAAGCGCAAGCAATCATCAGTTCCTGCAGGAAATCATGCAGAGCCAGAGGCAGACACAGAAGTTGAGTCTCCAAAAGAGAACAAAACATGTGAAGAAAGCGATCAAGTTCAGTTCTTTGAGAGTTTATCACCTCATCGGGTCAAGGATATGTACCTTCAGAGTCCTGACATAGGTATTAATCTTAACTTCTATGAATACTCACTAACTAGGTAATTCCCTTTTGTATTAAACTAGTTTTTGAGAACATGTACATTGCACATGAAGAAATCTGTGTAAGGAATCCATGTTCGATACGATTGACAATTCTCTGTGTTCAGTTAGGGGAAGTTAATAAATGATATAATTATCTTAAGTGCTCATGTCTCATTATGTTCGATATGATTCAAGTTCAATCTATCATTATGTTTCTTCCATTTGTTGTTTACAATTGAATGATTGGCTCATGTGGGCTTATATATGTGTACAATTAGCTATAAAACCTGGTTAAATAAACAGCCATACTTCGTTTTAGGCATTAAATTTATATGACATTAAGTTGTTTGTTTATGCAGGATTTGAGCACTTGTTGGGAAAAATTGAAGTTGCAGGCTGCTATAATTCTTACTTTCTTTGATAATTGACTGGTTGATGACAGAATTCTAGGAGTGATCTATTAGGAGTATCCATCCAAAAATGTTGATGAACCACTAATGAAGTGGCATATATATATATATATATATTGTTGTCTTAATGAGATGCTTTACAAATCTTACTTTTGATCAGCTATCACTGTGATTTGATCAGACTTCAATGTTATAATACTATCTTATCAGGCTTGTCATCCATGTTACCATAGAATGTAATATCTTATCAGGCTTCAATCTTCATCAAAATGTTGTGGCTTTGTCTCATTTGTTTATGTTTAGACTAAGTATACATTTGGTATGGGTATGGCGTTGCGTTTAGCAAAATTGCGGCAAAATGTGAAAGCTGTGCATATGGAAGGCAAGAAATCAAGGTATCGTATGAGGTAACCAGAAAAATTATTTTCTGGTTATAAAGTTTGATTATATGACTTCACTACCACCATAGAGTATCCAGAAAAATCCTACAAATTTTGGCTTCAATCATTGTGAATGACGACATACAACCCCAACCATTTTGCTAATACATACCAATCATGATATCATTATTGTTAGGCAAGTGTATAACATGGTAGGATCACTTCATTGTACTCTATTTCAGAAAAACAGAACCACCCTATTGAAAATTCAAACAACTAAGCCTATACAAAATGTAAGTTGAAGAATGGTATTGAAAGCAATAACAAATTGTAGCTATGAATGACTTGTTTGTGATGTGACTAACTACAGATCCATTAACTTTTTTCTTTCATTTCAAACTAGTAGTAATAATTTTATCTTGTATTCATGTATTTTTAATAATTTATATAATACTTTTTCCTTGATAGCTTATTTTAATTGTATGTAAAAATTTATAGTGTTAATTTGAAGGGCTGATGATGTATCTGTTGAGTCGAGGATTGTAAGCATGTGTTGAAATCCAAGCATTTAATCAACCATAGTTCTTCGTCCTCCTCTTCTGCAGATTTTGAAATTTCAATAGGGAGTTTGGAGGAAGATTTCGAAGATGCAAACGGGAACAAAGAAGCAAGGATGACTAGTGACAGAGTCTGTTTGTCTTAGTTGAGCAACTTCAGACTAATCAACATAGTTTCAACCTCCGTAAATTAATAGGGTATAAATACCACAAAACATGTATTAAATTAATATCTATTAGAGATAAATACCACAAAAATATTCCTGCAAAAGTAGAGAATGTTTATCGTAACTTACAAAGTGCAACGTCATAGATAACAAAATAAATTATAAAATTGACCAACTTTTTGAGTTAAGTCCCATGAACATTTGGTATTGGAGATTAAAAATATCTTTTCTACTTCTGATATATCTGCAATTGATAATATATGATAAGTCGATAACTAAAGGGGAAGTTTAAATAAATAAATAAAAAAAAAGAAAAGAAGGGATTCTTGCAAATAAAACTTATCAGGAGGTCCATTTTTTTTAAAACCGTATAACCAAGTACGTGTACAAATGAGAGCTTGCACAATTTCGATGAGTAAGCAATTCCTATACTTGTGCAAGATACTACGACCAAAAACCACCGTTGTGATTGGAATGCTTAAAATGGAAATCAAACACTATTTAACTTCCAGTATTGAAGAATATCTACATCATCATCATCATCTATAAGACACTCTTCATCAAAGTATATTTTAAGTTCAGACTTACAATCATTTGAAATCTTTTGTATCTTTTCTTCACGGTATTCCTATTGAGACGTGCGGAAACTATTCAAATTAGGCATCAAGCAAACTAGCCAAACGGTGGGAAATGTTTCTTACTAGCTAATCAAACTTAATGAGCAATTCAGTACCTAATAGATTAATTATAAGTATACAAGGCGGTGCTGTAAATTAATGAATAAGTCTCGTGCTTCTCAACTGATCTTCTAGCTAGTGATATCTTGATTTAATTTCTAATTATAGCAACCGAAACATATAACTCAAACTGATCAATAAGCACTATATCATTAATCTTTTTGAAAACTATTATAGCATTAATCTTATAACAAGAGTTTGAGAAGATACATACTAATTGCAATTTGCAAGCAAAAGAAGAAAAAAGTTATCAATGAGACATATCGTATAACACCAGTGGGGAATAAGTCAATCAAATAAAGTTATATTTCTTATGTATATATAAGACAAATCATGATACTAATTTATACACAATGTGATAAAATATGATAATGAACAGTTAGCAATTGGCTAATGGACACTTTCTCTATCATTGAGTTATCAATTCCAACCAATACTTGAAATTCTAGGCAAATCTGGATTGCTTCTGTATTGCTGACATGTTTTTCTGATACCACATTTCCAGCATCATCGCCTTAATTGCCCTTTTCTTTCACATTATGTCTCCATCATTTGATGCCGTTACAATGTTAGTTTAAGTAACTTGATTCTACAGAATTATAAAGGTATGAAATGTTAATAAAAAAAAAAAACAATTATTCTTTATATGATTATTTGTGTATATTTTATTGATAATTTACTACTATTTGTATTCTCCTTAAACAAGTTGTTGGATTCAAGCAAATCGAAAAATCATGTAACATGAGTAGGCTCACATCAAATTTTTGGTTGTTGGAAGTGGAAGGCTCTTAAGGATGTTACTTTTTTACCAAAGCTAAAAGGTAATATATGAGCTGATCAAAAAGTTGTGCTGAAAAGAGTACAACAATGTAACTGAAATACCAGCTAACTAAGAGCAATTTCAAAATGTGTGTCGATTTGTAGCACATTGTGGGCTGAAAATAGTTCAGCAAAGTAACTGTCACAAATTACTTATAGTTTCCTTTCTCTATACTTAATTATTATTCTCACAAAGAACAATTGATCAGATACTTAATTTCTGAGGCCTGCTCCTGGTTAGAAATGGACTCAAGCTAGCATACCTTTTACCATCTTTACTCTTATGTCTCAACATAATTAAATCAGTTTACTATTTTTGCTAATTCTAATCATCAATTTAAAAATAAATACCAAACGAAATCCATTACATAATAATTTTACTTTCTAAAACATAGGAAAAATAACATTTAAATCTAAAGTTGATAATTTTACTTGAGTACTATTATAAGGTTTAAATAAGTTTCCGAGTCGAATTCACATCACACCTCCTAATGTGTTGAGCTGATCTTGCCAACCATTGAAAAGAGGCCACATTGATCGACTCTTCCACTGGTAGATTCAGATCCGGAAGAGCTATTGGACCATTATTGTTGATATTTTGGCCCCATGCAGTAGAAGAGAATCCCACATAAAATGACGTTGTTTGATGAACAACACCCTTGCCTTTATGCATTTGGGAAGACCCATAATTCCGATTCTGATGATGACTCTGAAACTTTTGTTGTTGTTTCTTATTCATTGCATTTTCAGCCTTACTCTGACGTAGCTGCAAATAAATGACAATTTTTATTAGGAAATTGTTTGTTAGATATTTCAAAGGTTTGTACTCCTTGAGAGTGATAGAAATAAGAGAAAGTGATTGAGGTGTCCAAATATCATTGTTGTTTTCATAAACCAATAGACAAAAACAAAGTTCTTTCTCCTAATACAAAGGAAAATTATAATGAGAAGAAAAGGAGATTAATTAGTGATACCTACCTCTTGCTTCTTTGCATTCAACCACAAATTGTCATACTGCATCCTTTCAAAGTCTTGCTTCACCTTTCCTATATCCTGTTTGGTTTTACAAAGATTAATTAAAATTGTTTGGAAAAATAATATCAAGAAGAATATGAGATAAAAAGAAAGAAAGAAAGAAAAAAAAAAAAAAAAAAAGCAGCAAAACCAAATTCAAGCGGCGAAAAAAATACATGAAAAAAGTCAAAAATAAAGAAGCAAACCAAAATTAAGCTTACTTGAATGATTGCATTTTTGTTATTTGTCAACTCATGTATAGTATTAAGAGTTGATTCTCCTTGCTTTTGAAAAAAAAAAAAAAAACCCTAAAAATCAAATAAGACATACCTAAAAAGAGAAAATTAAATGGTAAACTTGATAAAGAAACGTGATGAGTAAGAAAGGTAAACAAGAATACCAATTTCACCGAAGGTTTTCGTTTTGAAAGTTTTGGTGTTTCAAAATTCGAAATCTCAGCTTTAACTGCGACAGCATTAATATCATGACTTTTGGGAGCATATTTCCCTTTCGAACTTTTTACAGCAGCCGGAGATAAAGGAGGGGTTTCTGGAGCCTCAACTTTGACAGCAGCGGCCCCTTTAACAGCACGGCCACCACAGCCCTTTCCCAAAGCAGGAGTGCTCGAAACAGACAAAGCGGCTGTGCTGGCATAAACAACGCGAAGGGAATGCTTTTTTGGAGGAGGTTTCTCAGCGGTACCATTAACATTACGACATGGGCGCTTTTTTGGAGAAGTTTGTGATGTTAATGGTGTTTCTTTTTTCTTTTGACACAAGAAACAAACCCTAAAGATCAGAAATCACACATAACAGAAAACTGCTTAAGAAAATTGAGCAACAAAGGAAAATATTTTCATACTTTTTTGAGAGAAGGTTTCTTGTTTGAACTTCGTTTGAGTTTAGCGTCTGATTCAGTTGCAGAACTGCAAGCCTCAACTTTGACAACCGTGTCGGAACCAGCATTAACAGCACGGTAGTTTTGAGTTGCTGGAGAAGGAGAAGCTGTTCTTTTTCTCTTGCAACCCCAACTGAATGGTATACTACTTAACAAACCGACATGACAGTGAAAATCAAGAATGATTTCAGCGACTTCCATCTCGCTCTTTGACCACTCTAAAGAAGAAGAAGTTTCTGTTTTCATTGTGCTTTATCTCTCTGTCTTTTCATCTTTCTGTTTAATGAATGAGTGAATCAATGGAGTGTTGTTAATATATGAAAAAGTTTAAGCTATGAATTTGTTGAAAGTGTGTGTGACTCAGAGAGTGTGAATGTGAATATTTATAGACGATAGAGAAAAACAAAATTTGTGTGTCTGTCGCTCCTTCAAATCAACTGAAGGAATTTCTAAATCAACATTGTTGTCTCTTGAGGTAGGGTTTATTTATAAGGACATTGCATAATATATGCAGAACGGGAGTTTGAACCCCGAACACTCTATTTATACACTTTAAAAAAATGTATTTCTAACCTCTATATTACGACAAAAAAAATACCTCTTGACAAAAAAAAAAAACCAAGCAATATATACCATGAAAAATAACCAAACAATTGGACCGAAGTAATTAATGAGTCTCCAAAGATGAATTGTTCGGAAGAATCTAAATTTGATTTTTAACTGTAACAAATTTTCGTAAAGAAATAGTTTTTGTTTTTTTACGAATGGTTAATATATATATATATATATATATATATATATATATATATATATATATGTATATTATTCTAAAAATATAAATATAGCACAATACTCGTACCAAAAAATAATGTAGAATAATACCAAACTTTTGTTTTAAACATGCTTTTCATCGTGTTTTAGATGCAATAATGCTGAATTGGTCAGGTATTTTAATTGTTCTTTCAAACTAACTTCTAAATAATTTGGATAGCATGTTTAGGCTGTATGGAAAACTCTAAATGATCATGTCTAAGGTAGGAAGGATATAATTTCCTTTGTTCTTATTGAGCATATTTAACTTTTCGTGCAATGGTGGTTAAAATTATCATAGGGTTTCTTTTCGACTTCAGTAGTCACTGGTGCACCAATCTATTGAGTTGTTAGTCACTCAAATATTTGGGTATCTTGAAGTTTATAAAGCTCATGGGTTCATGATATTTGGTTGTTTTTTAGATTTTCACAAGATTTTTATCGTGATATTGTTTTGACCTTTTTGCGAATATCTTGTGTCTGTTTAACTATTTTCTTTGGCCTTTTTAGAAAGAAAAAAAAAAAAAATCATATTATTTAGAAAAATGATCATGATTAAAGGTGTTTGCGGTGCAGTTTGATTCGATTTTGAGGTTAAAAGTCATCCGAACCGTAAGATAAAAAAGTATGCGGTTTGGTTTGGTTCGGTTGACTTTTAAAATAAAATCCGAACCAAACCAAACCAAAACAATGATGTTTGAATTGGATCTGCTGTTGTGATTTTTTTTAGACAATACTCCCTCTGTCCTGAATTAGCTGAGCCATTTTTTCATTTCACACATATTAAGACAAATGTATAAATGAAGGAGAGAGAAAAATAGTTTTAAATGTTTTTGTTAAGTATTGGTGCATTCTCCACTATCATAAATGCAAAGTGAAATATATTGAATTGGAAGTTGTGAAAGTAGTATTGATTAGAGTTATAAAAGGAAAAAAGTAATTAATTTATATTGAAAAGTGAAATGACTAAGTTATTTTGGGACACTTTTTTTTTAAAATGACTTAGTTATCGTGGGACGGAGGGAGTAATTTTTTTGTTTTCAACATTAAAATCAAATTAAAAAGTTAAACCATAACATATTTTTAATAATGTTTTAAATTTCATCAAATATTACAAAATTTTATTTTCATCCAACAATGTTCTCAACTACGTATACCAAATTAAAACTTGGACAAAAAGTAATCCAACCCAGTAAGAAATACAAAAGACTAAATTTTTTATCATTCTCTAAGAGTTCAAGTAGCACATAAATACATTTTTAAAAGAAAAAGCAAATAAGAAACTTAACCAGAGAAAAAATATGTCATATTATTAAAGTTTCCATTGAGTTTCTATGAATATTATTCTAGGTACATGTATTTAATTAGCGTTTTTCTTATATTGCGGTTTGGTTTGGTTAGTAAAATCAAAACCACAAACCGAATCAAACCCTGTTGAATAAAAAAATGATATGAATATATCCGAATCAAATGTGGTTTCCATTTAGATTGATTCGATTTACGGTTTTTTTATTGGATTGGTTCGATTTTGAACACCTTTTCACAAAATTGATTATGATTAGTATAGCATTTTTCTTACAAAATTATATGTAAAATTGTATTATTGCTATATTTTACTTGATTACTTTTTAGGGGTATAAACGGGGATTTATTATTCTTTTACTTACTTTATGATATAGGTAGATGCATGAAATAAAATGATGATGAGGATGAAGTTGGTCCGTTGAGGCACAGCCTGTGTGTTTACTGTCGTTGGAATATCATCAGAAAAAAAAAAAGGCACATCTCGCCGGAAAATTCCAAAACCATAAATCACTATTTCAAATCCCTTAAATTCAACAATTTTCATTTATAAATTTCGTTTCCCTCTCTTCTTCTTCCACAATCCAAATCCCTAACCGCTTCGACTTGGTTCCGTTGCACGCGATCTAGGTGCAAAAATGGCAGCACCACCGAACATGGATCAGTTCGAAGCGTTTTTCAGAAGAGCAGATTTAGATGGAGATGGTAGAATCAGTGGTCCTGAGGCTGTCAATTTCTTTCAAGGATCCAACTTGCCTCAAAACGTTCTTGCTCAGGTACCTTTCTTTCTCTTCCATAATTTCAAATAAAATCAACTTTACTATAATTGATGTGATTATTTTGAGTTTTAGGTGTAGGATTTTCATAATGGATTATTGTGATTATGTGCTTGTTTGCTTAGAAACTATGATTTAGGTTTTCTTGTTGTTGATTAGGGATTTTAACTCGATCTAGTGTAATGCTTATTGATCTTGGTATGGATTACAGGTATGGATGCATGCTGATCAGGCCAAAACTGGTTTCCTTGGGAGGAATGATTTTTATAATGCTTTGAAATTAGTAACTGTTGCACAGAGTAAGCGAGATTTAACTCCGGATATTGTGAAGGCAGCGTTATTCGGTCCTGCTGCTTCTAAAATCCCTGCACCGCAGATAAACCTTGCTGCTATACCTCCACAGCGTCCGAATCCAGTGGCTTCCTCGTCGGTTGGGCAGATTGGTGTGACTTCTGGACCAACATCGAGTCAAGGTTATGCTTATAGAGGACAGGGGTTAGCAGGTTCTGTTGGGAACCAGCAATATCTTCCTTCTCAGCAGGGTGCTAACATGAGACCGCCTCAATCACAGGGGTTCGCAGGTTCTGTTGCGAACCAGCAATATCTACCTTCGCAGCAGAATGTTAACATGAGACCACCTCAATCACAGGGGTTATCAGGTCCTATTTCAAACCAGCAATTTCTACCTTTGCAGCAGAATATTAACACGAGACCGCCTCAATCACAGGGGTTAGCAGGTCCTGTTGGGAACCAGCAGTTTCTACCTTCGCAGCAGAGTCCTACTATGAGACCACCTCAATCACAGGGATTTTCAGGTTTTGTTGCAAATCCACAATATCTTCCTTCCCAGCAGAATCCAAACATGAGACCAACTCAATCCATGCCAACTGTCAGTGCTCCTGGTCCACAACAATTCATGCCTGCTGGTAACACTCCTCGTCCACCTCAGTTGATGCCCTCCGGTACAGCCCCTCGTCCGCAACAGGGTTTTGCAGGTCCCAATCTCTCAAATGCTAACATCTCAAATGATTGGAATGGTGGAAGGACTGGTATGGCTCCAGCTCAGCCTGCAGGAATCACTCAATCACCTGCCTTATCAACACCAACATCGCCGTCTCTGGTCTCGCCGGTCTCCCAGCCAACACCTGTTACCACTAAAGCATTGACTGTGTCTGGAAATGGGTACCCTTCCCGTCCAGTTTTGGGCGACGATTTTTTCTCTACTGCTGCATCCACACCAAAACAAGACCCTACTCGACAGAATTATTCTGTTAGCAGTGCACCTGCCTCATCATCCATTGTTCCAGTTTCCAGTAGTGCCAACCCTGCAAGTAGGCAAAGTTCACTTGATTCATTGCAGAGTGCATTCTCAATGCCACTTACAAATAGCCAGATTCCGCGGACACAGTCTTTACCAAACACAAACCAGCAAATTTCACCACCAGCTTCTTCTCCGCTTACCACATCTGGGAGATCGGTTGGACTTGGAAATACTAGTTCCGACAATTCACAGCCTCCGTGGCCAAAAATGAAACCTTTTGATGTGCAGAAGTATAGGAAGGTTTTTATGGAAGTTGACACCGACAGGGATGGGAAAATCACTGGGGAGGAGGCACGCACTCTTTTTATAAGTTGGAGATTACCAATAGGTAAATTTTTTGCATTCCAACTAACCACTGTTTGATGCAGTCTTTAAGCATTTTGGTATGCTGATGTGATAACTAGTCCATGAAGCATAGAAAATAACTACTAATAAAATCAATAATCAGCTGAAGTTTATCGGTTTTAGCTTCGTAAACTCGTTATTTTTCTACTCTTATTCTTTTGTTGACATCCAAAAACTGGCTACTGTAACCTGATTCTGAAAATGTTATTGTTTCTGGCAAAATTAATACAAATTTTTTGAATGTAAATTTTTGTAGTCAGATCCTTTTTTATTTTAAAAATTTACAAGCTCTCGTTTATTTGGAAAGAAGCATATTAGATTCACGTGATTGTCAATAAATAGAAGTAAAATGGAGCATGTGCATGTTCGGCAAGACATACTTGAGTGAAAATTGAAGATCATATACCACAACAAGTCAAATGGTTTAGGTGTATGTTCTGTATATTAATGAAGGGACATGTAAGAAAAGAGAAGATGGAGAATGGACAAAGGCTCGCCTCGAATGATTTAGCCATGTGAGGAGAAGATCAATAGAAGCCCTAGAGAGAAGACTTGATGACATACATGATATCCTGATAAATAGATATAGAGGAAAACGTGTAAACAAAGAGAAGGTCAAGAATGATTCTATTATAGAAAAAGTATGACTAGCACCTATCAAGGAAAAGTGGACAAAATTTTGCCCGAGATGATTTAGTCATGTGAGGAGAAGAAAATAGGAGACCTAGAAAGAAGAACTGATAAGATTGAGGATAGCCCAACAAATAGAGATAGAGGAAGACCAAGTAACACTTGAAGCATGCATAAAAAAAGACCTATACTTAAAACTTGGATTTTTATAAAACAAAGTGGTGATGTTTGATCTATGTAGTTCACTCCACTTATTGTTTTTGTTGTTATAGCTATCATTTGATGATTTTCGTTTATTAGCTCCTTTATACAGGAAAGTCAAGTTTTCACTATCACCTAAATAGAATATGGACAAAACTTAGGTGCATTTCCTGAGGCATTGTTTGTGAGTTTGGAGGGGAAGGGAGGGGAGGGTTTTGGAGTAAAGGAAGGAACAGTAGAAAAAATAGAGAACATTGGGAAGGGAGGGCTTTCTGGGGTTCATTTTTCTCCATGATACAAAACTCCCCTCACTTGGGGGAACTCAAATTGTATTAGAGGAGGGTTTACATGAATTCTTCAAATTTAATCGATGTTGTTATAATATTGTTAAAATAAAAAATATATTATTCATAATCATTAATTTATCATTCTTTAAAAAAACATTCTTTCAAATTTTTTGAAAGATTTCTCCATGTTCCCCTATATTTCCCACCCCCCAAAGCTCTCCCTTCCCCTCCCCTTCAATCTCCCAAACAAAGCCTTGGTGCATTTCCTTAGGTGCTTTTCATGTGGTTCTTCACATAAAATTGAACTTCTGTGCTAATAACAAACTTTAAGAAAATTGTGGATTTGAGAAATCATTGGTAGTTATTAGTATTTTATGTGAAGAACCACACGAAAAACACCTAAGGAAATGCACCTAAGTTTTGTCCATATATAAATTACTCCCACATAATCAACAAGTACTTCATTGAGAGATTCTTTATTCTTTTTTTGACCAGGGAGAGATTCTTTATTTGGATAGAAGAACAATTTTACTAAAGGAATAAATACAAAGGAAGGAGGATAAGTAATCCTCCCTAAACAAACCTACTGAAAAAACCAGGAACCTCTAGAAACACAGAAAACACTGCTAACATGAGCTACAGCATTAATGTGAAAGAGCTCTAAATCCCATGTGTCTTTTGTTTTGTTTTCTTTCTTTTGGATTCTAGAGGAAGCTGTTATTTGAAAGATGGAGGAGTAAGCACCAATGAGAGGACATAAACACAATGCTATATTATTTTAAGGGTAAAGAGACCTCCTTAAATATATGAGCGTTCCTTACCAACCATAGTGGAGAATTGTAGCAACCTCACATTGCTTAAAAACCAGGTCTCCTTTTTCCGGCCAAAATCTTTAAAGATTACATTAAGAAACATCATGAACTTGAAAGGAGAAAGCTGTTATTATCAAAGATCTCCAAAGGTTCTTCCATTATAAGTTAGTCACCTTCGGATGCAAAATTAAGTAGGATTCTGTTTATGAACTAGTCCTGGAGATGATAACACTGATATATGGAGAAAGAGCTGGGTGCAGCCTATAAATCTGCAACTTCTACTGCCACACAGTTTATGGTGTTCCACAATTTCAATGTCGAACATCATGTTGGCTGCAATTGTGTCATTGCTGATGCCTAATGAAGCTTCTATTGCCAGGCAGTTAGGCTAGCATAAATTAAAACTGCTTAGTGAAATGTGCTACACTGAATAGAAAGCATCAGTAGACATGTTTCTTTGCTGTTTTTATTTATTTATTTGCTTTTAAGACTCTATTTCTTCTAGTTCTGTCTAACTGTGTACTCCACTATTTTGGAAATTTTCGTGGATAGGTCTTGGGATGGCCTTTTATAATTTCTTGATAGTGCATTCTGAATAAGGTCTTTGTGCACTTTCTGCAGATGTCTTAAAGAAGGTGTGGGACTTATCTGATCAAGATAATGATAGCATGCTTTCATTGAGGGAGTTTTGCTATGCTGTTTATTTGATGGAGCGGTATAGGGAAGGTCGTCCTCCTCCACAGTCTCTTCCAAGTAGTGTTATATTTGACGAAACATTGATGTCTATGACTGGGCATCCGAATATTGCTTATGGAAATGCAGCATGGAATGTAGGCCCAGGTATATTCACAAATTTATACTATCTCTTTTTTTCTCTCTTGTTGGATATTTCTTCACTAATTTTTTACTCCTCCCTGTCACAAGGTTTTCAGCAGCAACCAGGGAGGCCAGGTGCTCCGCCAGTGGCGCCAGCAGCTGGTCTGAGGCCACCAGTGCAAGGAACGCCTGCTCAGGTTGACAGCACTGTGCCGCCCGATCAGAAAAAGTTTGGAACATCTGCGTTGGACGATTCCTTTTTGAACGACACAGATAATAGTGAGCAAAATATTGAGACTGCAGGGAAAAAGGTATATGCTTTGCCTTGTAGTTTTTGTTCATATGTAACTCAATTTTGAACGACATAATTTTTGTCCAACATGAGAATCAAGTAAGCTTAGCAGAGATGAGGATGTTGCGTTTGATGAGTGGTAAAACTAGACGCGATAGGATTATGAATGACACCATTAGAGAGAGTGTTGGGGTAGCACCTATAGTAGAAAAGATGGTAGAAAATAGGCTTAGGTGGTTTGGGCATGTAGAGAAAAGACCTGTAGATGATGCAGTACGTAGAGTAGATCAGATGGAGGTTAGTCAGATCGAAAGAGGTAGAGGAAGACCTAGAAAAACTATTAAGAGAAACTATAAGGAAAGATTTAGAGGTCAATGAGTTGGACCCAAATATGGTTTATGATAGAACATTATGGCATAATTTGATCCATGTAGGCGACCCCACTTAGTGGGATAAGGCTTGGTTGTTGTTGTTATTGTAACTCAATTTGGTATAGTAAATGTTCCATTTCAATGATAATTTTTTTCCGTTTTTACTTTGATACTTGTTTTTTTCGTTTTCATGTCAAGGAGGATTTGTTGTAACCAAATATCAACTTGTCTATTGCCTTTCTTGGCACGGACTCCAATTACTGTAGGTTAGATAGATAGTAAATAACCAATTCAATTGAGAGACTAACCGCACTTTCCAAGACACTTGATATTGGTAAGAAGATAAATCAAGCTGCAATACACGTGCTAATCTGTGAAAAGCTCTGTTATAAAACAAGCTACTTTTCCATTGAGACCTAAAGAAAAATGGTTCTCTTTGATGTTGTAGGCTGAAGAAACACAGAATATGATATTGGATTCAAAAGAGAAGATTGAGTTGTACCGCAACAAAATGCAGGAATTGGTGAGTAATTCATATATTCTTTCCTATTTCATTTTGATCTTGTACTGATGTTGCATGCTTAGAATTTAAAAATAAATTTATTATGACCTTTGACCTGTTGCTGCTATATGGAAGAATTACCACATGTTCGCTTTGGCTTAATTTTTACACAGTAAATGTTATGAGCTAAATACCTCTCGAGTATCCGATTATAAACATAGAATAAGCCAACACAAATATTTTAGTGTACCAGAACTGTGTAATTTGGCATGAAGAACTGGTTCACTATGTGACAAATACTGTGGAATGGGTCAATACTGCTATTAGTTGCATTTTATATATGTTTTGTTACAGAGGACCACATTTTTGTTGTCTCGTGACTGTCTATGAATTCAATTTACCTTGTTCAGATGATAACTGACATAGATGGATTCATAAATCATCCTACAGTGACTTGATGGTAGGGTTATGGTTCTAGTTAGGCTTTAGTTTAATCCCTGGGAATTGACTTCTGCTTAGGAAGACTTGATATTTTGCAGAAGGGAAATTCTTTCCCTCAAGAAATTAACTGGAATCGTGCAATCAGTGAAAAGATTGAGGATTTAAGTTGGTAATGTTAAGGAGTTTGTGGGGTAAAACCATGTAAGATTTATAATCTTTTTATATCCTTTTTAAACGAGAAAGATAAGTGTTTATATATAATGAATCTGAATAAAGGAAAATGGATCTTATCTGCTTTAACATTTGGCCAGTGATAATTTATGTTAGGTTGTGCACTCACTCTCTTTTCTGCCCCTCCCTTATGGTTTTCGTATTTCAGGTCCTGTATAAAAGCAGATGTGATAACCGCTTAAATGAGATTACAGAAAGGGCATCTGCAGATAAGCGTGAGGTATTCTTATTTTTCTGAATATGTTTTGTAAGTTTAAGATGTTAAGAGAATTCACTCGTGTTTGGTGGTGTGCTACAGGCAGAATCATTGAGCAAGAAATATGAAGAGAAATACAAACAAGTTTCAGAAATAGCATCTAAATTGACTGTAGAAGAAGCTAAATTTCGTGATATACAGGTAGTTGGACATACTGTATTATATGTTGATAGACATGCTTTTTGTTAGAGTTGAAAATATTTTGCATCCTGATATCCTCATATTTGCATCGTTACTAGTGTTGTTGTCAAGGACCAACTTTTCAAAAAGCTTTAGCTTTTAGGTCAAAAATCATTAATAATTTTATAACTAAAACACTCCTCGATGCTACATCCCTTGAGTCCTGAAGCATACACAACGTACAGACACAGCTTACTTTTTGGTGAAGTTTGACTTATTTTAGAATGGGGATGGCAAGAATCAAACTTGTGTGGCTGAACCACCTTAAGTCACGAGTCTGTATATCTTCTTAAAATCTTTGTTTGTGCTACCTATTACAACAACTTGCTTGTTCGAACATAAAAAATGGTGATAAAGTTCTTTTGAATGCTTTTCCTAACAAAATGAAAATACACTTTAATATGCTTTATATTCTAATGAAACAGTAGGTTAAGAGGAAATATGCACGGCAGCAAATTATCTGATATATTGCACTTAATCTCCTTTTGGAACTTTTGGCAAACCTAATGTCACATCAATTATATAATTGATATAATCTTTCTGGTTGTAGCTACTGTGGCCCAATGTTTCCCAATACTAGACTTCACTACTACATTTTTCTTCTTGCTTTACCATGAAACTACTAGGTTTCACTTTCACCCCTACAAAGACATGATACATTCTGACTAATAAACATAAGTATGTGTTTAGAGCTGCATAGCCCGACGATTGTTGCAGAACCTTTCTCTTGAATCTTCTTTAAATACTTAATTGTTCAAGTTAGAGTGCTCTAGTGGATGTTAGTTAGTGAAGAAATGGAGTGCCTTACAATTGGCAAAGCAATGTCCCGCCTGTCAGACCACTAATCTTTTGTATCTATTTCTGTGGGTGACCTTTTTCTCTGGAACCTTCTTCAAGTACATAATTATGCTAGTTAAGAGCTTTCAAGTGAGTAGTGGATAGTGAAGACATACAGTGACCTACATTTGGCAAAAAGCAGTGACATATTTTCTCTAAGACCAGAAAATATATTTTATTGAATGCCTCATGACTTTGCTATCATGTATCAAGTATATTATTTAGATACCCAAATCCTTAGTGTGATATCTGGTTTGGATGAAGTCTATTAGAGCATGTCACTGGCTGTTTTGAATTGATTCTGGTGTTGGTAACTAGTCATTTATTCCTCTCCGCTTTTCATTCTTTCTTTAAACCAATGAATTCATATCGTTATAGTTAGGAAGATATATGTCTCTATCTTGAAACATTTCAGTGCATCTTTTAACCATTATTTGACATATTTAGGAAAGGAAGGTGGAGTTGCAGCAAGCCATTGTCAAAATGGAACAAGGAGGCAGTGCAGATGGTATTCTTCAGGTGAACTTATTTTCTTGAATTAATACTAGGATTTCTGTGCGAACCTGCCTATTACTCTGTTACTGATTTTCAGTTAATTCCATAGGTTCGTGCTGATCGCATACAATCAGATCTTGAGCAGTTATTTAGGGCTTTTGATGAACGGTGCAAGAAACATGGAATGGATGTGAAGTCGGTTGCAATGGTTCCGCTTCCTGAAGGTAATTTTAATCTGATGTTTCCTTGATACAACATCTTTCTCTACACTTACTTCTGTTCTTTGTTGGTCCTTAAAGAATCGCCTTACAAGTTTGTATTTATTTTGACTTAATTTCTCTTGCTATATGCGATTCTTGATTTTTATTCCCTTGTGGTATCCTCTTACACAGTTACACTCTTTAAGGATCATTCATTGAAACAAAGGAATTACCTACCAAGTGATGATGAAATGCTTATATTTGTCATAGAATACTGTTGGGAAAAACCCTAGTGGTCTAGTTTCACATTGAAAAGAAATAAAGCCTGAAAAGAGTTTATGAAGAATGACACTCCTCACATTAAAAGTTAATTTTGTAAGGATGAATTAGGCCCAACATAAAAACCTAAGATGATATCAGAGCCTCACGATTCAGGCCACTCACCATACTATCCACATACCTAGCCCAATAATGTTAGGCATGAGGGGTGTATTGGGGAAAAACCCCAAGTCCCACATTGAAAATAGATAAAGTCTGAAAAGATTTTATGAAGAGCGGCACTCCTTACCTTAAAAGTCAATTTTGTATAGATGAGTTAGATCTAAATGTAAGAGATACTTTTTAACACTCATCATTAAATTACTTCTTTAATATAATATGCATGCCTTTCTCGTGGAAGGTTGATAAGGCCAATCTAAATGGCTAATTCATAGATAGGTCAACTTATTACTGCAGCAAACTTCTACAAGTGAACGCACTTTCCTGTATTAGTGTATTTCCAATTTTAATCTGGTTGTGTATTAACCTAATGAATTACAAGGTTGGCAACCCGGTAATCCAGAGGGGGCAGCTGTTTGGGATGAAGATTGGGATAAATTTGAAGATGAAGGTATGCCATATGCACTTTTCTGAATGCCATAATTTGCTTGATTGATATAACTTGTTTTATTAATTGCTTTTTTTACTTCCAGGATTTGCCAATGATCTCACTTTTGATACGAAAAATGCATCTTCAGAGCCAAAACCTTCATTCATTCCCGGAGAACAAAATTCTTTTGATGATAATTCTGTTCATGGTTCACCTGTGAATGCAAATGGTAGGCAAGAAATTTTTACTAATGGTGATTATACAGCCGAGGAGGAATCTTATGTACAAAGTGAAGATGACTTGGCACGAAGCCCCCGTGATAGCCCATTTGGAAGGAATGCAGTGGAGAGTCCTTCTAAGGATTTTTCAACCGCTCACTTTGATAAAGCTTCCGAAGCAGATGCAGAAACACATAGGTAATCTGTTCTCTGTTTTTCTGGTCATGATGGTGTTGGTTTATGTCTCGTCATCCTTTTTTTTCCTTTTTTCCTTCTGTTTCTGCAATCCGTGGCTTTGAATGTGGTGCATTTAGTAATTGTGATGTTGTTAATCTATGGTAACAGAAGTTTTGATGAATCAACCTGGGGTGCCTTTGACAATAATGATGATGTGGACTCGGTGTGGGGTTTTAACACCAAGGTAAGACATGTTATGCTCAGCTTTTACTTTTGTTGTTTTTCTCTTAATCTTGTTATCAACCTAGTTTGTTCTAGTTATTGAGGAAGAAGTTTTATGGAAATTAGTTTTAGATTTTTTTACACTGGAATTGATGTAAGACACAATGGGGAACTGTTTCTTTTCCATATTATTTTTGCAATGGGTTTCTTAGCGCAACTACTGAAGAGAGTGTGTGCTAATTTCAAAGATCAAGTTAGTTTAATTTCTTGGCACATAAGCCTGCCACATGATTATGCTTTTGTGAAAAAATAATTGAAGTAAAGCTACTAAATTCTTTATGTTTGGTTCTGTAGGACTCTGACTTGGATAAGCAGGGAGATTTCTTTAAATCGGGTGATTTTGGTTTAAATCCAGTTAGAACAGGATCTACTGTTACAGATGGTGCATTCCATACAAAAAGCCCTTTTGCTTTTGATGATTCAGTGCCTGGAACTCCATTTTCCAAGTTTGGAAACTCTCCAAGGTACAGTGAGGCAGGGGATCACTTCTTTGAAACGTCAAGGTTCGATTCCTCCTTCAGCATGCATGAAAGTGGAAATTCTCCGCAAGCAGAGAGATTTACGAGATTTGATTCCATTAGTAGCAGCAGAGATTTTGGCAACAATCAAGAGAAATTTTCAAGGTTTGATTCCATTAGTAGCAGCAAGGATTTTGGCTACAGTCACGAAAAGTTTTCAAGGTTTGATTCCATAAGCAGCAGCAAAGATTTCGGTTACAATCCTCCTGATACGCTGACAAGGTTTGATTCCATGAGTAGCAGCAAAGATTTTGGCTTCGGTGGTCAAGGACATGCAAGGTTTGATTCAATTAGTAGCAGCAAGGACTTGGGCTACAGTGCTCCATTCTCTTTTGATGACTCTGATCCATTCGGTTCCTCTGGCCCATTTAAGGTCACTTCAGATAATCAATCTCCAAAGAAAGGCTCTGATAAGTGGAGTGCGTTCTAGCCTGCAATCCAAGTTTTCCTGGTTTTTTTCTTTGTTGTTTCCTTTTCCTTGATTGTTCATGATTAGCCTATTTTTTGTGTATAGCTAGAAAAAAAAAAATGTTAGACGGTAATATTGTATGGCGTATGTATTATTTTTCAAGAGAGCTTTCCCTATATTTTTTGGGAAGGGATGAGTGTGTGTGTGTGGGGGGGGATAAGAGATAGGATTAAATGACATGGTGTGAATGTAATACTAAGTTGATTGACAAACACATGCACAGGTTTTGTTTTTTTGTTTTTTTTTTCCTTTTTATTTCATTACATGCATTCATGAAGGTATTCTTGGTTGCCAGCTTGCCGGAGCATGAAATCTTCATTCACTGAAAATTGATAAATTGAACTATAATGGCAGGGACGGAATTTTCAGAGCTTTTAGTGTATATCTCAATAAAGAAAAAAAATGAGAAAACACATGATCGTTTAAATTATGGATGTGCTATTTTCATGAAAAATAAATAAATGCTCAAGTGTTGCCAAGTAGTTTGGCTGGAAGAACTATGCTATGCCATTCTGTGTATCCCACCCGTTTTTGCCAAAACCTGAGCGTGAGAATGCTATTGAAGATATTGAACCACAAGAAAAAATAAAACAAAACACCAAAAGTAATAAACTGAAAGAGAAATGATATTTGTACAACCATTTTTTTACAACTTTTAATAACTTTCTCTCTCATATTCACATTATCTTTTTATTATTCTCTCTCTATTGTTTTTGACCAATCAAATGAGAGAAAAACTAGATTGTCATGAAAGTTTTTCAAAGAGATGTACAAATATAACTACTCGTAAAGAAAAAGTATCTCCAACTTGTTTCAACTTGATATTATTTGCTGCAAAAAAACTGTTCATAGCAAATGTATGTTCCTCATAAAAACTTCAACAGTACAAAATGAAATAAACACCGAGAAACTTTTCATTTGGTCTTCTGATAAATAAATTGAACACCAAAATCTTGCAATGCTCGGTCGCATTTGATCTCCATTTGTGATGCTGATCTGGCAGCCTGAATAAAAGAATAAGAAATTATTACCAATGTCTTAAAACAAATACTCATTTCATTTGCGAGTTCTTCACTTTATCACACCCAATAACTCATCTTTTTAAATCACTTTGTTTTTACGTCTGTCTCTCCTCTCAGCTTTAGGAGCAAGCAAAAGATCAAAGGTTTTGGCCCCAATTACAGGAATTTAATTCAAGGTCTGTTTAGACTGGGGGTTTAGGAACGAAATTAAAGATAGAAAAGCCATATTGTGGTCGGGACTCTTGTAAAATGAGAAGCGAATGGGGGATTTGATAAGAATACAATTCACTCAACCCTTATGAATGTTATCCCGTCAAAAAATATTGTAAATGTGTTTTGGAAAATCATTCAAATTTAATTAGTCATCAGTTTATTTTAACTTCTCAATCAATTTGTGAATCCAAATATCAAACAAGGGTAAACATTCACTTAGCATTTAGGGGGTTGGGTAGCTTTAATGATTTGAGCTAAGAGAAAAGGAATTGGAGGTCCTGGGTTCAAACCCAAAGGAAGGAGTTAAAAAAATTAATCTAACTACTAACATTTGCCATTAAAAAAAATACATGGGCTTGGCAAAATAATACCGTCCCTCATAACATTACTCATCGTTTGCCATCCACTGTGGTTTATCATTTGACACCAACACCCTCATGGTGTTTGAAACTGGAGAGTGGAGATACTAACCTGTTTTGGAGAATAACTTTATACAACACTTTGGTTGAGGTTTTAAAATCATTTAGATTTCATCTTTTATATTTAAAAGCTAAACACCTTATGTTATACGATGGCATGCCTAGTTCCTATGTAAAAACTAATTATGTTTGATTTTAAGCAAAAAGGTCTCCATATTAAAGAAAAGGGACTGAGATTCAAAATTAAAATATCTTATACCACAGCGAGACAAGTATCTCACACACTCTGACATTTTATATTTATTTGTTTTCATCTTCGTTCATAATATATGTTGCTTAAATACTACTATACACTGCAATAAATAGATAAAACACCATAGTCTTGATATGAACTTATATGCAGCCAAAATAAGAGTAGAAGAGAGATAAAATAAGGAGAAATGAGGTTATCTATACCTGAAGGAATTGCTACTTCTTCATTCTTTGGTATCTTCCACCTCTTGATTAAGTTGGCTAAAAGAGTGTAACAATGATGATCGCAAATTTGCTATTTCAATGAGTGTTTCTAGTGCTGCAAAGAATTTGAATAGACAGAATGTGTTATCCTGGATGTCAAGTATAAAATATAAATAAATGACTAAAACCGCATACACAAAGTAAGGAAATTTAAGGTTTAGAACTCTGTTAACTACCTTTCTCAAATGACAGTTGGGTCGCACGAAGCTTTGGGGAAATCAAAACTCCAAAAACTGACAAGGACTTGTGTCGCTCCTTTTGAACCTATGAAAACCACCAAGATTTTAACAGTAATTTAACTGATAGTTCAGATGCTCATGTTAATGACTTAAATATCCAAATCTATAATTTATTCACCCTGTGAATCCATGAGAGCAAAGATATTAGAAAGCCAATCCAACTCTACTTTATGAGAAGCTGTATTTGAAATTTTATTATAAAAAAATAAAAAAATTAAAAAAATTAAAAAAAAAATTGAACCAAAAGGATGAAATACTTAAAATGACATTTTACTAGAAACTATTCAAACCAATTTCTCATTTGAAGCTTCCTTTAAAAAATCATTTGTTAAAAAAATTATAGCAAGAAGATACACCTATAAAAACATTTTTCAAAAGAGCTATATAATAAAAGGGTCCATTATCTTTTTAAAAGAATCTAAAATAACAAAAGAAAGTGATACAAAATTTCAAATACTTACTTCATCATTATCTGCAAGTCCCATTAAGTTCTCTGTAATGGTTGCAAAACAAAGTAAGAAAATGAGAAACAACAGACATAGTAGTATTTGGTATTGAGAGAAGAAAACTGTACCAGATGATTTGATACTATTACTATCCTGTGGCTGCTCATTCTTGTATTCTAATTTAGTACTTTCAAGTTCGTGTTCAGAGGATACCCATTTCTGCAACGTAAAGTGTGGTTGTGTACCTATTGAATCATATAAAGTAGTACATGTTATGTTACAAAAAGGCATCATAAAAAAGCAAGTGAAAACACAGAATTTACCATCTTCATTTTCGGTTATCTTCAATATTGTAGCAGCTGAATGGAATTTGAGGTCCAATAAAGAACTATTAACGCGCGAAGTACCCATAGAATATCTAGCACTTGCTAACTCCAGCCACCCCTGTGAATATCAGGAGCATTGCATCATATCTGAACTTATAAACTGAAATTATTAAATTGTTTGAGAAAGCTTCAATAAGTAGAAATAGCATATGCCTCGTCAATAAGTTGTTATCAGCTTATTTCCATAAGCTCACCAGAATAGCTTATGATTCATATTAATCAGTGGTAATTAAATTGAATTTGATTAGGTTATGTATGTACCTGTCGAAGTGTGGACGAGAGAGAATCGGAAAGGGATAGATAGTTATGAAGTGAATCCATAAATTGCAAAGCGACTTTGTCTTCATCTTTAATAACAACTTCTTCTTCTTCACCGTTCAAACAAACCTCTCTTCTCTCTTCTTCCATTCGCTAAGATTTTTGGGATCACGAATTTTTTCTTTCCGCTAGATTTCCACACTTTACACTGTTATAATGTTTTGTCGTACTCGTACATAGTTTTACTTGGTCATAGTAATATTTTACACGGTTTTTTTTTTTTTTAAAGAAGTAGTATTTTACACTGTTCAATATAATTATTTAATATCATATCAATCATAATTACTGTAACCAAAAAAAATATCAATCATAATTACTTTAATAACAACGTATTAGTCTCTTTGTAATCTAAGAGCGTTTAGATAAGATGACACATATCTCTCCTATCTTAATCAAAATCATGCGTTCAAATCCAATCTTAAATAAATTTGTTCAAACATCAATAATTATTTTTATTAATAAAGTGTATAATCAACAATCATTTGCTATGTTTTCCTTAAAAAAAATCATTTGCTATGTTTGGTAAAAAATTACATATATCTCGTAAGTTAGTTTATAATAGATAACTTATAAAATATTTTATAGCTAATAACGGATAAATTAGCTCATAAAATTTGTAATGTTTAGTAAAATGAATCATTGAAGTAATTTATAAATATGAAATCACATAACAAAAATATGTATTTCAATCAAGATTGCAGAGATAAAATTGAGATAAAAATAATAATAATCTACAAGCTTTAATCTATAAACTACTATTTGAATTAGTTTATCAAAAACCATCATCTTATACTACACATAAAAGAAATACATGGTTTTGAGCCTTATTTACAATTTTTTCTCTTCTATGATTTTGTAGATGATCAACAGAGAAAAAAAACTTCAAAGAAGAATTGCAAAAGAAAAAAGAAAAAGTCCAAAAATAAATCATCCACCACAGCAACTCGTGGACGTGGGACTGGTTTTCCAATCAACCCTTTTAATTTCTCATCTCTTCTCTATGTAAGCTATTCTCTCTCTTCTTGTGTTATTTGCATTATATGTGATGACTTTTGAACTCTGAATTACTAATGTATATGATATTAGTATTTCATCATGGAGACTTAAAATCTCAATATGTCGTAGGATCTAAATATCAAGAAATTGGCTGAACAAGCAGAAAAATATCCATCATTCAATCAGATGGCTGGACAGGATGGTCTCCCTAAATCTCATGATCGGAAGTATCTTTCAGCCATGACACGAATCATAGATAATGTTGATTTATGGACCTTGGCTGATCGCCTGAGTCATGCATTGATGCAGCTATCTTAAAATTTCTTCGTTATGTTTGTAACTCATCTGCTGGTTGTTTGATTAGAATGTCTATCACAGGACCCATCAATGTCTTCCATGCTTGAAATTTATGCCAATCCATCATTAAGAAGGAAGCGTAAACAGGAAACGGCACACTTCAACCAAGATCCATGTTTGAAACTTATTTTAGATGAGACAGAGAATGGTGGTCCTGCTGTAATGATGAGGTTTAAATACTAATTTTAAAATCATATTTTATTGTTTTGGCGTTTCCATATTTTCACCATAAATTGTTCTGGTGTAAATTGGTAAATAATTTCTGAAGTGATTCTTTCCATGCAGATACTGGAATGATGAGAAGGTTTTGAAAATGTTTGGACTGGTCATGGGCATTCCTCTAGTTGCTTCTGAAAATTCTCGGCTATGTGAGACAGAAAATATGGGAAATGAAGATGAATCAATCGTTCATCATACTGCTATTATTGGCGACATCAAGGTATGGCATGATGGCTATTCACTTTATCGTTGAATCCATTCAAATGAAACAGTAAAAGATAAAATTTGTAGTTGTCCACAAGCGTGAAACTTTTTGGGATAGATGGTGCAGATGTAGAACACATTAAGTTAAGGTTAAGTTCACGCTGAATTTTAAGAAATTAAAATAGGCTTCGAGTGTAATGAATTGTCTTGCTATTGGAATTGAAACTCCGGCTTTCTGAATAATTTGTATAAGGAATGTCAAAATGAATCGCAGTCAAGTAAACTAGTTATTAGCGTTCCGGTTGATCCTTTTGAATATCTGCCACTTTAGCTAGCTTCTAGAGTACGTGTTTCCTCAAATGTCAAATTGATTAGATATCTCCTCCTGAGATAAATAAAATCCTTATTAGTTAGTTTGATTTGGCCTCTTCTATTCCCCAACAATGCCCAAGTTTACTAAGGTCCGGTTTGAAATTGCCAATATAAATAGCATTCTTCTTTTGACTTTTGCAATGCCATTCCTGTCATTATCTGTAATGATAATATGATCTGCATAAACCTCAATGCAAGTATTATAGTAATCTAGTATAGGTCCACTGGGTTGGTTTGGTTCCTTGAAATAAAATACCTGCTGCAGTTTACCCTAAAATTTGAACACAATGTTACTGAAATTTTGAAGCAAGTTCTAGAAGATTTGAAACCATTAACAAACCTCAATTCTATCATGGACTTTCACTCATATATTCTATCACCGACCTCATCCCCATATTGTGTTGCATTTGTTTTCTCCCCCCTCCCGCCCCTCATTCTTCACCGCGTTGTGGTTGAATCTTCTTTTTTAATGTACACGACCTCTTTCTCTGCCATTCTTGCTTTGCTCGAGTTAGATGGGTGGAAGTATTTGAATCTCCTCGAATTTTAGCTTATGCCAGTTTGGGGTTTAAGGTTTCATAACTTTTAAATTGGGGACAAGGCTGTGAGAGGTTATGAGAAATTAAGTGTGCTGTGATGGAGTTAAACCCTAGACACTAATTTTCTGTCCTTTATTGTTAAGTTGGGTTTTAATTTTCCAATAATTTTGTGAGTTTGTGCATGCTCCTTTTGTTTTCAAAGGCTGAGAATGAATCATCCCTCTTGTGGTTGATTTCTCTTGTAAACTGCAACCTCATTCGTTTATAATTATTTAAATGAGGAGTACTATGGACACTCTCTTTCTAACACTTTCTCTAACATTCACTCTCTTATTGGAAATGGATCCCACATAAAGTGGTGAGACTCGCATGAATTTCACCTAATAAGAGAGTGAGTGTTAGAGAGGAGGAATGCTAGCAACACTCTCTTTTGAGCACTTTCTCTAGCACTCACTCATTTATTGGATGAAATCAATGTAGAACCTACACTTTGAAAATGGAACCCACGTAAAGTGGTGGGACATACATTGATTTCACCCAATAAATGAGTGAGTGCTAGAGAGAGTGCTCAAAAGAAAGTGTTGTTAACATTTCTCGTTAGAGATAATATTCCTAGCATTTCTCTTATTCAAATTCCTGTGTGATTTGGGATCTAGATACAATGTGGTGGCTTTGTGTCGACTGTTAGACACTAGAGCACTAGAATGTAGCTGTTAGACATTAGTACTTCATCTTTGTTAATTCCATTTCTTTGCCGAGCAGATAATACCTTGCAGATTTTCTTTTTCGTTTGGAGGATGCAATGATCTTTCCTCTGAGTTGACCGTGTATTTGAGAGATTTTAGTTGATTCTCCAACATCAATAAGCAACGTGTTATTGTTGTTATTGCTACTAGGGTTAAATAAGTTTTTCTTCCATAAAAATATAGCGAATTTTGATTGTAGTTCTTAAAAAATAAAATTGAATGTTTTCATCCTCACAAAAAATTTCATTTTGTTTTTGGTCCCTAATGGCCATTTATGTTGATATGAATATCAAGATTATGATTATTTTATATTTAAGATGTGTCTTATGTTCATATTATGTTAAAAAAAATGTCAACAACATTTAAAAATTACATCTATTAGGGACCAAAAACAAAACAAAAAATTTTGTGAGGATGAAAACATCTCATTTTATTTTTAAAGACTAAAATGAAAATTTGTTATATTCATGGGGACAAAAAACTTTTTTAACCCGTACTACTACTACTAGTATTATTGTTGTTGTTGTTGTTGTTATTTTGATCAACATCGTCAATTAAATTGTATAAGAGTTTTATTCTTTCATGCTAGTTGTGCTGTCGGAATTTGAAGGAACTAGCCAGCAACCGAGTGTCTCCCCAATGGTTATCGAAGTACAAATGCAATCAAATAGGTAACTCAAATCATCTCTTTTTAATTTCAACCAATTGTATGTATGTTTTTATTCTAGATTGTAATTGTTTAAGATTAGGCAACTTAAAGTGAAAGTAAGTTTGCTCAATGTTGTCCATGTTGAACTATTAATATACCGTATTTTCTGTAGTTGGTTGAATTAATTTGGGTTAACATGCACTCCATCCATCTTTCTTTATCATGTTGAACTATCGATTCGTACAAGAATTTGTTCTAGTTCTCTTTCTGTATCATTGCCTTTGCACTATGCCTTCTGACCAGTTTGATAAAGAAGACCTTGCAAGTTTTGTTTCTCGATGCATATTTGAATTCTTTAATATCAACAGGTTAAAAAGGCAGTGAAATTCTTTGCTAGGGAAAAAGAATACTGGGATAGGATCGACAAATTGGAAAGAGAATGTTTAGAGGCTGAGTGAGATCAAGGATGTCAAAATGGTCAATTGATGGGTCTTTTTGCCATTGGTCTTTACACTTGAGCCCCCACCTTGAACCTCCGTCAATACATTTTTAAAAATTTGGAGTAAACTTTTAATGGGTTGTTTGAAGCATATGCAGATCAATGGAATCCACGAAGAACCAACAAATAGATATCACATTTGAAGTGTTCACATCGGAGCCCCATCTTAAAACCCCGCCAATGTATTTTTGAAAACTTATATAGATAAGAGCTTTGAAAATTATTAATAAACATGTATTTAGGGACCATTTGCTGACTATTATTATTATTATTTAAAAATACATTAAAAAAAACTTAATTTAATTAATTTATTGTCATTGAGATAGTTGTTACTAAATATTACAAAATCGTAGGTTAAAAATATGTCAAAATATTACAAAATGAAAAATATGATGTTAACGTGTTCAATTGTTTTTAGACTATGTCATTCGATTCGATCTAATGTGATCTTCTACATTTTTTATTTTTTTTATTGAACATGAGTTGCATGAATGAGTCATTTCGTTTAGGGCCCGTTTGTTACAGATTAAAATAAAAGTGATTTTGACATAAAATAATTTAGAGATTTTATGAAAAATTAGAATCTATTCTGCGTCGTAATAAAAATATAATTTTTTTAAACAAAAAATCTAGTTAGTTTGGATACGACTATATAAAATGGATTTTTTGTTACAAAATTAGTTCAATTTTTTAAACAATATTTTCTCTCTCCTCTAAACAAAATATATTTTTTGAGAGGCTGCGCTTAACAGCTTCTCATTTGAAGTTGTTTTTAGATATTTTTTGTTTAGATTCTGATTTTTTTTAAAAACCGTAACAAACGGATACAAAACTCTTAAAAGTGATTATTTTTTTAAAATAAGTGGTCTTTTCTTAAAAAAAAAAGCTGTAGTAAACGGGCTCTAATCGATGACCTAATTGTCCAACTAGTGACCTAGTACTTTGATCGAGTTGATAACTAATCTTAATTTTAAAATATGGGGTTGAATAATATTCAACAAACATGACCTCGAAATATATTTTTTGTTGAGAAATAACCAATGATAAAATATATTAATATTAATAATAAAAAAAAAAAATCAAACTCCATCGATGTTGGTGGATCATCCAAGATGTCTTTTCTGATTCTGCTACTTTCCGTGCCATAATTAAAAAAAAAGGATTGAAATAAATTTTTAAATTTTCAAAATATATATTTTATTGTTAAATTAAGACTGCAGAGATTATTTTTTTAATGATAAATATTAATGTGTTAATTATTATGTTAGTATGAGTATATGGAATATCTTAAATATATTTTTTTAAGTTAAAATTAAGAAAAATCAGTTTCATTTCTTACATGAAGTTGAGCCAACCTGGTTTATTTATGGTTGAGTGGTGTATGATCAATATGATGATTATTAAATTAAGAGAAATGCTAAATAGTGTTTTTGATATTGATTAAGGGAACAAAAATAGAAATATCTTATTGAAAAGTGATGAAAAATGGTAAATTCAACTTTTTAAAAGTTAATTTTTTTTATTTCCAATGTAAAACTACTATTTTTGGTTTCTTTAACTAAGACACTCGTTAGCAAAAATCCTTAAATTATTAATTAATTATTGATTGATTGTTCTTCATGTCTCTCTTTACATTGTCTGACCTGACGACTACCTCTGCATCGAGTCAACCTTCTCTCTCTTGCTGGAATTTCTTCTATTTTATTTTTACAATTTTTGCATTGTTTTGTTTTGTTGTTGGTGTTTCTCTCTCTCTCTCTCTTCTCTTCTTTCTCTCTCCTTCAACTCAAGTAATATCTTTCTTCCTTCCTTTCAGCTCCAACTCTACCATGTCACCACCACAACAATTTCATCGCCCAATCAACTTTCCTTCAACCCTCTTTCTTTGATTCCCAAACCAAAACTATACTATATTTTTTCCTTTACACAGGTATTTCTTTTTCTCGATTTGTTTTGTAATTAATACTCTTTATTCATTTTGTTTGTCTATTTTCCTTAATCATCACCTAACTACTTTCTATTTTTGATCTAGTTTCTATTTTTACTTAAAACACCCCCTTCCAATATTAGTAATATACTCATGTAGTATTTTTTATGAAAAAATATGCTCAAGTAATTTCGCAGGTCCCTGATTCTAAATTAAGATAATATATGCAATTCTGGTTAATCTTTATGCTATCATTCTCAATTATTGATGCTTAGTCATTAACTGCATTTATTGTTTACCATTTTGTTTATCAATGTTTTTAATCTTGCAAGAGCAAGACACTTGGTAGTATAAGTATCAATTATGAGTATAATTGGATGAAGAAAAATGTCTAGTAGTTTGAAACAGACTTTTGTTTAAAGTCAATTTTTGGTTTCTTTTGAAAAGATTAGTATAATTGGACTACTTCTTGTAGTTTCGAATCATTCTTGTGATCGATGCCTGAAACAATTTATTTATGTTTTTAATTTGAGCGACTAATAACTTAATCTCATTGTTATTTCTTTGTCGCTGTCGGTTAGATAACTGGAGATATGATGTCTTCTAGCTGGGATGGAAGTAATGACCCTGGCAGTCAGTCAGATGATAGTTTTCTGTTCGAGAGGATGCATATTGAGCCTATTTATGATGCTTTTGTATGTCCTTTGACGAAGCAAGTTATGCGTGATCCCGTTACTTTAGAAAACGGACAGACTTATGAACGTGAAGCAATTGAAAAATGGTTCAAGGAGTGCAGGGAGAGTGGACGGAAATTGGTTTGCCCATTGACTCTTCGAGAATTAAAAAGCACCGAAATGAATCCTAGTATGGCTTTGCGGAACACCATTGAAGAGTGGACTACCAGGAATGAAGCTGCACAGCTGGATATGGCTCGCCGGTCATTGAATACGGGCAGTCCTGAGAAGGAAACCCTTCAGGCCTTGAGGTATGTCCAGCACATCTGTCAAAGAAGCCGGTCGAATAAACATGTTGTCCGCAGTGCAGGGCTTATACCAATGATTGTTGATATGCTGAAGAGTAGCAGCCGTAAAGTTCGATGTAGAGCTCTTGAAACCCTTAGAATTGTGGTCGAGGGAGACGATGAGAATAAGGTTGTTGCAGGTTTGCTAGTTATCATTTCATTTCCTTTACGTTTTTTTGCTATCATCAGTGTGCCTGCCTTTGGAGAGTCATATTAACATCTCTTTGCTCAACAGGAACTGTTGGCTGAAGGAGACACTGTGCGTACGGTAGTAAAGTTCCTCTCTCATGAGCTTTCTAAAGAAAGAGAGGAAGCTGTCTCTTTGCTTTATGAACTCTCAAAATCTGAAACCCTTTGTGAGAAGATTGGTTCAATCAACGGATCCATTCTCATATTAGTTGGAATGACAAGCAGCAAATCAGAAGACCTTTCCACCGTTGAGAAGGCTGATAAAACATTAGAGAATCTGGAGAAATACGAGAATAATGTGCGTCAGATGGCTGAAAATGGTAGATTGCAACCTCTTCTAACCCATCTTCTTGAAGGTACTAGCACTTCTCTATAACTTATATCACATCATATCAATGTTGCGTGGTTAGTTTGATCACTGTTTTATGTTAATTCTCAAGAGAACATAAACTGTTTGACTAGCATTGCAGCCATGTTACACGTATATTATTGTAAAATGATGTGCATATGTTCCTCTTTTTGGAATTATGTAGAAGATTAAGACAAAAATTATATTTGTTGTATGAATATTTCAAGGATTGGGTGAAATGAATAACACTTACGTGGAAGATGTTTTAAAGAAGCTTCCAACTTAATATTGATACCATTTCTATGCATTAGGCAATATAATCTGGGTGGCAAAATAGCTTCTTTACTAGGAGTTTAGTAGAATTCATAATTTTTAGGAGTTGGTAGAAATTATTCTTTTAAACAACAAGCACAGAAAACAGATCAACACCTTTCCCTGTTGCAACCAATATACAAGTGTTATTTGGAAAATATCTTCGTCCCCAAACAATTACAAAGAAATATTAGAGAATGTAACACTAGAAACTTGAATTTGATGGAAATTAAGTGCATACAACTTAGTTTTGATTAATTTTGTTTACTTTAACATACCTGAACATGGTTATTGGTATCTGACTGAACATTGTGAGTCCCATCTTGATTCGACACAAAACCAAACTCAATCAATGTGAACCCCTATGTGTATAACAAATTCATTCTTATAAACCACAGCATGAACTAAGTATAGTCTGCTACTTTAGTCTTGCCAGCTTTGAATAGTAAGCCACTTTTCTTTTGTCATTTGATTTAGGACTTGTATATGATATATTAGCTTATATTTTTGCTGTCACTTGTTTTACATGAAAATGACATGTTTTTTTATTGATCGTGTATCTTATAATTCATAATAATAGGTCTTCTGATTTATAATCCATAATATTTTTATTAATTGTGTATCTTCTAAATATTTGGAATCAAGACGTGTCATTTGCTTGAAGAACTCTTTATTCCATTGTAGATATTAATCCATTGTCTTGTTTTTCGTTGAAACTTTTGCAGGGCCACCAGAAACCAAACTGTCCATGGCTGGAATCCTTGGTGAGCTGGTTTTGGACAATGACGTTAAAGTCCTTGTTGCCAGAACTGTGGGCTCATCCTTGATCGATATCATGAAAAGTGGGAATATGCAGTCAAGAGAAGCTGCACTAAAGGCACTAAACCAGATATCATCGTGTGAGCCAAGCGCAAAGGTTTTAATAGAGGCTGGAATACTTTCCCCGCTTGTCAACGACCTTTTTGCGGTGGGCCCTCATCTGCTTCCCACACGACTAAAAGAGGTCTCTGCTACAATTCTTGCCAGTGTTGTGAATTCGGGAGAAGACTTTGATTCAATTCCACTTGGACCTGATCACCAAACTCTGGTGTCAGAGGATATAGTTCATAAGCTACTCCATCTTATAAGCAACACTGGTCCAGCAATTGAGTGCAAACTTCTACAAGTTCTTGTTGGACTTGCTAGTTCTCCAACTACAGTGCTGAGTCTAGTTTCTGCTATCAAAAGCTCTGGTGCCACTATCAGTCTAGTTCAATTCATTGAGGCACCACAGAAAGATCTTCGTTTGGCTTCCATAAAACTTCTTCAAAATCTGTCTCCTCACATGGGCCCGGAATTAGCCGATGCACTTCGTGGTTCTGTGGGACAGCTTAGTAGTCTAGTTAAAGTCATATCAGAAAATATCGGAATCACTGAAGAGCAGGCAGCTGCTGTTGGCCTCTTAGCTGATCTACCGGAGAGAGATTTAGGCCTCACGAGACAGCTACTGGATGAAGGCGCTTTTTTTATGGCGATATCAAAAGTGATTGCCATCAGGCAAGGAGAGATTAGAGGCACTCGGTTCGTGACACCATTTCTTGAAGGGCTTATGAAGATTGTTGCAAGGATTACATATGTCTTGGCTGATGAGCCTGATGCTGTCGCGCTTTGCCGTGATCAAAATCTTGCTGCACTCTTCATTGAACTGCTTCAGACCAATGGACTTGATAATGTACAGATGGTTTCTGCTATAGCTTTAGAGAATTTATCTCTAGAATCAAAGAATTTAACCAAATTGCCTGAGATGCCAGAACCGGCTTTTTGTGCTTCATTCTTTTCGTGTTTCAGCAAACCGCCGGTGATTACCGGATTATGTAGGATCCACCGAGGGAAGTGTTCTTTAAAAGAAACATTTTGTCTCTACGAAGGACAGGCAGTCCTTAAACTAGTAGCTCTACTGGACCACACAAATGTGAATGTGGTTGAGGCAGCACTTGCAGCCTTATGTACTGTAATAGATGATGGAGTAGATATTGAGCAAGGTGTAATGGTTTTGTGCGAGGCAGAAGGAGTGAAGCCTATACTTGATGTGTTGCTCGAGAAACGGACAGACAATTTGAGAAGGAGGGCAGTTTGGGCAGTGGAGAGACTGTTGCGAACAGATGATATAGCCTACGAAGTTTCTGGAGATCAAAATGTGAGTACTGCACTTGTGGACGCTTTCCAACACGGTGATTATCGAACTAGGCAGATTGCTGAGCGTGCCCTCAAGCATGTTGATAAGATACCAAACTTCTCAGGAATCTTTCCAAACATGGGATGAGTGTAGGTTTGTTGTAAATGCTTCACTGTGATGTTTATGATAAAAAAAATCTGTATGTAATTTTTATGCGTTTAAAAATCAGTTTTGGATTGTATCTATATTGTATGCTATTGTCTTGTATGCATTTATTTATCCAACTGTAGCCCCTGGGATTATTGTATACAAAATTACCCATTCTTTTAGGAGGTCTTCATTTGCTTTTATTGCTTTTTTAATTCTATTAAATGATCAGAATTTTGTTTCCTATAATCCAGCTATTTGACCTCTTAAAAATAATAAAAATAGTTGGCCCTAGTTTTCTAGTGAGAGATTCAATTTCTCTCTAAACTTTCTTTCTCCTTCGTCAATCGAGGAGGGGTGGTTTTAGGTCATTTTTTGACCTACAATCACCCCTCTACATCTTTTTTCCTCTTTTCTTTCAATCTAAATAAGTGGTTTTCACATCTATCAAGTTTTTTCTTTTGTATTTTTTTTGTGATTTCGTCGTCTAAGTGCGGCATTGTGTTGTTCGTCGTCTAAGTGCGGCATTTGATTTCGCGTATTGTCGCGGTGTTTGTTTAGTTCCTATTGAAAGATCTACATCAATCATTACAAATTTCACCAATGATTTGGGCGTCAACGTTGCAGATCCGGAAGCATGGCTATTTCGGTGACTTGGATTTTATCATATTATTTGTAGGCATTATGTCGTTGTATGCTATTAACCTGGGTGATGTGAGTTAGTTCGCAGGTTCACCCTTTACGTTTTTAGCGATGTTTGTATCTGATGTACTCTATCGATTTGAATGAATGAATATCGTTTAATTTTTGTTAAAAAAAAAAAAAAAAAAAACTTTGACCTCTTGTTTGTAACTTTAGTTTCTTATTTGACCTCTCACAGGGACGGAAACTTTTTCTATTCAGAGAAACATTTTATACTGAAAAATAAAATGTAATAAATTTGTAACAAATGTAAAAATAACATATTTTTCTATCATTTTGAAACAAAAGTCAATGACTTTCCACCAATAAAGTCATTCGATCTAGATCATTTTTCGTAGTACTTTTCTCTTACCCATTCCTTAGATTGATAGACAACAGTGTGATTAAAAATAAAAAAAGGAAAAGAAAGAGGGAGAGAATAAGTTTTAGCTTTAATTTTAGCGTGAAAGAATATCGTTGATGTGATCTCATTTTTATTTTGGTGATTCACAAGTATAAATAAGGAGCAGAAATTATTGTGATTGAATACTGTCTCAAGTACTATAAAAAAGACCAAACAACAATGAAAAATCATCAAGTCAAAGTTTGCAATGTTGTTTGTCTTCTCTTCTACTAGTACATTATTTATCACACCTTCCCCAACCCTTTTATTTTCTTACAGAATTCTTGTATTTGTGTGCATTGGATTTATGCATATGCTCTAGCTCTACCAATCGTTACATTATTGATGATTCATGCCTTGGTTGTATACTTCGTTAAAGCTTTTTAGAATAAATCATTTTATTTTTATGTTTTTTTAGGATCATATAAAAAAATGAGGTCGATAAACATTTACATTTGACACTTTTCCATTACAGGAAGATGGAAGAAGGCAAAAGGAGCCGTACGAGTTTCCAGAAAGAATGGCCATTGCTTAAGAAAGGTGTGAACAAATTCATAGACCTAATAGAAGGAGGTGTTGAGATTGACAACTCAAGTTTCACCGTTCAAGATTATATGTCCATTTATAGTATCCTTCATTGCAACGATTTTCGATAGTCAATGATCTTATACATTCACACCATCATCACATAATGTTCTTTAGATCGAGATTAGATATAGTCTTATATTAGTGCAAATTTTGATTATTTTTATGTATCAACTGTCTGGACTGTTTGAACTCGATTCAATGGTCACCAATATCCATACGATTTTATTATGTATCTAGATATGTTTATAAGTTGAGGGCAGATGTGGATGACATAAATTCTGAGCTACTATGTGACAATTATAAGAAGGTCTTTGCTAAATACATTAATTCCAAGGTACGTCTAATTAATTTCCTAGACAAATGTAAGTATAATAAAATCTTAGTAGTTGTTAATTTAATCACATGCGTAAAATTAACTAAAACATTTTCTCGTCATGAATTAGGTTTTGCCATCTCTGCGAGCAAAGGAAAATGAAATTTTGTTGAGAGAACTACTCAAAACATGGTCAAATTACAAAATTATCACCGTGTGCCTCTCAAGACTCTTTAGATCTCTTGAAACATATGACATGAGAAAATCAATGGAGCATTCTCTTGAAGAAATTGGCTTCTTATCCTTTTATGACTTGGTTGGTCATGAGAATATTCCTTTGAAAACTTACACTGCTTTTTCAAAATTTCCTCTGATAATGGTAATCATCTTTTGTGTATTATAGTCAGTATGATCTTATATATGTGTTCTAGCTAGGTATATTTGGAAGTGAATACTCAAGTAATGAATGATATATTAGCTATGGTAAGATATTCTCTAATTTTCTTCTACTATTCATCTGTGATTTTATCATTCCACTCTTGTTTATGATTTTTATTTTCTACTTTCAGATTGCTGAGGATCATGCTGGAAAGCAAATTGATCGAAAATTGATTAACAACATTTTGGCATTCTACTTGGAGATTGGGGATAAGACTGGAAAAATTGATCCAAAATACGTTGATTGAAAGAGAATGTAACATTATACTCTAATGAAGAGGCTTCAAAGTGGATGGCGAGTCTTTCCCTCACAGATAACACTCCAAAGGTAAATTTCAAACAAAAATGATTGCTGCTATATTTTATTGAACTGATTCATTTTGGATTGATATTCACTCTGTGAGTATTGAAATCTTGAATCATTGCTTCTTCTCCTCGAACCACCATGAAAAACAGAAAGATACTCCTTAACATATAAGGAATGAGCTGAATGTTAAAGTGACTTAGCGTGTTGCAAACCAAAGGGCAAGCACTTCGATAGTTATTATAAAATAAGTCTTATATATTTATTAGTATCATTATATATATTAAAGCATAATATGTAATGAATAAAATTGCCTTCATGGGTTTGTTTGGTTCGGCTGAATAAGATTATATTGAAATGAAAAATTTGGTGAATATATATTAATGATTTTTTGTTTTGATATTGTGTTTTAATTTTAATGTATTTTGATTTTCTTTTCTTTTCTTTTCTTTTCTTTTTTTTTTTTTTTTTTTTGGTCTTAGATGAAGTGGTAATCCACTGAAAATAAACTCATACACAACTGTGAGGTCCCGGGTTCGAACCCGGGTCATGACGTCCGGCCTTGCAATTTCGGCATTTGCCAGTTGAGCTAGGACTTCTAGACGATTTGATTTTCATTGCATAATAATGAAGAAGACAAAAAAACCACATATTAACAATTGTTCAGTGAATATGGAGCTGAACTAATATTGTTTGTTACAGTCAAATGTTTTTTATTTTATTATTATAAGGTAAAAATCGAACACTTTCTACAACTTTCTCTTCTTCCTCTAATACTTCTAAGGTATTGTCATATGATTCCCTTCGTTTATCACTTTAGTAATCTTAGCATGTCCTCAATTTCCTTTGGTAGGGGTGGTTGGTTTCTGAAAAATTGAACTCAAAACAATAACAATATATAGTAACACTTGTATTATTCAATATAATCCTTTTTTTCAATCTCAGCGTTGTGTTTTTCCATCATCACAATATCAAAATTTGATTCAGAATTCTCAGTTAACTACTAGACAAGAAACTCCTGCATTTCCTGCGGATATAATGACCAGATTAATTATCTGTGGATTCTATGTCTGCAGGAAAATCCTAAGGTAAGAATTTCAGTATTTGTTTTTACATTTCCTGCGAATTTTAGTAAAGTTTTTTTTACAACGTCGTCCCATATCGTTGACCTATCAAATAATTAGGTTTTGACATTCCTTTGTTTATTCTTAATATTATATTATTAGGTTTTAGGTTCCCTTTCACTCGAATTTTTTAATCCAAACAAGCCATGAAGAAATTACCCTATGACAATGCACATATGTTATACTATTTCATTCATCAAAATATGAGAAATACAAGATTGACATATGATCAAAGATGCGATGACTAACATATAATTTTGACGCCTCAAATTAAATTCTCCCCAAAGTTTGGATAATTGGAATGTAGCATATTAGAGTCGTTTACAATTATGTCAAACTCGGTTTGGTTGATGGATTTATGCATTATGCCATCATCGATCATTAGTCAAGCAAGCTAAAAGAATAGCTTCCGCTACCATAGGAGTTGCTACACTGCTGCCATACCATGTTGTCCAAGCTTTAATAAAATGACCTCCAAAATCATGAATGCACATGCTTATCCCAAAGCGATGATTTTCTTTAAACAAAGGGCTGCATCAATGACACTTTACCTCTCTTTCTCTAGGTGGCTACCAACGATCATGATTTATTATGCTATATTCTCCGTTGATAAATAAATTACGACTCATTTGGTTGAAATTCAAATGTACTTGATATTAGTAAAATATTGGTTTCATCAATTTCTTTTTGGTACTTTTCATTATTAAAATTGTGTCGTTGATTGATTTAATGTTTTTCTATGTATTTTGTTGCATTGGTGCCATGTTTTATTGTCTCCGGTCTCTATAAAATGAATCATGATTTATTAAATTATTTTTGTAATTCCTAATTTTTATTTATTTTTAAACTAACACCATATGTATTATATTTACAGTTTGGACACAAAGATCGTCTTGAAAATGAATGAAGCTAATGAAATACCACGAAGACTAGGATGTTTCTACGATTATTGTAATATTTGGTGTTCTCGAATTGTAGTGAAAGTTTTTGCCTATAAATATTCCATCATAAATTGTAATAAACTCATCCAATCAAACAAATCGTAATAGACTCGTTCAATCAAACACGTCTATTTCCCCTTCTTTTTATCTGTCTACCTTTATCGTATCTTTTTATGCATTTTGTAGTCTAATAGCAAATAACCCAAACATTTTTATCTTTTTAATTTGCCGAAATAGAAAATAGAGTCCAAAAACAAAACTTAACAATCAATACACATTTTAACACAAGCAGAGCTTAATTTTGGATTGAGAGAGAAGGCTGGGGTTCACAAATAAGAATGGGGATTTAGGGATTGAGATGATGGCAAGTAAGCTCAGGCAAAAGAGTATGGACGTAAACTTCTTCCCCTTCCTTTTGATTATGAATGGTTCAAAAGAGGGGAGGCAATGACAGAAGAGGAGAAGAAAGAAGAGAGGTTTATGCTAAATTGTGCCCTTATGGCATACCCTTAATATTAAATGTCACATTCAATAAAGCATATTAAAGTCTATCTATTTAAAAAATTTAAAGGAAATACTAACCATTGCCCTTGGGGCATTGGTTAAAGTACTAAAATAAGTAAGTTTGCATCGAAAAGTGGTTTAATCATTGATAAGAAAAAAGTAAAGACTTGTATTTCCATGACAAAGTTTTTATTAATGGAATCTTTAACCACTGCCCTTAGGGCACTGGTTAGCAAGACCCAAAATTTAAATACATCTTCAAATCCCTCCCATTATTGTTAAGGAAATCTAAAATTAATTTACAAAAAACAATTTTCTCTCTTCCCCTTTTCTTCCCTTCAAAATATTCCAAATTACTCCAGGTTTCTAGTTTAGTGTGACATTGACTTTTTACAGTTTGACTAAGGCAAATATCTAATACAGGAATGCCCAGTTACAATCATTTCAAATTCAATGCTGAAACACAGGAGGAATATGAAGTATGAATTGTATAAGCTCTTTCCCTTTTTACAAAATTTATTAGTTGGAAAGGATGCCTGCGAATATCATCTTATCTGCACTTTGAAAGGACTACTGTAATTGATAGATTAGTCAGTGACTATGTCTCATTTCAATGCGTAGAACCAACAAATAAAATTGGATTGCATATAGCCATAGTCAAATTCATTCGGCGGTTGATGACTGCAATTAGCAATATTTATAGAATTTTGACAAATAACAGATGAGAATAATTCATTTACATACAATAACATAATTCCAAAAACTCAGAAGGCTAACTAGCTAGCATGAAAAATACAAGTGCACAGTCAGATGAAATTGAACTTTATGATCGGTGTAAAATGAATTAAATCAAAAGGTACATTAAATAAAAAAACACAGAAACTGAGAAATAAAAACGAGTTCAGACGACTAGCTGTTGTACAATTATATGCAGCAAATACAAAGCAGGACTTACCGCCGGTCATCGGTCATTTTGCATCTCAAAACAACGTACATGGAATATTTGAGATTGTGCTGTTCAGCATAGGACTGTAGGAGTTCAAAGGTGCATTACTGCTACAGATTTGGTCACACACGATGAACCATCCAGCTCATGAGTGACATGGTTCCTTGAAATATGGTTCCAGTTTGACATATCAGTCACATCACATACAGTGAAAAAATCCAACACCTGGCCAAATATTTTGAACATCTCAACTCCAAAAATCAAGTTTTTGTCGGCCACAAATACAGCATTCCAGTCCATTGGGGCATCAGGATGTACAGAGACTTCAGTCCAGGTAAGATACATGAGATCTAACTCCCATAATTTTCTAACAGCCTTGTTTCGGCGCCCAATTTGACCATCACCTTCGCACCATGACACGGAAAGCATGAACAGACGACCTTTTGAAGATACAAGTTTGGGGTAGTACTCATGTACACGAGGTGGGATCGGAGTGGCTTGAATTGCAATCCAGAAACCTCGTTCTATGTCATATGCTGCAAGCTTGTCTGTTTCAGAGTAAACATAAAACATCTTGCCACATACAACTCCAGAACAAGCAATCCCAAAATCAAAAGGCAGTCTTGGGATTTCAGTCCATTTATTGGAGATAGAATCATATATTTCTCCCGAGTCCAGAGGCTCATCCCAAGATCCAAGACCTCCAACAGCTATCAACAAAAACCTTCTACTACTCTTTGAGCTTGAAAGATCGCTTATTTGTCTCATGAATTTATGCGCCTTTCTACTAGACAATGATGAAGCTTCCGTCTCATTAAAGGTTGATCTGCAATGACGTCTCATTGAAAGCTTATGAGGATCCTCATAGACGTCTGATACCCCACCAATCTTCGATCTTGGAAAACGTCTGTCCTGCCGACTCTGATGGCTTTGAGAACTTGGAAAATCCAAACTGACTTCAAAGACTCCCAGTATAGGAATTGATCTAGCATACTTCATAGCTGATATTTTACGCCAAGATTTTGTCAAGGGGCTAAATGAAAGCACCCCTCTGTGCGTCTTGAATGAGCTCCGATCCACTTTCCCAAAGTTAGTCAAGCTAGAACATCCTCCAACAATGAAGATATCATCTTGTACACTAGCAACAGAGAACAAGAACCTTCCTCTGAGAAAACCAGCCTCGATCCTGTGCCATTGATTCTGAGACACATCCAACGCATGTATCTCACCAGAGCAAAAGCCGTCTTTAACGGCACCAAACAGAAATAACCATGGATTTTGATACAAGCCCTCCCTTCTCAGCTGGAGGAATCTAGGTGTGGTGGTCAAGGACCTCCATTTTTTGCAAACAAGTCGGGCATTCATCAAACTTGTCAACGGAAGCCTCACCAAACACATTTCCAGAATATCATCTGGAAGAAAGACATGCATTTTATTGTTTGTTGTTAACAATTCATCAAGTTCAGAATTCTTTCTGTGGTGTCTCCTCCAAAACCTATCTCTCACCCCATATGAGAAGCAGTCTACAACAGCAGTATCTTGGGGACCACAAACCGGTCTATATCCCTTTCCTTCTTCACTGGAACTAGATCTCCTTCTTGTGCTCGAATCTCCTAATTCTTCACTAGTGTCAGCACCTACCTTGCAACCTCCACCCCGACCATACAGACTTAGACATTTAAAATTGACTCCATTTACATCATCATCTTCTTCCCCTAAACTTCTGTTATTATTCTTCTTCCTCAACTTCTGGCTGACACTTCTAACAAGACGCTTGGACACACTAAAACCGTGGAAATCTTCTTGACAACGAGATTCTTCTGCCCCCGATCTTTCAGAAAACATTATTATGCTCACCAACTTTTCACAACAAAATATACAAAACCCATCTCTTATCTTGCAATATGCACCTAGAATAGAACACAAGCTCGCCTTCTATGAATCATTCATCCAAACAAAAAGGAAACACAGGAAATCAGATTTGAGTATTTTCAAATAAAAGAAGAGAATAATTTTGATACACTCTCAATATATTTTTCTACACTAACAATCAATACGAAATCATCATTTGTATGAATGCTAAGTTAAAGTTAAATATGAATATGATTGAGTGATACACTGACAGTGTAAAAAATATTTACACCGTCTGTGCATGTGATTAAATCAATAAAATATCAATGTTTTGGTTATGATTTTCACATCTAAACCCCATAGAATATTAAAATAAAAAAATGTAAACAAGTGATGCTGGAAAAAAGGTATTATTTTATTGTGGCAAAAGCAATGAATGAATCCAGATCCTGAGGGGAAATTGATAGAAATGGTGAAATTGGAAATATTAAATGAAACGAGACATTATGTTCATAACAATAATAACAAAAAGGTAAATCAGTGTAAATGAATGAGTGTGAGTAATCCATACCTAGACAGAACAAAAAGGAAAATTGATAGAATTATTAATTTAATTAGAGGTTAATAAGAAAAAAAAGAGAGATTCGAAATGGAAAAGCAAAATAGTTTGCGGTTAAATAACGGAAATCTAAAGAATGAAAAGGAATACTTACAACAACGTCTGCAATAATGCAGTTGAGAGAGAAAGAAATGAACCACCAAAATCGGTGCTATGCTAGCTATCACTTTACTCTTTTTTTCGTTTCTCAGAATAGAGTAATTATTAGAGAAATAAAAACAAAAAGAAAAAAAGGAAATTGGACAATTTGATGCTTTGGTTGGTTTGGGAATTTAGTAAAGCGACCGCACCACTCTCCTCCTTTTCTTCTTTTTGGTGGTACCTTTCTTTCTTTAATTAATAATCATCAATTATTATTATTTTCCTATTCTCCACTCCACTCTACCTAACACTAACTACTGCTGTTAATCTTTTTAACTTACTTTTCTTTTTATTCTTTCTCTTTTTTAAACTTCTGACTAATACAATATGTTTATGTAATGTAATGTAATAATGATGGCACATTCAATACCGCATGTGAGTGATTTATGAAGCCACGTTCGAGTTATTGTCTTGTGGGGTCTGCTTATGCCATCTTCATGTGATGTGGGCTTCTATCAAATGTATAAATAATCTTCTTATCATGGGTTGCTTGTAGTATATGAGGGTGTTCCCATTTTTTTAGGGAAGCATATGCCATTTCTATATCTAACTTTTGTTGTTTTTTGTTTTTTATTAGAAAAAACCACTTTTCTTTAATTTAAAAAAACAACCTCAAATGATTTTTTTTTACTAACCATTTAACAAAAATATATTAAAATGAAACATTGTTACAAACTTAAAATATCTATTACATTTATTTTCTCCTAATTTTGTGTCTATGAGTACCACATCCACCATGTTTGATTTTTCGTTGAGGTCAACCGATCATATTCGGATAAGTTCTCCAACTGTTAATCATCGGTCGTTAATTTCCTTCGTAATTTATTTTATTATTATTATTATCATTTCGCTCGTCTATAGAAGTGGAATATGATGGAAATCAATGAAGTGTTGTTTCGATAAGGGAAATGGTGTATTTAAAATAGTAGAAATGGTCTAGAAGTCCTAGCTCAACTGGCAAATGCCGAAATTGCAAGGCCGGACGTCATGATCCGGGTTCGAACCCGGGACCTCACAGTTGTGTGTGAGTTTATTTTCAGTGGATTACCACTTCATCTAAGACCCAAAAAAAACCAAAAAATGTGTACAAAAAAGGACAAAAAAATTTAATGGCATACTCTCCATTTGAAAAGTATAACAAAAAAAAAAAAAAAAAAACTAAAAAATGGCTTGCTCGCCATTTCAAAGGAAGAACTTAATAAAAAACTTAAAATAAAACAATTGCTCGCCATTTGAGTTAAAAACAGACAGAATGTGCAGTAAAAAGCCTGCAAGCGCGCAGAGGGTGTTGAAAAAATGCTATATTCGCCAACCTAATTGAAGAACAAGGGCATTTTTAACAATAATTTTGAAATAGGGGCAGACATATCATTTATTTTGGTGATAGGGGTGATAGGGGCAGGAAAACAAAATTCTCTATTTTCTCTTGATGTATAAAAGAGGTGGCATTTAGCATACACAAGTCACTCTTTTGTGTACCATACATAAATGAACTTTTCACCATTGATATATTCATATTTTATTCAATGGCCAGGATTAAAGAAGGGTTACCTCCTTAATGAGTTTATGGGATACTGTGTGTTATTTGCATTGTCACCCCATATTATATGTAATTATTTTTATAGATTTTCTAAAATTCTTTAAAATTTGTGATGAATTGTTTACTGATGACAACTAGGGTACCCATGGAAGAATGGTGAGTAATTACCCCAACCAATACACATAAGCACATTTTTAAGTGGTATCTATGAACTATCTTGACTCCACCAATAAATTGCTCATTTTCATTGGTTGGTGGGTAAATTACCCACCATTCTTCAAAAGTAATCTAGAAAAAACCTTGTTTACTCATTTCATAAAAATTCTAATCCAAATAAAATGTGATATCTGCCATGCTTATTAAATTAATAAATGACCTGTATACACAACATAATCAAATAAACAAAATTTAATTAATTATTATTACAATATTTACTTTAATTTGTTTACTAAAAACTTTTAAAATTATTTTAATTGATAGGATGAACTATTAAATTTTTTGAACAACCTTTAATTAATTTTTTAATTTTTAAAAATAAATAACATGTTATTTATTGTTCATAATAACCCTGTAATTAGTTAATTAGAATAAAAAAATTATGACGGAAAATATTGTTTAATTTAAGGATGTAGCAATTAAATTTAACAAGGGTTATCCCTACAAACCACAATTCATTGACTCGCCCAGAAGCAAAAATCTGCGTGGTACACTTGTATTCTTCAACTACATAAGAGAGAGAATACAAAATTAAAACTATAGGAATCGTGAGGTGTGGCATATCTTTTTAGATCTATAATTTTTGTTTTAGCTTTCCTAAAAACACTCAATCCCGTATTGAGATTTGGTGGATTTCTTCTAGATCTGGATACTGATGAAACCTAAATAAGTTACCTTGAAATAATTGAATAAAAAATAAAGAACTCATCAATAAATTTTTAGCAAAGATCATAAGAAGAAAACAAAACAGACGAGGGAGGAGCAGAGAATGTTGTTGGCAAGTTTGAGATATGGATTTGCAGAGTCAATGTGTGAGATTATGTTATAAAGTCTCGAGGCAGAAACAACGATGTGGCGGTGGTGAGTATCATTTTTCAACTTCGACTGGAGTGAGCAGTGGAGGGAAGGAGACAGTATGGCAGAGAGAAAGATGAGGGGGTGGGTGGAGGAGAGAGAAGCTGAAAAATTATTTTGGGCCATAACATAATTTGAAATTTTGAGGTCAGCCTATAACGTAAAAGAAATAAATATAGGATCAAATATGTATTCAATGCATTACCGAATAACTTACTATCATGGATAAAAATAACTTTTTGTATGATACACAAATTCATTCACTTGTGTAGGCTAAATACCACCATAAAAGATGTTTTGGATTTGCTAAAAATATAAGTATCCCATAAACAACATAAGACACAACAATAGATGAGAAGGAAAAACAACATGACAAATTTTTATGTTATTGCATAATTGTTTGTCTTAATTAATGTTTGATAGACAAAAGACTATTTTAAATAAGGGTTTTGCTAGAAGACACCTTTTATGAAGGTGTCTTTTAGCAAGTTATTCTATAAGCATTTGTTAAAAGACACCAACTAATTTTTATGAAGGTGTCTTTTAACAAAGTTATAACAAAAAAGTGAAAATCACCTTGAGGTGTGGATTACTAAAAGACATCTTCATTGGTGGCTTCTAGCAAAACCCTTTAAATAACATGTACTTACGTAAAAAGTTGTGCTATGTATGATTTAGTGAGGGATAAAAAAATTAGTTTTTATCATGTCCTTTGTCACCTAGTTTGTCATATTACAGGAACAATATTATGATTAAGATTAAATATAATATAATTAAAGTTGTCTTGTTCCTTATTTTTTAGCATATTAAACGCAATTTAAGATTTTGTTTAAAAGTTTGGACGGAAGAGTTTTGGAGTGTGGAAAGTATAGAAAAAAATTGAAAAAATCTTTAATGTATTTTAAAGGATTAATTTTTTAAAGAATCATAAATTAATGTTTATGACTAACATATTTTAAATTTTAAAAATATTATAACATAGATTGAATCAGAAGAATTTATTTATACCCGTCAAAACCTTTAAATTTCTTTTTCAATATAATTTTTTAGTTCCTCAAGTTATAGAATTTTGTATAATAAAAAAATTGAACCTCACAATTCAATTTCTTCCATCCGCTCATTCATTTTTTTTTTCTTTCGAAACTCTCCTTTTATTTTTCTCCAAACTTGTAAACAAAGTCTAGGGTATGATTGATTTTCAAAATAATAGACATGATAAAATGAAGGTTTAAACTTCCCCTAAAGAGAAAAAAAAAAAAAAAAAAGGCTTAAACTTTCCCTTAAAGGAAAGATAGAGGTTTCAATGTAGTTTTAACCTCTCTATTTTAACTAAGCCGTATTTTACCCCGATATTTTAAAATTCGTTATTTAGCCCCCTAGTTTAAAAAAATTAAGAATTAGGACTCAATGAAATGACCCAAAAGTCTGACTTTATCTTGTTTGGATCCACTCCTTCTTTCTTGTCTTAACAACATTGCGTTGATTTTGGAGAAAGAACAAACCTTATTGCGTCGTCGATAGGAGATGAAGATCTCAATGTTTCATCTCTGTATCTTCCTCTTACTCATCGGAATGTCTCATGCCGTTGATGACAAATGTGCTGCCTGTAAAGCTGTTGCGGTAATAACCTCTTCATTTTCATTCCTCCCAATCCAAAATCATACAGATTCATCTTTCACTTATTTAGTTTCTTGTTGATTTCATTCGATTCGATCCGATCCTATGTTTTGTTGCAGGGGGAGCTAGAGATTGGACTTGCCCGTGTAAGTAACATTTTTTACATTCATTCAATTAGCTTGCTGTGTCTGTAAATTCATTCAATCGTTGAATTTGTATTTAAAAACAGGAGAAGCCTCGCAATCATTTGGATATGCGCCATCGCTTGGACGCCAAGGGCCAGCGTCAAGGAAAGTTAATCGATTACAGGTAGTAGTATTTTACAATTTAACCTACCTACACCTTTATCCTGAGATTCATTTCAATCTATCCTATGAAAAAAATAATGTATCTGTTATGCTCAGTTACTGTCATAGATCGACTATCTAACTAACTAACCAACTGTGAAACTGTTTTGTACAATACTCAGAATCAGTGAGTTAAGAGTTGTTGAACTTCTTGATGACCTTTGTGAAAAGATGCAAGACTACACACTCAGGGTACTTTCTTAATTACTTTCCATTGGTTTCCTATCTTAATTCTTACATATTCTAGAATGAGTGTTATTGGCATTGTGTTCCATCTGTTTTTGCAGATATTTCCAGACTCACATGAATGGTACAAAGTGGGTAGCTGGGATAACCTCAGAACAAGTATGTACTCTATTTCATCTACCTTCGATTTATCATGCTTGACTTCATGAAATTTCTCTCTGTTTAATAAGATATTATGCTATATTTTAATGCTACACCCGTTTATTCTAGTATATTTGGGTTTTCTGGTACTCAACATAGCAATAATATGTTAAAACAACCGAAAATGATGAGATTAGTCGTTACTTTGCTTGTTGTGTCAGAATTAAATGGGTTGTAAATATTACAAGAGCTCATATGCAGGATCAAAATATACATTATATTTAGCATTTTTATTGCTTGTATCCAAACAAAAATGGAAAGGTAGCTGTAATTTGATTAGATTCATCATGTATTTGAGAATCATGTTTTGCAAGATTTTTACATGGCAATTTATCAACCTGTCACTTATAATGCAAATGCCTGATTTTGAAGTCCCTATTTCACATTTGGCATGTATAACTTAAGTAGTGTTTGTTTCAAGTTTAAAAATGACATTCCTGGGAATCCATGGTTAGGGAATGATTATACCCATGTTTGTTATAAGGTCGAGAAAAAAATATTCCTAGGTACAAAGGTTCCTGGGAATGAAGTAACTTCCCTTATTCCCATGTGAAAAGATGGGAATGTGCATTCCCATGAAATCCTACATAGATTTTTTTTTTTTTTTTTAAATTTGTAACTTCTAATTTTCCCAGGAATGTCAACTTATTCGCCAAACACTTTTATTAAAAAATACCTAGGAATCAAATTTTCATATTTTTATTCCCGGATAAGTTATTCCTGGGTATAACTTGTGTCTCACCGAAACATGTAAGATTTTAATTCCTTAACGAATATGAATTATTTCAGTTTGTTGCATTGTCATGCTTATTCCAGTGTTTACCGTTTAAGTTGTTTACTTTTGTTTTCTGTTTTTAATACTTTGACGAGTAAATATTTCAAAAGGTTTCTTTAATTCTCATCCGAGTTATTTGAACAAATATTGTTCTCGGCAGATAAACAAGAAGCTCGGGCACATTCAAAAGACATCTCTTCTTATTGTGGAAGGTAAGATGCAACTAGATTTATGTTTTAACTTTAATATTTTTCAGCAGGGGATATTTATGGCATCAAAGCTTTTCCATTATCTTTTGCAAGAAGTGACTTTAAAGCTTGAGTACTGCCGTTGTGGACTAACCATCTGTGTGTACTGTGACCAGATTACTTGAAGAAACAGAAGATGAGGTGAACTTTCATTTTTCTTGACTCTTCTGCTGCTATTGTACATATGCTTATCTGCATTATCTGTACTGTGAATTATTTTGTAATGATGCCATGTCTTGTAGCTGGCCGAGTTGATAAAGAAAGGGTCTGTTAAAGTGGGAGATGTGAGCAAAGTTCTTTGTCAAGATTTGAGCAAACATTGCGATCAGACGAGGTAACTTCAAAGATAATAGTTAGAATTTATTTTACCTAAGTGATTCACTAGATTTTCTGGGACGCATTTGTTGTAGTCATGAGCTTTTGGGGTACCCAAAAGTTTGTAGGGTTCAAGTTCATATCATTATTTATTGATGGAGAACATCTTAAGTTTCATTCAGTACTAGTTTGAGGAGCCTTCCCTTTCTGGCCTGTTGTTCCTGATGGGGCATATAGTAATGAGCTTGAATGTGTCAGTCATAGTTGACCTTCGACATATGTGGGGATTAGGATAGTTTCACACTTGCTTTTCAAAACTGTTGCAGCTCTCTTCAGAATTCTCTAACATCCATTTGGCCAATTGCCAAATACTCTTCACGGTTTGTTCAATCTTACCTAAGGCAATAAAAGTTACACAAACTCCGAAATGATAACCACAAAGAACCTACCTTAAGGGGGAAGATTAAAATAAAATCATAATAAGATTCTTGCAAGTTGGCCAGTCAGAACATACTTGCACTATGTCAAAATCTTGTATTTATTATTAACAATTGATGCATTCTTAAAAATTAAAAAGATATATGTAGATATAACTGTCAATGTATTTATGCAGTGTATCAGATGAGGCGGAGGTCGTCGAAGACAGAGAGCTTTAAATCCCTGGATATTGGGGTGGCTGGAAATCTGCCTTTTGGAAATTAAAAATTAACAGAATACATCACAAAATTGATGGTGTTGTCCGTTTTGTAGTTGGAGTTAGAATGACTTCCATTTTTCTCAATTAAGAGACATTTTAATGATACGATTTATCAGACTCTAATCAAGCTATGAATGTGACTTCATATGTCATCACTGTACTGTAAAATCTTTTATTTTGAATGTCTGGTAATTCAGAGAGGTAATGCCTCTGCAGATAACTACAACTAGTTACATAAAAAGGAACCTTCACAATTCTTAAAAGACATAGATATAGAAATAGTTTTAACCCTGAGAAATTTACATTCAATTCAACATTTTACATTCAGAACATTCGCAGACTTATGGATACAGTGAACAAACATAGTAGATGTACTGACTGAGGAAACTTTGGTATTTTTTGGTTCCTTTGCTTTTGTTTATTCAGATGTTGATTCCTCTCTTGCACTTCTCCTGATCGAGGATGGTCATGTTTGTAGGATGATTTGCTTATTTTTGTGAGTCTTTTTATTTAAAAGGTTATACTAATTGTTTTGCAACTTCAATGGAGACCAGAAGATCACGTTCGGATTGTTTTACGAAGATTCCAGAGTTAGTTATTGTGTTTTCTTCAGACCACTTTTTAAAAAATTCACCCAAAAAAAATTGGTTCATAAAAGTTTACCCATTAATTTCATTGAAAACCTGACCTTAAAAAGTTTTCTGTCTCCCAGATATAAACGTCTTCTGTCTAAGCAAAAGGAAATTATCATTTTATATTGTTCGTAAATGTATCATAGCATCTTGGCTGAAGTAGTCAACATTCTTACCATGCTTTTTGTCCCTTCCAATCCGCAAAAATCGGCAATCTATCAAGTATGTTTCGTTTGTTCCTTGTGAAGAAAGGAATCGTAAAAGTTGTATGCTAGTACTATTCAATTTATCTTAAAAAAGATACCAATAGAATGTTAGAAAGGTGAACAAATAAATTTAGATTGAAATTAATTGAAGTGGCACAAGAAGGCAGAGATACCCTCCAGCAGGCCGCAACCTTCACATCAACAATTTTATACGTACAAATATCCATCCTTCCTTTCTAAACATAAACAATCATAATGAGCTAACACTAACACTCTAATACACCCTTAAGTAAAGTGAGGCTTTCTGCTGATATACTCCTCCTGACTCGAGAAGGAGGTATCTCTATCCTGGAAGGAGGATCTGGGGAGAAACATACCACGATAACCGTTAAATTATCACATGAGTTACGCTTAAGAGCCTCTCTGACCAACTCTCTCGAACACCTTTGAGGATCATTATGTATCATCAACTCTTTTCTTGCCATTGTCACAGCACCTTGGTTACTCATGACATCCCACAGGCCATCACAGCCCATAATCAAGAATTCGTCATCCTCAGTCAAAAAGATTTCCTGCAACTCTGGCTCGGCACTCAAAGGACAGGCAGAACCCTTGGGACCCTTCATGTGCCAGTCTCCTAAGGCACGTGAAACAGATAATTGGCCATTCAAGTATCCATCATATACCACCCCACCAAGTTTTTCAATCCTTAGTCTTTCTGAAATACAATTTGGTTTCTGGTCTTTTGACATCTCAATTGCTCTCCCTCGCCTTCCCAGTACAGCTCGACAATCCCCCGCATTTGCAATTATCATGTTCCTGTCAATGATGAAATTTCACTAATTTAGGGAGAGAGCTCATAAGAAATCATGCAACAACAGAGAACACAATCCATATAAGTTTTCTTTCCACAACTTCTCTCTTCCATCTCCAATGAGATGAGACAAAAACACTATCCCAGATTCTTATGTTTTTCCCGGATAAATTACGGTTGAAGAAGCAAATGCCATTATATTGTTTCCAAACATTGACAGAGCGGCCGTGTTCTAACACCCACTTAAAAATAATAGGGATCTAACAAACAACCAATAAAATCTGAAGGCAACTGAAACTTGCTAAAATTAATGAAAAGAATCATGGAATCATAATGCAAGGTCATTACCTCCCAAATACAAGTGCAGTTAAAGCGGTGGTGCCAGAGGAGATATCAAGCGAGCTGGAATCTGCAAAAGCATAATCAGCTTTCATAAACGCACTTGTAATTGCCTTCCCCACGCAAGTTGGAAATTGAGAGTCCTCAACAATGAGTCTAAGGATGTTATTTCTTACAAACAAAGCAGCATCGGTTCCTCCATGACCATCAAACACCTGAACAATGAGTATGGGTTACTGAACTGTTGGATTTTTTAACATGCAAACAAAAATAAAGGTGGAAACTCATTGTATGAGCAACAAATTTCAATCCATTGTTATCTAACAGGTTCAACATGTGAATGTAAATATGAAGCTTTATATCATAGCAAATGTATATAAACTGTAATCTCGAGTAAGAATAACATACGAACCCCATAGAAAGCTCCAGGAAAAGGAACATTTGAAGCAGAACCTATGTGTTGAGTAAGATCATCCATACGTACGTGTTCATCTTCCATATATTGTTTAGGCCCTCTTTCAGCACAACTTCCTGATCGAAATATCGGAACAAAATCTGGCTTGTTTTCAGAAGATGACTTACTTCCAGTAACCTCTGCATCCACACTCTTAAAAAAGAGAGAGAAACATACAAATCAGATAACCTAAGCTTTACAACGAATATGACAAGATAGGAAGTCAAGTATAAAGTATTAGTAAAAATTGGTAAGAATTGAAATGAAGTTCACAGCATTTATGTCTGTATTGATAGCGCAGAAAATCAGAAGCGGAAGCTTTGTTCAGAAGCAGTTGTTCAGAAGCACTGTTCAGAAGCACTGTTCAGAAGCAGTTCAGAAGCACTGTTCAGAAGCAGTTCAGAAGCACTGTTCAGAAGCAGTTCAGAAGCAGTTTCTGATTCTAAGGATTTATGCGAATTAGAGAGAGAATTGAGAGAGAAGAAAATTGTGATGAAAATTGTAAATGATCTTTATTGATTCTATATCATGAATGTACAAGATAATGGTCTTATATACAAGTCTAAACGTTGCTTGAAGCACAAGCAATGTAACAAACTCTAACAACCTTATTTGCTAACCTCTAACAAACTTGTAACAAACTTCATAACAAACTAAAACAAACTTGTGATTAACCACTGATTGTGATTATCACTGAAACTAAACTTGAATTAAAACAAACTAACATCCTCCCTTAATTCAAGTTTCCACTTCCTTCATTCCAATCAAACTTCTGAGCTTGATGAATCTGTCAACCTTCAATGCCTTAGTGAATATGTCTGCAAGCTGCAGCTCAGTAGAACAATGAACAATCTGTAGTGCTCCCTTGTTCACTTGCTCCCTCAGAAAATGAAACTTTGCTTCTATGTGCTTGCTTCTTCCATGCAGAACTGGATTTCTTGCTAAGCTTATAGCAGATTTGTTGTCTATGAGCAATTCTATAGGTCTGCTAACCTCTATCTCCATCTCCTTAAGTATATTTTCAAGCCATATTGCCTGACATGCTGCCATACACCCTGCAATATACTCAGATTCACAGGTTGACAATGCTACAACTGGTTGCTTCTTAGCACACCATGAAATTGGAGCATTCATAAACTTGAATAGGTACCCTGAAGTGCTCTTTCTATCTTGTCTGTCTCCACACCAATCAGCATCAGAATATGCTGTCAGCTCAATAGTGTTTTCATTTAAGCACTTAGGAAATAAAATGCCATACTGCAGTGTTCCTTTGATGTATCTCATCACTCTTTTGGCTGCTAGCAGGTGAGATACTCTTGGTTCACTCATGAATCTACTGATTATGCCAACTGCATATGCAATATCAGGCCTACTATTGCATAGATACCTCAGTGAACCAACAATTTGCTTGAACAATGTAGGATTCACAGGTTCTTCATCTTCATTCATCACCAGTTTTACATTTGTCTCAGCTGGTGATGATGATGGATTGCAGCTCATCATATTGAACCTCTTCAATATATCAGATGCATACTTCTTTTGATGCATCACCAATCCCTCTGCAACTTCAGTAAATTCCATGCCTAGAAAGTATGTCAATTTTCCTAAATCTGACATTTCAAACTCACTCATCATCTGTGATTTGAATGCTTCTATCTCATTCATATCACTACCAGTCACTATCAAATCATCAACATAAAGACAGATGAGTAGTTGATTACCTTCACTTCCTTTCTTCACATATACACCATACTCAGACTTGCATTTAACAAATTCTTGCTTCACAAGAAAGCTGTCAATTCTCTTGTTCCAAGCTCTTGGTGCCTGTTTCAATCCATAGAGAGCTTTGTGTAATCTGTACACCATATCCTCTTTCCCTTTGATTTTGAAACCTGGTGGCTGTGTCACATACACTTCTTCATCTAAAGGACCATTTAGAAAAGCAGATTTTACATCCAAATGATGCATTGGCCAGTTTCTTCCACAAGCTATAGCAACTATCAATCTCACAGTTTCCAATCTAGCAACTGGAGCATATACTTCAAAGTAATCCATACCAGCCTTCTGCATGAATCCCCTAGCCACTAATCTTGCTTTGTACTTGGCTACTTCACCATTTGGCTTCAGTTTCAATTTGAAAACCCACTTCACATCTATTGGTTTCTTACTAGCAGGCAGTTCAATCAACTTCCATGTGTTGTTTCTGTTGATTGAATTCAACTCCTCAATCATAGCATTCTTCCATACATCTTCATTCAATGCTGCTTCATAATTGATTGGTTCTGCATCTGCTAATAGTGCAAAATGAACAAATTCCCCTTCTTCATTAACTACATTATCTGGAATGACTTCATGTCCAGCTAATCTAGTTGAAGCAAATCTCTGTCTAACTGAAGTTCTTGTGACTTGATTCTCTTCAACATGCACTTCAGGTTGAACTTCAGTATCAAGTTGAACTTGTTCAACTTGATCATCATCTTCAATTATTGTGGGAATTGTGTGACTGGAACTCTTCTCTTTCTTAGTCCAATCCCATGCTTCATTTTCACAGATTTTTACATCTCTACTAATCACTATAGAATGATTCAGAGGATGATACAATCTGTATGCACCTGTCTCATGATAGCCAACCAGTATCATAGGTTCACTCTTATCCCCCAACTTCCTTCTCTTTGCATCAGGGATATGCATATAGCACAATGAACCAAACACTCTTAAGTGTTTTGCTGACTGCTTGCATCCTAACCAAATTTCTTCAGGAATTTGATTAAGTTTCTTAGTGGGACATCTGTTTAAGATGTATGCTGCAGTTCTTACTGCTTCTCCCCAAAATGTATTAGGCATCTTCTTCATCTTTAGCATACTTCTGGTCATGTCAAGCAGGCTTCTATTCCTTCTTTCAGCCAAACCATTGTGTTGTGGAGTATAAAGAGCAGTGACTTCATGTACAATGCCATTGTCTTCACAAAACTTCTCAAACACCTTTGAGGTATACTCTCCACCACCATCAGTTCTTAAAATCTTAATGGATTTACCACTCTGTTTTTCAACTAAGATTTTAAACTTCTGGAACATATCAAATGCTTCACTTTTGGCCTTGATCAAATATAACCAGAGTTTTCTGCTAAACTCATCAACAAAACTGATGAAATATTTGTTTCCTCCTAATGAAGGAACCTCTAAAGGACCACACACATCTGAATATACAACATTAAGCAGCTCCTTTGATCTACTTGCTGAACTTGAACTGAATGCACTTCTTGGTTGCTTTCCCAACAAGCAAGTACCACAGACTGTGTTAGGTATCTCAATTTTAGGAACTCCCAGAATCATTTCTTTATCAACCAATTGATTAAGACCTCTAAAATTGAGATGACCAAATCTATAGTGCCATAACCAACTATCTTCATCTTTTACCATAGCAGATAAACAGTTCAGTTCTACAGCTTTCATATTGGTCTGAAAAGTTCTATTCTTTGCAAGAGGAGTTTTCAAAACTAACCTTTGATGATTATCAAACAACTTAAAGGTGTTGTCCTTCATAGTAACTGAGTATCCTTTCTGAATGAACTGACCTACACTCAGCAAATTGCACTGCATTCCAGGAACATAGAGAACTTCTTCAATTATTGCCACTTTCCCATTCTTTCCTTCAATAGCAATATTCCCCATTCCTTCTGCAACCAAGACTCTATGATCTGCAAGCTTCACCTTTGTATTTCTTCCAGGATCCACTTTTCTTAACCATGTCTTGTTTCCTGTCATGTGATTAGAACAACCAGTATCTAAGAACCAACTTTCTGAATTGCAGCTCTCATTACTAGTTGTTGTAACCATCATGAATAATGATTCAGAATCTGAATCATCTTGTGCAATTTTGGCTTCCTCTTCATCATTTTTTGATTGCTTTCCTTTACCAGACCAGCATTCAGAGGCATAGTGTCCAAATTTCTCACATTTGAAACACTGAATCTTCTTCTTATCAACTTTCTTCTTTTGATTAGAATTTCCTTCCTTTGAAGATTCACCTTTATCAGATCCATTGTTCTTGCCTTTAGACCAGTTTCCTCCCTTAGAGTTTTTCTTCCCTTTCTTGAAGTTCTTCCTATCATAATCATCCTTCTTGATAGTTTGAACTTGCAGGGCTTGTTGAATTGATCTTTCATTGCTTCTTTCTGAAACCATCAATTCATGAGCTTCTAATGAACTCTGCAACTCCTCAATCTTCAATGTCTTAACATCTTTTGATTCCTGAATTGCCACCACAATGAAATCAAACCTTGAAGATAGGGTCCTCATAATCTTTTCAACTATCTGTTGATCAGTGATAGCTTCACTACAAGCCTTCATCTGATTCACAAGATTGATGAGTTTAGAGATGTACTCAGAAATCTTTTGATCATCTTCCATTTGCATCAGCTCAAATTTCCTTCTCAGAGATTGAAGCTTAATCAACTTCACTTTATCATCACCTTCATGATACTTTGAAAGAATGTCCCATGCTTCCTTTGAACTCAGTGATTTTGAGATTCTTTCAAAGTTTCCTTCATCAAGACTTTGTTGAATCAAGAACAGAGCCTTGCAATCTTTTTTCTTCAATTCCTTATGTGCGTTCCTTTGCACCTCAGTAGCATTCGCAGCTAATTCATGTACACCATCCTGCACAATTTCCAACAGGTCTTGTGCTCCAAACAGATTCTTCATCACCGCACTCCATCTTTCCCAATTGCGTGCTTCAAGAATTGGAAGATGTGTGTTGAAACTGCTGCTACCATTCATGGTGATTCCTTCAGCGTTTCTTTCTACAAATTGCGTGATTGAAGATCTTGATTACCCCTTAGAACGAAACCAAAGGCTCTAGATGCCAATTTGATAGCGCAGAAAATCAGAAGCGGAAGCTTTGTTCAGAAGCAGTTGTTCAGAAGCACTGTTCAGAAGCACTGTTCAGAAGCAGTTCAGAAGCACTGTTCAGAAGCAGTTCAGAAGCACTGTTCAGAAGCAGTTCAGAAGCAGTTTCTGATTCTAAGGATTTATGCGAATTAGAGAGAGAATTGAGAGAGAAGAAAATTGTGATGAAAATTGTAAATGATCTTTATTGATTCTATATCATGAATGTACAAGATAATGGTCTTATATACAAGTCTAAACGTTGCTTGAAGCACAAGCAATGTAACAAACTCTAACAACCTTATTTGCTAACCTCTAACAAACTTGTAACAAACTTCATAACAAACTAAAACAAACTTGTGATTAACCACTGATTGTGATTATCACTGAAACTAAACTTGAATTAAAACAAACTAACATGTATCAGTTTAGCAAGGTGAATTATGAAGACTAACAAGAGCATTAAAGCGTACTAAAAAAAACTAACAAAAGTATCTTGCTAACGTAATCTAAATTCTAAATATTGGTTAATGAATCGATAAAAGGAAATTGTATCTTAACAATACAAAGTTAATGTAATAAACACATCATTTTCCATACAAACTTGCCTTTTTTTATTCCTCAACCAATGTGGAACTTGTTACTTGGTAGCATTTTCTTTGTAATAAAAACATAAAACTAAAATTATCTGAAAATTATAGCAAGCAAAGCAACAAAAGAAATTAATACAAAGTAAGAACAACTAGGACACAAAACATGACATGAACCAAAATGTCAAAATATATAATTACTATAAAAAAAATATTACAAAAAAAAATCAAACTTTATGAAAAAGTTGAATAACATACCAAATCTGATGCAGCCAGTTTCAATCTATTGGAGCTAAGGCTATGTCTCAAACTGGAAGCATGCCTTGGAGGTTTACCAATTGTGGTTGGTTTAAGATTATTGAAATCTCCTAATTTGTCATCATCATTATCATTGTCTTTGTTGTAATCATCGCCTTCTAATCTTGTAATTGGAGGAGAATAATCCATATCCACATGCATAACAATCTTCTCCAAATCATACATATATTAATAATATAACTAAAAAAAGAAACAAATAAATTAATAAAAAAAAAAAAGTATGAATCTGAAGAATAATAAGTTGAAATCAAAGAGGTGAAGTTGTAAAGGAAATTATAGGAAAATAGAATAATTAGGATGAAAATTGAAGAAGAAGCAAAAATTGTTTGGAAATGGAAAGAAGGAAGATGAAGAAAGAAAAACTGCGTGTGGCGGTTCTGGGTGGGGGAATATGGACACGTGTGATGTAATAATTGGGTGTTGTGGATGGCCTTTACTGGATTGTGTCCTAACCGTTGGATCTATGGTGTAACAAGATAGATAGATAGATACTTTGATGTTGGGTTTGTTTTTGTGACGGACAACAAAAGTCAAGGGACAAGCCTCGGATTCTCACATTACACGTTTCGATTAATCATTGGATGCTACTCTTATTGTCTCAATCTTCAAGATTGCACTTGTGTTATGTTGATACTCCAATCTTACGCATAGTATACACCTTTGGTCAGTGTTACAAACAAAAATCCATTTTACATTCACTTTGATAAAATCAATATGGATATTAATAAGTGTTGGTTGTATTTATGTAAAAGTGAGTTGAACTATAAATTTATTTGTAAAAATTAATTATAGAATAAAAAACTACAGATCTTAAAATAATTCTTTATGCATTTGAAATAATATTAATAACAAACTGAAGACTAATGCTTACTCTAATTTCTCTTTCAATATAAGATGAAAAAAAATGAAGATAGAAAGTAATGAAGAAGTAAATTTCGGTGACGTTTAGGATACAAAGTGATACTTCTTGTGTATCATACAAAAAACAATTGTTACCTGCAGTAGACAGTTGCAACGGTAATATATAATTAACATTTCACCCAGAATCTTTTTAATATTATATCATGGGCTACCCCAAAACTTTTTGTTATTATGTTAAAGATTTTATCCCCTTTGAATGAATTAATGAAACCTGCACACATGAGAAAGGAGACTGAATCGGAAGCACAGAAAGTTTGAAGTCTTGAATTGAGTGAGTTCATCATTGTTCATTATACAACCTGCTAGTAATTTTTATTTAATTTTATCAAAAAAAGTAATTTTTATTTAATATTTAATGTTAAATATGCTCATCCCTTTTATCATCTTTCTCCTCCATCTCTTTTTCTCAGACCCCCCTAACCACAAGCCCAGAAAAGACCGGCTCACAATCACACAACATCATGCATCATCAATCCTCAAACCACCACCACCACCACCACCACAGAGACCACACTCTAAGACAAAGGTGCAGTCAGATCTGCCACACATAGTCGGTCTTACCAGATTTAATTTCCGCTGCAGTGATCTTTTCAGCGGTGAGCACGTTGCTCCGATCGCTATAGCTTACAATTACAAAGTCGCTAGCAGAGAAGATGGTTAACTTCTTAATCTGAATTTCTCATGATTAATCGAAAAAGTATAATAATAAAGCACAAAATAAAAAACATTTGACCATTATACAAGGATGATAACATTCTGTTCTAATTATGTTCTAATAATGTTAAAAAAAAAAACATTATGTTCTAATTCTGAAGAATAATGGTGACATCTTTACTTGTATATTCATATACTAATTCCTTTTTCATAATTAATACTTTTTCATACTTTCTTTTACATTAAAAAAATTAATACCTATAAATTGGTATTCAATAAAATTTTATAAACTTTTTTCCGGTAATTATTTTTATTTTTAGTATTCAATATCATTTTTTCTTATTAGTAAAAAAAAAATCATTTTCTCTTATGTAAGTTTTTTATTAAAAAATAAAAATAAATGCATCAGTGCAATTCTATTATTGTTGGACATCATATTTGCAAATACCAATACTTATACATCAAACCTATTAAACAAGTATCCATTCTTCAATCTTAGCCATTGAATTATTTAATAATATATCAATGATAAAAAACACCTTTTTGTATGGTACACAAAAAGTTTCACTTGTGATGCTTGTTGTTAACAAAACCCATTTAATTTACTATTGTGTATTGGACAAGATGATGAGAACGGAGTTGATAACTTTTTATAATTAAAGAAAAGAATAGTAGGAAAGTAAAGTTGAAAGAAGGTGACGTCACGTGGTTCCGATGTGTAAAAGTACAAAACTAGTTACCGTGTGTGTGAAGAAGTTGAGATTAGAGTTGGGTGGGTGATGAATGATATAATATTACAGACAGACAGTGTTGAACGTGAACCACACTCCCATTCCCAGGTGTTGTTTGTTCTCATTCTCAACACCAAATACCATTTTTCACTCTTCAGACCAACCGACATAATAACACTTGGTATTGGTTAAGCAACTTTGTTTTTTCCTCTTTACACACAACACAACACACCACAACCTTTTCTTTTTCCCCTCCCCCTGTTTAAGATAGATAGATACTCTTAATTATTAGATTTAGATAGATAGATAGATAGATAGATGTTGCTTGTCTTCTTCAAGTTTTCCATTTTCTCATTACTAAACTAATGCATGCTGCATACTTATCTATTTCATTATATATCATTGACCTTTGTTTAACTAATTTAGTTTACTATTTTTAGATATGAATTTTTATTATTACTGGCTGTGGCTGGTGTTTCTGTTTATGCTCCCCTATTTGGAACAAGTTTATTCAAATTCAAGACCCTCTTTTGTAAATATTGGTGCTATCTTCACCTTTGATTCTTCCATTGGTAAAGTTGCTAAACTTGCCATGGAACAAGCCGTTAAAGATGTCAACTCCAATTCCTCCATTCTTCATTCCACTCAACTTGTTCTTCATATGCAAACTTCCAATTGCAGCGGTTTCGATGGCATGATTCAAGGTATCCTATTCCTGCCTTTAATTCATATTACATTAAATATTTGTATTATACTAGTTATGAATAGAAAATCAATTGATTGAACAAAGATTTGTGAACCTATTGTATTGTATTCATTGCAGCTTTGCGGTTCATGGAGACGGATGTAATTGCTATATTAGGTCCACAATCTTCTGTAGTTTCCCACATAGTAGCCCATGTTGCAAACGAGCTTCGTGTTCCTATGTTGTCATTTGCAGCTACAGACCCTACACTCTCATCGTTGCAGTTTCCTTTCTTTGTCAGGACAACACTCAGTGATTTGTACCAAATGACTGCAGTTGCTGAAATCATTGATTTTTATGGATGGAAAGAAGTTATTACCATTTATGTGGATGATGATTATGGACGAAATGGTGTGTCTGCGTTAGATGACGCGTTGGCAGAGAGGCGTTGTAGAATATCTTACAAAGTAGGAATCAAATCAGGACCTGATGTTGATAGGGGTGAAATCACCAATTTGCTTGTGAATGTGGCAATGATGCAGTCTCGAATTATTGTTGTCCATGCACATTCTAATTCTGGATTTATGATCTTCAAAGTGGCCCATTATCTTGGAATGATGCAGGAGGGTTATGTGTGGATAGCCACTGACTGGCTTTCCACTGTTCTAGATTCAACTTCTCTTCCTTTGGAGACAATGGATACTCTACAGGGTGCACTTGTTTTGCGCCAGCATACGCCTGATACTGATAGGAAAAAAATGTTTACCTCAAAGTGGAATAACTTAACTGGTGGTTCCTTGGGATTAAATTCTTATGGCCTGCATGCTTATGATACTGTTTGGCTGGTTGCACAAGCAATTGATAACTTTTTCAGTCAGGGTGGTGTTGTGTCATGTACCAATTACACAAGTTTGCATAGTGATAAAGCTGGTGGTCTTAACCTTGATGCAATGAGCATATTTGACAATGGAACTCTTCTGTTGAACAATATATTGCGGAGTAATTTTGTTGGATTATCAGGTCCAATAAAACTTGATTCAGAAAGATCTCTTTTTCGTCCTGCCTATGACATCATTAATGTTGTTGGAAATGGTGTTCGTCGAGTTGGCTACTGGTCTAACTATTCTGGTCTGTCAATTGTATCTCCTGAGACGTTGTATGCTAACCCACCTAATAGGTCAAGTGCAAACCAGCACCTTCACACTGTGATATGGCCTGGAGAAACAACATCCAGGCCCCGTGGATGGGTTTTCCCAAACAATGGCAAACAACTGAGAATTGGTGTGCCTATAAGAGCCAGTTACCGTGAATTTGTGTCACCAGTGAAGGGAACTGATTTGTTTAAAGGGTTCTGTGTTGATGTATTTGTGGCAGCTGTAAACTTGTTACCATATGCTGTTCCTTACCGATTTGTGCCATTCGGAGATGGCCACAAAAATCCAAGCTACACAGAATTTGTCAACAAAATAACCACTGGTGTAAGTACTGCCTTATAAACCTGATCCTCTATGTATGCTAACAAATATGATTTAGCTTCATTATTTTATCCCAACTGGCTAATTCTTTCATTTATACCGAACAGTATTTTGATGGCGCTGTAGGTGACATTGCCATTGTCACAAATCGGACAAGGATTGTAGATTTTACACAGCCATATGCTGCATCTGGACTTGTTGTGGTTGCTCCTTTTAAGAAGATCAATTCCGGCGGATGGTCTTTCCTGCAGCCGTTCACTCCTTTTATGTGGATTGTGACTGCTTGTTTCTTCTTTTTTGTTGGGATAGTTGTATGGATTCTGGAACACAGGGTAAATGATGAGTTCAGGGGTTCACCTAAACAACAATTTGTAACCATATTATGGTCAGTTATTTATTTGAGAGAATCTTACTGTCATGCTTTGCTAAATAGTTGTATACTTTTGTATATGCTATGGTATAAACGAGACTACTACTACACTACTACTAATAAGTAGCTTCAGCTGCTGTCCATGCAATGGAAAGCATAGGCATAACCTATATGTTTCTTATATCACGTTTATTAGATTTTCATGCCATTATGCTTGTCAATAGGATGTAAAAAGCATTTAAGAATTTGCAGTTTCAATTTACCATTTTTTGGGGCAGTTGCAGCCTGCAGTATATGATTTGTCTTCATTTTGAATACGGTGGTTTCAGTTGTTTCTGATCCATCTATTTTTACCATGCATGCAGGTTTAGCCTGTCAACTCTATTTTTTTCCCACAGTAAGTGATACTCCAGTTAATTTTGTTAGTTGAAATTTAAACAGACATAACGGAGCACTTTATCGTTTTTTTTTTTTCCGTTACTTCTGCAGGAGAGAACACAATGAGTACTCTTGGCCGCGGTGTAGTACTCATATGGTTGTTTGTGGTTTTGATAATTAATTCCAGCTACACTGCTAGTTTAACATCCATACTCACGGTGCAGCAGTTATCTTCACGTATCAGTGGCATTGAAAGCTTAAAAGCTAGTGATGAACCAATAGGGTTTCAAGTGGGTTCATTTGCTGAACATTACTTGACTGAAGATATTGGAATATCCAGATCTAGACTTGTTCCTCTTGGATCTCCAGAAGAATATGCCAAGGCACTCCAGCTTGGTCCTAATAAAGGAGGTGTTGCTGCTATTGTTGATGAACGGCCTTATGTCGAAATATTCTTATCAACCCAATGCACATTCAGGATTGTAGGTCAGGAGTTCACCAGAAGTGGCTGGGGGTTTGTGAGTATCTATCTACCTTTTAAATAAATAATCAATGGGAAAAAGAAAATAGATATTTAAATGTGCTGCAAACAACTGTGAATATTGAGTCTTTCAAAATTTTTTTTTTTTTTTTTTATGGGAAAAGTGAATCACTATTTGGTTGGGCACGATTGAACACAAACATCCTCATTTACTTGCTTTTTTAAGTGATGTTCTAAGGAATGGAGGGATTTAATTTGATAATCTATTTGATTACGTGAAGAGAAGGAGAGGGAAAATAATTTTCTCCACGTTTGGTTCATCATGAGACGGGAGAGATTTTAAAACTAATGAATTTTTATACTCTTTTAACATTTCATGTTATATTTTATTATAGGTATAGTCTGTAAAAGGATTTTAGTTAATGTGTTTAAAATGCTATTAAGTTTAAAACCACCTGTCCACCCTTTCAAATCCCGCCAACATTGGAGGGAAGGCAAAATTGAGTTAGGTCTATTGCTTGTTGTTCTCTTTAATATGGTAATATATGCATGTACCTAACTCATCCTTTAATGTATTCAGTATCATTTTCCATAAGACTCGTTTTGTTTTTATTCTGTGATTAGACTATCTTTCAAATATCTTGAATGGGAAAACTGAATCATCTATGACATCAACTGCATATTTCCTTGCTTTTGTGTTCTTTGTCTCCACTTCACTTTGCTTACCATTGTGGGTTGTTAATATATGTGTCTGACTTATTCATCATCCAAAATTTGTGTTGTCAGTGTTATAATCACAACACTCATTGTTTAGATAATCATCTTATGACAGGCATTCCCTCGAGACTCCCCTTTGGCGGTGGATTTGTCAACTGCCATCCTACAACTTTCTGAAACTGGGGATCTGCAACGGATTCATGATAAGTGGATGACGCGAAGCACCTGTAGTTTAGATAATACTGAAATTGAATCAGATCGTCTTCAGCTCAAAAGTTTCTGGGGTCTCTTCATCATTTGCGGGGCGGCTTGCTTTATTGCTCTCGTCATATATTTTTTGCAGATTATGTTACTGGTACGACATTCCACTCCTCCCGAATCTCCTTCTAATGTTGGCCCACTTCAAAGATTTCTTTCACTCATCGACGAGAAGAAAGGTCCATCGAGGAGTGAAAGAAGAAAGAGGAATGGAGATGAAATATCACCTGAAGATCAACTGGGAAGGCAACCGAAGAGGATACAAAGAGTAATGGCAGCATAGTTCAATTCAAATCAAACAATTGACCCTTTGATGTTGTTGAATATTTATTGATTTTAGCCGTTGTGCTATTTTTGTACAAATCCCAAATTTTAGAGCATTGTAAATGATTCTAGTGATAACATTACTCTTACACGATATATATCTGGAAGTTTGTTAGGGAACGTTACTCATTTACAAGAAAAACAATTGGGAGTTATCTCCAAGTACATGTTAGTACTTGTATTACATTCAATACATACACCATTAAAAGTCAAGGGATCCTCTTAATGATTGTGATTTCTTCTAGCTGTATATTATATTATCAGCTCCTTCCATTGTAGTAGTAGTAGATTATATCTTTGAGAACTATATGGTAAATGGTAATTTCATTCATTTTGTTGTCTGAATTAGCATGTGTAGAGTTATTGATTTATAATTAATATCGTTTGTTTAAAATTAACAGTACATGCTAATTAATATTGTTCCATATGGTGGATTAGTTAGTTTTATTTATTGCTATGCCAGTTTATGGAGTTACATCATGATGTAATGTTAGTTACACAGTCCAAAAATGAATGGTGTTAACATGAAAATGATTGATGCTTGGTATCCGAGTCAAAACACTTGGTATGAACAACGGATTAGGAAAGAACTATTTTTCCTATTTCCCTCCTTTTGAATTACTAATTTTGTGTTATTGAGAATTGTGAAATCGTATATCAGATATCAGAACTGCATTGTTATTATCAATATATATAATGATACTTATGAATCGTTGTTACACCAAAACTCATTATTGACCATAGACAAATTTAACTTGGTATCAATCCCTCAGACATCACAAAACACATTGTATGTCTGAACATTTTGTTCTTTTTTCTCATATGAATGATATCATACGTAAATAAACAAATGGCTTGATTGTAGAGGTAATAATCAAGTTAGAAAATGATTTTCCTCTATTCAAAAACTTTGCATTCATCAGTAGACGGGTTTGTCTCACAGAAGTCCTCCAATGGATCTCCACTCCCTGCTTGAGGGGTGCCTGGCCATTTGTTTGCTACTAGATGTGCCAAATCCACCACTCTTTGACTGAAATCACCAACATTTTAACTATCAGTAACATGATCTATATCTCTATATTAGAAGTACACAAAAAGTCAACAACTCCAGCAGCAATTTTCATCATTTGAGGTCTGTTTGGATCGACTTATTCGAACTTTTCTATTAAAATAAACACTTAATATATTGTGTGTGAGAACTTGTAGAAACAGCTTATGACATGTCCATAAGTTGTTTTTAGCTTATTTATATAAGCTCTCCATAATAGCTTATGAAAACAGACTTTATATTTTAATTTATTATGAGCCCAAACGATGGATTCAATAAGTTCTTGCCAATAACCACGCCCGCTGAATAGAAACATTAAACTAAAAGCCCATACAAAATGGGCACCTAAGAAAAAAAGACCATATGCAGATAATGAGGAACCATAAGACTGAATTACCTGGGACATAAGCATTTTGTGATAAGCGATTAATTAAGTTGTTTATCCTAAAAAGATGCATGGATGTTCTATTTGTATATACTGGAATGGAAAATAAAATTAAAAAAATAGTGATATGACATGAAACTTCATTTATATGGATAGTAATCTAACCTGTAACCCCATTCATTGTCATACCAAGCAACCACCTTGACCATATCATCTCCCATGACCATAGTCAAGGAAGAGTCAATAGTTGAAGAAACATCGGTGCAGCGGAAGTCAACAGACACAAGTGGAACATCACAGACATCCAAAACACCTTTCAGTGGTCCCTCAGCTGCCTTTCTGAATGCTGCATTGACATCTTCGGCTGAAATACCCTTCTTCGCAACATTCACCACAAGGTCAACAACTGAAACATTAGGTGTTGGCACACGAAGGGCGATTCCGTTGAGCTTTCCCTTGAGCTGTGGCAGCACTAGAGAGACAGCCTTGGCTGCTCCTGTGCTGGTGGGGACAATGTTCAGTGCTGCAGCCCTGGCTCTTCTCAAGTCTCTGTGTGAAGCATCCAGAAGCCTCTGCACAAACACAACTTTTAGACTTTGTTTGACTTGATTTGTTTTGGCACTAAAAATCACTTTAAAATTAAAAATAAGAGCTTTAGAAATAAAGCTCAAGTTGTTTGATAATTTTATTTTATTTTTTTAGCTAAAAGATATTTTTTAAGAGAATAATAGAATTTGGGTTAAATAATAATAAAACAGATCAAATTATCAAAGTTCTCCCACTTGAAAAGTTACTCATATATAGTTTCTATATATAAAAGAATAAAAAGATAAGCTTTTTAACAACACTGTTTGACCTATCTTCTTTTAAGTAAGTCAGACCAAGCCGAGCCTTGTTGTAACTTCTTATCCATTTTCAGTTGGATGATCGACTAGGAAGCTATTGGAAATAAATATTGGACCACACATACGTAAAACAAGTTTTCAATTCCAACAAACATATGATGTTTGATAATATACCTGGTCTCCTGTGTAGGAATGTGTGGTTGTCATGGTTCCCTTAACAATTCCTGGAAATATAGACCAAAGATGATTAAGTGGCTTTGAGCTAGGAATCAAATGTTGCTGTTACAATACTAGCTATCAGTATGATGAGTATCAGAATATTTGCTTACCGAATTCTTCATCCAGGATCTTCACAAAGGGAGCAAGACAGTTTGTGGTGCAAGAAGCATTGCTGTACATTAAGAAACATAAGAACGAATATGAATAATCAATCAAAACACAACACTATCTTGTATTGACATTCTCAGCTGTGATACCCTTGTTCTCAACCTCAACATCCGCAACGAGGTCAACAACTTAAATATTAAGCCTTACCTTATGATGTCGGCTACTTCATGGCCGTAGTCTTGCTCATTTACTCCAACAACATAAGTTGGAATATCAGCACCCTTTGCAGGAGCTGTGATGATAACTTTCTTGGCACCTGCTTGGATGTGTTTTCCGGCTCCAGGACCATCCACAAACACTCCAGTTCCCTGAACAAAAATTCATTAACTTTAAAAAAATTCTCTCGAGTACATTCAGAAAATTTTTCTTTTTGTATTTTTCATAAAACAGTACTATGTTGATTTTTAAGAAATGAACCAATCATATGCTTGTATTTTCATTTTGTGGCCTACGATTGATGGTTTGAATTTACCTCAATAACAATGTCAATTCCAAGCTCAGCCCAAGGAAGCTTAAGAGGATCCCTGCTAGAGACAACCAGGATGGGCTTACCATCAACTGTAATAGTCTCATTATTTAGTATTTTCACATCTGCTTTAAATGTTCCAAGCATAGAATCATATTTCAACAAGTGTGAAGCCTGAATATGTGAAACAAGAGGATGTCACTATTACTATACCATTCAATTCAGTGAAACTAATTAGTTTGTAGTACCAAAGCAAACTAAGTCAAAACAATTATAGGAGCAATGGCATTTGAAAACCTACATTCTTGACACCACCACTGTCATTGACAACAATTACTTCAAGTGGTGAGTCCTTTCGACCGTGCCAACATCTCAGGAAATTTCTACCAATGCGTCCAAAACCATTGATTGCTACCTTTAACTTAGCAACAGTCTCTCCCCTCACAGCAGTTGATCCAATGGCCTGATTATAATTTGCAAACCATAAGCAAATTGAATTTATTTAGCTCCAGTCCAGTAACCAAAGATGTTATTTAATTGTAATATTACTTAATGATCTTTAAGGGATTTAAAAGAATGGATTTAAAAGGAGACATTTAACTACAATTTTGTTGTTGCTTCCATGCAAATATGTTATGGTACCAACGTTTTCTGGATGAAGGGTATCTAAGTATGATAATTTATGTAAATATATTTAGCTACAAAGAAGATATTTAGAGCTAATCTATGTAGCAAAAATATGCAATACCGACGATTCAGATTACAGGTGTGTCTAGGGTCCAAAACGTGCCAGTGTTTGACATTGACACACAAGTGATTACATTCAATTATTTCATTTTCCAAACTATTACCATTGTCGACAATTCAGTGTAGTATTTGGTGTTTGTGTCAGTGCTTCATAGGAGCTAATACATCTATGTGACATATAAAAGAAGGAAGGAATTGCTCATGATCCAATGAGATATATAAAACATGTAACTAGAAAATAACCTTGGTTGCGAGTTGAGCAGCTACAACATCAGAAAAAGAAGACTCTCTAGCATTACTGGCATAGGTAATGCATGAAGTTGATTTTAGTCCACTGAATTCAGCCACCTCAAGTCTCTGCACAAGCAAAGTAAAGTGAAGTATAAGACACTTTTAATTAAAATATGAAACAAAGCAATCATGAAGGACACAACTTTAGAGAGAGTGAAACCTTTGAGGCACATTGAGTTGGGAAAGAGTGGGAGGCCTTTGATGGAAACCTTGTGCTTGTAGGGATTCTTGTAGAAGCTAAAGCTGCATGAGTGGCCATAGCTATAGATGCAACCAAGCTGAAAAACAACTCTTTGCTGAGTGTTTATTATATTCACAATGAAAATTCTGGTTGATGAATGAGTGGTTAATATCTTGAGAAAAAGAAAATTATGGTTGCTGGGGGAGTAATGGAATGAGTGGTGAATAATTTGTAAGAATATCTACAAGATAAGATAATGTTTGGACATCCATGTATTCTGATCATTGGACTTTTTATTTTGAACCACATACATATAAATACATATAAGTATAAAACAGTGTGAAAGAAGGGAAAGATATGATGAGTGAGTTTAAATAAAAACTATTAAATTGTTTTTTATTTTAGGGTTAAATATGTTTTTAGTCCCTATAAATATACCAACTTTTCGTTTTAGTCCCTCTAAAATTTTCCTTCAACTTTTAGTCCTTATAAAATTTTCAATCACTACTTTTGATCCTATTTTTAAGTTAATTTTTGTATTTTTAAATGAAATTGTGCAGAAATGTTAAGAATATTGTAAAAAAAATTCCCAAAAAAAACTATAATTTTTTAGCAAAACACAAATTAAATATGAATTTTTGACCTTCAAAAATATAAAAATTCATATTAAATTCATGTTTTGTTAAAAAATTCTAAATTTTTTTGGGAGAGATTCTTATAATATTATGAATTTTTCTGGAAAATTTCATTAAAAAATATTAATTCTATATATGAGTTTACTTTAAAAGAGGGACCAAAAGTGAAGATGAACAAATTTTAAGGACTAAAAGTTGAAGGAAAATTTTAGATGGACTAAAACGAAAAGTTAGTATATTTATAGGGACTAAAAACATATTTAACCCTTTATTTTATTTTTAAAATCAACAATACAAGTGAAATTTTATTAATTTAATCTTAGATAATGAATTCTTATACACCTTGTATAACCAACACCAATGAATTCATTTCAGCATTGGTTGGGTTGTTTTTGGTCACTTGTAGTACCAAAATTATCCGTAGGATCATTACACTTAAAAAATAGTGTATTTTTAAAATGTTAAAAAAATATATAAATATAAAATAACCTGTAATTTTTTAATTGTTCCCAAGGACGTGTCCATTTGTATTTTGATTAAAAAAATCCAAATTACATGAAATTGTAAAATTATAAGATATTTATAATAGGATTTAATAATTAATACGCAATTTCATTTAAAAATACAAAAATACACTAAAATTATAAAATTATTACATTGTTTAATCATATTTTCCTATTACATTGTTTTGATATATTCGCTTTTAAAATATTTTTACAATTATTTATTTGATGAGATGTGATTGAATGAAAGGGTAATTATGTTTTAGGTCCTTATAAATAGGCGCGTTTCCAACATTAGTTCCTACTTAAATTTTATTAAATTTTTGGTCCACAACGTTTTTTTCGTTAGCAAAATAGGTCATCGCTGTTAATTGTTGGTGATTAAGCAAACGGTGAAGCACACATGGATGCCACACCTGACTTTTTTATTTTTTGTTAAATATATTTTTAATCCCTATAAAATTAAGGTATTTTAAGTTTTTATTCCTTACAAAAATATTATGCACTCAGTATTAGTCCCTGCTCAATTCAACTATTAAAATTAAACAAATTTGAATTGAGCAGAGACTAATACTGAGTGCATAGTATTTTTGTAATGACTAAAACAACTATTAAAATTAAGTAAGGACTAAACTTAAAATGTCTCAATTTTATAGGGACTAAAAACATATTTAACCCAACAAAAAAAAGTCAGATGTGGCATCCACGTGTGCTTCACCGTTTGCTCAATCAACAACGTCAACAATTAACAGCGAGGACTTATTTTGCTAACGGAAAAAAAATGTTGGGGATCAAAAATTTAATAAAATTTAAGTATGGATTAATGTTGAAAACACGCCTATTTATAAGAACATAAAACATAATTAACCAATGTGTAATAACACAGAGAAAAACAAAAATCATATGAAAACAGGCAAGGCTACTCTCCTTCTCGTCAACCCTAGGTGTGAAACCTACGTTGTAAAAGTACTTAAAAGCTACGTAGTAGAGAACAAAGAATATTGGTTGAACACGAAGACATTGAGATAAAAAAAATAAAACTGAGATGTTATCTAACTGGATAGTGATAGCGATAGTCTTGGTAAGTTGTGAAGGGTTGCATGTAGTCGGAAGACATATATGAGTGAGTAAGTGCAAGTGTTGTATCTTGTATGTACTCTTCTTTTTCCTCTATCTCTTTTGCATTTTGTATGTAACATCAAACATAGCTGTGTTATGTACGAATTCAGTGAATGTGCTGGAAAGAGACAAAATCTCATCGTGATTGGGGATCAAAGAAAGAACAATTCCTCAAAATGTGGCTGGAATCCATGGCAGTCGTGATGTCTAATGGTGGTGTACTTGCATGCACCAATGCTAAACATACTTTGGCACCATAATATCACCCAAGTGTTGTCCGACATATATAGCTTGACAGATGCGGTATTGGGTTTGGACCAATTGGAAAGTCCCACTCTAGAAGAAACTGTGAATTCAAGGTCGTGTCAACAAAAGTTGAGTTCATGAATTTTATGTAAGTTTTACAACAGTTTTTTTTAGTTGGTTTAAGCTTTTCCTCTGGCCACGGGGCGTTCCTACCAATAAAATTAAAAGTATATGAAAATTCTTTTCTCAAGAGAAAACCATCTGAGCACTACAAGAAGAAACGTTAAATATTTGTGAAAGTTTCAACTGCTCTCAAACAGATGATACATGAAAACTCCAATGATACATGAGTTGTCTCTGTCTCTTTAGAAAAATAAAACTTGCACTTTGAGATAGCAACTCATTTGCAAAACTTGATAATAAAATACACACACACACACAATTCAAACATGCATTTTATTATAGGCAGAGTGGAGGATATTATAAACCGTTATGAATTGCAAAGTGGAGAAATGCTAAGAACACTCTCTTTCTAACACTCTCTCTAACATTCACTCTCCTATTGGGTGAAACTCATGTGAATCTCACCATTTTATGTGGGATCCATTTCTAATGTGTGGTACCCACATGAACTTCACCCAATAAGAGAGTGAGTGTTAGAGAGAGTGTTAGAAAGAGAGTGTCCATAGCACTTCTCTTGCAAAGTGATGCTCTCTTTAATCCTTTTCAGAAGCTTGATCGTCATTTTCAATGATGACTCGAACCACCTCATTTCTCACAGGAAAATAACATTGACTTTGTGACCCAAAAGAGGACATGTTAGCTTGGAATCATAGTGGAGGCAGAATTTATAAAAGGGTTGAAATAGTCAATTAATGGAAGAGGAAAGACTATGAGAAGGGGATAAATATCAAAGGTGTTGTAGAGTTACGCGATTTTATTTTTAGTTAGCCGTTGATTCAAACGACAAGACAAACGATACGACTAACACCATAAGATGAGTCCATAGGTATCATCTATTTCATGTTTGCTGTTAAAGTGACAACATCCTATTATGGAGAATCCAAAGTGATATTGTTCACTGTCTAAGCAACTGAGTGCTGATTATTAAAAAGATGCAGACCATAAACAGTTAACTAATAGATATATCCATATTCTTTCACTAAAAAGGAAAAAAATGCTGACATAAATAGAGCACAAGAAACCTCCCATCGAAATGACAAATTTACCTAAGTGGAGGCTGTCATCAACTTTGTTTATTACTATATGATGAAATGCAAAGATATTACAAGAAATTCAAAATGGAATTTGTACCAACGATGTTTTCATCGAACAGTGTAATGGCGATCACAGCAACGGTCTCATGTGGCAGCTTCAACTTCATCAGAGTTCACAGCTACCCCATTTGGGGTATCCCCTGACCGAAGCTGAGAAGAAATTTCATCTATAGCCGAGTTCAACTGTTCAATCTTATTAGCCAGTACTTTCCGTGTTTTCTGCAAATCAGGCAAAGCAAATTTTGTGAGCAATTAAAGGTATGCCCGCATTTCAAACCAACAAGTTGCAGCAAGAGCGAGAGTAACATAAGGGCCTCCTAGGACCAATTCCTTGCTTAATATTAGACCCAATTCTATATAAAATTTTGCAACCGAATGGATGGTGACAACAGGATGCCTCCAGGAAATTGATTTGAGCATAGAAATCATTATACACATTTGGCAAACATGTTCATGATAATATTGGGTGAGAGTTAACTTAAAATCAGAAATCTGAAGAATCGTGCCACGATGGAGAAGCATCGCGCCACGATTGTTGAAGCAAGATCCTGAGGAAGCTACTGGATTTTTCGTGCCACGATGAAGCCGCATCGTGCCACGATGGTCGCGCTGAAGATAAAAATAAAACGTATTTTCAGTTAGATTTGTTTCAGTTTTTTAAGGGTTTACTTTCCACTATAAATATAAGCCTTGTATCAGGTGATAAAGTGTGTAGAAAAACAGGGTTTAGAAACCAACATACAAACTAAGGTTTATAGAGAATTTCTCTTGGCAACAACACTAGGTTTGGGATTGTTTTTGATTCACCTTGAACAAAGCACTATTAGAATTGAGTCTCTTGGTCACGGGAAGAGGCTGGGACTTGGGTAGAATTAGGTTTGAAGACTGATTCTTGTAACTCAATATCTCTTTGTAAAGAAACTCATATCATTATAGTGGATCGGAGAGCTGCTCTCTCCCCAGACTAGGTCATCATTAGACCGAACTGGGTAAACAAATATCTTGTGTTCTTTCTCTCTCTCTCTTCCTTTTATCTCTTGTTGTTTTTGTTTGGATTATTTGCTACCCGCTTGGTTTGATTACTTGGTATTAATTTGCTCCACGCATCAAATTTTATTGGTGTGGTTTTCTCAAACGAATTCACAACAATTGGCACCCACTGTGGGGCAAAGGTCAAATCAATAACCAGGTATCATGGGTTCGAAGTGAGATATTGAAAAGTTTACCGGTGGTAACGACTTCGGGTTGTGGAAGGTAAAGATGAGGGCAATTTTAATTCAACAAAAGTGTGTTGAAGCATTGAAGGGAGAAGCACAGATGGCTGCACATCTGACACCTGCTGAGAAGACGGAGTTGAATGATAAGGCGGTCAGCGCTATCATTATGTGTCTTGGGGATAAGGTGTTGAGAGAAGTATCAAGGGAAACTACTGCTGTGTCTATGTGGAATAAACTTGATTCATTATACATGACCAAGTCTTTGGCACATAGACAATGTCTGAAACAACAACTCTACTTTTACCGAATGGTGGAGTCAAAACCTATAATGGAGCAACTGACGGAGTTCAATAAGATTATTGATAATTTGGCGAACATAGATGTTAATCTGGAAGACGAGGATAAAGCCTTACACCTGTTGTGTGCTTTACCTAGGTCCTTTGAGAATTTCAAGGATACTATGCTTTATGGCAAAGAGGGCACTATCACTTTGGAGGAAGTTCAAGCAGCTTTGAGAACCAAAGAGTTGACCAAGTTCAAAGAGTTGAAGGTTGATGATAGTGGAGAAGGCTTGAATGTCTCAAGGGGGAGAAGTCAGAACAGAGGAAAAGGGAAAGGCAAGAATTCCAGGTCAAAGTCTAGGTCGAAGGGTGATGGCAATAAAACACAGTACAAATGTTTTATTTGTCATAATCTGGTCACTTCAAGAAGAATTATCCGAAGAGAAAGGACAATGGAGGTGGTAATCCATCCGTTCAGATTGCAAGTAAAGATGAGGGTTATGAGAGTGCTGGAGCACTAACTGTGACAGTTGGGAACCTGAAAAGGGCTGGGTCTTGGACACTGGGTGCTCTTATCACATCTGTCCGAGAAAGGAGTACTTTGAAACGTTAGAGCTGGGAGAAGGTGGAGTAGTTCGCCTTGGCAACAATAAAGCTTGTAAAATTCAAGGTATTGGTACTATCCGTCTCAAAATGTTTGATGATCGTGATTTCCTTTTGAAGGATGTGAGGTATATTCCTGAACTTAGGAGAAATTTAATATCCATAAGCATGTTTGATGGTCTAGGCTATTGCACTAGAATTGAACGTGGTGTGATGAGAATTTCTCATGGTGCATTGGTTATAGCTAAAGGGTCTAAAATACATGGCTTATATATTTTAGAAGGTTCCACCGTAATAGCTCATGCATCGGTTGCTAGTGTTGACACTCTGGACATAACTAAACTATGACATTTGAGGTTAGGTCATGTCAGTGAGAGGGGTTTGGTGGAGCTAGCTAAGCAAGGTTTGCTAGGGAATGAAAAATTGAACAAGCTAGATTTCTGTGATAACTGCACATTAGGCAAACAACACAAGGTGAAGTTTGGAGTGGGTGTACATAAATCTAGTAGGCCTTTTGAGTATGTTCATTCGGATCTTTGGGGTCTAGCATCAGTTAAGACTCATGGGGGAGGTTCATATTTCATGTCTATCGTTGATGATTATTCTAGAAGAGTATGGGTTTACATTCTGAAGAATAAAAGTGATGCTTTTGAAAAATTCAAAGAATGGGATACACTTGTAGAAAATCAGATTGGAACTAAACTGAAAGTGTTGAGAACTGACAATGGCCTGAAGTTTGTTTCAGAGCAGTTTAATGAGTTTTGCAGGAAGAAAGGTATAAAGAGGCATAGAACCGTGGCATACACACCTCAACGGAATGGTCTTGCTGAAAGAATGAACAGGACTTTGTTGGAGCGTGTGAGGTGTATGCTGCTGGGAGCTGGATTGTCCAAGAGTTTCTGGGGAGAGGCTGTTAGTATTGCAGCATATTTGATTAACAGATGTCCATCAACAGGGATAGATCTCAAGACACCTATGGAGGTTTGGAGTGGGAGACCGGTAGACTACTCTAACTTAAAAGTTTTCGGAGCTTTAGCGTTTGCTCATGTCAGACAAGACAAACTTGATGCTAGAGCTGTGAAGTGTATTTTCATGGGTTATCCTGAAGGTGTGAAAGGTTACAGACTGTGGAAGATGGAACCTGGAGGATCAAAATTTATTATAAGCAGGGATGTTACTTTTGATGAGACCCGCATGGGGATGAAGTGCAAAGACCTGGATACAAGCTCGGAAACGGGGATAGAGAAAATTCAGTTTGAGGTGGAGCCTATCACTGATGAAAGGGAAGAGGAGGATCAGACTCCAGTACCTGATGAGAGTGAAGGCCAAGAGATAGTTAATTCTGACTATCAGCTAGCAAGAGATAAAGCGAGGAGACATATCAATCCACCTGATAGATACGGTTATACTGACCTTATTTGTTATGCTTTGAATGCGGCTGAAGAATTGCAAGACTCGGAACCAAAGAACTTCAGGGAAGCATTAGAAAGCAATGAAAACAATGACTGGCTGAAGGCAATGAATGAGGAAATACTTTCATTGGAGAAGAACCAGACTTGGAAACTTGTTTCATTACCTAAGAATCAAAGGGTAGTGGGAAGCAAGTGGGTGTTCAAGAAAAAAGAAGGTATACCGGGGGTCGAAGCACCAAGGTATAAGGCAAGACTTGTAGCAAAGGGTTTTACTCAGGTGGAAGGGATTGATTACAATGAAATCTTTTCACCGGTGGTGAAACATTGTTCTATAAGGGTACTTATGGCGATTGTTAACATGTATGATCTTGAGTTAGAACAGATGGATGTGAAGACCGCATTTCTACATGGAGAGTTGGAAGAAACTATCTATATGCAACAACCAGAAGGTTTTGTAGAAGACAATACAAAAGTATGTTTGTTGAAGAAATCTTTGTATGGGTTGAAGCAAAGTCCAAGGCAGTGGTATCGTCGGTTTGATGAGTTCCTAGTAAAGGCTGGTTTTGTGAGAAGCAACTATGATAGTTGTGTTTACATGATGAGAAGGAATGAGAAAGTCATTCTCTATCTTCTCCTTTATGTAGATGATATTCTTATGGCAAGTTCTGACATGCAAGAGATTCAGAAGCTCAAGAAAAGATTGAATGATGAATTTGAGATGAAGGATCTTGGTAATGCAAAGAAGATACTTGGTATGGATATCATAAGGGACCGGAACAAAGGTGAGTTGTTCTTATCTCAGCAGGGGTACTTGAGGAAAGTGGTGGAGCGGTTCAGAATGAAAGATTCTAAAGTCGCTAGCACTCCTCTTGGTCACCACACAAAGCTATCAATAAAGCAGTGTCCTCAATCCGATGAAGAGAAAAGCAAGATGGAAGGTACTCCCTATGCAAGTGGGGTTGGAAGCATCATGTATGGTATGGTTTGTAGTAGACCGGACTTATCCTACGCAATCAGTGTGATAAGTCGGTTTATGGCAAATCCGGGTCAAGTGCACTGGCAAGCTTTGAAGTGGGTTCTAAGATATTTGAATGGATCTTAGAAAGGTGGTCTAAGGTATACAAGGTCACAACCAGGTAGGGATGCTTTGGAGGGATATGTGGATGCGGGCTATGCAGGTAACGTAGACACTAGAAAATCTTTGTCAGGTTTTGTGTTTACATTGTTCGGTACAGCGGTAACTTGGAAGGCAAATCAACAATCAGTTGTAGCCCTTTCAACAACTCAAGCAGAGTACATAGCCCTTGTTGAAGGGGTCAAGGAAGCCATATGGTTGAAAGGTATGATTGGAGAAATGGGAATTAGTCAAGGGTGTGTGAAGATACATTGTGATAGCCAAAGTGCCATTCATTTGGCAAATCATCAGGTATATCATGAAAGGACAAAACACATTGACATTCGTTTGCACTTCGTCAGAGACATGATTGAGACAAAGGAGATCATGATAGAGAAAGTGGCATCGGAAGACAATCCAGCAGACATGTTCACCAAATCATTACCAAGATCAAGGTTCAAGCATTGCTTGGACTTGATAAACTTCATTGAAGCATAGATGAAGGTTTGGAGAGAGCAACAAAGTGATTGATGGTTAAACTGACATCATCACTGATTTGAAGTCAAGGTGGAGAATTGTGAGAGTTAACTTAAAATCAGAAATCTGGAGAATCGTGCCACGATGGAGAAGCATCGCGCCACGATTGTTGAAGCAAGATCCTAAGGAAGCTACTGGATTTTTCGTGCCATGATGGTCGCGCTGAAGATAAAAATAAAACGTATTTTCAGTTAGATTTGTTTCAGTTTTTTAAGGGTTTACTTTCCACTATAAATATAAGCCTTGTATCAGATGATAAAGTGTGTAGAAAAACAGGGTTTAGAAACCAACATACAAACTAGGGTTTATAGAGAATTTCTCTTGGCAACAACACTAGGGTTGGGATTGTTTTTGATTCACCTTGAACAAAGCACTATTAGGATTGAGTCTCTTGGTCACGGGAAGAGGCTGGGACTTGGGTAGAATTAGGTTTGAAGACTGATTCTTGTAACTCAATATCTCTTTGTAAAGAAACCCATATCATTATAGTGGATCGGAGAGCTGCTCTCTCCCCCAGACTAGGTCATCATTAGACCGAACTGGGTAAACAAATATCTTGTGTTCTTTCTCTCTCTCTTCCTTTTATCTCTTGCTGTTTTTGTTTGGATTATTTGCTACCCGCTTGGTTTGATTACTTGGTATTAATTTGCTCCACGCATCAAGTTTTATTGGTGTGGTTTTCTCAAACGAATTCACAACATATTGTTTAGAATTTGAAAAATTAATCCCCATTCAAGTGAGTTCATTTCCAGATATATAGTGAATGGCAGTTCTTGTGCCTCCACATAAAAGAAGAAAGCAAGCATGGCAAGGACTCTTTATAAGATAAACCTTTAGGATGAAACAAATAGCAGCAAACACTGCTCACCTCTAAAGCCTTTTCTTCATCATATATGAACTTTGGCAGTTTTCTCATCAACTCCTTCCTTTCAGTTCCAGTTAAAGCATTGCTGATCTGTGAAAGAGTAAAAGAGAACATAATATATTCAAGTTCAAGCAATAAGTGAAATCCTGATTTGCAGTTGCAGAACATAAATATTTTTAAGAAAGTCATTATGTGCATCCTGCTATCTTAAAGATTTTAAAGATATTAGTGCCAAGCGCTTTTATTTATGCTGCATGCTTTGTTAACTGAATAAGTAAGAGGCATTAACAAATTAAATTTCCATATTTCCTTATATAGCCATATAACTGACGACATCCCCGGAACGACAGATATTTTTAAGGCCCTGATCCTGTTGAAAACCAAAATGTATGTCACAGTAAGAAATACTACCTGAGGTGCATACACACAGCCAAGAGCTCCAACGACCAATCCTCCCAAGATAAAGCCACCAACAAAGACGCTAGCACTGTTGGGCCTTCCACCATCACTGTAGGTCAAGAATATGTAGTGGTTCAAATTAAGATCTTTTCATATGTTGCTTCTTAAAAAAAAAAAAGATATTTTCATATGTCAAATTTACTTAATCAAAAAACATAAAATTTCAAGCATAGTTGGTGTTTATCATTTTTTGCTTGTATCAGTTGTGTGCTCCTGTTTATTATTTGTGATGGCAATATGAAGGCTCATTGCATATACACTTATGATGATAAGCGCTTATGTATAAGCTATTTCTATAACAAAGTATAAAGTTAAGTTATGTGATAAGTTGTGGCGAACAGTCTCACAAGTGGTTATGTGACTGTACCTATAAGCAGCTCTCACAATGAAAGGCCTAGTGGTTGAAGAAGAAGAAGAAAGAAGCATTCTCCTCCGATTGGGAAACAAGGTGGGTGGTTTGATCTTCAAATGAGAGTGATTCATGGATGAAGATGATGCTACCAATAGAATTAGATGAGTTAGATAGAATACAAGAAAAGACAACAATCTTTATTTAATAATAAATTGGTATTAAATGAAATCGTGGAAGAATGTTATTCATTGAAGTGAGATTTGGAGTGGCGGCATAGCGAATGAATAAATCAATCTTGCAAATTAATTAATGAATCGGAGAAAGAATATAATAGATTTACCGGATTTGGTGAGAAGGAAGGAAGTGGAAACAGCAGCAGCAGAAGCAGAAGCAGAAGCCATGATAGTATGTAAGAGATTTGTTTTGTTGTTGATGAAAGGAAAGGAAAGGAATGAAGGAACACTACAGAGAGGAAATACGGTTGAAATTAATTCCTTCGATGATATCTAAGATGGATGGACCTAAGATTAATTAATGGGTTAATGGTGCTTTACTACCGTAATATGGTCATTTTTTGTTTTTTACAGGAGAAAAACCAAAAATAACCGTGAAACATCATTAACCCTTAATTAATTAATACAACCCCAAAATAATCATTAAAACATTCAATATATTTCCTAATTATTTTTTCTTAATGCTTAGTTATCAGCTACCACCAACCAGCCTCTTGTTTCTCTGTCCGGACATACAATCTGGATATTCCAACAACCACACCGCTTTTCTATTTTCTATTTTTTTTTTAAATGTAAATCAAATAGAGAAATGATATTTGAACATCCATTTAGTGACAACTTTCTCTTTTATACTCACATTATTTTTTTACTTTATCTCTCTATTACTATAGTTTTCGTGTCAATATCACTTTTTTCTTTGTAAATTATGGTTGTCAAATAAGTTGTCACCAAATTGGTTGTTCAAATAACACTCCTCAATCAAATATTATGTCGTTTAAAATGAATGACAAAATTCTCTCCATCTATTTAACATCTTATATTATACTATTTGGCTCTAAAACTATTTTAAAAGAAAGTTAAAATAAAATCCTTTAAAGAAAAAGCTAAAGCTGTTTGTTTTCTTTATTATTTTTTAGTTCTGAAATTATTTTTAAGTTAAAAATTATTTGACAAAATATTGTACAAAATTTTGAATTTATTATTTTTTTAATGGTGTTCGCGGTTCGAACCCGGGACCTTGCATATATTTATGTATTTTCTATATCAACTGAGTTGAGCTCACGAGAACAAAACTGTGAATTTATTATGAATTAACATAATAAATAAAAATGTTTAAAATATTTTTTGAAGGGAAAAAAATGTTTAAAATATAAAAGATATTTTTTTACAGATACTATATTTACTCAATGACGTTTATTTTGTGTAACATTAATACAAATTTGTATCATCCTATAAAAGACTTGTTAAATATTTGAATAGGAGAAATAATTTAAGTCGGCTCAAATAATAACATAAACAATATCAAAGTGGTTTGGAAAATTAAAAACATAAATCATCTTGTTTAAAATATATCTATAATATGTATATGGTGTGTATATACAAAGAGAATAGTTTGTTTTTTCTTTTCCAATTATACTGTATAACAAATTTTGTTATAAGAATACCATATTTTTGTGTCATTTAAAAAGATAAGAATTTATATTATACGATGTTATATTTGTTACATTGTTGGTGTCGTTGAAAAAGATATGTTTAGTGTTTTTAATAAGAAAAAAATATGCATAATTTGTTACAATATAAATGTGTAAAATATATATAAGTATGATTTTTTTAGGCATCTATACTTGTACTTTTAATTTAAATAAAAATTTTATAAAAATAATTATACGTATTACGCAACATTAAAAAATTATACGCATTAGCGTAACAAAAAAACAGACACACGAACATAAAATATTACTCTAAACACTAATGTGTGTTCGTGTATATATTTGTGAGGTTGAAGAAAGGGTATAAAAATATTTGTGAGGTTGTGATAATTAAACGATATTAAAATTAAATATATAAGTAATAAAAAGATAATAAAATTCCTTCAAAAATAGATAATAAAATTAAATTGATCCTCCTTAAAAAAAAATTATATGGACCGGTTCAAAAATAAAATTAAATGGAAGAAAAAAACAAATTGAAATATAATATTAAAAAATAAAATAAAAGGTTGCCATTTTGCCAACATAAGTTGAAGAGAGGTGTTTGTTAAATAAATTACGGAGAAGTAGTTTTTTGAAGTAGCATTCAACAACTTTTGGTTAAAGCTAATTCCATTCAATTTTATGCATTATAAACAAAAGTATTTTTTTTCAAAGGTATTTTATTCATATTGTGTTTGGCCTAACTTCTCCTTAAAAATGTAGAGAAGCTGAAAAAAAATCCGGCCAAACGGTACCTTAAATTGATTTGAATCTAGAGTCTTTCATTAAATTGAAATAAATCTTTTACTATTTCATAAAGGTGTTCTTTAGTTGTTTTTCTAATTTCTAATATCATTAATGGGTTAATTGTGTTTTTAGTCCTTATAAATATTTAAACTTTTCGTTTCAGTTTCTATAAAAAAAATGTGTTATCCAAAAGTTTTTCATCACCACCTTGAGTCTTTACTTTTATGTCAAATCATGTGTATCTTTTAAAATTTTATCCAAAATGAATCATGATCGGTTGCATCAATAAGATGACACAATCCGACAACCATGATTGAGTGATTGTTCAATCTTGATCTAACGAATCTCATTAAAATTTGGTATTTTGAAAACTATAAAATAAAAACTAAAAACTAAATCTATTTTTTCTAGATCGTCCGATCAAGATCGGACAATAACTTATATCTTGAGTGTGTGAATGCAAGAAAATAGTAATTGAAGAGAATCTAATTTCGATTAAAATGCATGCATCAATAATTTTGGCCACTCGAAGTCTTGCCCTATGTCTAGAGTTTCCCTTCCTTTTGAAATCGTTGTGCATTATCGATCGTCAATTTTGATGTCATAGACTCTTTCTCAACTAGGGTGGTGTAGTATTTTCTTTTCTTATTACCAATATCAACAACAACAAAAAAATAATACGATAGTACTATAACTTTATTTTAAAGTGACATCTACTCTAACTAACTAACTTGGCACCACATATAATAACAGTTTAACATTCCATAACAAAACTCTCTCCAATTTACCAAATCAACGTATACCTCTAATTTGTCTATTTTGGATTTCCGGCTTTTATTTTATTCTCGAGTGAATACAGTACTACTGCTTACTGGTCCAGTATTGATACACATAGTAGTTGTTGAATTTGTCAAATTGAAATAATAAAAAAAACAATTAAGAGAAGAACACACTTTTGAAGTTTGCACTTTTTTGTAGTATTACTTTAATTAATTAATGGACACATGAAGAATCAGTCAATCTAAGATTAATATATGTTTCGGCCGCGGTGTCTCCTATGGTCTTTGTTTGCCCATCTTCAGATTATGTCATCCATCAATAATCACATTGAGGACCAAAGTTCATGAACAATTATACAGAATGATCAAGTTAAACTTTCTTGGTCGATGATGACGATAATTAATTTATAAAATTTTGCTATAGTATACATATAAGTTGTCATGGGACCAAGAATTATGTAACAAAAATTGTATGATATAATTAGTCAAAAAAACAATTGTATCATATAAATTGTGTTTCTTAAAAAACTAATAATAATGCACAAACCATGTACAAGTATAAAACGATAAAAACCATATACAAGCAAATCTTCCAAAGGGCCGGCTTAAATTTTCACTATTATATGCTCACTTATTTGTCTTGTTATCTTTTTTATTTTTGTTGACACAAATTATGTCTTGTTTTCTGAAGAGGAAGAATACGTTAAAATCATAAAGCATATGGAAAAAAAAACATCGTTTTCTCAAACCGCATATATACTATCAGTAGCAAGGTTAATTAGCTTAACCACAAAATTAATTAATATTAATATAAACTACACTATAGACTGACTAGAAAAACGTACACATTGTTGTTTGAAAGAAGAAAGCAAATTAAGATGGCCGGAGGAGCTCCTGGGGAAAGAACATTGAAGGAAACACCAACTTGGGCTGTTGCTGCTGTCTGCGCAGTGTTCGTCATCATCTCAGTATTAATTGAACATGGAATCCATAAACTTGAAAAGGTATACCTGTATAATATAAAGTTCAATAATATTGATCCATTCATCTTTTGGTCTTAATTAAGTTTCAAGTAAACTGAGAATAAGTATCTGCAGTAGTATTTAGAACACGTATGCTGCAATATTTCATTTTTGTAAAAATATCACTTAGAAAATTTTATATGTTCTGAAAATTGCGCCAAATGAGGACCTCTAAATGGACCGTACTCCTCTGCAGTCAATATTTCGCGCATTCATGTATTCAGGACATCGGTGGTTGTTTGATTAAGATTGTACGGTCCAAATTTAAGTTCAGTGTTTTAAATTATAAAATTCAAATCTAAGATAAAGATCAGACGGTCTTGATGCCCGTGATTGCATGAGATGTTGTTGATTGTAGGGAATCCTATTTTGTTATGAATACCAAAAACCAAAATAAACTATTTTCATTATAGTACTTAAAAAAACAAAAATAGCTTTTACTTTTTTCAAAAATCTCTAAATTATTTAACGTCAAAATAATTGTTTGTATGATCGGTAACAGACTTTCTAATTTTCCATATGACAGTGGTTTCACAAAAAACATAAGAAGGCCATGAGTGAAGCCTTGGAGAAAATCAAAGAAGGTAAATAAAAACTAGAGCAGTAAGTATAGCTCATTTAATTCGTGTCCCCTGAAATCAATACATTAATATGATGTAATTTTGTTGATTTGCAGAATTAATGCTGTTAGGATTCATATCCTTGTTACTTACATTTGGTACAAAATATATTGCAAAGATATGCATCCCTAATAAGTTAGGTGATAGCATGCTTCCATGTAAGAAGGGGGAAGTTGAAGAAGAGTCAAAAGATGATAGGAGAAGGTTACTTTCTTTTGATTTTGATGAGAATGTGGTATGGCGTCGAGGTTTGGCACCTGCAGCCGGTGGTGATGACTATTGCTCAAATAAAGTGAGCAAGATTGTATAAATATTTCATATTTATAATTTAAGTATATCCTTAATTATAATTCTTTGTTACTATAATGAAATATATATGCAGGGTCAAGTGCCTTTAATATCTCAATCTGGGGTGCACCAATTGCATATATTTATATTTGTGCTAGCCGTTTTTCACATTTTCTACAGTGTCATGACTATAGTTCTAGCTCGAGCAAAAGTGAGTTATTTTCATTTTTACTGTTCAGAAATAAACTTAAAAAACGTGTGATTTGTTGTGCTTTACTTATATATCTTGAGCAAAAGTAAGAATGAAAATGAGTTTGATGAATGAACAGATGCAGAAGTGGAAGGCTTGGGAAACAGAAACATCATCCGTGGAGTACCAATTTACACATGGTAATTCCTTTTCCAGTTAATAATTTTAAATTGTGGGAGAGTCTTATATGCATGTCAGTTGTCACATGAGAATACAGTAAGATGGACCTAAGTATTTATATTTTATAGTAACTACATTATTATTGTTAATCTCATTTATGCAGATCCTTCAAGGTTCAGGTTTGCGCATCAAACTACATTCGTTAAGCGTCACTCAGGCTGGTCTGAGAAGCCAGGAATAAGATGGATAGTGAGTTCCTTACATTTTTCCAAATTGGGAGTTTATTCAAAAACAATTTGTCACAAAAATAAAAAAACTAAGTGCATTTGTTTAACTAATTTATATAAAACAATCCTTTATTCGTTTATATTAAGGTGGCATTCTTCAGACAATTTTTTGCGTCGGTGAGTAAGGTGGATTACATGACTATGCGGCATGGGTTTATTAACGTAGGTCTCAAACCTTTAAACTTATAAATGTTACTCTTTTCAATTGAGGTCTTGATGTGAAAACCCAAAATCTGAAACAAATGCAGGCACATTTTGCTCCTGATAGCAAATTCGACTTTCATAAATACATCAAAAGATCAATGGAGGACGATTTTAAAGTGGTCGTTGGTATAAGGTAATTAATTAATTGGACCTAAATTCACTAATGCAATCTTCAATCACTTTTGTTTAAGCTGTTATTAAATTTGTTATCTCACTAGCTAGTTTCTGTTTTGCAGTGTTCCTTTATGGGCTTTTGCGATCATTTTTCTGCTTATGAACGTTTACAGTAAGTAAAGTCATTCTGATCTCTCTAACTCACACTGTCACACGCACGCTATTACACTTAATATTGAATTTTTAGTATTTAAATTAACTTCATTCATCTTTGCAGATTGGTACACGCTCACTTGGTTATCATTAGCGCCGCTGGTGGTAATTGATAAATATCATATATAATTTAAAGTTATTATTTATTAACTCTATTAATGGATTTTATAATTAGGCACATGAACATGATCAGCATAATACTGGTGTTTACAATTCAAAATCTGTGTTTATCAACTTTTACAGATACTTTTATTAGTGGGCACAAAGCTTGAACTGATAATCATGGAAATGGCTCAAGAAATCCAAGATCGTACTACAATTGTAAGAGGTGTGCCCGTGGTAGAGCCCAACAACAAGTATTTTTGGTTTAATCGCCCCCATTGGATCATCTTCTTGATTCATTTTACCTTATTCCAGGTAAATACACATTTTATAATAGATCATTTGTTGTGATGTTAGTATATATCACATAACATTGTGTAAGATGCTTTGATTTTAGTTCAATCTTGATCAATCAGAACTTACTCATAATATATTTTTTTCATTATTCTTTTGCAGAATGCTTTCCAAATAGCCTATTTCTTGTGGACTTGGGTAAGTAGCTAGCTTATAAATTAGGCGACATGTTTATTTTTGAGGAAGTTAGATCCTCGACAAACGGCTTTATGGTGCAGCCGGTTGCAGGCTGTCAAGAGAAAAATATCTCTCTTAATTTAACGGCTAACAACTGACTACACTTTAAAATCGACTATAGATACTATAAATGAGACGCAAATTTCAATTTTTAGTTGGCTAATTCAAAGGATTTGTATTTACACAATATTAATTGTAATTATTTTGAAAACTCAGTATGAGTTTACAATCACATCTTGCTTCCATGAGAACTTGCCACTAATAGTGACAAGGGTTGTCCTTGGGGTAGCCTTACAAGTCCTATGCAGTTACATAACATTTCCTCTCTATGCACTAGTGACACAGGTAGAATATTTCCTCAAATTAACCATACCATTGAATTAAATTTATTCAATTGGAAATTTAGGCCTAAATGTATACATGTTAATTAAAATTTGCAGATGGGATCTCACATGAAGAGAGGAATATTTGAGGAGCAAACAACAAAAGCACTTAAAAAATGGCAAAAGGCAGCAAGAGATAAGAGGAAGTTAAGGAATGCAGGATCAATAGAGATTCCTTCAGTGAGTGGAGACACAACACCAAGCCAAGGAACATCACCTTTGCACTTGCTTCACAAGTTCAAACCTAGTAACCAAACAGACACAGATAGTGTTCTATATTCTCCAAGATCATACCAATCTGAAACTGATTTTTCAGACACAGAAGGATCTACACACCAATTAAATTTGAATCAAATTATGTCACCACCTCAACACCATCCTGCAGGGAACAATCAACAAAATCATAATATTGACTTCTCATTTGATAAGCCTTAACAAGTAACAATGGCCTAATTTTTTGACCAACTTGTGTGGCTGTGTGTCAACTTTCAACACAAATAATTAATATCTGTTACAAGTATGAATAATGTTCACGCCGTAGACAACATCAAACACTTCTTAGTTTTTTCTTTTAAAATATGTGCATATTCTTTTAAGCTAAGATTAATCCACACATCCAATTTTAGCAAAGTACAAGGCATTAACCCACACATCCAAGGCATGCTCTAGGATTCAAGTACTATTGAACAATGTCGCAATCCATGCTATTTTATTTGTACTTCAGCCCGTTCCAAGGGAACCTTTTTACTTCTTCAATCATTTGATCCATACTAATATCTTTGTTTTTAAACAGCTTATCATTTCTTGATTTCCAAACGCTCCATATGGCAGCAATCCAAATTACACTTACTCTCAAATAAAGCGCACTTCCGCTACTAATGAAGCCTTCAAATTGTTATAGATGAGCCATCGCTTCATTCCGCAGTGTTGTAACAGTCCCTAGCCGATTAAACACATGATACCATAAATCATAAACCATAAATCTGCAAAATTGAGACACTAAAAAAGAAAATGAGTCAACAACCACCTGCACACAAGGACAACCCTTGACCAATGACACCTCTCCCCAGCGGATTATCTTTTGTTGCTACTCTATTATGAAATATCCTAAACATTATTGTCTTGGTTAGCATAACTTTAAATGCTTGTTGGCTTAAGCCTAACTATCTCAATTTGTGCAGCTCCATATTTTCCATCCCTGGTCTGGTTAGGATGGGGTTCTGAGGTGAAGATTAGTCATCACCATAATGCACCGGAAAACATTATAAGCACCAAATTTTAATTTTTATTGGCAATTGAGCTGTGTTCACGGAAACATATTCATTTTTATCATTTATTTCTTGAAAACTGTAACTTAATATGATGCAAAAAAGTACTGCTTGTGGGAGTTGAACATGTAACCCACCAATTGAAGAAAACTCTCTCAGCCACCGAAACAATATCCATTTTCATGTTCAATTTACTTTTACTATAATTATAATAACACATGTTTGGATAAAGATCACCGCCTATTTACCATCTCGTCGAAATATTTATGAGAGTTTCTGTTTATACATATGATAGGGCTGAAAAATACGTGTAAAAGACGAAAATGTCCCTGCGGCAATTAACTACCAAAGTTTGGAACCGGCTGCAGTTAACTCCCGAAGTTCCTTCGGCAGTTAACTGCCGATGAAAAAACGAAGAAAGAAAACCTCGGCACTTAAGTGCCGAAGAACTCATAATTTTTTCTGTCTACTAAGGTACCGTTTGGCCAGGCTTTTTTTTGGGTCTAAAAGCTACTTTAAAACAAAGTTAAAATAAAGCTCTTTAAGGAAAAAACTTTTTGGTTTCTTTATTTTTTTTTTAGTTCTAAAGTTATTTTTAAATTAAAAGTTGTTTGGCAAAATATTGTACAAAACATTAAATTTATTATTTTTTTGGTGGTGTCCGAGGTTTGAACCCGCGACCTTGCATATATTTATACATTGTCTATATCAACTGAGCTAAATTAGAGAATAGTTTTTTTTTCTTTCAATTATATTGTATAACAAATTTTGTTATAAGAATATCATATTTTTTGTGTCATTTAAAAAGATAAGAATTTAAATTATATGATATTATATTTGTTAGATTGTTGGTGTCATTGAAAAAGATATATTTAGTGTTTTTAATAAGAAAAAGATATGCATAGTTTGTTACAATATAAATGTGTAAAATATATATATATATATATATATATATATATATATATATATATATATATAATTTTTTAGGCATCTATACTTGTACTTTTAATTAAAATTAAAATTTTATAAAAATAATAATTGTACGCATTACGCAACACTAAAAAAACTATACGTTTTAGCGTAACAAAAAAAACAGACATACTGACATAAAATATTACTCTAACTACTAATGTGTGTGTATGTGTATTTGTGAGGTTGAAGAAAGGGAATAAAAATAGGGTTAATAGTGTTTTTGGCCCCTGTAATATAGTGCACTTTTGGTTTTAGCCCCTATAAATTTTTTTTTTAGATTCCACCCTTGAAAATGAAGATTCTTCAGCATTGGCCCCTCACTTCAATGTGTGAGCAGAATCTTTTACGTGGCAGTGACGTGTCAATTTTTTTTCTTCATACCACGCGTGTAAATGAACGCCACGTGACATTTGTGATTTTTTTTAAATAAAAATAAAAAATATTTAAAAAATAAATAAAAATACTGAAAAAATTTAAAAAAATGCAAAAATTAATAATGATTAAAAAAATTTGGTAAAATAAAAAATAATGAAAAAAATTATAAATATAATTTTAAAAAACGTGAAATTTAAAAACGTCACGTCATTTATAATTTTAAAAAACGTGAAATTTAAAAACGAAAAAAAACGTGAAATTTAAACAAAGAACTTTGAGTAGTATACTTTTTGTGGAACCCGTTTTTATATGTATAAAACGATTCATGTGAATAAATAATTACGTAATCGAGAAGTGATTTAAAATAATTGACTTTATGAGTGAGACGATTCATATGTAATGATACACCCGTGATACTAAAGAAAATGGATTGGATTTGGTGCAAGGGGTGTTCCATTACATATGACGAGACTTTAAAATCTAATGGTGTATGACACTTGTGTATGGTGTAAGACATAACTTTGTGTACATTATAGATAAACTTTTTTGATTGATAAATGAGACGAAAATATTGATTGTAAACTCGGACAATAATCTATGTTTACAACAATTATACGTCCAACTTAACAATTTAAACATTTTTGCTCATTAAATAATAATATATGGACACCATAGATTATCCTCGGACGTTTGCCACATTTTTTAATCGTCAATTTTCTTATTTAAGCCTCAAAATTGTAATAGATCCTTTTGATTAAAAGAGAAAGATTGTGCTCGATTGAAATTTTGTTGTTGTGAAATCTCCTTGTGAAATCTTTTAGCTCATGTCTTAACCATAGTCCACTAGTCCATATATCATGTGTTTGTTTGTATTCTTCTGTCGCTGCCATTTGAAAGGGACATGAGAAGAATATTTTTCTTTTTTATAAGAGAAACATAGGAAGGAATTGATGGAACGAAAAAATGGTTATTTGGAAGATTCCAAATTATTGTGTTTTAACTGAGGACGTCATTATCTATTGGAAAAAAAAAGGCGAGGACGGCACTTTAAATAATTGACTTATCCTTTTCAAAATAAATAATACTAATCAAATATTTTTTTTTTTTTAGAGAAGCATTTTTGTAACCAAAAAAACTTTTTTTTAAGGAAACAATAATTAACTTATCATTTTTTTTTTTTTAGAGAAACTTATCAATTATTCTTGTAGTCGTAGATGATGATTAAGGTAATCATGGAAAACTTGGCAGCAAAGCACTTCACACCGACGCAAAGGACGGATTTTCAATTCTTTATTTTTTTGAAGTTAACAAAAAAACTTTTCCCTCCTTCAAAAAAAAAAAACTTTTTTCTCCTTTCAAAAAAAAACTTTTTCTTTTATCCAATAAAAGGAAAATAAAAAAATTTATTTTTTAAATATGAGAATTATTTTTTTTTGACAATTTAAATATGAAAAATATAAAAACTAGTATTACAAATATCATATTTTAATTGATTTTATACTTGTCCAAAAAATTATTCTATACATTTAATTTTTTTTCCGGCACTGTCTGCAATATTCAATAAAATTTTCCATTTTTTCAATTTAATAAATTAAACTCTTAAATTTATATATACTAGTAAACTACTAATTTTTAATGTTTGGGAATATTTTGTCTGCAATCATTTATTATTTATATTTAAATAAATGGTTTGACCGCGGCTGATTGCTAATTGGATCGGAGCACTATTAAGTAGAGAGATTAATTTTTTTAACAATGGTAGAGAGTAGAGACTAGAGAGATTAGGTTTTTTCTTTTTTTTACCAAAAGGGTAGAGATATTAGGTTAGTTTCTATATAAAGATGTTTTAAATTTGTAAAATAAAAAGGACATGCTATTCTTTTCTTAGAGGAAACTAGACATGGCATTTTCTTAAATATGTTGAAAATAAACTGTTGACCACACACAAATATTTATTTTTCCTTAAAAAAATATTATTTTTATTCTTACAAAAAATATTCCAAATATTCATTTTCCATTTTATTTGATGATCTAAAATAGAAAAAAAAAAACTAAATACTTTGACCATATTGTTAAAATATGATACCGGGTATCTAAGATAATTGAATAAATTTACAGAGATAATTTTAATTTTTGCTTTACACAATGACAAAATACATTTCGCAATGTAATACATGAATTTGAAATCTATTCATTTACCTATAAAATTCTAAAAAAGTCTTGAAGTATATTCTTCAAGAGCATAATCTTGAGTCTACAACAAACACAACTTATTTCCTCAAAATAATTTATAAACAATGAAATGAAATGAGACTATATTTCAATGAATTCCCTCAGTACAATCATACATTTTTTTTTTTGACAAAACAACCATAAAGTTAACAACTAACTATCTATCATGTTCCTATAATAGTTAGCACCATAATCAATACTATTCATTATTCTACACTAATCCTCATGACACTGAACTGTGGATTAATATATATGATCAAACAAAATGTACAATTCATTATAAATAATTTTTTAATAAACAATAAAGATGGTCTTGTTCAAAAAAAAATATAAACAACAAAGATGGATCATGCAATTTATCTTAGTCATTTTAATTTATGTGAATACTATTAAGTATCTATCAAGATCATTTTGCTTTGAGATTTATTTATTCAATTATTAATATAACTCAATTAGTCTTAAATTCTTACTTACATTTTTTTCTTCTAATAACCACAAAAATTCACCTCAAAGATGAATAAGTGAAATTTGTCTTTTATTATTCGAATTTCTAACAAGAAAATCGGGTGTGTTAAAAAAAAAAGGTCATATTATTCTTTATATGTAGATAGATTTTTATAAGAAAAAGAATAATAAATAAGGAGAATTTATACAATATTTTAGTTGAGTAAGTGGCCTAACACTTTCTGAATGTATGTATGTATTTTTCACAGCACTGAAGAGGCTTCTCTCTCTCTCTCTCTCTCTCTCTGAGTTGAATTTGACTCTGCAGAAAAGTGGAAACCCTAACCTAAGAATTACTTCAAATCTTTCTTCACAGTTGAAGTTTGTGAAATTGTTGAAACGGAAATGCTTCTGATTTCTTAGTCTGTTACTATCGGAGATTGAGAATAATGGGTAGACGCCATGGATGGGAACTCCCTTTTCACACTTTTCAGGTACCTCCTGTACTACATTCTTCTTCTTCTTCTTTCAATTTCCGTTATTCTTTTTTACTTTTTCTTCATTTTCAGATTATGTCATTTTCTTTCTACTTTTCTCCATTTTTTTCCACCTTTTGACTTTCTCGTTTACTTTTCCTCTTTCCCATTTTACCCATTATTTTCATCATTTCACAGTCTTAATTTTGCTTTATGTTCTAATTAAAAGTTCTGTTATTTTTTTTTTTGTTCCTTACTTTCTGGATGAATGTGATTTTCAACTCAATTAACCATTTACTATAACATTACTTACCTTTTAACATTATTTTGCTTCCACATTCCAGTTTATCATGAATTTCTTTTTTGTCGAATTCGGATAGCATTGAAATACAACACTTAATTAGTATCATGCTGTTGTGATTTGTGAACAGGTCGTGGCTATTACGGTTTTTTTCTTGCTATGCATTGCATATTATGCCTTCTTTGCTCCTTTTCTTGGAAAGGACATCTTTGAATTCGTCGCTTTTGGTGTTTACTCTCTACTGGTAAGTAACTATCCGATTCATCTCTACGTTCCTTCTGTGTTTCATTAAACAAGAGTGCGGTACTCTTTCATTTACTTGTTCCTCAATTTTGAACTGCAGGCACTTTCTGTATTCTTTCTATATGTTCGATGCACTGCCATTGACCCCGCTGATCTAGGAGTAATGATTGATTGCGATAAAACATCCAAGAATAGATCAAAACTTGATGAAGAGTTGGCAGGTTGGAATTTTATATTATTGACATACTCTTCAGATCAGAATCACCTTAATGATTCATCTCACCTATCAATGGGTTTTGTCAGAAATTTAATAATTTGTATACTGCTCGTTAATCAGGGTAGTTAAATCACCGATGAAATCAAACGAAATGTAATTGAGTTAGTTATACAGTAATGTAATGACATTGTTGACTAGGCTGTTAGTAACTGGCTGCATAACAAGACCCGAAGCAATTACAATAGATTTAACTATGCCTTCATTGTTGTTTTGGTACCACTATAAGGTAGTTTATATTTTTCTTTGTTATATGGTTACCATGTTTGTTGCCTCTTATATAGCATATACGAATAATTGTCTTGACCAGTTTGACAATGATACTTTTTTGTATATTATTAGTATATAATGGCAACGATTGATAATCTCTGATGACCATAATAGCAATATTTTGTGCCGTTTGATAATTTATTGTGCTATTTGAATTTGAATCTCCTATTGCAGAACCCAGCAAGACAAGGCTAAAGGATGATGGAATATCTGATCAGCATGATTCAAATGGGTGCTCGAAACTTGGATGTTGCCTGTGTAGTTTCCTTGCTAGAGAAGATTGCCGTAGCGATGAAGATTTTATTCTTCAGCAACAATCTGGAGAGGAGGATGCTTTGTTCTGTACTTTATGCAATGCTGAGGTTGGCTCTTTTACTGTAAAAGTCTTATTTTGTTCTCCATATAAAAGTCAATACCAGAAAAATAAGAAATGATAGAAGTAAGAAAAAAAATAGAGGTAGTTAGTTTCGTAGAATGCAACAAAGTCTGCTTAAGTTTAGGTGATTAAAATGATCTGCTTCCCGAAACTTCCATTTATAAAAATCAGAAAAAGTTATGTTATAGGCATCCCTTTCTTGATGACTCATGATAGGTTAACTGTTCAAGCATAAATAACCAACCCTTTTGATAAACAATAAGTACGATATTTCTTTTAGATTGTTCTTTGTATGTTACACTGCCGCTTTTATATTGCTTTCTCTATATCTGAATATATCTAATCGAGGAGTCATCTTTCATTTACCTACCTCACCAGAACATGGAAATTCCATGATGTATTATTTAGTTAGCATTACATCTTGTTAGATGTATTTTGCAGGTTCGGAAGTTCAGTAAGCATTGTAGAAGTTGTGACAAATGTGTTGATGGATTTGATCACCATTGCCGGGTAAGTTTTGTTTGAACCCCACCTAAAGTCAGTTACCGGGTATTTGATTTACTCAATATTACGCTGCCTTAGTCACAGCCTCACAGGTCTAGTGGACTGTTGTCATACTAATAAGAAAAGGTCATGCCAACCTTCTAAAAGCTCACTGTACTTGCTATCATTTCTTGGGTTGAGGTTTTCCCCTATCTTCAAAGTTATTGTTTGTCTAATTGTCTGATAAGTAACCTTGGTTGATTAATTAAAGTAACCTTAGTTGATTAATTAAAATAACCTTGGTTGGTTAATTAAAGGTTTTTTTAACCAAAAGCTAATTAGAGGTTTAGTTAACAGAAATAATGCATGTTGCCTGTAAATAAGATTTGAGATATAGAGTGGCTATCTTTTCAATTGTATAGACTTAGGGCCATTTTGGTTTTAATCCAGGAATTTTCCCTATTTTTACAATAATACCGGTTGGTTTCTATCATTGTCTTCTACGTTCACCAATTGCAATGTAGACTGTGGGTTGTCAATGAAAATTACCCCGAAGTAGACTGTATTGGGTTAGATGTTTGGGACTTGAGATGCTTTGTGCATTTGTACACTTGTCTTACTTGTTTATTTGCCTTCCTTAGCTTTTATATTCTTCAAAAAGTCATTATCATATACTTTATTATTTTGTTCAGTGGTTGAACAATTGCGTCGGAAGGAAGAACTACATCTCATTTGTGTGCCTAATGGCTGTGAGCCTGGTTTGGGTAAGTTGCATGAAGATGCCTATCAGCTTGTCCTAAATCTAGCTCTCCCTTTCTCCTTTCTATTCTTCAGTTTTGTATTGAAAGAACCTTCGATACTGTGGTTTTGTAATTTTCTTAGTTTATGTTCATGCATGTCACAGCTTTTAGTTGAATGCGGAGTCGGGATTGCTGTGCTTGTCAGATGCTTTGTTGATAAGAAGGATACAGAAAATCTGATAGCTGTAAAGCTTGGAGCTGGATTCTCTCGAGCCCCATTTGCTACAATAGTGGTACATTTTCTCTCTTTCTTTCAGAGTTTTATTCTTCATCTCAAATAAGATAGACTGATACAAACTTTATCCAACTGAAGTTACTTTTTACATATGATGTGAATTATGTTAGCAGTAACTTCTCATTTATAACTTAATACTGTATTCTTTCCATTGATGGGAGGTCTTAATTGGCTTGAAATGTAAAATTATGCACTTCTATTACATATTATAATGTTTTTTTTATTAGTGGTCTTGTCTTTAATATTTATCAATTATGTTTGTCTAAAGTTATTCAAAATAATTTTCAATTACTCATTATGTGATCTTTGAACATCATTAAATAGCCGAGTTGTTAAATGTTACTGAATGCAAAACTTTTTCACAATTATTTCCCAATTTTCACTTCAACAAAATTTGAATTGTTATATTGAAGATATACGTTTCTATGTTTTATGCAATTTTCGATCCTTCAACAGGCCATATGCACAGCAGTTTCTTTCCTTGCGATTATACCTCTGGGAGAATTATTCTTTTTTCATATGATCCTGATCCGAAAGGTATAATCATGATCCTTTCCTCTTAATTACATATTTATATTACACGAACATACTGTAAGCTGGTCTTTTCTCTTACAGGGTATTACAACGTACGAATATGTCGTTGCTATGAGAACTTTGACTGAACCACCTGGTCCTTCAGTTGATGCGGGTGAGCAGCAGAGTCTACCTTCATCTCCTACTGGTTCATCTGTCACTGCAATAAGCGGAAGAAGCTCTGTTGGAATGAGTTTGCAAATCAAAGGTGCCTGGTGTACACCTCCAAGAATCTTTATGGATCAACAGGTACTGCCATCTTTGTACAATTGCCTGAACTATATGCTTAGGAACTCTTTTTTAAGATGAATAAAGGAGAATCACAGTGAGAGATTAGAAAGGAGAATTGAATTGAACAAAACAATGCACAAAACACAACATCACAAAACTTTCAAACAGTATGTGCTTCATTATTGCTTATGTATAAGGCTAAAAAGATTATTTATGATTTTCAATGGTTAATGGAAATAAAATACAAGTATAGTTAAAAATGCATGATCGTTTAGAGTAGACATGAAATTAGTGCATTGATTAAATGTTCGCCCAATAAGAACTGTCACACAGTTTTGTTGGATGCTGATCAAGTGTCTGGTCTTGAATAAGCAGGATGAAATTATACATCATTTGGAGCCTGGCCGCTTACCATCTACTGTGGATCCAGATGCAATACAACCACCTGACAAGGGGAAAAAATTGAACCAGCGCCCTGTGCGAATAAGCGCATGGAAACTTGCAAAATTAGATTCCAATGAAGCAGCTAAGGCATTAGCTAAAGCTCGAGCATCGTCGTCTGTGCTTCGTCCAATTAGTTCTCGATCTCATGCATATGATGTCGATCATTTATCAAGTAGCAATTTGAGTGGAAGAAGCAGCCCTATTAGTAACCGAGGATTTCATAACAAATATGATCAAGCAGGGACATCAAGGTTATCTCCTTCCAAGAGTTCATACCCTCCCAGTCAAGCAAGCAGGGAAGATTTAGATGCGTGCCACCACAGTATGAGTAACTTGAGCAGTCCACAAGTGTCCAACATATCTCCTTCGCCAATGCAGAGGCCAGGTTTGAACAGAGACCATTTCAACCCCATGTATCAGCAACCATCTATAAATCAGTCTCCTTCATCAGTTAGAGGAAGTGAAGGGAGTGTAAATCCAGTTCATGAAAATGGTGCACGTGTGGCAATGAGGAATAACAGCTTAGCTGTTTTAGAGGATAGAAGGTCGTCAGTGTTTTGGGATCAAGCAGCTGGTCGCTTTGTCCCGAACCCATCTAGAGCTCAAGGCAGTTCTCAGATTCCTGGAACAGAGTTAACATACAGCGGCCGTTCTATATTTTTTGGCAGTCCTGCTGTGAGTGAACAGTCAAATGCAGGAACAAGAAATAGTAGCTCAGTAGCTGGTGTTTCGGACAGAGATAATACTATAAGGGATTTTCAGCAAGGTAGATCACATAGAGGTGCCCAGCTTCCTGTGTTCGTTCCCAGTTATTCCCAGCAAAACAAGTTCTCTTAGGGTATGTTTCAATTGATGGTATCTTGGAATGGAATGTGATAACATCTAAATAGTAGAATGTTAGCCCATTCCATTCTACTCCTTTTCACCATTAATTGCAATTTTTTCTTCTCTAGGAACATGTTATCTAGCGCTTTTTAATGTATGTCTTCTTGCCATCGCGTGGTTTAGTATGTTCATCATTCCATCTGTACAGTCTAATGGATCACAACCTTTCTCTGTACTAATTCATTGACCACTATCATTGGATTCGAGTAATTGAAGTTTGAATTTGATCAAAGGATGTTTTGATTCTCGTTTGGAATCCCGAAACTACATAATTGTGAAATTGGATTCTCTCCAGCTGTAAGTGTATTAAGAAATTAGGATGGGGGGGGGGGGGGGGGGGGGGGGTAAAATGATACACTAAAACTCAATGGTTTACTAAAGAAAATTCAGTTATATTTCTTAAAAAAAATAAAATCGTAGTTATTTGTTTTGTTGTCAAATAAAACTTATGGTTTATTGTTCGTTTATAGGTGTAACTGTTTGGTTTCGTTTATTATATTTATATTTATTATTTACTGTAACAATGTGTCAAGTACGGATTTATGTTGATTTTTTTAGTGTATGTTTGGTTGTGCAGTAGTAGAAGTTGATTTTGAAATAAATTTATTTTGTAAAATTTGTTTTGGTTAAAAATGAGTTAACATAAGGTGATTTATGTTTAGAGGTACTGAAGTAAAAGTGATATATATTTTTTTGTTGACAAAGATAAGAGTGAAGACCCATTTTTTAGTCTGCGACAAAAACATTGAAACTCATTTTAGAACCTGACAATAAATAAAATACAACTTTTAGTCTTTTAAATAAATCGGGACACTTTAGTCCTTAACTGAACTTTGAATGAAAAAAATTGTTTTTTTTTTTTCTTCTGACATGTGATATTTTTATCCATTAAATCAATCCACTGTGTCCTGATATTGCCTGCATGTTATGTGATTGAATTATGAGACAATTTGATATCCGACAATAATTAAAAGAGACAAGTTAATTCCTACATGTATGATCTAAATCCCTTAATTATATATTTTCTTCCTCAAACACATGAACCTCTCCATTGGTTAAAATGACTTAAAAAAAACAAAACAAATGAATATAAACATGTAAGCTAACTTTCATTTGTTTTGGGGAAGAAGGGTACCATTCAAGTCATTTGCATGAGTTATTTGTGTCCTAAGGGCATCTTTGTCATTTGTCATTATCTATCATTAATTAACAAACTAGAGGCCGAAATTAGTTATTCAAATGTGTGTAATAATAAGCGTCACTTGTTCCTCTCCATTCATTTGCAGTGGTTAATTAGAGTTAGAATAGAATGCAACAAAGGAAAAACACAATTTGATTCACGTTTGCATGTGTTGCATTACATGCATGGAGCAACAACAACATAGAAAAACAATTTGGTTTAGTAAACTTGAATGATCACGAAGGAATTAATGCACGAGGATGCCATCAAACAATTTGTATCCTCCATGTTTTTTTATCCCACTCTAAACAAACTATCATCATAAACATAATTACAATTATCCTAATCATCATCATCATTACCTAATTATCAATTGACAATAATCAAATATGGGAGGAGGAGGAGGAGGCGGTGACTCCAGACAGCTAGATGTGACTCCTACATGGGCTGTCGCCGCGGTTTGTGCGATCATCGTTATCATTTCCATACTCTTAGAGAAACTCATACATAAATTCGCATCGGTACCTACATTTATAAATATCATGTTAATCACGCTATTTTACATTCTTCTTTTTTGATTATATATTATTGATTTTTGTTGTGGATCATGTTAGTTATGTTATTTAACATTCTTCTTTTTTGTATATGTATTCTTGATTTTTTTAGGTGTTTGAAGAGAGAAAGAAGCATGCTCTCCTAGAAGCTCTTGAAAAGATTAAAGCTGGTAAGCAAATTAACCACAAGAAACACAAAACAACATTCTATTTTTTTGTGGTTGTTAACCTCACATTGTATTTGTGTTAGAGTACCCTCTTATATCTTATCTTAATATATAATTTCGCTGCTTGAAAAAATTAATAATGAAATGTTTGTAAGTTAATTAATTTTATTGGTTTGCAGAGCTTATGGTTTTGGGATTTATTTCATTGCTATTAACATTTGGACAAAACTACATATCAAAAGTGTGTATTCCAGTAAAATATTCAAATACTATGCTACCATGTCAACCCCTGGCTGAAAGGACAGCTGATCATCCAGGCGAACCGGCACTTGAGCCTCAAGGGACTGAACACGAGCCTACACCGAACATACCGGCTGGAGAGGGTGAGTCTAAAGGTGAACATCATCGCAGGCTCTTATCATACGAACGTAGGTTTCTCGGCGGTGGTGGTGGAGGGCCGGGATGTAAACCGGTAATCAACTTAATCTCTATCCAATCACTTATAAAAGGAATTTTTGGTAAAAAACAAATATGATGATAGTGAGAAAAAGGTTGATTTTTATTTACTTACTAATTAATTAATTAGACAAATTTTCAATTATCTTGAGTGTTATGTTACCATTAACAAGTTCAATTGTTAAAAATCATTCCTTTTGTAAACTTATTCAAGCATGGAGCTGCACATACACACATTCACCAAAGCTTAATTGCTCCTCCTTTTCTAAAAATCTAATATATTGCATACTATCAGTATACAAGATTAAAGCAATTGTTGAAATTAAGTTAGATCCTAGTAGTTTGCATCAAAAAAGAAACTCATGGAATTGAATGTTGGTATTGTGTAGGGGTTCACGCCTCTTATATCAGTGGACGGGTTACATCAGTTACATATTTTCATTTTCTTCTTGGCTGTCTTCCATGTGATATTCAGTGCCATTACAATGACACTTGGTAGAGCAAAGGTTTGTGTTGATTTAGGGGCATAAACATCTTGGTTGTTTATTTTGTCATTCTATAAGATAAGAGCCTTTTATTTGTTATGGCAGATTAAAGGTTGGAAAGAATGGGAGCAAGACCATTTGGTCGATGAAGATGCCTTGAATGGTACGGCAATGACATATAAATAATGTGTTTCCATCATCAAGTTACAACTTTTTTTATAACATATTCAATTCTGAAATGGGTGTGTAATAATTTTCAGATCCTAGAAGATTCAGGCTTACTCATGAGACATCCTTTGTGAGGGATCACAACAGTTTCTGGACAAAAACACCTGTTACTTTCTATTTTGTAAGCAATCATCACAACCAACTCAAACTTATGTCTATTTTGAAGACATTTTGAAGCTCTATTAATATCTTTAAATGTAAAGTTTATAATAATATATAATATAAGAAGCTACTTTTTGGTAAATTGAAAGAAGGTATTGAGACAATGAGATTGATAATATGAACATCACATCTTACTAGTCTTTTCATGTTTTTGCTTCAATCAGTAATATGTTTTTGAACAATTTTCAGGTATGCTTCTTTCGACAGTTCTTAAGATCGGTTCGAAGGGCAGACTACTTAACAATGCGACATGGATTTGTTTCTGTTAGTGGCTTATCAAATGAAATGTCCATTTCATGCTTGTAGTATTTGTGTTCTTAATAGATAAACTTGTGTCTCCATTCAAATTTGTAGGTCCATTTAGCACCTGGAAGTAAGTTTGATTTTCAAAAATATATCAAGAGGTCATTAGAAGATGACTTTAAGGTAGTTGTAGGAATCAGGTAATCTTGACAAATTTGCCAACACTTGGCTGCAATCATGTCTTTGATTTGAAGAATATTTTACTCCTCAATTTCTTAATCACTTTGGTTTCTTTTAATGTGTGTTTTTGTGATTTTGGCAGTCCAATACTTTGGGCATCAGTGGTGTTATTTTTGCTTGTAAATGTCCACGGTTTGTATTTTAACCTAACTAACTCTCAATTGGTTTTATTTTGTAGCACTCAAATTCTTATTGATTGTGAATATCTCTATAACTTGTTTTCAGGTTGGCATGCTTCATTTTGGGTGTCTTTTCTTCCACTAGCAGTAAGCATCTATCTAGTTACAGTGCACGCATGCGTGTGTATGCACATGTTTGTTTAAAAAAAAAAAAAAAGGACTAATAATTGATTTACTTGAAGGTGATTCTAGCTGTTGGAACAAAGCTTCAAGCAATTATAACTAGAATGGCACTCGACATACAAGAAAGACATGCAGTAGTGCAGGGGATACCTCTTGTACAAGTCTCTGACAAGTATTTTTGGTTTGAATGGCCTCAATTAGTTCTTTATCTCCTCCATTATGTCCTCTTTCAGGTATTTGATTCTTCTTCTATTTAAAACAGTCTTTTTCAATGAATATTAGAATGATTTCTTATAATTTGATCATTTGCTTTACATGTTCAGAATGCATTTGAGCTGACCTTTTTCTGGTGGACATGGGTAATATGTTATATTCAGTTGATATTGTTTTCTTCTTATGATTTTGCATTTGCTTCTTGAACCTTAAAAACACTTCATTTTGGTGCAGTATGAATTTGGGTGGGCATCTTGCTTTTATGAAGATGACAGTCTTATGATTGTTAGAGTTGCTCTTGGGTAAGCAGATTGTTTATGTGATTAAATTCAACATGAATCACTAAAATCTACAATTTATTCTACATCAGTAAAAAAATGACAATGAAAAGATCTATTACTAAAATTGAGAATAGTATTTACTAGCGTTTTAAAAACCAGACTGTAAATCGATCGGTAAGACATCTGGGTTATGGTTCAATTGGTTTTAAAAAAGTGAAAAAAATGCAAACAATCGAAACTGGTTGAAATAAACGTGGTTCAACCTTTTTCAACCAGACCACAATAGAATCGGGATCAAACATACCGAAGAACTGGCCAATTCTCGGGTCAACTGTTCCGGTCTGGTTTTTAAAATATTGGTATTTATCGAATATCCTCGTTCATTCGAGAATCAAAAGATAAGAAAGAAGAAGAAAAAGGGTTACATAGGAGATGAGATCTACCTATTAGCCAAAATAAATAAAAAAAACTAAAAACAAGAAACAAATTGAATTAAATTAATTCAGTTATAACAACTATAATCTAAGTTGAAGTTGAATTATGCAGGGTGGGTGCTCAATTTGTTTGCAGCTATATCACACTTCCTCTCTATGCACTCGTCACACAGGTACATTTCATTTTTAAGGTCATGTTAACAAGTACCCTTATGATACTTGTTAAGCAAGCAAAGTATAGAAACTTTGTATTGAAAAATGAAATGAATTGATGAAGGAGAATATTAATCTTGTTGTTATGATTTAAAAATATCAGATGGGATCAACGATGAAGCGGTCAATATTTGACGAGCAAACATCAAAGGCATTGCAAAACTGGCGTAAAAATGCAATGCATAAGAAACCATCAAAAGGACGCTCGAAGGAAACTCGAACATTAGGAGGAGGAGAAGCGGGGTCACCTGTGCATTCGCCGTTACATGATGATGGCTCTGAAACCGAATTGCAGGAGCATAACACAGCTACTATAGTGACCAGTGTGGATCGTAATGATCACTATGATAACCATGACCTCCTAAGTGGACCGTAATTCACACTTTATAAATAGTACTTGCGTTTGAGTGATTATTTTTCACGGATGTGCCTTTTGTTGCTTGCAAAGACAACTCTCTATTTATCTGAAGCCACTCTAGTGGTCGTAGAATGAATCAAAGTAGCAGTAATGCAGGCCATGTCAATTGTTTGCATTTCATTAAATTGAAAATTGAACGAATGTGTGTAACTGTAAATAATTACCCGTTGATACAGCTTGGGTTCAACGGAGTTTGTCTACTAGAAATTAGCATACTAGCCTAAGTTAATGCATTCATAATTTTGTAGCACCACATTTCAGATTAGTTATATTTATGCTTGTAATTGATCAAGACAAATATTTTTTTTTTTTGGTACAAAAACAAATATTTATTTATGCTTTGTAATGTAGTTTTGTTAGCTAATTCATGAATTAATGGTTAAATATATAGCATCAAAGTCATGTTCACTTACTTAAATATATAAAGCCACCGCAATCAAGGTTTTTGGCTCTTACAAAGTATTTCAAGTTTTACTGTACTAATCTCAACTCAAGCACTTAGGTTATAGTTATACACTCTTCGCTCCTCCTCGACATCAAGTAGGGTGTTCACGGCTTCGGGTGATCCGTTCAATCCGGTCACCCAACTCAAACCAACCTGCATCTTATCCAATCCGTTCAAGTTTAGGTCCAACCCGAATCAACCTATTCAAATTTGTAGTATTTTGGCTCAGGTAACAAGTTTATGATTTTAAAACCGTGAACCCGCAAATCTAACCCGTTAATTTTCTTATACACTCTTTAGTTTTTATAATATAGTTTAAGAATTTTATACGTAAATCTTGAGGTGTTTAAAATACTAAAATTTAATTTAAATGTTCTAATTTTCATGAAATAAAATGTCATTCTATTTTTTTAGAATTTATAAAATAAAAATATGTTTAATTACCTGCTGACCCAACCCGAAACAACTCATCTATTATTGGATTGGTTCAGTTCGGGGTTGACATAATAAAAAAGGATCTTCCAATCCAAACCAACTAGATTTAAACGGGTCGGATAACGATTTTGGCCTAAAAAATTAACCCAATTCAACATGTGAACACGACTATCCTCAAAAGTGTTTTATGTAAAGAATGAATATATACTAATATTTCCTACGAGTTTAGTTGTTCTTAATCAACAATTTATAAAGTGGATACCGTATATCTGTTTGAAGAGTTATACGATGAAATACTAGATAATTATAAAATTTATAAGATTTTATAGAGTTGTTTTACTAAAAAAAAAAACGTTTAATTTAATATTGATGAAATATAAAATAAAAGGGCATATGGGTAATCCTACGGATGAGAAATAGAAGAAATGAAATGGATAGAATATATGGTAAAATAAAGTAGAGGTGTGAGGTCGCGCGTGTATTGGCTGGCAATGACTTCTTCCCTTTACACTTGCAGTTGCAGTTCCAGTTCGTTAACTTGGTTGTTAAAGAAACGGAACGTTGATCATTACGGAGGTTTCAGCTTGAGACGACGGGCATTACCGGTGGTGGCACTTTCTCAATCCAGAAGGTCCACGGCGATTCTTATCTCATCCTTGCCTTTCACCTTCGTTTTTCTCTCTCCGCCACCACCAGCGGAGGCTAGAGAAAGACGCAAGAAAAAGAACATTCCCATTGATGATTATATCACTTCCCGTATTTCCTTCTTTACTCAACATTCACATTTTCTGTTAAACTATCTTCAATATCAAATTATTTTCTATTTTCACTTTTCTTCTGCTCTGTATAAACTAATTCAGAAACTTGTGATGTTTGATTCAGCTGATGGATTAAAATACTATGATTTTCTTGAGGGAAAAGGTCCAATAGCTGAAAAAGGATCAACTGTTCAGGTTTGTCATCTTTTGGAAATTAAAGGAAAATATGTTATTCATTTCTTCTGGATTTGTTATTATTTACTCTTCATTTCATGTTCTTGTTGACAGGTGCACTTTGATTGTTTATATCGCGGAATTACAGCTGTTTCAAGTCGAGAATCTAAACTCCTAGCTGGAAATCGTGTTATAGCCCAGGTTCCAATAATTTGCCTATTTGGTTTTTCTGTGCATGTGTGTGTGTGTGTGCTTGAGGGAGATGAGATCAATCGGCTAATAATGTGCCAAATAGTCTCATTTTGAGTTTCTTATGTAGGAAAATGTTATTATATTAGTTTTTTAGTTAGTATTTTCTCCTTCATTAGGGTTTGAACATCGGTCCTTCAACTGCTTCAACTCTTAGCTCAAACCAGTTGAGCCACCCGACCCCAATCTCATTTTAAGTTATATCTCCAAAGTCATATTTCTTATATACTTTAATTATCTCTTGTCTAGAAGAAAGCATATTGGTTGTTTTAAGCTTTACGTGATTGTGTTGAATGCTGATGAATGCCTGCTTTATACTCTTGAAAGCCATATGAATTCAAGGTGGGAGCTCCGCCCGGAAAGGAAAGGAAGCGTGAATTTGTCGACAACCCAAATGGTCTATTCTCTGCACAAGCAGCACCAAAACCTCCACAAGCCATGTACACAATAGTTGAAGGAATGCGAGTGGGTGGAAAGGTGATCGAAACACCCCTTTTGATTTTGTTCTAGTGCGTCATCTAATGTTTTTATTAGCTAAAAATGCATTTCATTTATTTTCTTATTCTTATTTTTCTCTTGAATGATGGTTGCAGCGAACTGTGATTGTTCCTCCTGAAAAAGGGTATGGAAAAAAGGGAATGAATGAGATTCCGGTAAAGATCTGTTCTTGTCATCTCATGTCTTTCAACATAGATTCTAATTTAACTTCCTTAAATTCTGCTTTTCATTGTTGATCCTGATGTCCCCATCTAGCAAATCTATTGAAACATACACTTAGGACAAGTGCCTTAAGCGTTGTCATGAAAGTTGTTTTGCCACTCTGTTATGCTCACCTCCACTATTTTATTTGTACATTTCACTTTTTACTCATTGTTGATTAGATATAGGTTATGGACAATAATATGTAGGAAAAATATTGTTCTCTTCAACGAAAATGACAAACCTACACCATGCGGTTCTTGAACTTTGTTTATGTTGTTACAGCCTGGAGCTACATTTGAACTAAATATTGAACTTTTGCAATTGGCATCTACATGAAGAGATGAGTTTGAGTTGATTCTTATGAAGAGCTGGATAATTTAACTTAAGAATTTGTACCCTATGAGGCTTGGGCTATGGCTATTCTTTTCCCATTGATGTTTTCCTCTTTTTGTAGTCTTTTGACTAGGGAGATTTTTTTCCTTTCACAAAATGATCGTGTTGTTGTATATTATACATGTCTTCCTTCTTGTAACAAAAAAAAAAAAAAAAAAATACTTCTCTTCCTTCTCTCGTGGCTGCAATTTGATAGTGATCTCAGTATATATGTACGTGGATCACTTTTTGTATATTATGGATTATAGAAGCTTTAATTTTAACTATTTGTTTTTTTTATGTATTTACCTAGTGCCCCAAAAAATCTAGTGCTTGAAAAGATGCTGGCATAGGCTATCTTGATGTGTAACTGGCCTCATCATGTACGTTTGCCTCATCATTCCACTGTATGGAGGCTTCATCATCATATAGGGATTGTCGGCATAACTTGGCCTGGGTTGGATTCAATCAAATTCTTATATAACTGCTTAGTGTATAGGGTCATCGGTTAGGTCTAGTTTCTATAAATTCTTCTATAATTTTTGTCTTTGAAAACAAGCTCACTTTCTTGCCAACACAGTGCATTTGTTGGGATCAGTTGACACTGTTGATTACGAAATTAATCAATTCAATCATCAAATCATGTTCTATTATTTTGATAACAATGTATGCGAAGTGTCATTTAACTTATTTTGATAAAATAAAAATAAAAATGTTAGATATTTATGATGATGATGCGAAGTATCCATACATCTAACCATTCTCGAATTGCTTGACGTTACTAGATTTTATCTGCTGAATGAGAACCTTTTATATCAAAAGTTGTGTTTTCTTTTTTCCATTAAAAATAGCTATATAAAAATGTAAGAATGTTATATCAAAATCCATATCTGACTAAATTAGATCTCTCCTTCACTATTTTCTACGGTTCTCCTAATTCTCTACCTCTCTTGATAATTTTATTATTATTTTTAATGAAGAGAAAGAGAGTTAGAAAAGAGATGTAAAGAAATAATGAACAGGATGTTTCAAATCCAAAGTCTAAATCATTTTAGTAAAAGGGAAATTGATAAAAAGAAGCTTGAATTTTTTTTAAAAATAATTAAAAAAATTGGATACAAATTTTAAAGAACATGCCAACATTTCAAGGAAAAACTATTTAATTCTGTTTTCCAATAACGTGTACTAATTAAAATTACAAGTATAGGTTGAAAAAGAAAAAGTAATAGGTGATTTTTTTTTTTCTAAGGAAGTAAAGGTTGGATTTTAATCATTTATTATTAAAAAATGATGAATTTATTGAAAGGGTGCAAAATGGTAAAAGAGCCTGGTAAGATTCGAACAAGAAAGAAAAGAACAGTAGCAGTAACTAGAGTGCAAATCTGCAATTACCGGGCTCTCTGGTTCAGTGAGAGCGTTTTGGTTTGGTGTTGAGTGAATGAGTTGAAGTATCTTCATGATGACGATGATGATGAGGTTGAATCTGCTGCTTTCATTTCTTTTGACATTTACCATTCTATCCTCCCATGTCCTCTCCGATCTCATCCTTACCAAAGTTGACCGTCGTGTAAGTCTTCATTTCATCTTTTAGGGTTTCGATCTCATTTCATTTTCTCCGATCTACGATTTTTCAATTCTAATCAATAATGTCTATATCATTTTCAAATCTAAAGCGTGAAAATCAGCATTTATCGATTCTGGTGTGTATGTAGTATCCTTTTTCTGACCATTGTTTCCCTATTCTTTGCAGATTGATCTGTCATCACAAATTGTCCGTACCACTACTACTCTTAAGGTGCTCAAATTTTCATTTCTCTTATCATCCAAATTATTTACATTATTTCTTCATTTACTATTGATTTTTTTTTTTTTTGTGTGTGTGGGTGATTTGATGCTAATTGTCTCCAAAACTTTGTAATTTAACTTTACTTATGTCTCGTCCGTAAGCCTTTGTTCAAATGGCAATGCCGATATTGCTAGGCTGGACACATTCATCCGGGTTCGAACCTGGAACTTCGCAGTTGTTTCTGTGACTTTTAGGTGGTGTTTGCCATGTTGTCTACAGAACTTTACTAATGTGTCTCATTTCTACCACATGATAAAATACAATGACAGGGTTAAGTAGTTGCGAACATAGGCTTAGAGGAAAAATACATCATGAACTTTAGTTTAAAAACTTGGCTGAATGATTTAATAATTTTCAATGCAAGTGTTTTCACACTTGTGCAAATGAGAGGTATTTTATATTTGAAAGTATAACTGTTTATGAAAGCCACTTGCTAAATGTAATTGCTCTTCATGTGCCTTATCTTATTTCGTTTGATGCTGCGATTTACTTTTGTTTCATCTTATTATCTTCCTTGTGTCGCAGGTAGAGAATGCAGGATCTGATATAGTTTCAGAAATCTTGTTGACCTTTCCTGATAACCATGTAAAGCACTTGGCATACTTGTCAGCAACACTTAACGAAGGAAAGGGAAAGGCGAAATCATTTTCTGGGGTTGGTTTACCATATGAAGTTGTCCGCCCTAAAGATATTCCCTCTTCCTTGGCAACTTATTCCGTAACTTTACCTAAAGGCCTTGGGAAGGCAGAAAGTTTGACGATGGACATCTTGACAGTTTTTACCCATATATTGCAACCATTTCCAGAGAAAATTACGCAAGCTGACATTCAACTTCTGCTGTTTCAAGAGAGTGCACAATATCTTTCTCCTTATCCCGTGAAGGTCCAATCGCTCAATGTTAAATTACCTGAGGCAAGAATAGAGTCCTACACAAAGTTGGAAAATACAAAACTTCAGGGATCTGAATTGAAATACGGTCCATATGAGAATCTTCCTCCATTCTCATACTTGCCAATTGTTATCCATTTTGAGAATAATCAGCCCTTCGCCGTTGCTAAAGAGTTGGTGAGGGAGATTGAGATATCCCATTGGGGCAATGTACAGATCACAGAGCATTATAATCTTGTTCATGGCGGTGCTCAGAGCAAAGGAGAATTTTCCAGGTTACCTTGTTTCTGTGATTCTGAATTATCTGTGATGTTAGCTTGACACGAAATATTAATTCATTTTCTGCTGCAGACTTGACTATCAGGCCAGGCCATATGTAAGAGGTGCATCTGCCTTTAGGCGTCTTACTGCCAAGCTGCCACCAAGAGCTCATTCTGTTTACTACAGGGATGAAATCGGCAATATTTCCACTTCTAGTTTGTGGGGCGACTCAAAAAAGGTGGACATTATCACATTTGATGAATGTATAATCTTAAATACTGTTGCTAGCATTTGTTAACATAATAATTCTTTGAAAATTACAGACAGAACTTGAGATCGAACCTAGGTACCCACTTTTTGGTGGCTGGAAAACTGCTTTTACCATTGGATATGGGTTGCCACTTCAGGACTTCTTGTTTGGAGTCGATGGAAAGCGCTTCCTTAATATCTCTTTTGGTTCCCCCATTAATGAGTTGGTGATTGACACTCTTGTTGTGAAGGTGAATGAGATCATTTTATCTTGCCAACATATAATTTTACTTTCTTTTTTCTTTTCATTTTTTTGTTGCAAACTTGGAATGCAATCTTTGGAGAATTTATCTGTTTGAGTTATGAAACATCACATTTTACCTTTATATTTTTAAGAGGAACTAGAAGTATAGTACGGGAAAATGAATTTAGCTTTCTAAATATTAACTTTTCAATTGTCAATGATTAAGTTTTTGCAGTTTTTCCTACTCTTTGTCTTTGGTTGTTGTCATTGTAGTATATTGTGTAGGTATGACTTACTAATACATCTGCCAGTGCTTGCAACTTTCAGGTTGTCTTGCCAGAGGGTTCAAAAGATATTTCACCATCTGTTCCATTTCCTGTGAAAGAAAGACATGAGGTATTGCTATTTTGATATCTTCTTCCAACCAAATGATAGATATCTATGTCATTCCATTGTTTGGGTTTTATAATCCATCCATATAATTGTTGCAGACAAAGTTTTCACACTTGGATATTGCTGGTAGACCTGTTGTTGTGCTAGAGAAGAACAACGCTGTGCCTGAGCATAATGAGCATTTTCAGGTATTACTGTTGCATCTTTTTTGGAGGCTAAAAGTTCTGAATTTGAACTAGCCAGCCACCAACAATATAAAATGAATTTTTTTCTTAATATGATCCACAAACATCTTATTTTTAAGAATGATACTCCCTCCGTCTCATATTAGGTGTCCCTTTTGAGTTTTACACGGGTATTAAGAAAATGATTTGTACTGCCTTATTAATTATACTTTCTTTTGAGTTTTATCTTGCCAACACATAATTTTACTTTCTTTTTTCTTTTAATTTTACTCCCTCTGTCTCATAAACTTGGAATGTTAATTTGGATGATAAAATGTGTTTCATTTACTAAAACAGCCTTATTAATTATAGTTAGTGGAGTGGTTAGATGATTGAAATGCAATAAATAAGGGTATGTTAATGGAAAAGAATAATAAATGTTGTATTGGTATTGTAAAAGGGACAAGTAATTCGAGACAAATAAAAATAGTACAAACAACACCTATTTTTGAGACGGAGGGAGTGTTAGTATCCTGAATTTGTAAGGAGGGAAATCTTATATCCTGAATTTCATGTACTGGTTCTATTATTGAATTGGGTACTCACTGCAGATATATTTTATTTGCAGTTTTCTTTTTTATTGGAAAAAATCTAAGTTTCATAATAAAAAGAGATAAAGCTTGAAAATAGTTTATAATGGCATCCCTCAATGTACTAGCTGGATTTGTAAGGATGATATAGGTCCAATGTAAAAATTCTCACCCACCAAAAGGTCCATGCACCCAAACCCAGTAGTACTAGCCTAGGCTTATTTTCAACTTTCAAGTACTGCATTGAGAAAGACCTACTAGTTGTGATCATGGTAGTCAAATCAGGATACATATCGTGTACCGTAGATACATGAACAAAAAAATATGACTTAAAATATCATATATAAACTACGAAATACTTCAAATATCATATATAAACTTCAAGATACTTCAAAACTCAAGTCATAAACAAAAGTAAATAACATAAAGCATCCTTAATTCAATCAAAATCAAACATATAGACCGTAGAGTGTAGAGAAACAGATCGTGTATGTGTTGGAAGCCGTAAAGGAATAGAAGGTGAGTGGCTTTTGGAAATAGCTCCAAATTAACTGGTAGGTTACAAAACAAAACAGCTCCAAATTAAATGGTAGGTTACAAAACAAAACTTTGAACAAAATGGTTCGCCTGCAATAGCTGATGGGTTACATAAACCTGACCCAAGAAAACCGTGGGTATTTGGGGTTTTCTGGAGGGTCATGCAAAACCCGACCCGGTTCCAGGACTGTTCCATAAAAAATGGAAAATAATTTGAAATTTTTGCTGGTTCGCACATCCCGACCTGGTTTCTGCAACTGAAACGCGAATGTCACAGTATTGTAGGATACTAGATTGAATCGGGATACATGGGATACGTCTGGGATACAATGTCATTTGGGATACAGACCCTGATACGTATCGCCCATGGCTGTTCGTATCGTATTGGGATCGTGGGATACTAACTATACTGGGTGTGATACTGATGGGTGCATTGAGAAAACTCAAGCATGGTAGTCAAATCGGGATACGTATCGTGTATCGTTCAACCGCTTTTTTTGAATCGTATATCATAATATACATGAAGAAAAAAAAATATGACTTAAAATATCATATATAAACTCCAAAATACTTCAAATATCATATATAAATTTCAAGATACTTCAAAACTGAAGTTATAAACAAAAGTAAATAACATAAAGCATCCTTAATTCAATCAAAATCAAACATAACTCCAAATTCTAAGGGTTCTGCCCCATTGGTGAATGAGCAGAGAGATAAACAGCAGAGAAACAGAGCATGGAGAAAGAGAGATAAAGAGCATATATATAGACCGTAGAGAGAGAAAGAGGAAGTGTGGGAAGTTGTAAAGTACAAGAACGTGGTGCAGCTTTTGGGAATAGTTCCAATTTAATTGGAATGTTACAAAACAAAACCCTAGAACAGAAAGCGGTTGACCCTATAATATTTGACGGGTCACACAATCCCGGCCCGTTTCTAGTACTGACCCATGTAAAAAAAAGGGTTTTTTCTGCCGGGCCACGCAACCTGACCCAGTTTCTGCAAGTGAAACACGAACGTCACAGTATCGTAAGATACTAGATTGAATTGGTGATACATGGGATACGCCTGCTATACATGGTCATTTGGGATACAGACCCTGATACGTATCGCCCATGGCTGTTTTCATATCGTATTGGGATACGTATCGTGGGATACATGGGGTACTTACTACACTGAACTCAAGTACTACATTGAAAAGAGATAAGACCTCAAAATAGTATATAAAGATGCACCCCTCACCTTACGCGTCGATTTTGTAAGGATGAGTAAGACCCGATATAAAATAACCTAATTGTTTGTGCAAAAAAAAAAAAAAAACTAATTGTTCACATTTTAAAAGCATATTATCATTTTTTCAACCCCATCAGCCATCTAAGTATGAAGGTTAGATTTTGTTAGACACGAGAACTAGAGAAAAGGGAAATTGTGATTTGATTACTTTTTGTACAGGGTGGTTTCTTTTTAACTTATGATATAGTATTTGACTTTGTTAGGTCTACTGATTACTGATTACTCTTGCCTGTATTGCAGGTCTATTATAAGTTCAACCGTCTTTCTATGCTCAGGGAGCCGTTAATGTTGATTTCCGGCTTTTTCTTTCTATTTCTTGCCTCCATTGTCTACATGCATGCAGACTTATCAATCTCCAAGACTTCTGCATCTTATTTGGCAAAGATCCAATGGGAAGAGGTAATCAACTTGTATCATTTACAAAATCTTTACTTGCAAATGATTATGGTATTAATACAGTACACTTTTGTTTCATCATTCAGGTTCAAGCAACTATTCATCAGGTCCATAGTATCGTTAGTCGTTGCTTAACAACACACGACAAGCTAGAAGCATCGTTGCGTGATCTTTCTAGGACAGGTGATATTCAAGGGTGTAAAGCAACCAGAAAATCAGTTGATAGCTCGTTGAAAGAGCTCACAAAGGAGTTGAAATCACCTGTGACATTTTTGCAGTCTTCTCCTCAAGCCGCTCAAATATTACCCAAGGTCATTTTGGAATGGCTTTAAAATAAATAAAGCTAGAAATGCATTCTTCCACATAAAATTTCCCTCTTGATTTATAGTTCCATAATTATTTTATTTTTGTTTTTCAGGTGGAGGAAGTAATTGCTAAGGAGAGAGATTTGCAGGAGAAGCTTATGGCAAAACACTCTACTGTTGTTGATTGTTATGAGAAGAAGTTAGGAGGAAGGGAAATTGAAAATCGGATTGCTTCACATCAGCAGAAAATTACAGCTCTGAAACAAGAGATTGACGATCTTATGGACTTGATCGATGAGATATGAAAGATGACTATGCTGCTTAATATGATAATGTGCTCCCATTTTGACCTTGTTTTACTTGATTTAGGTCAGAAATTTTTAGCGGTTAGATTGTTTCTGAGAGATTAGCGATACTTGTTTTGAGCAGGTGAGAATGATGTTACTGTCTATTGTGTATTATGTGATGATAATTTGATCATATATATACACTAGAATAAGGATTATAATTTATTTTTTGTCGCTAGTTTTTTTGTTACTGCGCTACTTTTCATCCCCTCACTTCTTAAAAACTTCGCTGTTTTCAGAAACATCATACTTCTAGACAGTATAAGTTATTTAATAGTGTATTTTCGATCAGCAAATTTGTAAAATGTGTATATTCCAACTCATTTTCAGGTAGGATTTTTCTTTTACTAATTGGCCTAACGACCCACTGACAAAGCAACTCAGTAACAAATCTACGGACAAAAACACGCACCACTTTTGTAGGTTAATACAAATCCCTATTACATTAATGAAAAAGGGAAATCACTCGCCACATCTTATACTATTTTGATTATGGAAAATGCAAAATATGAAGAGTTATCACAAACTCAGCAGCACTAAATGCGATCGGTTACTGGCACCATTAGAGGGGTGATTTCTGCTTAATCTGGAACCAAGCGACAGTTTCCTTTATCAATTAATAAAGCAGGTTTCAAGGACACATCGTGTTAGAAACACTCTTTTTTTAATGCTCTTTTATTGAGTAAAAACAACGTGGGTCCGAAAGCATTAAAAAGAGTAGTCCGAAAAATAGGTCTTTGATTTTTTTTTTTTCTTCTTATTTTTTGGGGAAGTTTCAGAGCAATCTGATCAAGTAGCAAGAAAACCGAATTTTTGACTAATAACAACTAACAATGACCTAGAACATAATGATGCGAGTAAGGAAGATTAATATGGTCCTTAAACTGGATATTCATGTTACAAACAGACTCAGAATTTGTGTTGATACAGTTTGAATTATATAATCCGAACTGTTTTGCCTCTGAAAAAGGGTGTTTAAGGGTTTTCATATTCTATAATCCGAAAAAAAAGCAAGGAACATGCCCTATTCTTTGAGGTTTTCCGATTATAAAATCCAAATTGGTGAAAAACTAATTTTTTTTGTGTCCGGGGTTCGAACCCCAAACCTTGCATATATTATGCATTGTCCTTACCAACTGAGCTAAACTCATTTTTTTTCACCCCATAACAAAGGAAAAACTCAGTTCGGATTTTAAAATCCGAAAATCTCAAGGGCATTTTCGAAGGAAAAAAATAGGGCGTATGAGAAATGAGTAGGGTGGGAAAAGTATTAGTCTCATTATTGGGCTCATGAAATGGAGCTGCATTGGGCCCAAACTGAGTACTACTGTGACGTTCCCCTAGGGTTTTGTGTAGTAAAATAAATAAATAAATAAATAATAATTAAAATAGGAGGAAAGATAATTGAGTGAGAAACACTTGTACCAGTATCCGGATAAAAAATGGAGACATCTCTGCGATATGGAGGAGATTCCAAAGCCTTAAAAATCCATGCGAAGCAGAAAATTCGAATCGACACCAATACCTTCTTCCAGGTAATCACATTTTTCCAATCTTTTCTATGTATAATTCATTCAAGATACTCAACAATCTGTGTTTGTTATCCCAACAAGGTTCGCGGAGAGCTTGACACAAAAAATGGACAACCTAATTCTTTGCGTGCCCTCGTTCGACATTTCTATCCAGATGTATGTATCTAGTAATAGTAATAGTAATGTCTTCATTTTCATTTAATTTACAATACTATTGATTAATAGTTGTTTATGTTGGGACACTGTTGTTGTAGTTATCAGCCACCCTTGGTGTAGGAGTGCAATATGATAAGCTTAACAATGTTGGAGAGAAGCGATATGCTAGAAATGACAAGTTACGCTATACTGTACTTGCTAAGAAAACTTTTCTTGTCACCGAAGATGGTCTTGTTAACTTTAAAATTAAGGGTGCCTGTGATGTTGACCAAGATTTTAAGGAGGTACTGTACAATCTACTCATTTTGTGAAATTTAATGTTGAAATTAGTACAATGCTGAATTTTTTATTTTTTTTTGTAGAGGAAATCCAGAGGAGGAGCTGAGTTTTCATGGAACATATTCAATTTTCAGAAGGACCAAGATGTCAGACTCAGAATTGGCTACGAGGCTTTTGAACAGGTTTCACTTCTTTCCTCTCTCAATTGCAATTTCCTATTATTATTGCTACTGTTTTGCATATGCCCCCATGAATGAATGCCCCAAGATTGAGAAACATTTTTTTACTTAAGCTACCTCCTGTGGCCGGACCGCGGGACATGACTTTTTGTTATACAACTGTAGTCATAGATTATATCAGTGTTGTGAAATAGAGGTACTGCCATAGCGGGATTTGTTCATCGCTATTATTCTGGGAATTCGATACGCTATTTAGTACAAAGTATTGTTAAGTAGCGGCTATAGTGGCACTATTTTCCGCGATTCACTATTGACAGGATTGGATTATATAGATATCAAGGGCATCTCCTATCCTACAATGCCATTGTATTTTTAAGAACTTAAGTCTTAAACAACTATCACTCTAACACTACAAAACTTTAAGACCTACAAATGGATCTGACAAGTTCTACATATTTATATTTCTGTAAAATGGGTTCCACGTGTTACACGAGGTACTCACATTATCCTCTTCTAATAGTGAAACTTGTAAGAACCAATCCTATACCTTTAAAAACCGACACTGGAAATGTGTCAGTTTGTTTTTTGCTCAAGCGGGTTCCTTGTGAAACTATGACGGTGTCAGGACTCACAATAGCTTAGGTTATTAGCACTCATCGTTGTTAATAGTACACAGATAAATTGAAAGGATCAAATATATGGGAAAAGAAACCACCGGAAAATGAGAATAATGTTATCTTTTGGCCTCTTGTTGTCCAACAAAGCCTGGCAGATCACTAAATGTTGCAGGGGTCACCATGTTGTTCCGTTGATAACTATGACTTCCAATCATTTCCAATGTAGGGAAATCTTTACTTGCCCATGTTTTCTTTTTATTACATTCTCTATCTCCATGTAGTTATTGTTAGTCTACACGAAACATAAGTAGTTAGCTCTAGGGTGAACTGTCCTAGGGTACAAGTAACTATCAACTACGGATTTTGGCCAAGTTGAAAAAAATGTTAAATTCATTCTCTGATAAATAGAAATGTTGGACCAAATGTGTGCTAATGCTATACTCATGTCCAATATCTATATTTGAAGACATAAGTATTGAATTTAATGGAGGCAAGTAACTGGAAATTGTTCGTGGTGACCTAGATTGAATTGTGAGTTGTGACAGATTGATCGGTGCAGTTAAGTAGAAAACTAAATAATGCCAAGCCTTCCATTTAACTTCTGTTAACTTCTTTTTGGTCTAGCAGTGGTAGTTAAACTACGATGTGAGTTTTTTATTTTTCATTTGTTGTCAATATTTTGGAATTGAGAAGTTAGCAGAATCTGTGAAGTTACAACCAATCATTTTATCGAATATTTTGATGACTTAGTTCAACGTTCCTTTCCCTAATTTTGCTGAGTTATTCTTTTCATGTTGTCTTTCGTTGGTAATGCATTCTATCTTTTGTTTAGATCAAAATTTCGTTGTCTTAAAACTACTCTTGTTTTATCCAAAATAAAACTACTCTTGTTCCAGGTTCCTTATGTGCAGATTAGGGAGAATAATTGGACATTTAATGCAGACTACAAAGGTAGATGGAATGTGAGATACGACTTATGAGAATAGCAGAGCACTTTTTCTGTAGACATGTTCTGCTTGTCATTTTTTGGTACACATGTTCTGTTTCCTACCCCCAACCCTAAGCCTCATCTAAGAAGAGGGACCATGAATACATTTTAAATTTGGTCATTAAATTGAAGTGCAATACGGTTGAAAATAAATTTGTATGATTTAATGTTTATTTTATAATTTGTATTAGAATTCTTAACAGCAAATTGGCCTGAAAACACATTAATTTGTGTACGAATTAAACTATATAAACTAGATTTGATGCAGCAATTAAGACTTTAATACGATATGACATTACATCCCCAGCGTAACTCAAGTGGTTGAGTTGAGACAGCGGAAATGGCAATACGTAACTGTGTATTATAGCGGGATTTGTGGGTGTCACAAGAGTCTCGTGTGTGCTTAAAATCAAATTCATGTATGCATCTTTGGTGTGAGTCCGCGTTTAAAGAAATGAAAATGGGCTGACTATTGTTTATGTTTTATCTAGAGAATCTGTATTATCTAATATTAGTTGCAACAAGAAATGCTAGTACGTATGATCTATAACTAAAATTAAAAGGCAATGATGTCCATGTTTTGAACCAGCTGTTACTATTATTATTGTTTGCTAATATATCTATTTTGAGTAGTGATATTTGTACATCCAATTGATGACAACTTTGGTGACAACCTTGTTTTTCTCTCTTCTTATTGGTCAAAAACAATGGAGAGAGAAAAAGTAAGAGAAAGTTGTACAAAAGTTGTAAAAAAATGGTTGTACAAATATCATTTCTCATCTATTTTCTAATGAAGCATCGCATCAGTGAAAAGTTAAGCTAGTTTATACGTAGTTGCAATGGTTAGCAGGTAGGCGAGTTAGTTATGAAAATGTGACAACTTTGGGGACAATGTATGAAAATAAATGTAAGTGTTAATTTGATTAAAAGATAGATTGACAACCGTATAAAAATACGGTGTTAGACAACTTTTAGTTGCGAAAAAACTTTTCTCTATTAAAAATTTGTTTTATTTTTCCTCATTTTCAAACGTTTGATCAAGTATGTAACCAAAAAAAAAACGTTTGATCAAGTAAAATTATAAGTTCATGAGTTTTTATATAATTATATTTTTTATCCAAAATATGTTCATTCTTTATTTGACTAAAAAACCTCATTTTTTCATCTATCAGAAACAATATCCAGCCCTATACAATTTTCTAATAAAGATGGAAATTCTACACTCCAAATTAAAGCGTATTTTGCCGAGCATTTATCTTGTAAGTTCAATCTGGCACAACATGTGAGAAATAAATTCTATGAAATGGAGGCTCAAGTTATGGCATTTGATTCATCTTTAATAGTAACATTGATAAGAAGAAATGCTCCTACATTGCATACCTCATGCCTAATTTCACGTCCATTGCTTTCCTAACTCATACACGTGATTCATGGTAATAATGCTGTACCCAGGTTGCTGCTATCATACCAAAGCCTTTTCCATCCATCTCTGAACAACACCACCAGAACCCCATACTCTATTATTACCTCATCAAACAGGAGTTGAGCCAAAGGAAGTTTGAAAGAGATAAACACAAATATAAGATTGATGGAATCCATTTTTAAAAAGTATTGCTACTTATAACTAGTGCTTTAACAACAATGTTTAAGGATTTTAAATAAATAAATTATGTGCTAAAAGTGTAAGATATTTTAATTTTCAATGCGTTAAATAATAATTTTTTAATTAGTCACAAGTACAAATATAGATCACTTAGACACACATTAAAAATATACATCATTTTAATAGACACACATAAAAGATATACATCATTTTATTATTTTCATAAAAAGAAAAATTGATTATTTTCTTTCTATCTTTTTGTATTTGTAGAAACGTGTCTAAATAAATTAGATTTTAGTTTTTTTTGTGGCGGCCGGAGTTTGAACCCCGAATCTTTTATATATTATGCATTTGTTTATACCAACTGAGTTTGTAACCACACAAGACTTGCTTGGTATTAAATCCACAATTAGAAAAACTTACTCCCTATCGTCTCAATTATAAGAAGAAAAAAAATCAATTTTAAATTTAAGAAAGTTACATCATTTTTGTAATTTTTGAGAGAATCGAAATTTAAATCTAAAATAAAACAGATTTTTTTATTGTACTTAAATTATCTCTCATCCAAATTTAGTTGTAGATTACCATATCCCTTTATAGATTACCAAAATATTGTAATAATTTAATTGAATGTGTATAAAAAATTACTATATATACACACATATACTACTAATAAAGTTGGCTGCCGCCGAGAAGAGAGAAAAAAAGAAGTAAGATTTGTATGAATGCAAAAAGCAAGATTTGTTTGAATTGAAAGATAACATTTGAAAAGTGAAGAGATTATTATAAAAGTAATTTTGAATCAAAATAAAGGAGACAAGAAGTGTTTTTCAAAAAATAAAAATAAAATAAAATACACAGTGCAGTTGTGATTACTACTTATATATATAGTAGTGGTACTCCAACGCAAGCTAAAAAAGTTAAGCACAAAGCACATCAAATAACAATAACAATACACTAACTTTTCATTTCATTCACTTCACATGACTCGTCCTTTCAGATTTCTCGGCGAGCTCAACTCGTCTTCCTCCGATTCACCTGAGTCATCCACCGTCGTTGATTCCGATTTCGTCGTCATCCTCGCTGCTCTTCTCTGTGCTCTCATCTGCGTTCTAGGTCTTGTTGCCGTCACCCGCTGCGGTTGTCTCCGCCGCCTACGTCTCTCCTCAACCACAAACAACACTTCTCCAGCTGCACCTCCAGCTGCCGCCAACAAAGGCGTCAAGAAGAAGGTTCTCCGTTCTCTTCCAAAGCTCACAGCAACAGAGGAATCCGCCGTGAAATTCTCTGATTGTGCTATCTGTTTAAGCGAATTCACCGCAGGAGATGAAATCCGAGTGTTGCCTCAGTGCGGCCATGGCTTTCATGTGTCTTGTATTGATTTATGGCTCAGATCTCATTCATCATGTCCTTCCTGCCGTCAGATTCTGGTAGTTTCTAGATGCGATAAGTGCGGCGGGATTCCTCCTCCCGCCACAACTACGACGGCCGGCTCCAGCTCTACGGCGGCACCGGCGCCAGATTGTGAAGGTAGATTAAAGGTAAGGGAGGATGATGAAAACAGATTCTTGCCATAGATTTCGAATTATATAAATAGTTCAAAATTAGAAAGTCCTTTTCATTTCTTTGTATGGTTCAAATCTGTATATATTAATTACAATTAATTAATGTTTATCAATTTATCATAAATTATTTAATTTAATGCGTAGGGTTAGGGTTATAATTAGAAGCTAGCTAGTATATCGTTGCATTCTAACTAAGCTCGGGATTGAATTCGGTTGTTAAATTGATAATATGATGATAGTAAAATAAGATCAATATCACAGCTTTCTTTCTTTTATATGATTGAATTTTTGTTTGGTCTGTCTTCATCGAATGTGACTGAACTGAATGATGCCGTTGTATATTTTCAGCAAGCACTGCAGGGTCGTTGTTGAGAAAAGGGAAATTTAATTATATTGTTATTATATAAAGTTTGTAAACTGTAATTGTATTGAAAAAGAAGAGGGAATAAGATTAGTGGATCGGTAACATGAATATTTAATTGGTGTACAGTGTAAAAAGGTTATATAAAGTATGGGAATTGGATATCTATCCACCACCACAGTCAAGCAAAGCTATTTTGATTCTCTGATCGGAAAATATGAATTGCTCGCAAATTACAGCCATCCTATTACGGTGTTGTAGATTTGACCAATTTGATTTTGGTAAGATACTTCATGTTTTTGGTCTATTTCATTTCTAATTTAAATCAAAATACAGACCATTTAAAGGGTATCAAAATAAGATGATCAAGATCTTTTGACTAAACCCCTAAAGAAATCTTTAGATTAGGGATGTCAAAAAGATTCTTACCTATAGATAAAATCTATCAAAGATACCGGGCAAATACTTTAATATACAGATGTTATTTAGTAAAGGATGTCCTAAATTTAGAGAGTGACTTGGTAATTTAGGAAGATATTATTTTCTCATAGTACCCTCGTCCTTTAAATCGGTGAAATATTAAACAAAACACTGATCATTTGTTAACCAAATCAATAGTAGATAGTAATTTTGCATTAAAAACAGTGATTTTTCAATTTTTAAAAAAGTTGAATTCGCTGATTTTCAACATAATATTTGTATATTTAAGCGAGGAGTATGGAGGTTGTTTCAAAATAGAATGGTAACAAAAGACAACTTATGTAAGCATAGAGTTAGTGTGGTTTTATTTATGTGTATTTGGAAACGAAAATGTTACATGAACACCCTTTATTCCTACATCCCATTGTACACCCTATGTATTAGGGATATTTTGGTAAGTTCATCTCACAACCACACTTTATCTTCTATTTGTGTGGGGTCCAGATTGCCACGTGTCAGAATATTGTATGGGTGTAAAGGGTGTATTGCCACATGGGGTGGTACATGTATCATCACTCATTTGGAAATCTTGGAATAAGAAAATTTTAAAAAATAGAGTTGTCCGTGGAGGCTTTATTGGAGAAGGTAAAATTGGTGTCCTGGTGTTGGAACTAAATCAATCAACCAATCAAGTTGTTTGGGCTCTAAGAAGCTTCTTTCAAGGACGTATCCGGGAAATATCGGGGTCGATTTTCAGGGAGAACAACACTTGGTCAGTGCGCATGTCTCTACGCATGAGCCGGATAAGTCGTCCACCATTAGTGGGTCGGAAACCGGTGCGAAAGCCAAAAAGAAAAAAAAAAATCAATCAACCCTTTTTTTTAATTCAAAAATTATATTTGTACAACCGTTATCGTATAAATTTTGAACAATTTTTTTTTCTCATACTCACGTTGTGTTTTTTTTTTCTTCTTTCTATCTCTATTGTTTTTTATCAACAAAGAGAGAACAAAAAAATTGACCTAAATTATCATAAAATAGATGTACAAATATTTCTTCTCTTTTTAATATGTCGCATCGGTCGTTGAATTTGCGGCCTTGTCTCCGTTTGACGGACAATGTTTAGGATTTGCAGACAGTAGGTATTATCCGGGCTTTTGGCAGGTGGTATGTATCTTGTTTGGCTTTGAAATTTTATGGTTTGCTATCAGTAAAGTTGCATATAGTTGGTTATGAAGCTGCTGGTTTTTGCTTCAATGGATCATCCGTTTATGGTTAAATAACATAGGTATTCGGCAGCAACACTGAAAGTATAGTAAGTGTGATTTTTCTCTTTTATTTGAGTTTGAACCGAAACTCCAACTCCAATTATCCGTTAATTACTCAAACAAGCTAAGTTCCCCAACTCGTGTGTGTTGTCTACAAAAAATTGTTGGATCCCTTCTCTTAAAAAAATTTAATGAATGGTTAATTATTAGATTTTTTTTTTCTTCTTTGCCACAACTTGAACTCTCTTAATTCAAACCAATTAAACTATCCGTCCCTTCTCTGATTGGAGTATTAAACAAGTGAAATTGGGCAATGAAGTAGTTTGATCATAGTTAAGTAGTTAGTAGGAGGTAGTAGCTTGTTATTCGTTGAATGATTGGGATACTTTGTAGTGAGAGAATCGAGAATCTTCGGAATGTGCGAGGTGGTGGAAGTGTCCTATTAGAAGAATTAGAATAAGATCATAGATTAGTGATAGTATTACGGTGGAAATTGGGTGGAGGAGGGTGGACCGTTGCTGCTGGAAAAGGTGGGATAACCTGGACCTATCAAATTTATGTTACTGTTATCGTGCCGTCTAAAGTAAAGCATATATATTGGTATTGATTTGATGACAGTCATAAAATATATTAATGGATTATTATTTAATATTTTAAAACCAACAAAATAAACACGTACTTATTAAGTAATTTTTTTTTTTTTGACAAAAATAAACGATATTCATTCAAATTGATAAAGTACATTGATACAATACAAATTCAAATTCGCTAAAAATAAAAAGGATGAATCTGTGAACAAACTCACAACAACCATGTTAACAGCATGAAACGGCAAAGTACCATATGTCTACAAATATGACTAATATGACTATATTCATGTCTCCGGAATACTCGTGTCTTTGAATCTGCAACGTTGACAACGCCAAAGTCATTGTCATTGATCGGATATGCACTTGCTCAAATCTAATCTTTCAACCTGAATCAAATACACCGCACTAAGACGGGAAATCAAAAACACACCGCACAAACACGGGAAATCAAAACAAACAAAGTCGTTCATCGACGACGAAATCACAAAAACAAACGAAAGAAAACAGAAAATATGTGAAATCACTTATTCAATTAGGATAGAAGGAAAAACAATTCGGATGTGTGATTTTTTGATCAAATTTAACCTTAAATCACCCCTGCGAAAAGAAGAATAAGAAGAAAAGAGTGACGTCTAGAGTTTGAGAAGTAGAGAAGAGAGAAGAGAGAAAGGTACTTTTATCACTTTTGTTTCTATGGAAGCCAAATTAATTATTAGTGCTACAGTCTGTTCGAATAAAGTTTTTAAGAACTATCGTAGAAAAACAACATTTAAAAAATATGTGATTTTTTGTTACAGTATTTTAATATTGGGTTAAATATGTTTTTGGTTCCTATAAATATGTCAACTTTTCATTTTAGTCCCTCTAAAATTTTCCTTCAACTTTTAGTCCCTATAAAATTTTCAATCACTACTTTTGGTCCCTATTTTTAATTTAATTTTTGTATTTTGTAATGAAATTGTGCATAAATGTGTCAAATATTCTAAAAAAAAAATTCCTAAAAAAAATTAGATTTTTTTAACAAAACACAAATTAAATATGAATTTTTAACCATAAACAATATAAAAATTCATATTAAATTCATGTTTTGTTAAAAAATTCTTAATTTTTTTTGGAGTCATTCTTATAATATTTTGAATTTTTCTGAAAAATTTTATTAAATAATATGAATTCTACATATGAGTTTACTTTAAAAGAGGGACCAAAAGTGAAGATTGAAAACTTTATAGGGACTAAAAGTTGAAGGAAAATTTTAGAAGGACTAAAACGAAAAGTTGACATATTTATAGGAACCAAAAACATATTTAACCCTTCAATATTTTAAGTTTGTAAATAAGTAAATATACTTGCATAAATTAGCAGTGGTGTCTTACTGATTTTTTTATTTATTTATGTACTTAAAAACGGTTTGATTTTATTTTATGGGAAAAAAATCCAATTCCTAGATAATAAGATGTCCATCACCTGACTTATGCTACTCTCTTTTCTCTTTCTCTCTTGTGAACCGTCATTAAAACCATAGTTTCTTCTCATTCATCCACTAAAGAGAGGTGATTTCTCTTTCCTTTTCATTGAAATAATTAAGTGATTTTCACATCTATTTCGTTTTTTATTTTGTGATTTCGTCGTCTTCGTGCGACGTTGGTTTGTTCGACGTCTTTGTGCGATGTTGTTTGTTTTTCTTGTTTCTATCAGGTATTTGATCGGTTCAGATTGTGAGATCAGCTTCGATTCAGTGCAAATCCAATCAATGACTTTGGCGACATCCATGTTGCAGATCCGGAGACATGATTATTACGAAGATTTAAATATAGTCATATGTGTAGGCATTTGTATTTTGTCGTTTTATACTATTAACATAGATGTTGTGAGCCTGTTTACAGATTCATCCTATTTGTTTTTAGCGAATTTGCACTCTATCAATTTGAATGAATGAATATCATTTATTTTGTAAAAAAAAATAAAAAATGTCCATTCTCTTAGAAACTGCTTTTGTAATGATGAATGAGCTAGATATAAAAACCTAATAAAGTCATGTAAATGTAGCTCAGTTGGCAGCTACCAAGGACAATATGTGCAGGGGTCGGGGTTCGAACCTCGGATTTTCCACTTCTCCACGCATAATGTGTGTGAATCTAACCACTAGACTACTTAATCAAAAAAAACCTAATAAATTTTCTTTAAATAAATTTAAGTTGAATTAATTCTATCAGTATAAAATTTCATGTTTAAACGTGTAAATAATTTTACTTTATACTCCCTCCGTCCCAAATTGTATGACGTTTTGGGCATTTCACACATATTAAGAAATGTAATTAATATTATGTGGGAAAGAGATATTATGAGTTGTTTTACAAAATTGTTCTCAATAAATGATATGAGAAAGATAAATGAAGTAATTGAAAGAATAGAGGGTGATAAATAATTAAGGATATAATAGGAAAAGTAACATTTATTTTTCATCGGTATTGTAAAACGACATACAATTTCGGACAAATATTTTTTCTAAAGTGACATACAATCTGGGACGGAGGGAGTAGTTTTTTTTTTTATTGCACTTTATAGTTAGAAAGTCTATAAATGAAAACAAACAAACAATGTCACAACTGCGTCCCTATTTCATTCATGCTTTAACATTGTGTCCCTAAATTTGATAACGTGTCTATTTATATTTTTGGTAAATGTTAACTTGTGCTCTTAAGGCACAAGATTAAAAATCAAATATAAAAATAATATATTGAAATGCGTGCATTAAATTTTTGAATTTCTTAACATGTGCCTTAAGGGATAAGTTAACACTACTCTATATTTTTATATCGTACACAACATTATAGCTCTTTGAATTGTATGCATAGACTTTTCATACATTTTTATTGTATATCGTATCACATCTTGAAACATTATTCTTCATTTCATTCATTGCTAATGCATACTATTAATGAAACTCAAATAAACATTAGTTTTTTCGTTGGCATGTATGCATGAGCCATAGAATCTTCAACCTTCTTATTGTGTGGATGGGATTCTCAAATATCATCATGGTCATGTGCATGGTGGTGGATTTTGAATATGGACACGGCACTTTGACATATATGAGTCAAACAAAGATTTTAATTTGAAGGTTAATAGGACAATGTACTGAATATAGAAGACAACATGAGCGGCTAATGATAGAAGCAAAAGTCAATCTCTAAAACCGAATATTCTGAGATGAAGTGGTTGTATTGTAGTATTTGAGTGCTACTACTACCTTCACCACCAAATCAAATGACCAAACACACTAACTATCATTGTCGGTTTGACTTTTTAATGAAATCAAAATAAAATTTAGACACGCAATAATACAAGTAGTGCCTTTGTTTGTTTATGATTTCTATTTAGGAGGTTTGGTTAATTTGTTTATGATACTTTCCAAAGCTACTTACAAGGCAGGAGGACACTTGTAAGAAATGTTTAGTTCCACATCTTAATTACTAAATGCGAAAACAAGCATGCTTGTCACGTGTGATTGCATTACAATAACCTAGTTTTCACACTCATAGTAGTTTCATTCAGGTCAGATAATTTTGGCTGTACTTTTTAGGAAATGTTCAACTAATTGGTGGTACTAAAGAATTCTCCATTAAGAAAATGTGGTATACCATATATGGCAAGCGGTGGGTGTAAATTAATACTCGAAGCAATCAAATTGAAGTTGTCCATATCAAAATCTAGTGATAGTAACGAGAAGTTGATAACATACTTAAACTGAATAATTAGAGAATTAGGGCGAATATATATAGTGATGTTACTAGTATTCTAAACAAGATCATTGAAATTAATAAGTTGCTTGACTTTGGCGTAAAGTGATTCCGTCTAAAGATTTATTTCTTGTCTTTACCTAACAGGAGAGTGGACACGATTTCGAATTCTATTAATGATAACCACTCAGTCACATTTTGTTACTTTTTTTGTGTTTAGTTTATTATCATTATTTTATTTTAATCATAATCACCCATGTGTTCCTTAATTCCTTTTTATCTTAGTGTCTATAAGATATATAAAAGTATACGGCCTCTAATAGAAAACTATACACTTTTAAAAGAAAAAGGAGAAAACAATTCAACCCACTACCACAATGAGCATCGTGTACCATATTCATATGGTAATGGTAAGTGCTTCATGTTACAATGAAGGCTGTCTCTTTTGGGAGGCAAAAGGGTATGTCTGTCTCAATAAAAAAAAAAAGGGAGATTTTAATGTCTAGGTAAAATAAAACGTAAAATAAATATTAGTAGTATAAAATTTAGATTATAAAAAAATTTCTTATATGGCAGTTATATATAAAAACAAAAAATTAATTAACATTTTTGGTACAGTATTTGTTATATATTATTATATTTTAATTTATTTGTTTTATTTTTATGCCTATTACATTGATTTGTAATTTATATATACAATCTAATATTTATTAAAATTATTTTAAATATTTTTTGAGAGGAATTTTAAATATTTTTCTAGAGTTTAGTTTTATAAATATTTTATTATGTTAGATGGATCATCAAGATAAAAAAATTGTTATCGATATAAATGATTTTGCTGAGACGTATTTGGAAGTCTAAAGGATATATTGAATATGATATGTCTTTCCAATACCTAGTATCTATGAAATTCCTTGGAATCATTTGCAAGCACACTTTCAAAAACCAATGAGTTCCAATATGGATTGAACTAGTAATGAATAGCAAAGCATACATGGTTGTTTGTTTTTAATTCGTGTCAAAAATTTTGGTGAAAAAATGGGTCTTCTCTTTTACAAGATGCAAACTTCATTCATGTGAGCTTAACTCAGTTGGTAAGCACGATGCATAATATATTTAAGATCCGGGGTTCAAACCTCGGCCACCACAAAAAAAAAGATGCAAACTTCATCCAATAATGAAAACCAAGGTCAATACAACGTCCACATTTTAAGTCTAGCATAAATAAAATGACTACAAACCTTAAGTCAGTCGAACAACATCAACAAAATCATAAATTAGAACAACAAGAACATGTTGTAGTTGGAATCAATCGAATCTAGAATAAATCTTAACAGAACTCGAGCAAGTTACATGGTTTCAAAAATGGGTCTTGTTGGGGGAATGCAACAATGTCAAATATCTTCAGCAAAAACTTTGCCACCTATTGAGGACTTATCCTGCTTGAGGTAATTAATTTATGTAGTTACGTGCAGAGGATATCCGAGTCAAAATCAAACAATATGACGCATTTTAATCTCACGCTCTTCCTCTCCCATTGTCTTCCTCCTCCCTTTTTATCTTTTCCATTTCATGGTTTTTTGAAGCAACATTATCCCCTTTTCCTAGTCTCTCTCTCTCTCTCTCTCTCTCTCTCTCTCTCTCTCTCAATGCCAGTAAGTGTGCGCGCGCGTGCGCATGTATACTTCGAGCAGGGCACTCAAAATCTCAGAGAAGTACATGTCTAACGACATTGACTAGCATTCTAATAATTATCAAGGAAGATACATTATCTATGCTAAAGTCAACATCTATGACATGTATGTACCATTAATGCGAGCAAAATTAGTGTTCTCTTGTACTGCAAACACCATTATCGTTGGACATAAGAACTCTCATGAAGGACTAGAAATGCCACAAACAGCCACATTACATGACTAACGACATTGACTAGCATTCAAATAATTATCAAGGAAGATACATTATATATGCTAAAGTCGACATCTATGACATGTATATAACCATTAGTGCGAGCAAAATTAGTGTTCTCTTGTATGGTAATGGCCCTGCAATTACCATTGTCGCTAGACATATTATTAACTCTCGCGAAGGACTCAGAATGCCGCAAACAACCACATTTGAAAACTTGATCATCAACTAAGTAGAGAAGAGAAACTTATAATATTAATTATATTAGTTGAGAAGAGAGAGTTAGAGAAATAAAAAATTATTTTATTTACCTAAATTAATCTGACATGTTTATTATATTGTATTTCATTATTACATTGGAAGAGTTCTCATGTTAATTATATCAGTTTAGAAGAGTGAATCAAAAGAAAAGTCAATAGAGTTTCTCTGTTTAAATAATTGCATTTAAAAATTCAATGAAAATTTTGGGTGACTATTATTTGCATAGTGAATGATATATATATATATATATATATATATATATATATATATTAGAAGGTGTGTTTTAGCAACATTCACCTTAAGGTGTATTTAACAACTTTTTAGTTATATTTTTGTTAAAACACACCTTAATAAAAACTAGTAGGTGTATCCTAGCCAGGGCCGTCTTAACAAATTCATAGGTCCGGTTTTAATTTTATAAGGGATGCAAAAAAAAAATAAAATCTGGGCTCAAAAAAATAAATAAGTTATTTAAAAAATAAATAAAAATCACACTTTGGTGGGTCACACATGACCTCACACTCAACAAAAAATGACCACGCCACTAAAGCAAGCTATACAGATTGAATAAATTCGCTTTTAATAGATATATAATCATTATTTTCGTGTCTTACATATAAAAAAAAATAAAAAAATTGGGCCCCAAAACATTGGAGACCCGGTGTCGTCGCCTAACCTCGATGGGCTTTGGGACGGCCCTGATCCTAGCAAACCCATATATATATATATGTATGTAATCTTTAACGAGTTAATTAACCTTACGTGAATTAGTTCTTTGATATATTGATAAAAATATGCATTCCACCATCCTTGATAAACATTTTCATTGCCAAGTCAATTGCATTTGACCTGGTCCTGAATGTGAGCAAGAAGTAGCACACAGTATATATGGGTGATCCATCAACATTCTTTAATTGTGCATAAATTAAGGCCATCAATTCAATCACGGCTATGAGATATTAAAAATCATCGATTTCATATTTGGTGTGTCAACTACCTTGATCTACAACTCTATGATCGTAGTGAGGAATCACAATCCAAAAAGAGAGAATGTTACGTTGTGGTAGAAATGGCATATACAAGAACATTTCCGCTAATAGAATAGTTTTTCAAAATTGCTCCATCATGTCAAATATGTTGAGCTCTTTCCCTTATGTGTTAACGGTGAAGACTTACTTGGCAAGGCAATGGAAGGCATTTTCAAGGTCATTCTTCATTAATGATAATTTTGGTAATTTTATTCAACAATAGGGGTGTGTGATTCCGAACTCGAGAATACCAAGCACTGAAAACTCTTACATTGCTGAGTTTGTTAACACTAGAGCTAGTGTTAATGCTACAACAATGGTCAAATGAAAAAAAAAAAAAAAAAGTCTTATCATCAAGGATGAGGATCTTGGATTCACTATTGAGTCGTGGATACTGGGACTTCGCTACCTTCCAGTCAAATTTCTTACTATCCTGGTTTTGAGGGTTTAAAATAATTCATATTTATGCATATGTTACTTTTATGTTTTCAATTTCAAATATTTTCATTTATATTTTCATTATTACCATACTATATATAGTTTTTTAGAAGAGTGATGATACATGTACCACCCCATGTGGCAATACATTCTTTACACCCACATAAAATTCTGACATGTGGCAACCTGGACCCCACACAAATAGAAGATAAAGTGTGGTTGTGAGATGAACTTACAAAAATATCTCTAATACATAGGGTGTACAATGGGGTGTAGGAATAAAGGGTGTTCATGTAACATTTTCCTTTTTAGAATGTGTTATGTTAGATTTTTTTTATTATTATTAATAGTGTAAAAAATTATTTTGCACCCAAGAGTTTTTTATGTCCAATAACCTAGCAGTTAAAAATTCATCTCATAGAAATTTTTTTAAGAAATATGAGGTTCCAACCTGATTTCTGTGTATCATCATTGTCTTTAGAGGTGTAAGTGGTTCTGACAAAACCGATGATATCAAAAATCCGAACCGAACCAAACCAAATCGAAAAAGTATTCGACCTTGTTTGATTCAGTTCAAAACCGAACCGAACCGAACCAACCCAAACCGATAATGTTTGGTTCGGTTCTCAATTTTTAATTTTGAGATCCAAAGAACCGACGAACCAAACCGATGCTAACTTCACTCCCCATTTTATTAATATCATCGCTCCTCACAAAACATCTATGCTTAAGCTCAAAATTAAAGTCCAACATAAAATACTCCTTATTAATACATTCACTTTCTCTCGTCATCATCTCATCTCATCAGTCACACTATATTTCGTTTCTACTGAAAAAGAACATTATCTGCAAGTCACATCTAACCCATTGTTCCTCACCGCCGTTGGGATCATCCATCTCTTGTTGGTTTTTTTTCATGTTAGTTACACAAAGTAGTTTGAAAAATAAAGAACACTGAAAACAAAGTTCAATGAAATATTTGAGTATGTATTTTGTGAAAATTTGTGAAAAACAGATAATACGGAAAACAAAGTTCAATATAACCCAAATTTGTGAAAATATTAATTTTTTAATTGTATTTTCAAACAAATCGATCGAACCAATCTAAACCGATCTAAATCGACTAGTTTGATTTGGTTTCTTTTTTGAAAATCAGTAAAAACCAAACCAATCCAAACTAATGAAGATTTCATTGGTTTGAACATTTTTTTTTACCAAAAATCGATCCAAACTGAATCGCCACACCCCTAAAATTGTCCTTAACAGTTATGTTCAATTACTTAAATTAAACTCATAAAAGTTTACAGACTTAAATAAAATAAAATAAAGGCTAAATTGCATTTTTATCCCTTAACTATTTAAATAGTATCGCTTTGGTCCATTGATTAAAATTTGATTTATTTTGGTCCCTTAACTTCTTTCCATTACACATTTTTGTTAGTTTTAATTCAAAAACGTTAGGTTTTCTTCATCTTCTTCTCCTCTTTTTCATCTTCATATCATCTTCATCAACCTTCAACAACAAGAATCCCTGAAAAATTTCAGAAGAAAATGAAAAAAAAAAAAAAAAAATTTTTAAATTAAAACTAACAAAAAGACCAAGATGTCTAAGGGAAAGAAGTTAAAACAACAAGATAGATCGAATTTTAGCTAAGGGATGTACTATCAAATAAAAAGTGTTCGGAAGAGGGAGCAATGGAAGGGAAACGAATGGATTGAGTTGTGATCAAATCGCAATATCAAACAAAGCAAATCATGGCGTCAATTTGGACACTTCACTTTCACTCGCTTTCTGTTCGCGTAAGTATCTATCTTCAATTAGGTTTCAATTTTACACAATCATTCTTAATTTTGAACTCTCAAACTTCTTTCAAAAATGTAGCCTTCTTGCCCCTTTTTCATCGATAGCAATAGTAGCACCAGAAGAAGAAGAAGACATCGCTTCCTTATCACAAATGGAATTTCAACCCAACAATTCAAACAACAATGCATCACTTCCATTTCCAAATTTCATCATCAACTTCTTACTTCTATTTCCATCCCAATGCCGCAATTTTTGGTAGGGTTTCATTTCACACTTTAATTTTCTTAATTTCTTATTTTAATTCAGATTAGGGTTTTTATGGTATTTGATATGTATTTTCTAGACGAATCGAAACATTGGGATCAATTTACCGATTTGGGTCTGCGTTGCGGTTGTGATTTTGGTTGCTTCTTTGAGGGCTCTTTCCAAATTTTCCAGGAAAAAAGAACGTCCTGGTTCCGTAGCTGATCTTGTTAGACGCGGTCAATTGAGATCGGATAGAAGAGGCATGTATGTATGATTTTATTTGTTATCTATTATCTTATCTATCTTCCCAATGCCTAGATAATTGCATGTTTAGATTGGCGATTAGTGCTATGTGTGGATTTAGCAAAAGCCACACTTTAGAGCTCGAACAAAATTATGAATGCCACCGTGATTTTGCCAAACTAACCTATAATCCAAATATTTAGTTAGTGCTGTTTGAGTCGTCACTCGTCAGGCTAACGTGACCCACTTTTACCCAATTCACCTGGTGCATGTTGGGATTCACTCTTTAAAAGGCAAAACTGAGATTTTTTAAAAGGAAAAACTGATTTTTGGTGCTTAAAATTTTAGATGCTTATAATTCGTCTTGATGAATTTTCAAATAGAATTCCTTTTGCCTTAGATTTGGATTATAAAATTGTAGTTGAGATTTTGAACTTTTGTCTTCAAACGTGTTTTTTTGAAGAAGTTTTGTCTTCAAACGTGATTTTTAGCGTCAGATTTATTGTTCAACTCACTCTTACGTAAGTATATTTAAATATAAATTACTTCACATTCAACTCATTTTTAACAAAAATCAATCTATTCAAATTATTTTTCCCACTACAGAATCAAACACAACATTAAACTTTCTTTTACCAAAGAAATATACATGAATTTAGAATGATAATAATATATATTAGGTAGCGAGTTTGCCTTTTGAGTTTTAGCTTCCTGTTATTACATCGTTGTCTTTCTACATCATTGTGTGCAAGTTTTTCAGATCAAGGAATCTCAAATATGAAGATCCGTTCGATAATCCCTTGGTCAAGGTTAGCAAAAGCAAGTCAAGTGTAGAGATGTGTGGAAAGGTTTACCGGTTAGCGCCTGTCACACTTACTCAAGAGGAACAAGCGGTTCACCAGAGAAGGAGATCGCGTGCGTATCAGTGGAAGCGTCCCACAGTTTTCCTTAAGGAAGGAGAATCAGTTCCTCCAGATGTTGATCCCGATACAATCAGGTGGATTCCTGCGAATCATCCCTTTGCAACCACCTCTACAGATATCGGTGAGGACTTTGCACACAAAAATGTTAGTCAAAAGCATGGAGTTCCTTTCCGTATTCAAGCTGAGCATGAGGCCCTGCAGAGAAAGCTTGAAGCCCTACAAAATGTAAGTCTTAGCAGAATAAGGAATTTCAACAGTCCTATGTTTGATACGGTTTTAGAAGTTGTTGTGCAAATGCCATGTCTTTATCCTAGTTGCTAAGGATTTGGGGGTTTGGCTTTTGGCTTTCAAGCTGACACTCACTGAGTTATTGTTTTCAAAATTCAACACTGATTCAACTTGTACGAAACAAAATACAAAACATTAGACACAACATAGACACACACATCAAAACAAGTGATGTCTAAAAGATATAGGACATTGAGACACTTGTGGAGACTTATCTTGACATTTTTGGAAGTTATTTAAAACAAAATGCTTTTTTTCTTTCTAAAAGTCTTGTATTCTTCAAGTGTCAAGTCATATTTGAGTAATAGCAGTGTCCAAGTAATGTCTGAATAAAAAAAAATTAATGGACCCCTAATGAAGAGTGTATGATACATTTTGCTATCAGAAACATGTCCAACACTCTTACACCTGTGCTTCATAGATTTTTACCCTCTTTTTTTTTTATTGGCAGAAGGTTTTTACCCTCTTACTATATCATAAATCCAATTTAAATTTAATCAAGAATATCAAGAAATTGGCTGACAACTTTTACCACTCACCTTTTGTATTATTTATTCTGCAGGAAGAGGAACTCAATAAAGTAGTGATAAATCCTATCAATGCTAAAGAATTTGAGAGACCATTCAACTCCCATGGCAGATTAAATGATCATGCAGAGAAGACCTCTTTAAACAATCAGGTGAAAGATCCCCTCTCCTCAAAATTAGACAGCAGTCCGAATAACTTTGGAAGTGCATCATCATCTGGAGAAGATCAGAATCTTAAACTTTAATTTTTCTTAGGCAGGCTATAAATCTCGGTATAAATATATATTTCAATTTGCTAAAAATTTTGTACTATTATCGGTGAGCATTGGAACTGTCTATTTGTATAGCTGAGGACTGTAAATATAATTGTATTGCTGCTGCTTTGCTAGTAACGCTGTTACCTAGATTTCATTAGGAGTTTCCCACTTCGAGCTCTGAGGCCAATTTATTCCAAATGCAATCTCCATGAAACACCTTCCCCCACCCCCACCCACTCGCAAAGTGAAAAACACCAATTTCACCGTTAACGGGCAAACACCCAAAAAAAAAATAAAAAAAAATCGCAGATGTACAAGAGGTATCCATATGTAAGTAAGATCCGTTCGCTAGGAAATTAAGTTCATTTTTAAAGAATCACCTAATATATTAAATTACTGTGATTAACTTTTAAACAACGGCCAATTGGACATCAAAATAGACACTGTAGTGTTTATCTCTTTATTTTTTATTTATATCTTAATTTTCTACAAATATTTTAAAAATACAAATAAAAAACAGGCGACTACTACTACTGTTTTTGATATCACAATTTTGATGTATATAAATCATTTTCTAATAATGTGATCAAAGGTGTACCCTCAATGTTTTATGCAAAAACGATGTTAGCTTGATTGCTTGACTTTGACATGACCCTTTACTTTATAAATAAATAAAAAAAAAAAAAAAAAAAACCAATAAGATATCTACCACTTTCCGGAAAAGAGTCACTAGGAATTCAATTTGAAATGATAAAATACATGCCTTCCCATTTTTGGCTTTTAGAAGCTTCGGTGGTTGCAGTCGGTAAATGTAACAATATTTTGTAACAACTTTTATTGGAGAAAGAGTAAAAACACAATGAGAGACCATTGCTAAGCTATTATTATGGAAAGGTGTTTTATGTGGTCTACTGATTGCTTAAAATTCATTCAAAATTTCAATGATGATTGACGCCGTTACTTTAAATAGAAACTTATAATCATGTAAGTTTTTATAATTGATACGGTAACTTGATGATATTTATTCAACCAAAACAAAAGAAAATGAATATAAATCAATTGTGAACATTGATATTAGTTTTTCTTATTTTTTTTTAATCGAATTGACATCAATTTGGTCATTATATTTTTTTTTTTTATCGAATTGACATCTAATTGGTCAATGTATCAATCATGAGTACAAGTAATATTACAAACTTAGAATCATCTAAGTTCTTATAATTGATAGTAATTTTTCTTATTGAACTGCCAATTACAATACAAGTACTACTCCAAACTTTTGCTTGTCGCTATCACATGAGAAGTTTCCTAGAAGCCGGCCATTCAAAATTACTACAAATTAGGTATGTGAATACCTAAAACTTGGGAGGCTTGGATAAATAATTATTATAAGTGGAAGTAAAGTTGCACTTTCTTGACACGGAATTATTATTATCCTGTAAGGGTTAGGGTAAGCAAGCAGACAAGAATTAGTGTAAAGAAGTGGTTATCATCCCTTTGATACGCAAAGACGTTTATAAGAAAATCAAAAAGTTGACCAAAAAGAAAAGGAAATCAAAAGTAATGGAAAAACTAAACATAGAATTAGAGGAAGTAGCCGCCAGCCACCATTTTCTTTTGAAAAGGTATGCCGCCTCTGGGCAGTGTGACTGGCTAGTTCCCAGTGGCCACTAAACAATACTAATGCGTATTATTTATTTATATCAGAGGCCACATAACACTTGAACCCAACAATACTTTGTGTTTGATTCTGATAACGAAAGAAAGTCAAATATAACTCAGATTTTACCAGTAATGTCAACAATTTAATCCTTTGAATTCAAAAAGAAGGACTTTATCCACCCTCACATTTCTAAATAACCACACGTATTATTGCTCTGAAAGTATACTACATTTGCCCGAAAGTACATGTCTATACAGCAAAAAAAACTACAATTATCTGGAATATTCGGTGACTTGGTTTGTTATAGATTTAAAAAAAAAAATGATTTTTCCATTGTATTTTTAAAAATGTTTTTGTTTTTGGAAATTTACCTAAAAATAGTAGAAGTTATTAAAAGATAATTTGACATTCACTAACTTAATATTCATTGTAAGAGATTTTAAATAATAAAAATCACATTTTTTTCAAATAGATATCTCTCATAAATGATTTTTGAGAAACTATTGGAAATAGCTTCTTATTTTAGAGATTTTGAAATTTCATTATCCAAAGAGAGTAAACAAAATGATGAAGTACTTGGAATGACATTTTAAGAAAAGCTAATCAAACAAATTTTTCATCTGAATTTTTTTTTAAATTGTAGCAAATTTTTTTTTTTTTTTAAGGAAGCAAAAATCATTTTTTAGAAAAAGGCTTTAGACATATAACAAACTATCGGCCCAAAATTCTCCTTGCCACATCAATGAAAAAGAAATGAGGAAAACTCATTTCTGGGATTTTGAAGTCTTGTACTATACGTCACTCCTACTCAACGTCAAACTAGGAAAACTCATGCATCAAAGGCTTTAGACATGCACATTCAGTCGAAAATCCAGAAGGATGTTTCCAATTTTGATATTCAAAATTTTATATGAAAGAATAATATTTCAGCTAGAAGATATCCTCCTTAAGATAACCTTATGACAAGCAAAATCTATAAATGGTTGCTTTGGCAACTAAAGTCACACAGGTATATAACAATTTCTGTCTGTCACTCGTTCTTGGCAGCTGCAGACTGCTTTGAACCAACAGAGAAGAATTCAGTGATGACTTCAAGGGGCATGCCTTTTGTTTCTGGAACCTTCAGATACACAAATACCCAGGAAATGCAGCACACAATAGCATAAACTCCGAAGACACCGGCCAGTCCTAAAGAGCTGAGCATCACAGGAAGCGAGTAGGTGACAATGATGTCTCCAATCCAGAACACTAATGCACAGATAGCAATGCAGAGCCCACGCACTCTAGTAGGAAATATCTCCGAGCAAAGGATGTTTGGAATTGGTCCATAACCCATGACAAAGAAGCAAAAATAAACCACAACGCATACAGTTGAGATTGCTGCATGGACAACGCTGCCAAAATCTATTACGCTTCCAAGGACCAATATAACGAGTGACACTATCAGCACCGGAATTGTGACAAGTAGTAACTGCCTGCAAATGACACAGATTGAGTTAGCGTTTTACAAATGTGTTTCTAAATTACATTATTTTTGTAAAATTGATTTGGTTAAAATTAAGCTTGATGTACTGACAAGTGTATCAATAGATGGCTTTGCCCAGCATACAAGAATTCTACCATTCAGTTATGAAAAAGATTATGATAACATATTAGCATAACACCCAATAGGATGTGTTGCATACCTCTAGGATATCAATGAAGATTCTATTTCATATTAATGAGGTATCAATCGTGGGAATATTTATAATAATAAACCATCAATTTAATTCATCAACTATGATAGTCCCTAAACTATATATATATATATATATATATATATATATATATATATATATATATATATATATATATATATATATATATATATAGGGTTTTGCTAGAAGCCACCCATGAAGGTGTCTTTTAGCAACCCACACCTCAAGGTGTGATTTCCACTTTTTAGTTATAACTTTGTTAAAAGACACCTTCATAAAAATTAGTTGGTGTCTTTTAGGAAATGCTCATAGAATAACTTGCTAAAATACACCTTCATAAAATGCGTCTTCTAGCAAAACCCATATATATATAATATTTTAAAAAATTATATTAGTCCCTAAAATATATGAAAATCATATCAATTTAGTCCCTAACATCTTAATAGAAGGGACGAAATTGACGGATTTCAAATGTGTTAGAGACTACTTATTATATTTATACACTTTAGGGACTAAATTGGAGAGAGAGTGATAGTTTATACACTTGAATTGATGGTTTATTCTAAAGAAAGTTTTTTCCACTAAATGTTAGCAAAAGAAGATTTCGTCAAATATTTGATCTAAAAAACAAATAAATAGAGAACACACCTTCTGCCAGTGACATCCATAAGCCTCATGGCTAAGCCTATAGACGGAAGCATCAACAAGGTTGTGACAGCACTTATAAGAAAAGATGAAGACGTTGAGCTAAGGCCCAAATCTGCAAGAAGAACTGCAACACCCGCCTCTTCAAGGATTTGAGGAGTGTAATACAGAACTCCATTTATCCCCGAAAACTGCACAAACAGGGAGAATTAAGTGTTGGTCATCAATTAGAAGAAACATAACACTAAATTTACGCGGCAAACTGGAAAAGACACTGTGAATTAAGCTTGGAATATTATGGTTATACAAACTTCGCTAACATTGCGTACTGAAAGAAAAGAGCAAAGAAGAATTATGTATCACTTATCTTATTCTCCAGTCAAATTAAGTATGCTGTTTAAATTATTTCAGCTAATATTTTACTATATCTGAAAATTTTAACACGAGCATCATTATTAAATCTCTACATTTTCCTTGTAAATTACTTGGCAGCAGCAAGCACTACTACAAGATCAGTAATTGCCAATTCAAGTGCTATGATAAACACTAATAACAACACAATACTCTTCAAAGCAGAAGGTTATATGTAATTTAGAAAACCCATCCTCCTCCAACACCAAAAACAGAAAAAGGAAAGAAAAACACCAGAAAGTGAAGGTAAGCATGGTCAAAATAACAAAACGATGAATGCGAAGAATACCAGATCCCCCTCTTTCCACCATTATAATAAACAAGGCCAACGGAAAAGATAGTTACGAATAGTAATGACAAGTTACCTGCTGAAGAAGTTGTATTCCAATCCCAACAATTAAGGCATGCTTGACCCCTGGTTCAAGAAGAGCCTCCCAAATGGGACCTTTTGAAGCAGTCTTAGATGGGTGGATCATTGCAGGCCCAACTGGTTGTTCACCAATTAGCTCCTTGGAGTAAAGAGCTGGTTGGCTAACCAAGGCAGCTGCCTGGACAAAGTCACCTTCACCAGGAATTGATACCATGGATCCACGTCGAGATCCAGAAACCCCCACTCCTTCCTCATGCAGATAAATCCTTTTAAACTCCCCTTGCTTTTTCCCGTCCTCGCCTTTACCAGACCATTTCCATGCAAGCTGCCAACCACCTCCAATACCGGTACTACCAACTGGCTCACCTGACTCTTGCATGAGACTACTGTGGCGCCTCATGCTATTAAGCAAACTGCCATGGGAAGGAGGAGGTGGCAAGTCTTTCTCAAGGCTTGTTGTTTGACGTGAGATTAAAGGACTGTGCAAATCGTCATCGGTGTCCCCAGCAGCACCATCTGACACATAGTCCTCGCCTTCTCTTTGTAGGCTCTCTTCATCCCAATGTTCAGTTTTAATATGAGGCTCAGCTGTGCTGAACATGCTTCCAAAATTTGGAAACAAAGCGCTTCTCATGCTTCCTGTCTCAGGGAGCTTCTCATGAATGCTGCCAAATAAGGTCACAAGAGGATCCATGACAAGGCTTCCATGGCGTGACACAAGGCCAAGAGAACTTTGTCCAGTTACAGGTTTTGCTAACCAAGAGAGGCCTGCTTGAGATCCATATAATCGGATTTTGTCTTTGTCTGTTGTTTGTTCGTGACCATCACCCACCTCGTCAGCTGGGCCTATTATGTATTCTTCTATAGATGCATCCCCTCCAATTCCGAGACCTTCAACCAGCAATGCCATTTCGCCTGTATGAATTCATAAAATAATTTATCATAACAAATTATCAGTAAAAAGAAGAAAAGAGAACGTGTGAGGAAATGAACTACAGTTTAGAGCAAAAAAAATAAAATTAAAAAGGAACAATCCTAAAAGTAGGCAATCAATCTAAACCTTTATTAATATTCAGAGTTTCAGGGCATCTTTTGTTCTTGGAATAAAAGTTCACCTTTATTTTATTGTTAAAAAAATAAAAAATATTCAGAGTTTCAGGGGAAAAATCATCAACTTTACAATATAGAGTCATATCATGATAAGCTGGTATGATATAGTGTCAATAGCACAATACATATAACACCGGAAACATGTAAAACAAGTTCACTGTCTATTTTCAAATGAAATTACATTTTACAATCATGTGTTCTCTGTATGTAAAAAGTTAAAATTAGTGAATCATCAGTGATCACAAAAGACAAGATAAAACAATGAATGCAATTATTATGAAAATAATAGGGTGGCTCTCATGGTAGTACAGTAGTTGAATATAGAGAAATGCCAACAATGCAAGACCAACTATAGGTCAAACAATTAACAGAGGTTTAGAGGTAAACTGATTATATGGTGTTTTCTATTTCACATTTAGACTAAAACGGTGTTATTGTTTCCTTTGCTACAGTGTTATTAATAGCGGATCGTGGAAAATATCGGATCGCCAAAAATCTGCTATGAGAAATAGCGGATATCGTAGCTGGCAAATAGCGGAAGTCGTAAAGCAGTTGAAACAAAGAATTATACATAAAATAAAGCATGATGGCACAAATAAAAGCTGCATAAACAGAAATTAAAAACTTTCAGTAGTTCAAACAACTAATAAAGCAAGATGAAGTATGAAGTGAAGAGAGAAAGTGGATAGGCAAAAGAGTTTTAGTGACAAGAGGTTTTCACTTTACCTAGGTCTTGGTGTGTAGGGGTTATATACGACCCCATCTCATCACCGATTCAGCATTGTTTAATTGTTAATGTTATTAAAAAATATGCCATGCATAGCTCACATGATAGTTTTAATGTTCATTAGAGAGAAAGTGTTAAAAACAATAACTTCCGCTATGTAAGCAATAACCGCTATCACCGATATGCAGAAAGCCACCGCTATTGCAGTGGTAGCAAGATCACAATAGCGTATCAGATTTCGTCGTGACTGCTCCAAATCCTGATATGTAATAGCGGTATAGCAGCGATATACCGATTATTTAACAACACTGCTTTTCTATACAGCATCATGAGAGAAACACTATCCGTATGTTTATATTTGTAGGGCGAAAATAGGAAAAGCCATGATTACAGTGACCTGCAAACTAAGGATGGTTGGATGCAGATAAGTAACTATGCAAGGGTCATTTAGGTCCCCAAAAAGTCTGAAGGTGCTATAGTTTGATCAAAGTTCAATTAAGTGCATAATTTCAAATTAATAATTAAACATTTGTCTGAAATTAAATAAACACGAACCCAACATTACATAAGTAGACACTTTCTTATGGTTTAGATATGACAACAGTACCTGACACGTCATCTTGGCCGCGTAATCGTTGGAGAACCTTTTTAGCCTCCAGCATCTTTCCTTTACTCACAAGCCACCGAGGAGACTCGGGCAAGAAAAATACTGTCAATAGAAAATAGAAGAGCGAAGGAATTGAAAGAACCCCAAGCATTATTCTCCAGCTAGGTGATGGACTCAACGACATCACAAAAACCATACAATACGATAAAAACATGCCTCCGGAACCACTGAATTGGGGAAGTGTGTTTAAGGATCCCCTTATATCAGATGGGGCAGTCTCCGATATATAGACTGGAACAAGAGTTACAGCAAGACCAATACCAAATCCATCAAGCAGTCTTGCTAAGCACAACACATAGACATTCGGAGACCACAACATTACCAAACTGCCCAAGAAATATAGCACGGATGAGATTATCATCATTGGTCTTCGACCAAGCCAATCTGATATGGGACCAGAGCAAGTTGTGATGACAGTAGCTCCAATGAGGGACATGGCCACCACAAGTCCTTCCATAGTTGTTTGCAAAGCAAGGTCTTTCTTAATGTAAAGAATGGATCCTGCAAAAAAACATGAAGAATGAGTGTCCAATAACCAATTGATCTGATACGATGCCTGCCCAAAACAGTATGGTAGTTAACTTGAACAATACTAGGGACTTGTTTGGACAAGCAGCTTAATTAATCATTTATAGCATATACATTTATCATATATTTGATTTTGTATAAGATATATCTTTGATAAAAGATAAAATGAAGTCAAAATGTTTTCATATTATCTGCAAGTTGTTTTCTTAAACTGTCTAGAGAGGTTATGGAAATAAACTTCAATCAACTTATGAACACGTGGGGTGGGGGGTTGGATAGGTCAACTGATTTGAGCCAAGAGATTAAAGGAGTCGAGGAGTTGAAGGTTCAAGGTTCAAGTGTTGGTAAGGAGAAAACTAACATATTTACGTTCAGGGTTCAAGTCCTGTTAAGGAGAAAACTAACATAACAATTAACATACTAACATTTGCCATTTAAAAAAAAAAAAACTTATGAACACGTCACAATTTTATTTTTTTTGAAAAGGCAATTGTTAGTAATTAACCATTATGTTAGTATTTTTTCTCTTTCACCAGAGTTTGAACCGAGTCCTTCAATTTCTTTAACCCTTTTAGCTGAAACCAAACCAGTTGATAAACATGTCATAAGTTATTTTGATAAGCTTAGTCAAACAATCTCACAAGTGTTTATATGAGTAAATAAACTAAAATAAGTTGATCCAAACAGGTGATAGATCTGATTGAGTGGATACAATAGCCGCAAATTAAATCAATTAATCTTATGGACTTAAGATCAAGCATGAGTATCAAAATTCAAAATCATTTTACGAAAAGTTTTGCATCCATCCATCAGTAATCTAATATAATCAAGAAGAATAAACATTAAATTATGATAAATCAAGAAGAAGAAGAAGAAGAAGAAAAAAAGAGTATAATATAATATACCAGCAATGGTAGCATTATCCCATCCTTGAAGAAAATTGCCGATGGAAGCAGCAATAGCAACGAGAACCGCACCTTTCATGTTTTGTGTTTGTTACAGCTGCACGCAATAACACACAACAAATCTAATCTATTAGTATTAGTATTAGTATCACAATTCACAAAAGAAACGGTTTTATATACTCCAAGTAGTAGTCCAACTAACAGTGTATTGTGTGAGAAGGAAGAGAATAGTGAGTGGTGGTTGGGTGAGAGTGAGTGAGACTCGTGATGGAATATATGTATCTATCTATCTATCTATCTATGTACTTTAATTCATATTAATCATCATCATAGTAATAATAATAATAATAATAATAGAGAGAGAGAGGTCAAAATGAAATGAAAGATAGTTACTCATATTATTCATAAACAATGAAAATATAATTAATTACCTGAAAATATAGATAGATCGACTGAGTAGAGTGAAAGAAAAGGTTTGGTTTGGAGGAGGAGGAGACTGATGAGACCAACTCGAGACTTCTCTTCCTCGCTCACTCACTCGACTCAGCCGTAATTGTTTTCTGATATTCTAATCTTTTACGTTCTTTGTTCTATACTAAGCAACAAATACTCAGTCACCTTCACTTTTATTATTTTAAACCTTTTTTTATAAAATATCTTACTATTTATTAATAATTAATATTAATAATCATGATTGACTTCACTTCACAGTTTTTTTTTTAATTTGTTCAAAGAAGACAATCACTAATTTTAAGAGAAATTATATTTTACAATCATAATTTTTTCAACAACTCTCTAAAATATTTTTTTTGTCTATATTGATTCAAGTTTCATGTCAATTTCTACGTTTCTTTGTGTATTTTTTTTGTCTAGTTGGTTGATTTAAAAATTGTTGTTATAATGCTATTCTTTTAATGTTAAGAAAATGTTTTTTTTTAGGGATTGTTAAGAAAATGTTAATAAGTGTCTTTAAGATATTGTTTAAACAACTAAAAGTGATAATTTTTGCGTGAAAAGTAATGTAATTATTACTTTTACACTCGTTTGACTTATATTTTCAAGATAAAATTTTTTATAATAGGTTTCTTAAACAATGTCTTTAGAACACTTTTTAACATATCTTTTATATTAATGAGGAGTGTTATTTGAACAACTATTTTGTAGAACAATTTGTGGGACAACCAAAATATAAAAAGAAATGTGAGTTTTGGCACAAAAATCAAAGCAATAGAGAGAGAAAATGAGAATAAAATATGAGTATGAGAAAGAAAGTTGTTATAAAATAGATGTTGAAATATCATTTTTTATATTAATAATTGAAAAAAGAAAAGGCGGTGAATCTTCTATGTAATGTAATGATAGATGGATGAACTGGAGTGGAGAGTGGGAGATGGAAGATTGAGAATCTTGTTGTTTGTGTTATTAACGGACAAAAATAGTTGCAGCCAGGGCCAGATCACATGATCGATCTCTACAATTTGGAATATTCTCTTATTCTAATACTCAATCAACATTCAAAAGTTAAACTAATTAATCATAGATATTTGAATGAGATGGTAAATGATCTCTTTCAATTGACAAAAAGTTATAATCTGAATCTAACATGAAAATGTATAGTGGTAAATAAAAGTTTCATCAATTTTTTTTTTAGTACAAAAAGTTTCATCATTTATTATAAGGTTCAATGATTAATTTTTACAATTACGTAATGGTGTATCTAATTCACATTAAATAAAGTTATTAAATTAATTAAAGTTTGATATTCACAGCACAATACCGACGTGATCCACGATAGTTGAAACGTGAGCCACCTTTCCCTTTAATCATTATGTACGGTAAGTGAGATTTACGAAAGACTTAATAACTTTAAAGAAGAAAAAAAGACTTAATAATAAAGGAGAATGTTAACAAATGTTATAAGAATATTGTTTAATCATCTAAAAGTAGTAATTTTTGCATTAAAAATTATGTATTTATGAGTTTAACAGGTATTTGACTTTTATTTTCAAAATATAATTTCTTTTTGTGAACACAATTACCTTAAGGCACTTGTTAGCATTACATATTAACAAATACCGATAATGACATCATTTTTCAGCTACCTAGGTTATGAGATGAAAAATAATATATATTTTCTTTTTATAATAAGTGTCTTAAATGCTTTGTTTAAGAAACAAAAGAAAAGTTTGTTTTTAAAATACAGCTTAAATAAACCAAGTTGTTTGGGCTCCAGTGGCAAGGAGCTCCTTCCAAGGACGTACCTGGGGAATACCGGGTTCGATTCCTAGGAGGAACAACGCTTGGCCAGTGCGCATGCCTCTACGCATGAGCCGGATTAGTCGTTCACCTTTAGTGGGTCGGAAACCGGTGCGAAAGTCAAAAAAAAAAAAAAAAAATACAGCTTAAATATATACTCCCTCCGTTTCAAAATGAGTGTCGTTTTAGCCAAAAAAAATTGTTTCAAAATGAACGTCGCTTTACATTTTCAATGCAACTTTAATTTTTTTCTTCCAACTTTACCCTCAATAAATACTCTAACTTTTCTCTCTCACACAATTTTCAATACAACTTTAAGTTTGTATTTTTCTTATAAAGTAAGGTTATTTTAGTAAAATTGTTATGACATTTGACTACTTTATTCAATTTCTTAATCTGTGTGTAATTGGCTAAAGCGACACTCATTTTGAAACGGAGGGAGTATAAAAATCATAACTACACAATTTACAATGTAGAATCTACTCTTTCAAAAAAAAATGAAGATATTGAATAAAGGATGTCTTAAAATCATTTGTTAGCATTTTCCAATTTAAATAAGGGTCATGTTAACATGTGCTCTTGAGGCACAAGTTAATGAGCTTAAAAAGAAAATTAAAAATAAATTTTATATTAAAAGTCTAACTTTTGCAACTTTTAAGATATTGAATGCACAAGTTTCAAGAAAAACTTTCTATATTTGTCTTCTTAACTTATGTCCCGAGGAGACAAGTTAACATTTCCTTTAAATGATGTAGAGCTAAATTTTGATTATGAGTTTAATGTCTTTTTGTTTTTGAGTTAATTTAAGGTCTTTCTATCTGATGTCTTTGGGGTACTAGTTATTAAAGAACTAAAAAAAAACTTTGCATTTAAAAGAACATTTTTTTTCATTTTCAAATAGTAGAATACACAATTTTCAAAATATTGTACTTAAAAGTGAGTATTCATAAAATGATTTATGTTCTATAAATACATTTGCAAAAAAGAAATATTAACGTGTGTCTTTAACAAATCAAAAACATAAATATTTTTTTTTTTTTTTAAGGAACATAAATAAGATCTTAAAAATTGTGTAACCTTTATCTTAAAAGTTTAAACTTTTATCTTTTCATATGTGTTAACGCGTGTCATTAAGAAATCAAAAGCATAAATAAAATCTTAAAAATTGTGTAATCTTTATTTTAAACTTTTATCTTTTCATTAAAAAAATAAATATTTAGTTTTTTTTTTTAGTCTCAAAGTTTTTTTTTAAAAAAACGGTCTCAAAGTTAACATGACTCTTTGCATAATAAAAAGCACCCTTAAAAAAAAGTTAAACGATAAATTTTTGGGAACTTCTACGGTACATCAGTAAATTATGGTGTACCGATACTCTTGCTTCTTAAATCTATAAATTAACAATCAATTTTATGAAATAAATAGTTATTTGTTGGCATTTAGATTTTAGAAAATATCATGTTATAATAAAAACACATCATTCATTGTTTATAAGAATCATAGTAATTTTTTTACATGTTATCGCATAAAATAATAAAAGTTCTCTATTATGAACGATAAAAATTCAATTTTATTTCGTTGATGTTTTTTGTGAATAAGATTTAATCATTATAATTATAAATGATAAAAAAATAATATTTTTCTTCAAAAAATAACTCATTTAACTATAAATTTAAGGGTTTGGTACACTCAAATATGTTGGGTGTACCGTAGAATTTGCCTAAATTTTAATGTAGTCATTGTAAATAAATAAAAATACACGAATTCAAATTAGAATCAAACATTTGAGGCAACGTAAATTCTATTCATAAACAACAAAACTAATTTTGACTGTGTCAAAGTTCCTAAACTCAATCAAAGTCCGTCAATGTTGGTCAAAATACAAATAAAGCAATGATTTGACTATTTTACTGTAGTAGCGAGTGTGGGTTGATTTTGGAAGACATTAGTATTTTATTCCTTTCTTTACCTTTTCTAGTGGTCAAACCTTCGTCCATCCACAGCATTTCCCACCTCTTTTTTTATGTAGAAAAATAGATTTTGGAGTAGTATTTTCTTTTGACTTGAAAAATACTAGACTTTATAAGTTTCTGAAATTGTAATATCGGTCAAATAGATAAATAATTTAGATTAAAGAAGAAACTAGCGTTAGAAAAAATAAAACATTAAGTGCAAGAATTATTAAGAAAACAAAGGGCACATTTTACAATATATATATATTGATCAAATGTGTTACAATGATACTTGGATTACAACATGAATATTGAAATGAATGTATTAATAAATAATCAACTCTTTTTTTATTAGGAAAAATAGATTTTTAAATATTAAAAATATTTTCTTTTGACTGGAAAAATACTAGACTTTTATATGTTTATGAGATTTTAATAATATTAGTCAAATATATATATATATATATATATATATATATATATATATATATATAAATTGGCGTTATAAAAATAATAACATTCAATGCAAGAATTGGAGAAACCAAATGGTAAAAACTTCAACAACAAAAAAAAAGAAAGTAAAACCAAAGAAAGGGAAAAGATTAAGTTTAATGAAATGTGCCAATGATACTTGGAATACAACACACTGTTTTTTTGTTTTAAAAACAAGGTTGTTTAAAATTTGTATACACATATTAAAAAAATACAATAGTCGTCTCTGTAAGCGTATATATCTTTGTTGATAAGACATTGCATTATATATACAGTGGTCGGTGTTTGAACTTCGAAATTTTCATTTATTCACCTTAAGGGGTGAATTTATATCCAGCAGACAACTTGACAAAAAAAAATGCAATAGTCTTGTTAAAAAAATGCAATAGTCACAAGCTATAGTTCAACTCCCAAATACATTGAATTTATTAAGCCGGACGTCGTGACCGGAGTTCAAACTCAAATTTCTCCACTTGGTATGTGAGTTTATAATAATTATTGTTATCTCGTCCATAAGCAAGGGAATAATTATTTTACTAATCTATCATAATTAATTAATTAATTAATTCAAAATATTTATTGTTGGTTCACGGTGAATAAGTTAATTTTAACGAAGCTGACAAATATCAAGATGGCAAGAATGGAGTTCACTAACACAGTTGGAAAACAATAAGGGTGAAGATTTATTTCAGTCTTGGAAAAAAATTATAGGACTTAATAAGTCATTGAGAAAATTTGTTATTGGTCTAGGGGTCAACACCTACTCAAATAAACATACACATAGAGAGAGAATGTGGTGATGAGTTTGAATTCAAGATTCTTCATAAAATGTAGAAATAAGAAAGAAAGAAAAAAAGCTCATATTTACTTGTCATCTTCAAAACAAAAACAAAAACAAAAACTTCATCTATTCATAAATCAATTAATAATGTTGCATTTAATTTTGAAAATAACAAATAAAAAAGGAGCAGGGGGAGTATTGATATGTATTACACTATTCATTGACACGGTTTATAAAAAAATAAATAGTTCCATACTCCCATGCATATAAAATTTCAAGAAATTAATAAATTTTAGGCATTTAATTCAATAAAAAATATGTATGTTATATTCGTCGTAATAGAAAAATATGTATGTTATATTCGAAATAGAAAATATGTATGTTATAATAGAAAACACTCTTTTTCTTGGCTAAAGACTAATAGGTTAACTTCCGCTTTCAATTATAATGACGGGTGGCGGCACCCTTATTTTGTATGGGTGTTATGGAGTAGTTTTCATCTCCTCTGTTTAGCTGTGTTTTTTGTTTGGCTCCAGATACTCGATTTGTATTCTTTTGAAGAGTGTTTCTCTCTGCACATCTTGTACGTGATGAATCGCTCTTGGTGATATAATATTTCATTTTGGTTGCTTAAAAAAAAAATGAAAACAAATTAATGTAATAATTAGAAACCAAAAAAAAAAAAATCTAATGTGACATCTTATCAAATATTCGTCTATTAAATATGCATTCTATAAAGAGTTATCGATCGTCTTAATGTTTTTCAATTGCATCCTAACAAGAATCATTGTCTCGGATAGATTTTAGAATCCTCGTGAGGAAGAGACACATGCATGTATTGTCTAGACGAAGTAAAGTTCCCAAACTCCTTTGGAGACACTAATAATGTTTTTTTTTTTTTTTTTTGAGGGACTAATAATGTACTTATTCCTAAACGTAATAATCAAAGACTTTGTCAAATATAATGGACTTCAATCTGGTTAGATGAGATTTTATATTTTTTTTTTTTTGCAACTTTTTGTGCGTGAGGAAGAGATTGTTTATAAATTTTAACAAATAAAAATATATTTTTGACAATATAGAAAACGTAAACGGAAAATGGTGTTAGATGATTTTTTTTTTTTTTTTGAATTAAGTGTTAGATGATTTCATATATACAATGTATGATTTTACATTTTAATATACGTCGTTGAGTATGTTGTCCATGCCAAAAAAAATGTATCTCCAAATGTAGCTATTGCCATTAAGAAGTTTAATTGGTCCGGTAAAAAAAATGGAGCTATTAGATTGATTAATTGGTGATGGGGAAGAATTGTCGGTGGAGGTTGGAATGAAAGCAATATTATGCAGTACTATTAAGCAAAATTCAATGGAAGCAATAATATAGTTTTTTCTTTTGTTTTTGTACACGCTAGATGCTTCAGAATAAAAGAGTCGTTTGCCCATTTTGTTTGTGTTTTTTTTTTTGTTGCAAATATGACGTATAGCAATGTTACATTTATTCTTCTATTGTTCTTTGGCACATGCCAGCTTGTTAGAAACACCACAAACTTGTTGAAATTATAAGAAGCTTAATTGGTGGTCTAGAATTCAAACAAGTTTTCTTTACAACATTGAATTACTTCCCAGGAACAAATATTTTCTGCATGGTCGTATTGCGATAGAATCATCCTAAGAGGAAAATAGCCTCATGTTGGATGAGTAAATTTGAACAAAACGATTTTTTTTTTTGTCTGAATGGATAAATCAAGATATGAGCAATTTTAAAAATCATATTGCAAGAAAAGAAGCTCCTAAAAGCAAAGTGTAAACCCAAACTACACAATTTTTATTTTTTTATTTTTTATGGATAGATATGGGTTGAGATCACTAATTTATGGTTTAGCATAAATTTTCTTTCCTTTTTCCTCAAAAAATCAGAAAAAAAAATAAAAAAATTCCTTTCTTTTCACGCAAGGATTAGAAAAATATAACGCAAATGTCAAATGTTACTATGAGTTAACCCGAATCCACAAATAAAGCAATTTTAATTAAAAAAGGAATTTAAATGCACAAAATCTATTTGTTTAAAATCAAATTTACTATTTTTATGATAATAATTTATGCTAAACCATACATTTAGTTTCAGACGCAAGATGGTATAGTTGGTTCGTTCAAGGATTTGGTCTTCATCCTGTGTTGATTGAAATTGGTCCCTTGTTTGTACACTCTCAACAGGAAAAATAAATAAATTGTCCTAAGTTAGCCATTGGCTTGTAATGCTTCTAGTGGTTTGGAGAATTCTTCATTCGTTTTGTTAAATCTTGATGATAATGGGACTGCCCTCATGGATTGGCTAGGTTATCCGCATGCAAGCCCAGATTTCATAATTTTGATGGTTACTCTTTTGGTTTAAAAAAAAAAACGCAAAAGCTACTATATGGTCTCACAACTTTGGTTTAAAAAAAATAGAGGGCTAAAAGAGCCATCACTACAACTTTGTGTATGTAATTTGGTCTCATCCCAATTTTAGGTTTGACCTGATTTTTTTTTTTTTATCAATAACAATATTTTCTTTTTTCTGAAAAAAAAAACCCCTACTATATAGCTAGTAAATAGTAAATTGTTTCTAATAAAAGCTAGTAAAATGTCAAATAAAAAAATTAAAAAAAGCCTACATGTTAATTTAACCCCAATCTTCTTCCATATAAGTAGATTAACAAGGTAGCTCTATATTCCAGCCATGGGATGAAGAATTTATAAAATAAAAAAATTAAAAAAAAATAAAAAACTCGATATCCAATTCAAAAACCGACTAATCCGTGGAGACCAATTTCACCGTCACTTGTGAGGGCCTCATCTAAAACTAGAGCAAGGTTTTGTATGAATTTAAGATGAGTAAGCTCCAAGATCTCAAACCAATCATTAGACCAACCCCATGGGCTGAAGAATTTATAATTATTCTTCTATTCCGACTAATTATTATCTTTTGTAGTTGTAACTCTGGGGTGTGATGATGACTCACAAATCACTTAAGGCACCTTGGACTTATTTTTCATGCTAGGCCTTTTCCCTAGTGTGGCCTTGGTTATTTTCTGAAAGGAGTATTATTTCATTATCTCATATATAAGTGTGCAATGCTAAAGTTCTATTTGGCATCTTACATTTCATTTCTCTTGGTTGATTCTGTTGTTTAGTTTATGCAATTTGGATTGGCATTGTTCAGTTTACAATCAAACGTACTTTATATATAATGGAAGCATAATCTCATTCTTCATCTTAAAGAGTAAATTTGTAAATATCAGTAATTGTCAACAAATTTATTGCTATTAACTTTGTTGATTCTCGTCGTTAACTAAAGTTTATATTCAAGAAAGGAGACAAATCTTATCAAATACGTTCAAACACAAGATGAAAACAACCATATTCAATCATCCACACATCTTACTTTGTAGCCACAAAAAGTTATTACAAATTAACTATCCACTATTAGATCATTCATAAAGCTTAGCTAGCTTGACATAGGCATAGGCATAGGCATAGTACAAAATTATTTATGGTACTGTAGTTAGTACGTAGTAGTAGTTACCGCAGGTCAGTATACGGAAGTACAGTACATATACATGAATGAAGCTACTGCTACTAGTGCTAGGTAGTTTAGACTTTAGACAAGTTGAGCATGTGGCCAAGAATCTATTCCCATAGGACCAACTACTCCTCCTCCTCCTCTACTGTTAATAATTGATATGTCCCTAAATTCAGCATTTGTAGCAGCTCCTGAGAATGCAATCAGATCATGAGCAGCACCATCCATCTCCATCTCCATCTCCATCTCCACAGGGAATAAAGAGTTTTCATAATTATTATTATTGTCAATAATCCATCTTATGTTAAGAGCATCATCTATTGATTTCTGCTGATCATAGAAAGTAGCTTCTGTTTTTGGAATGGTCTGCTTCATGGTGTAATTTTGTTGTGACTTGAAGAGTAGTTCTGAAGATGGACTATTATTGTTGTTTCTGGTGGTGTGATTGATCATTGAGAAGGAAGGTTGGAATGTAGGTAATGGGAAAATATTATGAGAATGTGAGAGTAATTGGTCATTTTGGTCTAGTTGTGTAAATGAAGTTGCAAGTAAAAGTGGTGTAGGAGGTAAACAGCTTTTTTGGGGGCTTAAATTAGGATTACCACCTAAATGTCCTTGAATTTGGAGTAGTGAATTTCTCTTTTCCCCTGATTTATGAAATATTCTGCATATCACCCACTCTTCCTGTCAAAATTAATTTTCTAAAGTTAGAGACCTTATTCATTGCAACAAAATTGAATAAAGTATTAATTAAAGGTTTAAATATGTTTTTGGTCCCTATAAAATTGAAAATTTATAAGTTTAGTTTTTACTTAATTTTAATAGCTTTTTTAATCCCTACAAAAAATATTTACATGTAATTTTAGTCCCTGCTAAAACAAAGTTTGTTTAATTATCCTTAAACTTTTAAATTTTTGAACGATTTTATGTTTAGAACATTTCAAAAGATCATTTCCTAAAATTTAGAATTTTTTAACATGAAATAAATTAAATATAAATTTTTTTAAACGACAAAAAATCAAGATAAAAGCAACAAAAAATTGGACTTAGAAATCAAATTTTGAGATAATTTTTTACAGAGGAACTTTTAGTAATGTTCTTAACACGCATGCAAAAAATTGTTCAAAAACTTAAGAGTTTAAGCATAATTAACCAAATTTGAATTTAGTAGGGATTAAAACTGAGTGCATAATTTTTGTTTAAGGACTAAAAATACTATTAAAATTAAGTAAGAACTAACTTAAAAAAACTCAATTTTATAGGGATCAAAAACATATTTAACCGAAAATGGTCATTCATATTTCATAGTTAGTCTAAATCTAATCTAATCAATCATATAAAAAAAAAACTACCCAAATGGATATGAATTTATGAAGAAAAGTGAAAAGAGTTAAGTTTATGAGTAAAAAAAGAAATGAGTTGGGGTATCTGTATGGACGCATGAGTGAACCCAAAAATAGACAAAATTGAAGAGGATAGAGATAACTTGTTGAGCACGGTGCATGCACGTGTATGTGACAGACAGAGTCTAGTGTTACCTTACAGGTATTCGAAGGAGAAAAGTGATGAGAGTGTAAACGGTACTCATGCATGACCCATTTGGTCTTTTCACCACGAGGGGCCCTTCCTTTGTAGAAAACAAGGGTCTTCTTCATCCCCAAAAGGGATCTACTACTACAGCTGTAAACTTCCTTGTCCTTCCCAGTTGCTTTCCAGTAACCAGCACTTGTTGCTCTGTTTGTTCTAAGCCCAGTTGGATATTTTCTGTCTCTCAAGCTGAACAGATACCACTCTCTTTCTCCCATCTTTGCCATTTCTGCACACAATTCAAGAGAAGTGGTTCAACCCCCTCCCTACTTAACATATATAAGTGGACATATATATAACTAAATCTAGGACGTGTATCTAGATACGCACAATATGTTTTAGGTTCAAGGGTGGAGAGGAATTTGAAACTATACTACATACTATATATTCTAGCTATACTTAAGATAGAATTTGAACTAGACATGCAAAGTAGCTAGCTATAGTATCTTGTTCATGTTGGTGGGAGTAGAAAATACCTGGAAGTTCCCATGGCTCACATCTGTTGAGGTCAACTTCAGCAAACTTGACATTATTGAAATAAGTATTTTTGAAAACCTTAGAAGCCAAATAAAAGGTAATGAGTTCTTCATCAGTTGGGTGAAACCTGAAACCAGGTGGTAGACCTTGCTCGTTTTTCTTTTCATGATCACTAAGTTCACATAGTACTTCTTCCATTGCTAACATCATACTGGAATATTATGGGGTGAGATATATGTATAGAGAGTGAAAGACGAAGTATATTTCTGAAACTGAAAACGAGGAGGAGCTATGATGAACGTGATAACAGGTGAGGTGAACGGGGGTATAAGTAGACACCTGAGCACGGATGGGCCTACAACTCAAAAAGTAGAAACTATTTAAACATAAACTGTGAAAACCCACTTAAATATTAATTCACACTCAAACAATACTTAAAAAGAAAAATAAAAGTACTATTTAAACACGTCTAAAATTATGGTTAATGGTATTCAAAATTATAATTAATTTAGAAGAACTGTGTTGAAGCTTGTGTAGTCAACTTTTTAAAGTTATTGTTGTTTTTGGATTTAAAATTACGACAGAGCTTTGAAACTATTACCGGGGTGAGTCACGACCAGGTCGCTTTCTTTAAGACATTTCGCGGCACTACCTAAGTTGTGCAAGGTAGACTAGCAACCGCGCCGTCTCCAGGATAAAACAGTTCAGATTCAAACTGTACGATTAAAGGCTGCACTGCCAGAAATCGCTCGAGAATAACACCTCAATATGGTTTTGAAAAACCACTCTAATATGGTTTGCAGACCACTCGAGAAACCAAAGAAGGAGGGAAGAAAAGAACGGTTCGTCAACACAAACCGAGGGAGATGAGAAGGGGAGAAAACCAGAGAAGAGGATTCGATTCTCGGTTTTGGAGTGAAGAATCCCATTCCCGAGCTCTCTATTTATAGAGGGGATTTGACCTCGTTTTCTCCGCCGACCCGGTTCGCGACGCGCCAAACTTAGCCCACGACCCAGTAACGGTAACCCACGACGCGGAAACGTGGAGCTGAAGCTTGCGCGTGTGGAAAACGTGTGAGACTTGGTCCTCCGCGTGCGGGAATCTCGGAGCAAAAATAAAAAATTATTTTTTCATTTTTCTGAGCCCGGTCCGGTCGGTCGGTCGGACGACGTCGGCGCGCGTGTGTCTTTTATATAATTTTTGGCAAGCGCTCACTCCGTTCACAAAAGTGGGTACCCCAAGGGCACACCCTTGGAAGTGACATATATAAACACTACTAGAGTGTGTGATCTACCCAATGTGGGACATAAAATTTTCAATTCACACTTTAGACTAGTTTCTCCATCCTTGTGTTTACATTCCAAAGGCTCCACATAACAACTAGTATACTTCAAGTTTTTGCCAATATAAACTAGTGTTCCAACAGTTATAATTGATTTTTTATTTTATTTCTCAACAAATATCTCATGATACTAATTAACATGATCTTCATACTCGAAAAAGTCTTTATATGATCTTCAATTAAATATTTAATCATTATTAGTTTAAATTGTTGCTGTCAAAATTTTAACATGTTAAATTTATGTCAAAACATCACAACTTAAACTTAGTAATCTTTTCTCATAAAAACACAACTCCGTAATCTACATGATAATATTCAATTTCTCTAAATTGTCGGTGATCGTGTTAAGTGTGACTACATTATTATCTCACCCATTTTTTGTCTTATTTGTTTACGGTTTTTTTTCCTCTACTAAACTGGCAAGTTTGTTACTCAAGTTTGTCAGTACATAGCCTCTAATTTAGCCCGTTAGATTTTGTGGTTGTCACCCTAATTTTGTGTGCAAATTTGGAATGTACTAGCACAAAAGTAAAATTGAGTTGTATATAAATGTTTTTTTTAAAAGATTTTATATAAACGGTATTGTTAACTAGTTTCGTACAAACACTTTTTAAGAATTTTAAAATGAAAAAGTATTTTATAAAAAAAGTCAAATGTTTTAATTTTCGATGGGCTGATTAAACTTTCTTGAAAAATTACCATTTAATGATTTAAGAAGTATTTTGAAGATATTCATTAACATTTCACTTAACATTTCATTTTTTTTTAATCTAATTTCGCGCTCGTACGCAAGTTTGCTGGGTTGCGTCTTTGATCATTGAACTTTTGTTAAGATAGATTATAGTAGATCTATTAAGTCTGTTTTGTCATATTGTATTCCCTTTTGGATTTTCCTGGGTCAGGTCCTACGTCCCTCCAGTCTTTGTACCTTTTTATTTATTATAAAACTTTTGTTTTGGCTTAAAAAAATATATATATAAAAATGAAGAATGTCATTTAGTGGGGTACAAAAGTATATATAAGAGACGTACTACCAAGTGGCTTCCACCATTATATATATATATATTGTCTTTATCTCTTCAAATGAAAGAAATAAATATAATTTTAAATGGAGAGGATCACTCCTATTGTATATTTTGAAAGAGAGTATAATAAAAAATACAATTTGATAGATGTGATATGTTATAGATGCCATAAGACGAGAGAAAATTATGTATTAAATGGGGATCATGATCCTCATGTGCTGAGAAAAAAAGAAGGGAATAATCTGAAAATCTAGGCCTTAAAATACAGAAAGATGGTAAGGGTTGAGAATGAAAAATTGAGAGAACATGAGAAGAAAAAATAGAGAGGATCTAGTCTATTAAATGGATACGTAAAAATTAAAGAGGTATAACTATCATTTTTTGAATAGTAAATACATGAACAATTAATTTGTGAGTGAAAGAAAAACCATAAAGTGGATGATTATTTGCTTGTGGTGGAATAAAAAGATAGTATGAGGAGGTATGAGTGAAAAAATGGTCAAGTTCAACGGTTTAATTCGTTATTTTAGATGGTTTGTGTTGAGTTTTTAATTTGTTCTTTTAAATCGATCCGACAAGTTTAACCTATTGAAAAAATAGGACAGACTCGACCGGATTTTTTCCCCTTCATTTTATACGAATAATTCATATAATAAAAAGAAATCCGTCATTTTTAGTAAAGATAGTATTAACCTTTGTCTATATATACATATATAGGTTTAAGTGTATTATCCCTTAAAAAAAAGGTTTAGGTGTATTTTTTGCACTTTAACTTTTAAAAAGTTACGATCTTAGTCCATTTATAAAAAGAAAATCAATTTAGCCTTCTAATTTTACAAAGCGTTGCAAAACATTAAAAAAAAAAAAAACAATTTAAACCCCTTTCTTTAAAACAAAAGTAGCAATTTTCGTCCATTATTTCAAGATACATGAGGTCTTCTAATCAAGTAGTTTTGCAACATTTTATAAAGTTATGAGGCTAAATTGCTACCGCCTCCGGTCACTATTATAAGCAAAAGTTAAAGTTTTAAGTTCATTGAATAAATGATGTATTTGGTATATAATATTAACTAAATACGTCATTTATTTGATGAACCTAAAATGTTGATTTTTACTTATAATAGTGATCGGAGAGATTATATTTTTATGAAAAATGCTGACAAATATCTCAGTCCCATAACACTAGTCAAGGAGGTTAATATATAAAGATTTTGCATTACAAAATAGTGAATGGTGAAATGTTCAATCTAAGAAAATCAAAAGTTGTAGTTTTTAATGGAAAATTCATGTAGCATGAACTTTTTCTTTATTAAGGGGCTAAAATTACACTTAACATGGAAATGGTTTGGCCCAATTGGTACTACTGTAGCATTGAACAGGTGAAATAATTGCAAACACACGGTGTTAAGTATGCACCCAAGCCAAGTATAGTAAATGATTGTAGTTGGATGAAATGGGAAATAGCTAGGCTCCTATAGGAGTAGGATAGAAAATGTAGAACTGTACGTGGGTTGGGTGGGACGGTGGGAGCCTGGGAGGTAAGAATGGCAGTAGGAGCGTGGGTGTAGCTGACCAGTGCTGTGCTGGTACTGTTATTTGTTTACTACATTAATATTGTGACAGTACACGTGCATTGTTTATCCAATAATAATATACTATTCCAAAAATATCTTAAGAGTATTATTATTTGAACATACTTTAATTGACAATTTATAGAGATAACCATAAATATAAAGAAAGAATAGGTATTTACACAAAAATTAAAACAATAGAGAAATAAAATAAAAAATAATATAAATATAAGAGAAAAAATTATCACAAAATAAATGTTCAAATATCATTTCTCAAATCCTAATTAAGATGACATGCATTTTTGAATGAATGAATATCTGAAACTAAATCCGAAGGGTGCAGTGTGCAGCAGACACCTTAGATCTTTAGTTACTCGCTCAAGTAAAGATCAATCAAAGTTCAAAGCAGAGCAGTGCTAAAGTCCAATAATCCATCCATAGCCCTACAGCATACTAGCTTACATAAGCCTACTCTACTCCCTTAGCCCTTGTCTGTACCCGATGCAAGCCTTTTTCCTCTTTTATTTTCATTTTAACCTGCACAAATCCCCCAACCAATATCATACTCCTTCCGATATATGTACAAAAAAAAATGTTTTTTAGTTTCATTGAAATAATTAATGTATTTGATTTTCATCGTAAATCAAATATATTAATTATCCAATAAATTTTAAAAATAAATCTTTTTTACACATGAAATCGAAAAAATACATGAAATCTAATTTTTTATTAATTTTGTTAAGTCTGTAATTATTTAACCTAACAAATTTCATCTAAAAAAATGCATCGTCCCAATTTTATTCTTATCATTTTGCTTTATTAGGTTTGCAATTATTTAACCTAACAAACAACTTTTTTTTCTTTTCAAATTTGTATGGCTAAGCAATGGGTTAGATTATGCTATATAAATTTTTTAAAATATTAAAAAGGTGAGATTTCGGAATTTTTTAAAATTTTGTAAAACTTAGAATATCTTTATGTTCTACATGTTTAATTAAAAATCAGTTGAGTTTTAATTAAAATATTAAAAATGTGTTTTTGGAATTTCGTATATTCTATGGGGGTATCGAGACTAATATAACAATTAGAGAAGTGTTTTATTGTTGGGACTAGAAAAACAACAGACTATTATTTGGCCCATGTCAAATGAACTCCCGCACCTAGTAAAGACACCCCTCATATTTTCATCTTAATCCTTTTCCATTATTCTAATTTTCAATTTTAAGGTGAAAACTCACCCACATATTTATAATCTTCCTCCATGCGACCTTCATTTTCCCTTTCATGGCAAAGTATGTTGTGCTCTACCTCTATTTGCGACGACTCTGTCCTTCTCAGCTTGCCCCCTCTTCAATCTATCCCTAGCTCTTTCTCTATATATTTTGTCTCGTGTTTGGATCAAATGCATCAACTGGAATGTTGTACAACACATTGCAAAGTCATTGGATTCAAGATGAAATTTTTTAAAACTATGTTGCCACATGTGGTGGCCACATTAGAGTACCAAATCTCTCGGCTTGGGTTCGATCCCAATTTATTTTATTTATTTTCTTACTTTTGGGATACTAAACTTTTCGTGATGCTATCTTAAGCTTATGAGTTATGTGACAACATGTGATTTTCCAATTTTGGATAGGACAATGTTAAAAATTCTCTAAAATATGTTTATACTAGTAAATATCATGCTTTTAGGGAGTAGTTGTTTTAGGGAGAATTATTTGTATAGATAAAAAAAAACAAACATTTTGATAAATACTTTTTTTTTTTGACAGGGAGTTTTGCTAAAATACTTAGTATCCAATAAGATTGATTTGGTATAATAAAACTTTGTTTATTAATTAAAAATAGTAAAAGAGATTAGAAAATAGTCAATTGAAAATTAAAATATTTAACCTTTTTAATAAAGAATTTCTTTATTTACAATTCCTAAATAATGTTTTTAGGACACTCGTTAACAAGATTGAAAATTTATTTATGTTTCAACTATTTTCATATGTTTGTATAAAAAAGAAGTATTTTCATATGTGGAAAATTCATGGTTTTTCACATTTTGAGATATACAAAATATGTTCTTTTTTTTTTTTTTTTTTTTTTTTTTTCTTTCTATATTTTTAATACTCACTTTCTAACCCGAAAATGTTACCGTGATACGAATAAAAATGTCCAGAAATATTGAGATATTTTCTTTTGTGAAAAGTGTGGAGGCAAAATGTATGGGGCATGGGGACTTATTTGGGGACGTAGAGTAAAATTTTCCTTTATTATTTCTTCTGGAACATTTGCTATTTGCAAGGAGATGCACATAGAGGTGGAAAATGTGTCTTGTGTTTAGAATGTCTATGTAATGTGAAGCTTAGAATGGGATCTTGCACACAAATACTCAATCACCGTTGCTGTAATTTTGGTTTTCAGATTGTTTGCTTGCTTGTTCTCCAATTGGATATCAAAAACATACTTAAAGTTAAAGACTACTCAACTCACTATACCATATTATATATATAAATATACCATTGTATATAAAATAAATATTCCAACAAACGTTCCTTTAAAGCAATATCTAAAACACAACCTATATATACTACTCCCTTTGCACATTCTTTCTCATCCCTTCTCTTATATTCTTCTCTTCTATTTACCAATTCAATAACACATATTGTTTCCAATCATGGCTTTTTTCTCCCCCAAAACACTTGTCCTTACCTGCTCCTTATGCTTATTTCTATCTTTAGCATTTGGACGTGATTTCTCCATCGTGGGCTATTCATCAGAGGACTTAAAGTCCATGGATAAGCTCATTGAACTCTTCGAATCATGGATGTCGAGACACGGCAAGATTTATGAGACCATTGAAGAAAAGCTACTCAGGTTCGAGGTCTTTAAGGATAATCTAAAGCACATTGATGATAGGAACAAGGTTGTCAGCAACTACTGGCTTGGTTTGAATGAGTTTGCTGATTTGAGCCATCAAGAGTTCAAGAACAAGTATCTTGGGCTAAAAGTTGACTTGTCTCAAAGGAGAGAGTCCTCAGAAGAAGAATTCACTTATAGAGATGTTGATTTGCCTAAGTCAGTTGATTGGAGAAAGAAAGGTGCTGTAACCCCGGTCAAGAATCAAGGTCAATGTGGTAAGTATACGAAAATCTATTCGTATAGTTTTGTCCTGAAATAGCTTGCAAGTATATTAACATGGTGATATGAACACGAGTACTTGCAGGTAGTTGCTGGGCATTTTCGACTGTTGCTGCGGTTGAAGGAATAAACCAAATTGTGACAGGGAATTTGACATCTTTGTCCGAGCAAGAATTAATCGACTGTGACACAACTTACAACAATGGTTGCAATGGGGGTCTAATGGACTATGCATTCTCCTTCATTGTAAAAAACGGTGGACTACATAAAGAGGAAGATTATCCTTACATTATGGAGGAAAGCACTTGTGAGATGAAAAAGGTACATAGATTCAATCTAAAACATATTGTTTCATACTAAAGTTATAAGTAACATAACTTTCATTGGTTTGTTTCACCAGGAAGTAAGTGAGGTTGTGACTATTAATGGATATCATGACGTGCCACAAAATAATGAACAAAGCTTATTGAAGGCACTTGCCAATCAACCACTCAGTGTGGCCATAGAGGCTTCAGGCAGAGATTTCCAGTTCTATAGTGGAGTATGTTTAATTAATTAATTATAAAACTATAATTTGCTATGGCAAATTTTTTATTTATTTTTAATGGGTGAATCTAATCTTAATGGAATTGTATGAACTGATTATTTAACTACCATTTGTAGGGTGTGTTTGATGGACATTGTGGAAGTGAGCTAGATCATGGTGTGTCAGCCGTTGGATATGGTACATCAAAGGGTTTGGATTACATTATAGTGAAGAATTCATGGGGAGCAAAGTGGGGTGAGAAAGGGTTTATTAGGATGAAGAGAAACATTGGAAAGTCTGAAGGGATTTGTGGACTCTACAAGATGGCTTCTTATCCCACTAAAAAGAAATAAGATTTAACTTCATACATCGTTGATCAATTGAATCTCATAATTTTCTTTGTCTTAATTTCTTCTTTGAATTCTCTTTAAATTTCTAATCTCCATATTTTCCTTTGAAGCAATGTTATTGTAATGTCTTCAATTCAATAATATTAACTATTTTGCTATACGCAAAAGAAGTACACGTTGTTAATTTGATTTTCTATTTTCAACAAGTTTCTCTAAAATGGATCTCAGATGAATTAGTTATTGTGGTAGTGTACAAAAATATGTTGTAAATTCAATCAAACATGCTAAGAAAATGTGTCGGACAAACAATTAATGACGACTAAATTTAACGATCTAAGCAACAATAAATTCAATACACACATCTAGCGACCTATGTGTATAATGAAACCACACCATCAATCCATAGCATTAGCATAAAATAAAAAGAGTAGAGGTACAAACACACCAAACTTGTTTACCCATTGAGTCCAAATTGATCAACGTTTAGAGGGAGAACAACTTTCCAATTCATTATCAACGAGTCTTTACAAGATACACAAAAGAGTTTCAAGAACAAACATTAATTTCTCTCATTTTTTTCTCTTTCAACCCCCATAATAATTTTTACTCTCCCAAAATGTTTACATTGTTTCCAACCATAGATCCTCACCACAAGCACCTCAACACAAGAGTCGTGATCTTCTCTTTATGTTCATTCTTCTTGTCTCTACTCTCTTAGTTCTTGAACCCTAACCACTCTCTCAAGAGGCCTAACTCTTAGGCCTTAAGTTTCATGCTACTATGAAACACTGAGGTAAAAACAATGTATTTAAGATTTGGAATCTGCATAATTTGAATAACTATAACTTAGACCATTAACATGATTAGAGTTCTATCGGACAGCAGTCAGACCAGCGTTGTTGTATGGTACGGAGTGTTGGGCAGTTAAGAGTCAACATAAGAATCAGGTAAGTGTAGCAGAGATGAGGATGTTGCGTTGGATAAGTGGTAAGACTAGACAAGATAGAATTAGGAATGACACCATTAGAGAGAGAGTAGGGGTAGCACCTATAGTAGAAAAGTTGGTAGAAAATAGGCTTAGACGGTTTGGGCACGTAGAGAGAAGACCCGTAGATGCCGTGGTAAAAAGAGTAGATCAAATGGAGGAGAGTCAAGTTAAAAGAGGTAGAAGAAGACCTAGGAAAACTATTAGAGAAACCATTAGAAAGGATTTAGAGGTCAATGAGTTGGATCCAAATTTGGTGTATGATAGAACACTATGGCGTCATTTGATCAATGTAGCCGATCCCACTTAATAAGATAAGACTTGGTTTTGTTGTTGTTGTTGTAACATGATTAGAATTACCCCTTTCAGTGTGATGTTGTTTTTTCATCAAGTAATTTGAATTGCCTATTGACATAATTCAAAATACATGATTCGAACCCCCCACTAACACAATTTGATTACAAGTATAAGAAAAAAAAATCTATATTTGAGGCACTTTCTCCACATGATACCTTGATCTACCCAAAAATAAGGGTTAAATATGTTTTTGGTCCCTATAAATATATCAACTTTTTGTTTTAATCCCTCTAAAATTTTCCTTCAATTTTGAGTCCCTATAAAATTTTCGATCACTATTTTTGGTCCCTATTTTTAAGTTAATTTTTTTAATGAAATTATGCAGAAATGTGTAGAATATTGTAAAAAAAATAAAATAAAAATTAGAATTTTTTAACAAAACACAACTTAAATGTGAATTTTTAACCATATAAAATATAAAAATTCATATTAAATTCATGTTTTGTTAAAAAATTCTAAATTTTTTTGGGAGAGATTCTCATAATATTATGAATTTTTCTGCAAATTTATTTAAAAATATGAATTCTACATATGAGTTTACCGTAAAGAATGGACCAAAAGTGAAGATGAAAAAAAAATTAGGGACTAAAAGTTGAAGAAATTTTTTAGAGAGACTGAAATGAAAAGTTGACATATTTATAGGGAGTAAAAACATATTTAACCCTAAATAAAAATTCTCATTTCTTACATGAACATGCTCTATTTTTTGAATTTTGGTGAGTATCACAAGCTTAGAAATGAGAACTCCTTAGTTAGAAGATTATACTAATTTGATTTGACAAGGCAACACAAAATTTGAATTGTTTAACAATTTTATTTAACACATAATCAACGCAAAAATCACATGTTCATAGTTCATAAAAATAAAAGGGATAGAACAACAAGAGTAACCGAAAATACCTAGTTTTAAACTAGGATATTAACCCCATCGGAAGATGAATTGCTAAGAGTACCCTCTGATGATGGATTTGGGTCTTCTTTAGAAGGATCTTTTAGGTGAGACTCGGTTTTCTCTTGACTCTCAGTTGATGGTGGACTTGGGTCAGACTCAACTTTCTCTTGACTCTCAGCTGATGGTGGACTTGGGTCTTCTTTAGGAGGCTCTTTTGGATCATAGTCGACTTCCTCTTGACTTCCTACAGGGTAACTCCCCAATACTATCTGCAAAATCAGCATCAAATTTTGAGAGAAAATAGGTTCATCAGTATAAAAAAAAAAATCTAAAAAATCAAATGTATTTCTAAATTTTGGATCAAATGCAATTGAAATTTTTTATTTAAAAATATACCTGAACAGGGGAAGCAGCAATCAAAATTTTAACAAGTCTACCACCAAATACATTACCATCTAATGACAAACTCACATTTAAGCCCTCAAATACTTTGCAATGGCTTTCTTTTTTATCAGGAAGCAAAGACCCACCAAGTGATATGATCTCAAATCTTCCCTGGTAAAATAAAATTAAAAAATAGAATCATATTTCACTTGTGATCATATCCACACAAACATGTTGATGTATTTTTCATAGGCTTAAATATGATAATCGTCCCTGTAATTTGGTCCAGTTTTGATTTTCGTCCCTGTATAAAAAAAACTTTGAAATACATTCATGTAAAAAAAAAAATTGTTTGAAAAAGGTCTATTGCCCCACTATTCAGCTCATTTGGCATGGTTTTGGTCACGTGGCAGTTGCTGGCCACGTGGCGTGCCACATAATATTAAATTTTTAAAAAAGAATTAAAATTCTAAAAATTGTTTTTAAAATTAAAAATAATAAAATAAATTTTAAAAAATTTAAAAAATCTGAAAATAAATTTTAAAATATTAAAATAATTTTCTAATTTATTTTTTTGCAAAATAATATATATTCAGAAATTTCTGAATTTTTTTTTTTTAAAATTAAAATTTTCGTAAAAGAACAAGAAATTAGAATTTTTTTTTTAAATTATAATTTATTTTCAAAAATTTTAAATTTATAACTTTTGAAAATATAATTGTCATTATTTTCGAAAAAATTTTAATATATAATTTTCAAATAAAAATATTCTATTTTTCGAATTTTTTTTTTAATTTTAATAGTTTTTATGTCAAAAAATTAAGTTTTCGAAAATTTTAATTTTCAAAGTTTTTTATTCCGAAAAGTATTTTCAGAATTTTTTTGAAAATATTTTATGCTTTTTAAATTTATTTTCAATTAAAAAAAATAATTTTCAAATTTTATTTAATTACGTGGACTGCCACATGGCAAAAGTTGCACAGTCAGCAACTGCCACGTGGCTAATAACATGCCAAGTCAGACATGAAGTGGGGTCAGGGACCTTTTTCAAACAATTTTTTTTTTTTTTTACAGGGATGTATTTCAAAGTTTTTTTTTTTACAGGGACGAAAATCAAATTTGGCCCAAATAACAGGAACGATTATCATATTTAAGCCTTTTTCATAAGTATAATAATATACTTATAAACAACATAACAGTACATGAGAATGAAATATTTACACTAACCATTTTTTTTTTTTGTCAAAATTTATTCTAACAAAATTATTAAAAATCTACTTGCTAATAAACGAGATTTTTAGCTTAAAGAGAATTCATTTTGTATTCTCATTGTTTAAGAAAAATGTAAGTAGTTATCCACTCTTAAGAGTATCCTAATTCTTTGTTAGCAAGTAAATTAACACATATTTTTAAAGTGAAAATAAACATGTCTTTACGAAAGTAAACAAACCATAAAATTGTAGGACGACTAACTTCGTAAGTCTTTGTTTTACCATCTACACAAATAGTTGCTTTGGATGTGGTCCCCACTGCCGATAAGATGCATATATTTTCAGAGAGATTCTGGGAGAATGTATTAATCTTTTCTAACACGTTCTGAATGCCAAAGCATATATGTACAAGAAAAATCAATAGTTGGTCCTTAGCAAATTTTTTTTTTCTTTCTTTCTAAATGACAAATGACATAATGTTTGGAGATTAGGGTGACTTAAAACCTCAAATCATTTTTCTCCCAAATAGAAGACAATAATGATAGCTTACATTATATTTACAAGTTATAGCTTAACTGTCAAAAATATCGATATTATTAGACTGAACGTTGTGATTGGGGTTCGAACACTCATCTCTCCTCTTATGCATGTGAGTTATAATGGTTTTATCTATCCTATATATATATATATATAATAAATTAAGATATTAAATTTAGGGCTTCGGCTTGTATTTTGTATAACGAAACTCATTAAATTCTTGGATTTTGTTTTTCTCAAATTATAAACAACAAACATATCAAATCTATGAAGTTCACAAAGGTCACTCCCATGAACAACTTATTCACCAAATTACCACGTGAAGTATAGATGTCATAATATAAGAGGCACATATAAAAAGTTTTTAACCAAGGAATATTAATTACTGAAAAACATATAATTATCTAAAAAAAATATAATACACCACATATGGTCCATGCATTTCATATACTTAATTTGTAAGAAAAATTGCACAATACCTCTTGCACATTCACCATCATAATGTGGGCATTAGCAAGTCTCACAGATCCTACAAAAAGATTCCACAAGAGCGCATCACATATATTCAAAAAATATGACATTAAAAATGAGAAAATAGCTAAAGTCTACATTCCCATTGAAAACTTTTTGCCCATCCAGGACCATTTTGTTTGTCAAAAAAAAGCTAAAGTCTACAAAATTGCAATGGAATACTGAAAAAAAATAAGAAATAAATTGCATTTTTGGAGAAAAGAAAAATAAATAAATTAATATTGTACATTGGAAGTGTAACACTTTACACATGCGTTCAATTTAATTCATATAAAATAGCTATTTATAGAGATATCTTATAAACTAACCTAAAAAATGACATTATAGTGTTATTTGATTGAATATATGTCGAATTTGTACACAAATTAACAAGAAAAATACATAGAAAAATAGTATAACAAGAGATGGGAGGAAAAAAGTAATTTAACAACGTGGTAATCAATAAATAAGTAAATTTTATTCTGAATGAATAAGTAAAAAATTTGACAAAAATAAATAAATAAATATAAACAACCATGGATCCATATCCATCAATCCCGGTCATGTTTTGCAATTTAAAATGTTCAACGATCAACACAAAAGTCATTGCAGTTCTATTATAAGATAAAAAAAAGTAAAAAACAGCTTAGTTTTAAGATTTAATTACACTTTTCGTTCTTTATTTTTTAGATTTCACTTTCAGATGAAAACACTTAAGAGATCATAGTAAAATACAATGATAATTTAAGGGGAAAAAAGCATAATGTAATGAAGAAAAAAAAACTCTAAAAGGGATTGTTTGGAGCATACTCTATAAAAATAATAGGGAAAAAAGAAAAAGTGAGTTACCAGAAGCCCTTTTTTTAGACTGGATTTCATTGCGAGAACCAAGAGGTCTGCCTCTACGCTTTTTGGAGGCACCAGTTGAGATAGAAGATAAGGGAAGGGCTGAAGAAGATGGCACAATGGTCAACATCGTTGCTACATGTGATTCACCACTATTGATGGTGGTAACATTGATGGTTGGTTGTTGTGGCAGTGGCTGTTGTTGGTCCTCGAAGGAAGGGGCTGGAGAAAATGGCATATCGACCACCGGTGGTTCGTCCTTATCGATACTCGCAGGGGTTATGGTTGGATGTTCTGGTAGCGGTTGTTGCTGGTCATCATTCCTTAATTCAGATCTTGACATGGTTTCAGTTATTTTTTCGATTTCTTTGAAGGACAAAAAGTGTGAGGGGAAGTTGACTCGAAAATGTGTCGAAAAGATTGAGAGGAAGTGACTCGAAAATGTGTTGCAAATTGCTAAGTTTTGGTGTGCCTATATTGTAAGGTTGGGCACTCCTTTTATAGGCAATATGGATCCAATATTTGTTAAAAATGGTCAAAATAAAAAAAAAGTCATTTGAAGAAAATTTAAGTTTTTAACAAAAAAAAAAAAAAAAAAAAGTAAGTTCATGAACCAAGCAGGTCAACTTTTTTAAATAGGGAATTTTTTTTTTATATAGTGTGAAAGTTTAAAAAATTAATTAATGCCACCAATTACTTATTTTAAGAAAATACATTAATTTTTTTAAATATAACTTAAAAATATATATTATTAAAAGCTTAATTAAAACTATTTTTAATAAATATTATCAAATTTCCCAAAAACATATATGTAATAAATATTATTAAAATTAATTTATTATTAAAAAATTTAAAATAAAAAACTTTTATTCAATTTTATTAATTTATTATTTAATTATTTAAATTGATAATATGATTTATGACCAAAAATAATATTTTATATGAGTTGTATGTTGGAATAAAATAAATTTAAACAATGTCTCTTAAGTTTTGATGATAAAAAGGTGTTAAAAGATCAATTGGATATGCTAATATTTGTCCAAGTGTGCAGGACCATAGACAAAAATTTACAATGTCTTAAATTATGTATTGGTTTTGAAAGAACAAATGTAAAGCAAAGAATTTTCAAGAGAAGTTGAGTATCAAGTTAGAGTCTGATGACAACCCAGAAGCCGAACCTATCAGATTCTGAAGGTAACCAGGAAGCTGGATTACTGAGAAGCCGAATTTCTCAGACTCTCGAAGCCGGACTCTGGATAGCTGAATACCAAAGGTGCATAAGTAATGGATGTCAAGCAATGGTAATTCTCAAGTGTTAGAGAGTCAATGAATGTCATTTTTGAAGAAGGACAATTGTACAACCACTACCTCCAACATTCTCATGTGCATTGTACGAAGCTACAACTATGTCTTCTTTGGAAAAGAACGGATAATTATTTATCAAGGAAATGTTTCAAAATCATTCATTCATAGGACTTTAATCAAATCAAGCAACAAATCAATGTTGATTGATCAAGCTTCTCTAACAACTCTAATGATGCGCTGACACTCTTCAAAGTCTCTATTCAACTTCTATATAAAGGATTGAAGACTTGAAGAAATAACATGACTCTGTAGTATTTTTCAAGTGCTATTACTCTATCAAAATCTATACATATCAAACACTTATAATTTCTTATTAACTTTCATATCATAGAAATTCTTAAGTCTAGAGTCTAAAATGTGTTGTATTTTGTGATCACCTTTGATTGTTTATATAATTGCTTAAATTGATAATATGATTTATGACCAAAAATAATATTTTTGTTGATTTTCTAGATATACTTATTATTATTATTTCAATTCTTGATAATATGATTTATGACCGAAAATAATATTTTTGAAATTGATAGTATAATTTAGGAGAACTTTGAGATTGATTTTTAGATGAAATTGATAGTATAATTTAGGATTAATTTTTTGTCAAACCGAACTCTGGAATACTAGACCCCTTTGTCTTGAGAATTGAAGGGTTAACACAATAAACACACTATATATATATATATATATATATATTACCGTTTTACCCTTCAGTTTTAATTTCCTCAAAAAACAAAAACGTGGGCATTTGTGTCCAAATGAAAAGGTGTAGGTTGCTAAAATAGACCTTCATAAAAATGAGTGGGTCTATTGTAGCAAACCCCTATATATATCCAACCAAATGATAGCATCGACACACATCTAATCTTTAAAAAAAAAAATCGACACACATTTGTGCAGGTTCTCCACAATCCAACTCATTCTTGCATCACTCTTTTATCAAATTTCCCACTTAATTTATGTACTTACATGTTATTTGAAGTATTTCTTATGACTAATTTATTTTCTTTAACAATTCTATTTATATACACAATGTGCATCAAAATTTTACACATACAACTAATGAGGCAATGACGGGTCGCCACATCAACGAGGTCAGTTGGAGATTTTCATGGAGACCTATAGAAGCCACTATCCCCTCGAGTTTAAAAAAAAAAATCATATTATACATATTATTTCACATAATTTATGGTTGGCGGAGTGGATAGACAATCTTCCAATCTCCTAGTGGGTGTAGGTTTGACCCACCCCACCCTATATATATATATATATTTCTATTGCATTAATAATATTTTATAATTGTATTAATAAAAATGTTCATGTCGGAACTTGAAATGTCATTCCCCATGTAGTATTCGAGCAAATGAATCGCTACACATGATGATTTTGCTAATTTCTTAAAAAAGTTTAATATACATTCCACAAATATTTAGCACGCGCAACAAAAAAACTTAAGATCTTTCACTCAACGAGGTATGACAATAATATCATGAGATAGAGATATCTCTTATCGTTGTTAATGTACAACCTGTGCAGCCAATGTAGGTGGAAGACAACTTAGCTCAGGCTGAAAAACAAGCAGAGGATCATCAAAGCAACAATTTTCCTGACATGCATATCAGTGGCCCTTGGAGTGATGCAGTGACATGTTTGAATTATATCTGAAAGGATGACTTAAATCCCAATGTTGCTCATGACTTGGAGATTCTACAGACGTATTGCAAGGCAAAAGATGTTGGTGCTAGTGTGCCTCAAGTTTATATGTATTCATATTGTTGCGGTTGGTTCTCCTTCTAAACCTTTTTTTTTTAAAAAAAAAAGTGATTAACTAATGATACAATTAAAATTTCATTTTAATGTAATTACTCTTAAAAAATTTCTTACAAGTGTAAACAAAGATATATTTAGATGAGTGTAGAAAATGTAAAAAAAAAAAAAAAAAAAAAAAGGTATATCTTTCCCTTGTTAATTGTTTAAACATTTAAAATAAATATGGCTTATAAAATTATATAACTTTTGTTCACAACCCTAGTTCAACACCTTCTCACCTAATCACTACCCGTAAATATATATCTAAAACCCTCCTTAGATATAAGATCCCTTCTCACTTTCTTCTCCCAATCACAACCCATATGATTGACTCAATCACAATTTCAGTCAAATAAGGAGAACAATGAACAAAACCTACTCTTGCAAGATGCACTAGAGCGGTCTACAAAGACAAATCACAACTCAACTAAACAAACCTACTCCCTGGCTTTTTATACTGAATGGTGGCACAAGAGAGGTGTACAAAATAAAGTACAAGACTTAACAACGAAAACCTAAAGACTCAATTCAATAATTTTGATTTCGTGACTTAAACTAGGGTCTCATCTTCCTTATATAGTCATTCAGCAGCTTGGGTTTTTCCTTCAACAGGTCAAAATATATTTGCATCAAATATTCCTTCATACAGTACAAAAATGTATTTATTATCCATAAATATATTTTCAACAGCAATCTTTTGGAAGCACGAAATATATTTGAAACAAATCTTTTATATTTTTAGCAACAATCTTCTAGGAGCAAATATATTATTTTCTTAAATGTCTAAGACATTTAACTTAGAAAATACGACAAAGCACAAATCGACATATGCAGCTTCTAAAAAACATGTCTCTTGGAGCACAAGTTACGTAAATCAAATCTTCTTTGATCTCACGCTAAAACACAATCTTCCAAGAGTGTGAAACAAAACACTTCACCTTAAGCTAAGATGTCGTACTTACATGTCTAAGACATCTAATATAGCATCTTGTTTTAACAAAATGCATTCAACACAATACAAAACTCATCAGTAAATGTAACTCAATTGATAATCATAAGTGAGATTATGTGTAAAGATTGGGGTTTGGGTCCATATCCCCCACTTCTTCACACATAAAGTGTGTAATCTATCCATTGTGTTACTCAACTAAAAAATAAATTACTTACCGATACATAAATCCATTTTTTAAAATATGTTTTTGATTTTTTTTTTAAGTAGTCTCGTGGCTGAAGCTCACACAATTAAATATGGAGAAGTGAAGTGTTCAGTGTTTTGAACCAAAGCCCCTACATATATTATGTAATATTCTACCGGCTGAGCTAAGCTTACATGGAGATGTTTTTTTATCTTTTTAATTGTATGAATTTTTATTTTTAGTTTTTCTAAATATTTCTTCCAAATTTTGGTCCCTCTAATGTGTTCTCTCTATGGAGGATACAAGTGTAATTAAACAGATAATAAAGGAAATGAAGGGTGAGAAGAGAGAGAGAAGCTGATCTTAATTTCTTAAAGGAATGGCATCCATTTCATGGTTCAGCTGTCTACACATCCGACCAACAGCCACTGCCGGCGACAAAGGTCCTTCACCACTCACCGCACCTTCCTCATTTGTACACTAAATTTGCATACTGTTGAATATTTCTAATGGATTTGCCTAAGTTTCTTGTTCAGGTTTATCATCTCCCATAACCGTGGAACATCATAAAACAAGACCACAAAATTTACTGTAAGAAAAGAATAACGTTTACTTCTCAATTTCCATTATTTCTTGTGCCTCATCATGCTTAAACATTGAACTTGAACATTATGCTTTGTATATTTTTACTATTATTAATAGAATAAAGAATAATATGCTTAATAATACTATGAATATCCGTGTTTTTATCAGCTCATCCTCGGAAGAAGGACTTGCGATTAATAGAAGACAACTAATTCTTTACACATCCACTGCAGCAATTGCAGCTTCATCTACTGACTCAAATGCATTGGCACTCAATGGTGATTAATTTCTACTGTTTTTATTTTTTATTTTTTTAAACTTTGTATTGTTACTACTACATCGGAAATGGTAAGTATCATAGCTTGTTTTTTAATTTAAACGTGTGTCGCAGATGTATCTGAGGATTTTAGTATCTACACTGATGATGAGAACAAGTTCAAGATAGATATTCCACAAGGTGAATTTAATTGAAAGTTTGGAAGCAAAACTATATATACATTCAAATTCAATTCAATAGCTTAACTTGAATTATGTATTTTTTTTGTTTTAATGATTTGGATCAGAGTGGCAAATTGGAACAGGAGAGTCTGCAGGGTTCAAATCATTAACTGCTTTCTACCCAAAAGAGCAATCTAATTCCAATGGTATAATCAAACTCAAACAATTTGTTTCTTCATCAGTTGCAAATTGCAATATAAACTAATTGTTATTGATATGTTGCTGCAGTGAGCGTTGTGATCACAGGAGTGGGTCCAGATTTCACTAAGATGGAATCATTCGGCAAAGTTGAAGAATTTGCTGACACTCTGGTGTTATTTCTTGATCAGAATCATAACTGTTATTTGCTGGTTTTTCTTGCTACCAGTTTCAGCTAATGCTTAATATTCACCCTATTTTGCCTAATATGAATATGACAGGTTAGTGGGTTGGATAGAAGCTGGAAAAAACCACCTGGTGTGGCTGCTAAACTCATAGATTGTAAATCATCTAAAGGTGCATACTTTTACTGTTAAATGTCATTGAAAGCTGCTGCATTACATTACAGTACATGTTATAAGGTTGCAACTGTAAGGGAAAGAAAATATGTTATAGGTTACATATAGTTCTAATGTATATTATTAATGAGACAGTGAAAGACTTCTCAAAACTGAAATTATGGGTTGAATTTTGAAGTTCTAACTGCTAGTTTGCCTCGAAAAAACGGCTCAGGATTTTATTTCATTGAGTATACGCTGCAAAGTCCTGGTGAGGGTCGCAAACATCTATATTCAGCTATTGGGATGTTAACAAATGGCTGGTATAACAGACTGTATACAGTGACAGGACAGGTACTATTCAATATACTGCAGTGTCTGTGTGTGTGATGTTTCAATCTAGAGCTAAATGTTCGTTAGTCTAATGACTATTGTCATTTCATCTATCTACCAAAAATAATGTTGCTTAGTAATGATTCTTATCTTGCTTCCTGCCTACATGCAGTATGGGGAAGAGGAAACAGACAAGTATGCTTCCAAAATTCAGAAGGTTAACTTCTTTTCATGGTTGACATATTCAAATATTTGACAGAACAAAGGTTCTGATACTGAAAGATATTCATTTTGGCATTTAGTTTATGCAATAAAGCATAGTTCATTGAAGTAGGTTCTATTTTATGTACTGAAACTCATTCAGCTTCCACTTGAAATTTGCAGGCAGTTCGATCGTTTAAGTTCATATAAAGAAATGTTTGCGACGAGAGAAATTTTTTCTTTGCTTTCTTTCATGGGATCCCTCATGATGTTTTCATTACATTATTTCCATGCTAGAAATGTTTGTCAAAATCCTAAAAGTATGATATTTACTATGACATTTCCTTCAAAACTGATAAACCAAAACAGTATAAATGCATAGCACTAATTGATGTAATGGATAAGATATTTTGAAGTGAATACAACAAGTACCTTCGGTTAAACATTACCCTTGTGGTTTGTTGCTTACGGAAAATGGATAGAAAAGAATGATGAAAAAGGAAAGAAAAAAAGAAGAGAAAGTAGGATCGTTTTATATATAGTTTTGAATTTTGAAGGAAAAAAAAGGGGGAAAAGGGTTAACTCTCTCCGGTCTCGAATATAAGAAAATATTCAGCACTCTTCAGGTTCATTAAATAAAGGGAAATGTTAACGAGTGCCCCGAGGTACTCTTTAAGAGCCTAAAATAATATCTTTTTATGAAAACTTGTGTATTTAATACATTGGAAATTGAACTGTTTGACTTTTTTAAAGAATAACTTCCTAATTTATCATGCTTAAAGAGTGCCCCGGGGATACTCGTTAACAAGACCCTTAAATAAAAGATATATTTGATTTATATTATAGACCAGATACATTTGAAATAATCTTTTCTTGAGACCAAAAGTATTTATTTTCTCCTTGTTTGTCGGATGAAAAGATGAAAAGAAAGCAAATGTATTATTCTTCAAGTTGATCTGAATGTCAATTTAATCTAATGACAGCTCAGTAAATGAACAAGTTAGTCAAGCCATTTCCCTGGAAATAACCCAAGCATATGTGGAAAAGCAAGTGATAGTGTGGCATCGGACATTGACATGCTGCAGTTTTACATCGATTGCTCTAAAACTACTTTCTAATGACTTAAAATTTGTTTTTAAATGTGTATTTTGAGATTAGTGATGCAACTTCATTTCAATTTTGATATAAATAATCCGAGATTAAAAAAACACCCTCCTCAAACAAAAGTAATAATGTATACATAAGTTTTCAAAGTTCCTTGACAGATATAGTAGGACGAGTTTCAACTAGAAGTTTTTCCTTATTTCATTACCCCTACTTATACCCTTGGGGGTGGGAGGGTAGATAAATGTGGCCTAAGCAAAATATATTTGAAACTTTCATACCGTTTCTAGGCAGAAATGTGCTAGCAAGTTGACGATATATAATGAAACGCCTACAGTTGATATGAGATATTGCTATTATAATATTGAACAACACTTCAGTGATTTCGCAAGAAAAGCAAACGGAGTGCAGACTAATTAAAAAGGAAAATTGAATGCACTCAGCTAAACCTAAGACTTGTCAGTCATCAATTCCTTTTTACATGATTGCCTTCTCCGGTCGTTGGTGCAGATGTTTTACGAAATAAAAGATTGAGCTGATCAAGGAAAAACAAACTCTTCGTTTGCTCCAACTGCTGGCGTTCTTTTTCCATTAGCACGTCTAAATCCTCAAAATTGATAAGCTTGTCCTGGATATTTTTCATCTATAGAGCACAACATCCAATATTCAGCAAAGATTATTAAACTAATAAGTACAAACACCATCAAACAAAACACTAAATCGCTAACACACGACAGACCTGAACTTCTGTAACCTCAGAAATTGCTTTTTCCACGTCTGATTCTTCCTTCTCAAGCTGTAAATTTGCACGCAATAAAGATCCTTGGATAGAATCTGAAGCATTACCACCATTGGATGCAACAGCAGCATCTGCATGAAACGCCATTTCTAATGAGAAAATCTGAGTTTAAAGATTTCCGGAACCATTCAAACTAATGAAGTGTACGCGATGAACATTGGTTCATCCATTTTGAGATAAACCCTATTAAGATATATGACAGATTGACAGCTTAAATTCATTCAAATCCTATAATCTTAGCCCAGGTTATATGTCATTCTCACCTTGCTGCAATGTATTCCTTGGAAATGACCGGTAATTAATTCTAGTTGATTTGTAAACATTGGACAAACTTGTCAGAGCAGCTTGAGCTGCAGCTTGCGCAACCTCCGTCCCTGCCAAAGCAGAAAGGAAAGCAGCCTGCAATAATTTAAACAAATAAATTGTTAAGACACAAGAACTTGAAAGAAATCTTTCGTCATTCAACAAGGGACTGGCTATAATCAATTTCAAAAGACCGTGTCAGAGCACAGCCATTAACAACCAACTACTAAGAATTAAGACAGCGATTCCAGAACAATTGGAATTTGATGGTATCATGTTCCTTTAATGCTAACGTAATCAAATGAAGTTTCATTTTTTCCCCCAAACATTATAACACACAAATGTAATCAATAACAATAAACAATTCAAAGAAAACAAGGATAATTTTAAGCCAAGAAAGAACCTGAGCCATGATAGGATTGCTAGCATCCGCAAGAGGTGTGAGACACATTCTCTTACTAGATTTATCCGACGGAACAGTTTCGGATTCACATTCAGCAGCAACGGGAGGCTTCAACTGATCAGAACCATCATCAATGCAAGGAGCAGACTCGGAGTGTGGATAATGCAGAAACTGATCACCAAAAGGAAGCTCTAAAAAACGAGCAACGCATTCCTTGTCGGTCCTACCAACAACTTGATGAGCAACCCTCTTCCAATCATCACCGAAATTCGTAATAGCTTCAAGAAGATTCAGTGTTTCCTTCTCAGTCCATTCATTTTTCGTCTCCTCGCTTATCTCCACTCTCTTGAATTCTGTATTACTCATACCAATTCGATAATTTCCACGAATAAAACACCTCGCACACAACGTCATATTATTCTGCACCGAAATTCACATTTCAAATTATGGAATTAGTTTAATTTCAATACACCCACAGCATAAAAGTTTTACACAGTCAAAAAAATCACAACCGATCATAATGTATATTTAACAGTGATAAATTGAGTTTTACTCTGTCATCCGCTAAGAAACCATCAACCTGCCATGTCATGCAACTAATTTTAAAATATTTTTCTGATTTGGCGGAACACAAAAGTTTATTGGATGTCAGTGTAAAATTATTTAACTATTTTACGTCGTCAACGCATCTTCTGTTTTCTCTTAAAAAATACGAGAATTACAATTGATTGACAGTGTAAAAAATCTTTAACTAAACTGACCTTTTCACAGGCAAAGCAAGCCATGACACAGAGATTTTTGCAGCCACTACAGATTCTCTTAGCTTCTTTGACAGGTGCCGGAGAAGGAGATTCTGCGGAATTCGATGCTGCGTCGGGTTTGGTGTCTTTATCTTCCCATTTGAGAGGTTTACTGAGCGAAGAAGAAGGATGATAATTGATTAAACCCCAAGCTTCAAGAAAATCAAACACTCTTCGAATGGAACCAACGTCACCGACTAGGGTTTTGCGAACATCGGTGAAGGTGATTTTCCTGTTAGGATTGAATCTGAAAAACTTGACAATAGAGTTTCTGTAGTATTTGTAAACCCTAGGGTTCTTGGAAGATTCGGGAATGTTGCGGATTTCGCATTCGTGAATGGAATCCCACGAGAACCATCTTGAGTGGCTAGGGACAAGGATTAAGTTGGCGTCGCTAGAGGTTTTGGCTTCTGGTAATGGGACTTCCGGTTTCGCCACCGGAGGCGGTTGTGGTGGGTTCGAGGGAGGCGGAGTAGTAGTCGGAGGTAGAGGTGTTCCGGTGGCGGAAGACGGAGGCTCGACGGTTCTGTTTGGGGTTGAGGTCGCCATTCGTTTACCACTTGTCCGGTTCAACCCGTGTTTCAGTCGATACTCTAATTTTTAGAGACAGTAGATCCTCAATATTTTTTATTTATTTGAAATAAAATTCAAATTAATTTGAAGTTTCAACCCTTTAATTTCAAAATATGGTAAAATATTTTATTTTTCTTGTAATTATTTTAAGACTTAAATATGATAATCGTCTGTAACATTGAAATACATCCCTGGGCAATTTTTTTGTTTAAAAAATGTCTCTGGCCCCACTATTCAGCTAATTTGGTATGGTTTTGGCCACATGGCAGTTGCTGATTGTGCAACTTTTGCCACGTGGGGCTGACTTGGCCTGCCACATAATATTAAATTTTTAAAAAAAATTAAAATTATGAAAATTGTTTTTAAAATTAAAAAACATGAAAATAATTTTAAAATATTAAAATAATTTTCTGATTTATTTTTTTGTATAATTTTCAAAATAAACTTAATTTTTTTAATATTATATATTCTGAAATTTCTGAAAAATAAATAAATTTTTTTGTAAAAGAACAAGAAATTAGATTTTTTTTTTAAATTATAATTTATTTTCGAAAATTTTAAATTTATAACTTTTGAAAATATAATTGTCATTATTTTCAAAAAAAATTAATATATAATAATCAAATTAAAAAAATCTATTTTTTGAAAATTTAATTTTCACATATTTTTTTAAAATTTTTAATTTTAAGAGTTTTTATGTTAAAAAATGAAGTTTTCGAAAATTTTAATTTTCAAATTTTTTTTCAGATTTTATTTTTCGGAAAAGTATTTTCAGATTTTTTTTAAAAATATTTTATGATTTTTAAATTTATTTTCAGATTTTATAAATTTTCAAAAATAATTTTTAAATTTTTTTAATTACGTGGACTGCCACATTAGCACCACGTGACAAAAGATGCATAGTCAACAATGCCACGTGGCGAATAACATGTCAAGTCAAACATGAAGTGGGGCGATGGACGTTTTTCAAACAATTTTTTTTTTACAGGAATGTATTTCAAAGTTTTTTTTTTTACAGGGACGAAAATCAAAACTGACCCAAATTACATGGACGATTATCATATTTAAGTCTTATTTTAATTTATTGTTTTAGTCTCTTTAAAATATTTCTTCAACGTCCTATGAACGTAGCTCAGTTGGTAGGATAATGCATTAATATATGTAGGGGCCGGGGTTCGAACCTCGGACACTCCACTTATTCACTTTATTCTAGCCACTGGATTACCTAACATAAAAAAATAAAAATAAAAATTCTTCAACTTTTAACCTCAAAAGATTTTGGTTCATACTTTTGGTTGTTGTTTTTAACTCAGATCGCGTGTACAATTCAAATTTTTTAATGAGTTTTTACAAAAATGTTAAGAATCTCTCAAAAAAATTATAATTAATTTTTTTAACAAAGTATTTTTATGTGTTGAAAATATAAAAATTCATATATTATATTTATGTTTTGTTAAAAAATTCTAATATTTATCAAGAGATTCTTATCATATTCTAAACATAATTGCGAAAAAATTCAAAATTTTAAATGATACATATGAGTTGACTTAAAAGCAGAGACCAAAAGTTAAGGTGAAAAAGGATTGGAGGAATAAAAGTCGAAGAATGTTTTGAGATATCAAAATGAAAAGTTGAGATATCTATAAGGATAAAAAAAACATATTCAATCCTTCTGCTATTTCATAAAATTAAATTCACCAAAATATCTTTAACCCATACCAAAATTTCAAAACACACCAATTATTAAGGTTTTTTAGAGGAAAATTATTAAGGGTGTTAGCGGGTGGAGTTGGGTTGAAATTGATTAAAAATGAAATAAAAGCATATAGTACATATTATCTAAAATGAAAGTCCAAAATCATAATTCAATATCATGATACATGTACTAATTGATGATTAGGGAATCAATCCTACAGTTGCGGACAATCCATCATTGCTTTGTGATACAACCAAACCAACCAGCGGTACAAACTAATCCAATTTGTGATTACAGGACCACAGTGCGTGATTACCGTGACCAACTCCATCAATGATTAAAAAGCAATTGAATTGTTGTTGAGAAAAATCAGACAGATAGAATTTAACGACATACATTGACGACAAAGTTGAAAATGAATTGATTGAAGAATATGTTGACATGTGACTAGTGTTTAATGATGGTAATATAAACATTACTACTACACTTCAATCTTTTCTAATGGTCTACCCTGCATTAACGGCAGGTTCTTCATAAAATCATAAAATTACAACTGTCTTGTGGTAAAACCTATGATAACTACTATGCACAAAAATCACATTCAATGTGATGGACCATCCATCGTCACACAATTTACTAACATTGATGACACCTATCTACAAACCCAATGCTGGACAAGACTACAAAGAATCATATTTTGATTCAAGACTTGATTTTCTTTTTACACAAGTTTATTCCTAAATGGCTGCCAGAAACCGATTCTGATAGCCATTGATCCAATACTAATGCCACTCTTCCTGAGTACGAGTAGTATTGGGTATAAATACAGTAGTAGTGTAAACATCCAAATGGAATAAGCAGCCTGCACGTTCCATTTTCCTTCGCCATCTGGAGCAGACTCAGACACAACTTGGTGAGCATATGACTATATATATGACCTGCAGTACACGTCAAATTTTTTGTTAAACACTAAATTCTGTTTCCAATACCTTACAACATTTTCAACTTCATACAAACAGAGAACAATCCTTTTAGGAATAGACTTCCAATACTTGCTGAGAAAAAACATAACCTTTTTAACATACATCTGCAAACAGAAAGCAATAGAAGGATCAAGGATTCAAAAATCAAATATAGCATATCTGATTTCACATTTGTAACAAAGGCTATATTATTCTATTGCAACATCCTATGTAACTTTTAAGACACAAAAATTGTTAAATTGCATGTCAAAAAACTTGCACGGTTAATTACTCTCATCATCTTAACAGAACCTAAAATTCACCTTTGAATATCTTCTAACTACTATTTTATTGACATCATGTACAGCAGGAAATAAGCAAGTGTGAGTAGATGTTTGCTTGTGCATTTTTAACTTGGTTCATGGCTCGCTCCTATTAGATTTGAGTTCATCTTTCAAGCTTATTATTTTGGGCCTGCTTTAAGAGCTCAATTGAATTTAACTAAGGGTCAATGCTAACAATTACGGAATCCATAAAAGGAAATTGTGACTTTGAAATATAAGTCAAACATTTGTATAGTCATAAATACACAATGTTCTATTCAAAAGTTTCTTCTTTTAACTCCTTAAACAATGTCCTAAGGGCACTTGTTAGCATTTTTCTTCAACTAAATAGAGCTACACAAGTTATAATTTACAATTGGCCAAATAGATTTTAAGAAAGTTCAAAATTCCATCATAATTTTATGCACAAAAAGTGTATTTCCTAAAATAATGTGACTAAATAAATATATATATTATATCTATATATGATAATTAACATGAAGTAAATATTAAATAGCAACACCATTTCATGATACTATCTGTATTATTATTAATAAATATATGACAAATTTAAACATAATAAACCAGCTCGCCAACAAGTTGAGCACTCACTACAGTGTGTGCATGAGCGTGCTCACTTCAATTGCTCACTGGCTCGGCTTATTGAGCCAAATACGAGTCGCAACTTATGAGCTGCTCATGTGCAACTTAACTCATTTCCACTCCCATCATCAAGACTGTGTATATAGCAACAATACCTCTAGAATGCAAAATAAATACTTGCAAGGCTAGATTAGAAGCCCGCCACTCAAGTAGCAGTTCCACTGCTCTTAGTCCTGCTGCAAACTAAGGATATCTGCAACAGGGATAGATTAAAAATGTAAGTACATGATGTACATAGAGACATGCACTGTAAGATGCTTGGTGAATAGCCCACCTTAATCGTCCCCTCAACCATCTGTTTGGTCAGGACCGCTACCTTGCATAAACTGAGGAGAAACAATAAATTGTGGTTGGCCTGGAACTGGTGCAGCAATTCCTGAAAAATCAAATACTTACGAATGACACATGTTTGCACAGAATTTAAAGTTTTGCATTAAATAATAATCAATAGATTTTAATGACTTGCTCTATATGCAATCTTACAACACTGTACATATAAAACGAATCACCATTCTTTACAGAGTAGCTACTTTCCTGTCCATCAGAACTTCAATTACTTATATTTTTTAATTAAATAAACCCAACCTTCTATCATATATTACAATACCCTTAATTTTGTACATAATTTAGGGTTTGATAACTGAAATTGCCTAAATATGTTGTATTATTCATTAATCTCATTTATATACCAACAGCTGATAAGTGTATGTGATCTGGCCAATCAATGCTTGTTAAGAATTGAAGGTTATTTGCCTAATATGTTTCCAAATGAATGTTAATTCAAATATATATGGGCTTTTGTTTCTCAAAGAATACCCACCAAAGATGGCTGTTCATGGAGCATATGTTTTAGAAAGAAAAAAAGACATTCCCGGGAATAGAGGATGGGAAAAAGGAATTCCTGCGTTTGGTAGAAAGGAACAAAAATAATATGCCTAGGAATAAATAATACCAAGGAATTCCACGTTCAGAGCAAAACTCATTTATACCCTCTTATTTTACCAGTGTGTTCCCCACGTTCTGATAAATTATTTAACGTAACGTTTTCCTTTTTTTGAGTAACGAGGCTTAAGGTCTATCAATGTAATGGTTCATTTCTTTGAAACAATCCTAGGAATAAAATTCTCATTATTGTTTTCCTGGGAAAGTTGTTCCAAAGGAATGGCCCGAGTCACTAATGGAAATTCTTTCTTGGACAGAGGACTGTACCGCTAGGATATGGGACTTGAATGGCAGGCACGGGTGAAGTTGTTATTGCATTAACATTGGACCCACCATAGGGCACAATCTGATGACCTGGTACTGTATAACCCTGCATTGCTGTATAACCATGACCGCCAGGAATAGCTTGACCCAATTGTCCATAAGGATAAATAGTTGTATTCATCGCACCAGGCACACCATAAATCTGAAGGTACTGTTGTTGACCTGCATAAGGGTTGTACATACCCTATTGGACACGGTAGAAGTTGAAAAAGTCAGCATCTTATAAATAATATTAACATTTATCCTAAGCCAGATAAAAAAAACTGATATGACCTGTGGGTATACGTATTCAGGTCCATACGTCGTATACCTGCAAAGAAAAAACAACCAAATATAATGTTGAAAAGATCACCTCTAAAGCATGATTCTGGTGTGATACATTTGGATGCACAATGCAGATGTAGTTAGGAACACCTTACACACATGAAGACTAATACTATACGGTCATTAGTTTATTACATCCAATTGACATAGGTTTTCCATATACAGTGAACCAGTGATTACCAAATCTCGGGATTTTTATCTCCTAACTAACCACTAATCAAGTACTTGCAAGGACATGTTCTATGGGTCTAGTTGACCTCATCACCGACATATACCAGGTAAAAAAAAAAGATAACTGGGTTCAAAAAGAGATAAGTAACTGCTAAAATAAGAATGGACACAAAGAGAGCATTATTATTAGCAGACTGACGGTGAAAATAATCTTCAAATCCAGTTTTTGCAATAGTGTGCAACAACATCCCACTCACCCATAAGGAGGATAAACCATTCCTTGTTGATAGCCATAGGAAAGAGGTTGTTGGTAGCCATAACCTCCAACGTAAGCACCACGGGCAGGTTGCAAACTTCCAACATAAGGGGATGCAGGTCTTACCCGTCCTATAAAAGATAAGAAGAAATCAGAAAATAGAAGCATTGTATATTCCATGTAGGAAGAGTATTCTGGAAACTTCAAGTTGCAGCAGACTGCTATGCATATCAAAGAACAATATAATATCAGTTGAGATAAACTCATTTGTTAAGAAATAATAGCATACCATAGGAGATAGGGGGTCCACGTGGACGACCATGTGAAGCTAAGTTACAATTAGCCCTTCTACCATCAATAACAGGACTTGGATCAGCACAGGCTCTCCTAGCAGCCTCTGGATCACGGAAAGTCACCTATACCCTCCAATTCCATGCATATAAGATAGAAACCAAGTCATTCTATAGTAAATAAAAAAAAAAATGGAACCATGGTAGTATATATGATATGATCAAACACCATAGCACGGACACTTCTGATCTTATCAGAGGTGTGACAAGTGTTCAATAGGGCCCGATACATAGATATGTGATTACATGTCATTTTCTCAAATTACCATCGGTGTCAGTGTCATGATCGGTATATGATATGATAGGATATAAAAATCATACAAATGAAATAGGCTAGTAATAGTAATGTGAAGAATTAATAAATTAATTGATAAAAAGCAAAGATGCTCACAAAACCGTAGCCTTTGGATCGTCCGGTGTTCTTATCAGTGATGACAACGGCTTCAAGAATATCTCCAAATTGTTCAAAGTAACGGCGCATAGTTTCACTCTGAGTTTCCCATGCCAATCCACCAACGAAGACTTTGGTATAAGTAGTATCTCCAAAAGGAGAATTCAACAATTGAAACCCAGAACTCGAACTTGATCCTGAACTTGGACCCTGGTATGCCATTAATTAATCACACTATTCTTCTTCACTTCCTTCCACACGCACCCACACCCACAGTTAAAACAAAAAAAAGAATAATGAAAAATATAAACACACGAAATTATTAAGCGATAAGGAAGAAAAAAAAAAACAAGAGAGAGTGGTTGCGTGTGGAAGAGTGAGAATCGGAGGAAATAGAAGAAGGTGAGAGTGATGAGGGTAACCTAATAATAATAATAATAATAATAATAATAATAGTAACAACGAATTAAAATAGTTTTAATTATAAATTGAAGGGGAAAAAAGGGAAGAAATTGTAAACCCTAGAAAAGAGAAAGGTCGGTGGTGGAAAAGAGTGAGTTATTTATTGGAGTGAGAAGTGTGTGGGGTTGAAAAAAAATAAAAAAAAAGCTGGTGATGATAATTGGAATAGAATGGTCTACACAAGACAGAATAGAAGAATACTTAGTAGTATACACAAAACAGTGGAAGAGAATCGAGAAAGAAGAAAGAAAAAAGAGAAAACGAAAAGGGAAATCAATTATGGTTGTTGTTGATGATGATGATTGACAGGGTGGAGAAAGAGAAGAAGAGAAGGAGAAGAAGAAGGAAGTTATTCATTCTGATCTTAATTCTATTTTTTGCATTTTTGATTTTGGATGCGTGTGTACGTTACTGTTATTATATGTAAATATGTAATCAACCAAAAAAGATACTAGTATTGGATACGAACAGGAGCAAGTAACGGCGATAAAGGGAACGAACGGAACAGGAAAACAAAATTATAAATAAAATAAAAAAATTATAAATGAAAAAGTAAAGGCAGGCCAGGCCAAGACAGGGTTGTTGTGTTTGATTTGAGAGTTCTCATTTCTTAACCCAACCGGACAGCCTGCCACTCTGGTCACTGTGGGCCCACCCACGGCCCTCTCCAGCCCTTCTCTTTTTATTTATTTTTATCGAGTAAATAGGCAAAAACTCTGAAATTATAATCTTCATTAAAAAAAATTCAAGACGTTTAAGAAATTTCAAAAAGTTCTTTAAAATTGTCAAATGTTAGTCAATTACCTCCTCTATTTGACGTGGTTTTTAAACTCTATAACGTGACAGTTAACTGCACATGTTTCACCTCCACATGGATCAGACGTTATGCCATATCACAGAACTAATTAATTTTTTATTTTTTTGTCTAAAATTCATGCATTATAAAAATAGGCAAATATTCTCTCAAATTTAAAATTTATATGCATATAATCCTTAAATTTAAAACTTATGTAGCAAATAACGCTCAAATTTAAAACTTATGTGCAAATATCCCTTTAAATTTAACAGGAGTATTACACTTACTGGAGCTGGAAAACAAATTGTTGAACATTGGTAAATTAATGGAATAAGGGCTTTCAGTTCTATTTCAATATGCAAAGTGCAAGGTGTTTTGTCCCGATAGAGGTTTCATAATGCAAACTAAGATGTCTTGAAACAGAATGTTAGTTAACATTGCATGAAACATTTCAGCAAATTGCATATCTGTTTAAGCACGATTAAAGAAGAAATTGTGAAGCTTTGGCATTGCAGTTATGAGCATTTGTGTTTCAAAGGCTTAAAGCTCTGTGTCATAAGCAAAAATATTAATGGCTTATCACATATCAAGTCTCCCTTGTAGCTGTGTAAAAATTGTTTGGTTATATGGATCCATTTCAAAGAAGAGCACTTGGAGAACTGCACAATTTTTTCGGTTACTGGTTCTGTTTTTATGGGGCCATTAAGTTGGTGTCTAACAACAAAAAGCAGTACTTGATCCTTTTCACCCATGACTTTAATTGAAAAAAATTGGGTCTTCTTTTTGGTAGAAAAGTCATAAGCATTTGCCCTTTGGATCATTGAAAAGAGAGGAATAGGCCACAACTAATTTGCTACTGCAACTAACTCATTCCCAAATTCCTTTTTGGTGTTAACCTTGATGAAGATTTAATTTTCATTTCACAACAAAAAGTTTCTGGCTTGCTTGTTGCATTTACAGGAGTAGACTTTCGTCATTAACTCGCAGCGATTCGTCATTCAATGGCTTACCAGAAAACACCAAAGGAATTATTGTTCTTGTAAGATCAAACATATTACTACCAACACAACTTGCATTGAAAAACAAGCTTCCACCTAAATTCCTCTCTTTGTTTGCCTTCTTCAAACAAACAAAGATTCACTAACTTACTTGTTGGATTCGTTGGTGGAGACCCTTTTCTTGAATTGTCCAAACGTGTAAAGATAATTGGGATATACAAATAAGTTTTAAATTTGAGGCGATGTTTGTATTTAAGTGTTAAGTTGGAGGGGCTATTTGTCTATTTTTATAATCCTAGAGATATGATTTTAGGGAGAGAACTCGTATCGTTCCATTAATCAAAATAAATTCAATACAACTTGTTGGATTAAAAAAAACACATATTTCACCCTTTAAGTGTGTTATTCATATTTCAACACTTTTCGTAGAACTATTTTTAAACATCTTAACCCTTCACATTAACTATTTTCAAACCTCCTTCAAATATTTTTAAACAAGATGAGAGTAAAGTATAAAGAATCCTAAATTGCAAAGGCGGAGTCCTATTTTTTTTTCTTACAAAAGCTATTTTCATATTTCGCTAAGATTACATGAGTTATTTGAGATATTAACCTTTTTTTTATATAAAATTCATCAATTTTAAAATAAAAAAAAATTACATAATAAAATTTAGGCGAGTTGGACTTTGGAGACTCATCTGTGTAGGGAGGCGTTTACATAGGTACTTACAGATCATCCACCAAGAAGATCCTACATCAACAACGTGAGTTGAATCTATAACCTTGAGATGAGTCAACTCATTATCAATTGAGTCAACATTCATTAACTTAATTTTAATCATATTGGTAACTATGAAAAAAAATATGTATTGAAATAGGAGAAAAAAAAAATATGTATTGAAATAGGAGAAACTCTTGCATAGTCTCATACCCAACACTAGACATTTGGCACACCCTAATTTTACTTGTGTGTTAGGAGGATTGTTGTTTTATCGAAACGAAAGGGTCGGTTGTAGTATTTTTTGTTGTTCCCTCACACACACTGTCAAGCGGAATAAGACCAGAATTCGAGTCTTCAATCGTTCGTGTCAACAACTATACTATACTATACTTTGTGATTTTTCACTTTCACGAAAACATCTTCAATGGCGAGTAACTGGAGAAGAACACTTGGCAACGCAAGGTCGTTCGTGAACAATTCGATGGGTGGTCTGAGAGGAGGAAGCAACCTCGCTTCATGGGTTGTTGCCGGAACCCTAGCTTATTATCTTTGGATCAAACCTGATCAAGATCTCAAACGCGAACAACAAGCTAAAGCTGCTATTGCTTCCCATGATGATCCTTTTCGCTATGTTGAAACTCGAAAACCTGTTCCTGATCCTCAAGTTCGTTCCTCTTTCTTACCACTTTTACTTGCCTTTTCTCTATTCTTATTATTATTGTTTCTTAATTAATTTTCAATTTCAATTTTAGGTTACTGGTTTGATATATGGAAACAACAACAACAAAGACAAATCATTTACGGCAGATGATTAGCTTGTAAGTTTCTTGCCTAATTACTTAATTATGTGCTGGGATTTCTTCTAATCCGAGTTTAATGATTGTACACTGACAATGTATATATGTCCGTTAATATTTCACCAACTTGACACGTTGTTTTGTAAATAAGTTTTTCTAAAAGTAATACTACTGGGTGACAAAATAGTGAAATTTGATCGGGGGTACGTGCAAACGTAATTTACATTGTTGGTGTATAGTTATTAAATTACTTTCTATATTGTATGGCGATATGCTAATGCGATGATGTATCCATATGCTAATATTCTGATATGGCTATTTTTAAAATGTAAGATACTATAGACCTAGGATTGTGTTTGGATATGCATAAAAAGGTTCATTGAGTATGACAAATATTGATTGGATATTTAATTCTTAGATGTTTCGTTGTAAAACTAGAGCATGGTTTTGGTTGGATGCATTAGGGTTTGGACTTGGAGAAATACACCACTGAAAGAAATTTCAAGTATTGCAATGAGCATAATTGAAGATTCATGTTTTAAAATTGTCCTAAATGAAGCCTAATAAATTAATACTTGTGATTATAACATAAATGAGCGCGTAAAAAATCCATCCTTCCAAAACAGTATGTTTCAATAAGTCAAATATTAAATAATGGCGTAAACAAAACAGTCCTTTACATATTAGTTAGGAAAGCAAAACGGTGCATTTACATCAGCGAGGAAATCCAAACGCAGCGTTCCGAGTGTTTAAAAATGATAGGGTTTTCGGTTTCTCGAAACTAGGTCGCAGAAGTCCAACCCAAGTCAGTCTGTGCTGTTTGTCTCTTCTTGCTTGAAACGAACATAAAGCTTTACGATCCTTCTCAAAAATCGCAATCTTGACCACGAAGTTCCCCTTTGGTGGTCTTCCTTGAATCGCAGCACGATTCCATGGGGATTTATGATAGGATGGTAAGATCCTACGTGTTAGCACTCGATCCTATAGCAAAAAAACATAGAGAGATATCTTTCTATTATCCGTATTAAAATATATTTTAATTTCCTTTTAAACGTCCCATGATATATTTTTCCCTAATCAATGTCCAAATGCTGCGAAATCCCATTAATTTATTGAAAATATGTCTCAAGTCTTGACTCCATTCAAAAGATCAAAGAAGTGGTTCTCTGGATGTTCGCAAGTGAGAGAGAGTGGGGAGAAGTTGATTTTAAAGTGAAAGGGGTAGAGGGAAAAGTTGGTCCGCAAGTGAGAATGAGTGGGGGGAAGTTGCTTGATGTCTCTGGTATATGGGAGTGGGCTGTTGGAGTGGTTTGCAACTGCTTCTTCTAGATAATGAGCGCATAAAAAATCCAGCCTTCCAAAACAATGTTTCAACCAGTCAAATAATAAACAACGACATAAATAAAACAGTCCTTTACATATTAGCTAGTAAAGCAAAACGGTGCGTTTAGATTAGTGAGGAAATCCAAACGCAGCGTTCCGTGTGTTTAAAAAAATAGGGTTTTCGGTTTCTCGAAAACGGGTTGCAAAGCCCAAACTCAAGTCAGTCTGCGCCGTTCGTCTCTTCTCACTTGAAACACACATAAAGCTTTACGATCCTTCTCAGAAATCGCGATCTTGACCACGAAATTCCCTTCTGGCGGTCTTGCTTGAATCACAACACAATTCCATGGGGGTGGATTATAGGATGGTAAGATATCCTACGTGCTAGCATTCCATCCTGACTACATTGTTTGTGATTATGACAAAAAACCAGAGACATATCTTTCTCTTATCCCCATTAAAAAATATATTAATTTCCTTTTAAACATGCAATGAATATACTTTTCCTTAATCAATGTCAAAATGCCGCGAAATACCTTTAATTTATTTAAAATATGTCTCAAGTCTTGACTCTACTCATTATGCTTACTATTTACCGTGCCACAATCCTCTTTGCTAAATTTTTCGGGGAGGAGGCATAATCTTACTTATACACCTTCACTTGTGAGCTGGTAATGTTTGGCTCGTATAAGGAACTGCAGACCAGCCACTCTCAGACGACAGAATATGATGTGTGTCGAAAGCAGGAGCCTGATGCCGATTTCCTTGTCAGATGACCAAATTCTTATATCTCTGTCCAACTTCTCTGTTTCTGTCTGTACCTTCTTTGGAGATTCAACCATTCCGATTCCATCATCATGGTATGTATTCACCAACACAATGCCTTTCTTCCATTCCAGTAGTTTCCTCATTGCCATCATTACTCAAACCTAATTCTTCATTAGTTCGCATTGAAACTTGGTTCACAACTCTTCTCTCCAAGGTTATAATTAACCTCTATATAACATAGGAGCTCACAACTTGAACCACATCTTCATCATCATCGTCATCTTGCTCTATAACTAGTTTGGGAAGCACATGATTGTGAACATAAGATTTTGGATCAAGCTCTTGACTAACTCCAGAAACAGAAGAACATGGGGGACTGAATTCCCATATGAATTGGATTCAACACTAATTGTTTCTGGGGGGATGTGACTCTTCTTGAGTACTCATAATCCTGACATTGGAAATCAAATAATTGACTTGGTGCCAATAATTTTTTTTTTTGTGACTTGGTCTCTTTTGTTTAATTGGGTGCTCCTCATGCAACACAATGGATGAGTTCCATTTACATGGGACTTCGATTGGCCTGAGCTTTGAGGTAAAATCTTACAGTAACACATCATGACTGACCCGCTGGCCGGAGACGGCTCAGCTCCTTGTAGCTCAGCCCCGATGATGAATTCAACTTCGATTTTGCTTTGAATGGGAACCTGACCTCTCCCTCGATCTCCGGTCATCGTCCGAACCAAAAATATCGCTGTTAAACATGTCATTTTTTGCCGGAATCCTAAACACCCGCAAACTCCGGTTGCTGCCGGAGAAGCAAAATCGGCTGCTTGAAAATTTGCTCTCAGAAAGAATCAGACCTGGAGAATTTGTGTGTGAGGAGGCTCCTAGGTGGATCTCCAAAGACGTCGGCAAAGTCATAGATGTCCATCTTTTTGCCTCGGAGACACCGTTGTTGAAGATGGATTCCTGTGTCGGTGAAGATGACTGGTCCTCTATGGATCAGCAGCGATGAAGCGCAAACATTAATCCCATCCGCATTCTCCATGAGTCATCCATTCCCCGGTGAGTTTCTCTGGGTGATCACTTCTTCCCAGTTCCTACTGACCGAAAAATTCACCCCTCATCATGCCATGCAACAAACAATATAAATATTAACACAACATTAGGTAGTGAACAATCATAATAATTACTAGTACCTTGAACAAGTTCTTCTAAAAGAAAGGACATCAACACAATAACGTACCAAACAAAATTTAAAAATGAATTATTTCATTGCAAGATAAGAGATAGTTAAAGATGTAAAGAATCACGAGTTATTTGCTGGAAAAACAAAACCCTCATTCAGATGCGTTGAAAGAGTCCAAAGTCCAAACCATATTGTCTCAAGTTGCACTCTAAACTCTAAAGCATCCTATCTGTATTAGAATTATACCATTTTTTAAATATAAAAGTGGCTTGGATACTTTATGGATGTGTGGGTTAAGTATCGAAGAATTGGTATCGTATTGGATGTGTCCTTTATGGATACACGAAGGGATTGCATATATGAATGCTTTCATGGTTAGACGTTTTTTTTTTAATATAAAGTGGCTTGGATACTTTATGCATATGTATAGGTGTAGTATTGAAGAGTATTGGCACCATATTGGATATGTGTCCTTTATGGATATATGAAGGGATTGCATATATGAATGCTTCATGGCCAATATGTTTAGTTTTCTTGTATTTGGGTTTGTGATTGCTTGATTAGTTGGGTTTTAATGCTCTGATATTAGAGGCATAAATATATCGATTTATTGATTCATTTATGATGATGTTCTTGGCAGGAATCAAAATGGAAACAATCAACAGGGAGACTTGTATTATTTTTGGATACAGGGTCAGTTTCAACTTGTTTTCGCTCTTCCTTTGCAGGAATCAAAATACTGTATTACTATTAAGGATATATTAAATTTTGTTTTGTTTTACATAGCAGCAGTGCTCTCCCTTCAAATGTTATAGTGTAATTTCTTGAGTTTTGAGAATGACTGTTGGTAACAACCCATCCTTCGGGAAATATGTTATTAATAATTAATAAGTACTGCCATTATAATCCAGTGGATTCTAGGGTGAGGGTTCAATTAAGTCCCTCACCGGTGAACCACTTATTTTGACCGTTAGATTAAATAATCCTATTTGATCTCATTATTAGTTTCTACACTGGATCTAAACTCCCCTCTATGCACAGATTTCTGTCCATCTTCTCTCAACTTCTCCATCGTCCCACAATGAAGTACTCTCTCTATCCTCCAACTCTATCTAATCCAACCTTAAAGAAATCATCATATGATTTGTTAATCAATGTTACCGCCTTGCTGCTACTTAAAACCTATCTGCTATCAACTCTTCTTTTTCATCTCTTGTTCTCATCTTTATTCTTTCTCTAAGCTGCTACAACATTTCTGTCCTAATAAATAAAAGGGTTATAGCATTTTAAGGTTTGTTCTCTGTACGGTCTCAAATGTTCACATCCCAATTAAGAACACTCCAATTCATACCGTAACTCTTTTACACCCTGCACATTTAAAGTGGTAATGTTTTGCAGATCCGAAATATACAAAATATATAATCAAATTAAAATTGAGAACATGTACAACTACTCACATTCAATCATATCTTAAAATGGTTTCAGCCCAGTTACCACTCTTAACTCAAACCATCAAATATGAAAATCGAAGTTATGAACCCTAAAATTAACTAATTTCTTCTTCTTCTTCAACAAACCGCATTTTCCCCCTTTTCAGTCAAAATCAGATGGTAAAGTAGAAAACAAATATCATCAAATTGAAAGCATTTGCAACCACCCCCAACAATCCGTGGATGGTTTAATTTTATGATCGCATTGTTTCCCTCACTTCACGTCGCAATTGTGGTAAGAATCAGTGGCAGAAAGGAAGAACGATCAGTTCCATTTTTTCTTTCTCGTTCCTTATCGTTGGCCACCGGTGAGTTTACCTTTTCCTTATCTTCATATATGGTTTTGAATTTGGTTTTATAATGTGAGGGAGAGATCGAGCACCAAATTGGGTTTCCTTTTACCCATTTCTAGTTTTAATTTCTGACTATGTTGGTTTTTGGTTCCTTGTAGTTTTATTGATTTAGATTCATTTTTGCCTTTGAAATTTGTTAGACTTGTTTCTTTGTTTTTTCTTCACACCTTTACATTCTTTGAAATTAATTTATTGGATTAGGTTCGTGAAAGGTACAAGTTACAACAAGCTCACAAGTAGACATCTCTAAAGTCTATTAAATCAATGACTATTACTTTTTCCATCCTCTTAAATTCTCGCACGCCCTGTTAGACTTGTTTCTTTGTTTTTTCTTCACACCTTTACATTCTTTGAAATTAATTTATTGGATTAGGTTCGTGAAAGGTACAAGTTACAACAAGCTCACAAGTAGACATCTCTAAAGTCTATTAAATCAATGACTATTACTTTTTCCATCCTCTTAAATTCTCGCACGCCCTGTTAAATGACTAAAATGCCCTCCGAATTTCATAATCTGGATTCCCATAAATTTTTGGATTATGAAATCCGAAAATCTCTTTTATCAGAATTTTAATAAACTTTGCTTTATTTTTCATTATTTAGTTGCCAAAATTACAAAATAAATGCAAATAAAAGAAAACAAATAATGCACAAAATCTCATTTTATTAATATATCGATACATTTACAGTAAGATATGTTTCTTGTCTAAGGAAGGGGGATTGAGGTAGACTGGGGTAAAGCTAACCCTCTTGGGAAAAAACTAAACCAGACAAACCGTGCTTCTTTGCAGCGCGCCTTCCCTGTTGACCGTTTATATAATCTCTGAGTTTTCAAAGTAGCCTCTTTCTGGGAAAGGTCAAAGATGAAAACACATTGTGCATAAAAGGAAGATGAGGAGAGGAGGAGAGAGTGTGAGAAATGTGAAGGTTTTGGAGGCTATTTATAGGAAAAAACTTGCCTAGATTATAACTCCCCATTATGTTGGTCAAAAAATGTGTTCAAAGCGGTTTTACAGGCAATTAATGCTGGTAAAAACCTTTGAAAACATGTTTCTTGGGGTGCAGACCACCGTCCAAAATAAACTAACACCGTTCATATTATATAATTCGGAAAACTCCCATGGTTTTCGGATTATGTAATCCAAATTATTACGATACTGGGCCAAATTGAAGGAAGTTGCACACCTTATATGGGGTGAGTGAGGGACATCTCAGATTATACAATCTGTAACATGATTATTTTTTTTCATGCGGTCCACATTGCATCGACAGTTTATGTGGTCCAGCACGCCCACGCAGCGTTGCAACACACTTTTTGTTTTCTACTATCATATTTACTATATTATTAGTCGTCGATGTGTTTAAATGTATTATGTATAACATTTCAATAAAGACTACAATGATACGATTGAATAAATAAAATTAAAATCACTTTCAATATCAAAAATAAAGCAACAACATTTGCACGTGTCTAGGTTGAAGAAAAACTACCTACGCACAATTTAAGGGTATAATAATAATACTTTGAGTTGGAAAGTTTCCCTATTTTTAAGGCCTAATCACTCAATTATAAATGAAGCATTGGCAAACCTATCCGATTTCAGAAAACCATAAAGATACTAAATTTGATAAATCAAAGTTTGTTAGACAATAGAAAACCGCAGACTTCTGTGTTTAAATCACGAAAGAAAAAGGAGAAAAAGAGGGTTCAAAACCGTTTGGAAAGAAAGAAAAAGAGATTAATTGAATTTTTAAAAGGGCGTTTAATATTGCATATCATGTAGTGGAAGCCAAATTATATCCTGAAAATAGTAAGTGGTTTGGTGGTCAAATTGCATAGAAGTAACCAATATGTTGTGGGTTTGAATTCCTGCAAAGGTTTTTTTTCATAAAAAATTGGTAAGCTAATAAAAAAAGATGGGATTAGGGTTAATTAGGACAACTTGCAACATTGTCTAACATTTATATTTATACAAAGATAAAGATTTATAAAAATATTAAGCTAAGCAAATCTAACTTATACACGTATATTAATGTCTTTCAAAATTTTCTTTGACTTTGGTCCCCAAAATTTTTCATCTCTATTTTTGGTCACTCTTTTAAGTAGACTCATGGGTAGAATTCATATTTTTGAATAAATTTTTGAAGAAAAATTTATAATATTATAGAAATCTCTCACAAAAAAAAAATGAATTTTTGAACAAAACATTAATTAAATATGAATTTTTATATTTTTTACGGTTGAAAATTCACAAGGAACCCCATCTCTTTGGTTGACTTTCCAGTGATATTGGTCTTGGGTTTTCATGATATTGCTCGTTGCAACATCATTCTTAGGCTTCACTAAGAAAAAGCAAACTTAGAAATTCTGAACCTTATCTACAAAGATGTCAAAGAGCTTCCTATTTTGCCGAAGGGAAACCCAACTTTTGCCTCCACCTCTTTCCGATCCTCGTTGAACAATGAAGATCGTAAAGAAAATATCGATTGTGGGGGTGAGCTCAAGATATTCACAAGTGAGCTCGAAAGCCCTCGTAAAAGGGAAGAAGTTTTAGTGAAGTTGTGAGGGTGAGGGGGTCAATTCCGTCCACTGGAGAACCTCTGTTTTGAAAGTTGAGAAAGGGATATGGATCCCCATCTCTTTGAACACAACCTCATACACATGGATCTGGTAGTCTGTGCAATGCGAACAGATGTGGGCACTAACACTTGGGAGGCAAACTTTCCAATCTTCGCTCTCACCCACGTTAGTGAACGGAGCCATTGTGGCCTCGCCGAAAGCATAAGCAGAGGCCGCCGCCATCGGTCTGTTCGCGAGCTAAGAGGAGTCTAGGTTTTTGGTCTCCGATCTGTTAGGGTTGCCTGCCATATTGAACCTGAAAGGGAAAGAGTGTAAACATGAATTTCACATTCAAATCCACCATTCCTTCACCAATAAGTAGGCGAGGAAGAACGTTAATGTTCCTCATGAACGATACATATTAGAGAAAAATTTCAAAAATGACAGATTGGTGGGAAAACTAAAAGGCTTAAATTGAAACTTCCCCCTACGGCAGTGCAACACCACGCATGGTGGCGATAGGTTAGGCCTCTAACAAGTCAAAAACCTCACACCAATGGTTTGAGTATGGGCAGGGTAAAACTCTGCTTTCATTGGGTCGAGCTTGGGTCTGGGTAACCCAATCCAATGCAACGCTTCACATGGAACTCACTTAAGTAGGACAAAGAAACAATTAAGATTAAAACCCATCACACATCCAACGAATGACAGAGAACCTTTGAAGTTCCCAAACGGCATGATCGAATCAACGGTGATAATGAAACCTCAAAAATCACTTTGAGCAAACCACTTAAGGGTTATGGTACTCGAGCGTTTAATAGTATTGACATGTGGCAATAAAAAACTAGAGGTTGTGTCCCCTCAGTAGAGCTGTCAAAACGGGCGGCCCGGCCCTAAACGGGCCGGCCCTAACGGGCTTCGGGCTTTATCGGGCCGGGCCAAAAAGCCCGGTTGGGAAAACGGGCTTGAAATATACTACCCGAGCCCGGCCCTACACGGGCCGCGGGCTAACGGGCCGGCCCGTATTAAAAATCACATTTTTTTTTATATAAAAAAGTACTATAAAATACTCCTATAGATTTTTTTATAAATAAATTTTTATTATGTTTAAATAATATCTAGTACAAAAATAAATTGTAAACATTTTCGTACACTAGTCGTAAACTAAAATGGCGAGGAAAACAATTTTAAATAAATTAGATACGTTATGGTTGTAGATATTTACTTCCCTAAGTAACGAAACGAGTAAATATAATTTTATATTACATTCATATGTGTTAATTCATTGAATCTTCACTTTTATTTTTTAGTTTGATAATCAACTAAGTAAAGAATTATTTGAAAAATATATATAATTTATAGGATTTTTTTGTTATGCGGGCTAACGGGCTACCCGCGGCCCTTTCGGGCTAGCCCTAACGGGTACCGGGCTTTTTAGGGCCGGGCTAAAAAGCCCTATTAAAATTCGGGCTCAATATTTAAGGCCCAAGCCCTATAATTAATCGGGCTAAACGGGCTGGCCCGTAAGGCCCGGCCCGTTTTGACAGCTCTACCCCTCAGTCTCGTCCTCGAGGCATGCACATTAAATGTTGGGAGGACAAACGACCAAACCTCGAACGGGAGTTAACTTATACAGGGGTAAAAATGTCTTTTCAGTTGGGAATGAACAAAAACTATTGGGTAAAGAGTAGAATTCATATATAAGAGTGGTATGGCATGACACGGTCCAAACCAATTTCAAAGCGCTATCTGACTCACTCACTAACTCACAGAAATGTCAGATTTACGGTGGTTGAAGTTTGAAGAAGGCCAAGATCGAATCAGTGACCTACCGGATTCGCTCATTCATTGCATTCTGTGTTTTCTTCCGTCGAAAGAAGCCGCCACCACAACATCCTCTCAAAGAGGTGGAAATCGCTCTGGCTCACCAATCTCATCCTCGGCTCCGATCAAAATTCATCGCAGAAACATTTCACATTTTCTGAGTTTTTTGACTCATTCATGAAAAATCCTACAGATGAAACCCTGGCTATCTTTTCTTTCAACATCACTTGCATGTTCTATAACAGCAACATCGAGAAATTCGTTTCTACTGCGATCAAACGAAGAGTTAAAAACCTAACCATCGATCTCTCCCGTAGAGATTTACCTGAGATTCTAATTCGTTCCAAAACCTTGGTATTCCTCAAATTGAAGAAGAATATACCTTCAATTTATCTTCCGTTGCTCAAAGCCCTTCACATGGAATTTGTTACCTTTTCCGAGTACAAATATCTCACCATGCTCTATTGTGATAATAAGGTAAAAGAATTCCAAGCTCTATTGTGTGTAGGGTAGTCATTCAATACCCAGTTTAACCGAAACAGAAACAAACCAAGATATATATGAACATTGTTGATTAATATTATATCTTAGCATACAATGTATTTCCTAGAATGAAGACTTCAAAATGAAGAAAGGAAATATCAAAGTTGCTAGTGAGATAAAATCACCCTTTTAGGACGACAATAGCACCAGAAATCTTCTTCAAGTTTAGAACATGGTTTCACGCAAATAGGTGTCCGAAAAATATTGAAAACCTACAAATAGAAGAGAACAAAACATAAAATATCAGCTGTAATCAGGTACCGTAAAATATCACTGCAAGTACACATCAACACAAAAACATGGTATTGAGGGCATCAACTCAGTACACATTACGACACCAAAATCAGAATTAGAAAGCTAAGAAATATCTTGCAACACAAGAAACATCTAAAAACAATCCAAATAGAGTCCTTTAATAATCATCTTGTAATCAGTGGAAGCTATAAATGCATACGGATCCTACAATGAATGTAAAGGTACCTAATTGTTCCGATAGATTTTGGCCTTTTCTGACTTCTTTGAAAAAGAAACATCCTACTTATTAAATTATGACCATAAAAGAAAACACAAATAAAATTAATCAAACATCCTAATTATGATCAATTCACTCCAAAAAAAAAAAACAATAAGGTGCAAGTTAGCAAGCTACACTCACCTAAAATTATTATAACAGATTTTGCAACTTTCTATCGGTGAGTAATTGATTCCTTATCATAAGCAATTTTTTGACCAAATTAAAATACAGTTGCGTTCTAGACTCAATTTCCAGCGGCTTTCTCCTTCCATTTTTCCCCACATTTGAACTTGTTTTACACATACTTAAACAAATTTTTTCACTCTTTTCATTCAATTTCAAATTCATCAATATAAAAGGTACGAAGTAATTAACATGATAAAATTAAAACGCAAGAAATAATATAAAAGGTATGTACGTAAATATCATAGAAATATCACAAGATACGAATAATGTCATAATAATACATCACCAACTGACTATGATGCCTCTGCCCTCTGCGCTGCCTGGCAAACTGATACGTAAGGGCAGGGCGACCAATATTGTCAATCCTAATCGCCTTCTAAATAATCTCCTATGTAGTCATCTTGCCGCTCCTGGCCACAATATTATCATCTATCTGCACCACATCCCTGATGATCGTCAATGTGTCAGGCATCTCTCTGGCATGCTCCTCCTCTATATTCTGTTCCACGTTCGCCGTCCTAGAAGGAGATCCTTCATCATGTGGGATAATCCAAGGGTGAAAGACTTTGGTACCAAGCCATGTAAGCAGGCTAATGATGCCATGGTTTCTGACACCTCTGTCCTGATCCACTACCGCATCATGGTCCAGCATGCGGCCCTGAATAGGAAGGTGGAGGAGATTAGACACATCGTCCAAAGTGATCGTCATCTCCCCGACAGGTAGATGAAAACTACTGGTCTCCGTGTGCCACCTCTCGCACAGAGCACATACCATGGCATGGGTCACAATCGAATACTCGTTGTATATCAAATCATGTAAGCCAGACGCCTCCACAGGATCCCAATTAATAACTTTTTTTTTTGCACAAACTGATAATAACTTAAAAGGCCTCATTTTAGATTTCGCCTTGAGCATCAATATGTGTTGGGCCGGCCCCGATGACCATAAAAGAAAACACAAATAAAATTAATCAAACATGTCATGATATATATATATATATATATATATATATAGAGAGGGGGGGGGGGGGGGGGGGGGGGGGGGAGGGGATCAATTCACTCTAAGAAAAAAAAGTAAGGTGCAAGTTAGCAAGTTGCACCCACCTAGAATTATTATAACAAAGTTTCCAACTTTCTATCGGTGAGTAATTGATTCATTATCATAAACAATTTTTTGACCATTTTTTTTTTAAGAAGCTAAATTTGCCCATCCAAATTGACACTGGACCAAATTAAAATATAGATCTGCTCAGTTACACTATTAGGTGAAATTAGATCATCAAATGGGTTGAAAACGATCAAGAGAGAGATCATGAAGAACAAAGATTAAAAAACACAACATTGTCTTGAAATTGGATCTGGAATGGTTTCTTTGATGGGGTTTCCGACCGCAAACGTGTGGTGGAATGTAGCAACAGCGGACTTCGCATAGGAAGGGTTGGGTCACCGGAAAATATCATTGATGGGGAAGGAAGAAGAAACAACAGCTTTAGAATGAAGAAGGAAGAAGAAGCATTAACGAGAATGAAAGACACATAAATAATTGAGAGAGATTTAGCATATGATTGACACATACTCACGTTTTAATCTCAACCCTTACATTTTAATCTAAAGTTTGACAAGTGTTCTCACCATTCTCACATAATTAAGTCATTCTCACTAAACATGTCCCCTATATATATATATATATATATATAGATAGGGGACATATTTAGTGAACTTGAGAACTAACCATGATTTACAAGAACTTGAAAATATGTCCCCTATATATAGGCATGGCAATGGGACGGGTTTTACATTCTCCATCCCCATACCCGATTCTCATATATTTACACGTTACCCTATCCATATCGAATGGGGATGAGAAATTGAACCCCATCCCTGTCTCCGACGGGTTCGGGTATCCCCGCCACATCCCCTTCCCCGCATTGAATAATATTTTTTAATAAAAAATAGAAGTTTTGTTTGCAAACCCTATAGAAATGTTGTAATGCATTATCAAGAAATACACTTATTTTAACATTTGTTAGACATGTTGATTTAGTTGCTCCTTTAAATATCAATAGTAGTTTTTATAACACGGCAATTATCAAACAAAATAACATGGCATATCAACATAAAGTAATTTTCTTCGTTTGGGACGGGTTTGGGAATGGGTTCGGGGTGGGTACCTATATACCCGTTACCCGTCCTATACTTGTGTTTTGAAATCGGGGAAAACTCAAACACATACTCAAACCCAGTCAAAACGGGGAAAACCCGTCAAATTGGATTTGGTTCGGGCGGGTAACCACGGATATGGATTTTGTTGCCATGCCTGCCTATATATATATATATAACCCTTATCACTGTTTAAGAAATTTGAATAAGAGTTTCTTCAAGTTCTTGTAAATCATGGTTAGTTCTGTGATGTACTGTAAGTGGTACTGTATAACATATCACTTGACAACAAACAATGTGTTTTGTAGTTATTGCAGAACTCATGTTGGTAATATAGCTACCTTACTGTGATTTTTATTGAGGAGGATTTGATAGAGATGGTACGTGTTGCATTAGGCTGTGTGTGGTAGGTTATGAACTTATGATGAAAGAACATTGATTATTGTCTTGCTTGTATTTTCCTATCTGCAAAAAAAATAAAAAAAATACATAACCAATAGCTTTTTTATGGTGTTTTCATGGTTTCTGGGTTTGTTTTGTGTTGTTGATCTAAGCATTAATCCCTTTTGTCCTTTCAATCCATATCGAAAATTGTTTAGGTTTGGAATTGAATGGAGAATTGGTGAAGAAGAGGGTGGATTGGCAGTACATGAACTCAGGGAAATTTTGCAATTTCATGCTTGTCTGATAGTCTCAGGGGTATTTTTGTCCTTTCAACCCTATTTTGTTGAGTCATATTGCCACTCATCAGATTAGTGACGTGGCAGTGATTAATTAGGGAGAGAGACGAAATTTTAAATGATTAAATTTTGGGAGGTAAATTGTCAGTATTAACGAATACATGGACCATTTCTTAAATGACTCATATTTGCAAGGACTAAACACATATAAAAGCCTTAAATTTATTCTTATTTGTTTCTTACATGTTATTTGTATTGAAAAATTCAACCCAAAAATGCTAAAAGGATAGTTTTCTTTATATATAGTATAGATAACTTTTAACAAAAAATTTACACCTATCTCATTAATTTACACCCAATTTCATCATTCTAAATATTGTTCCCTAAAAAGTAGTGACTTTGGGTCTCCACTTGACATTTAAGTATATATACACTCATCTAACTTGTTACATTGTTTAATTAAACTAGACTTTAGACCCGTGCGACGCACGGGTCATTTCGACTAATATATAAGAATAAGTAATAGTAAAAAAAAAATCCTAAAATAAATAAAAGATGATGAGTATTATACATTTTACTTACGCAAGTTCAAAAAATAAAGTAGAAGATGACATGAAATCGTTTAGTTGAAACAAACGAATATTGAAAAATAAAAATTAGACAACGACAGGGATCTAAAATTCTATTTCCAATCCTTCACATATCAAAATTACAATTGGTTAGCTTCATTGTAATCATCTAAACTTATGTTACAAAAACTTATATTACATGAAAACCACTCATACCTAAATAACAATAATAAACCTTCAAAACAAAAATCAATTATTCTCAAAGGACCCAAAAGAAAGATTTTTAGCCTTCAAAATCACAATTCCTCTTGTTGTATTGTTTTTGTGTCAAAAGCACCATAAGTTGAATAGTAGGCCCATGCACATGACTTTCCTCATAAGACAAAAACACCAGTTTTTTATAGGTTGAAAAAATAAATCGAATATCCTTAACTTTCAATAACGCTTAAAAACAACTGAAACTTTTGCATTATCTCAATCCACAAACAAAATAGAAGACCTTTATATTGCTTTAGGCACCTTAAGGAATTCTATGTAAATTGTTTTCCTGCGATGAAATGCTAAACACAATGAGCAAAGAAGAAGAATTAACAACAATATTTGGATTGTTTTATTTAGCTTACAATTCTTTAAACTAATCAACAAAAAATTAAATTTGCATTATATCCTCCACAATATCAAGAATTTTTCAAATGGATCATTCTATTTGTATGGCTATGATGAGAACTCATGTGTGTCCATGAAGACCAGCTCTACGGATAAGTGTTATCTATAGAATTGGTATTGCCATTCATAAAGCCTCTAATAAAAAATATTATTATGACTACAAAACAACAAATCAGCAAAGCAGTTTAGAAAAGAGTGAAGACAATAATTTTTACCTAAAGAGGATTATGAAGAGAAATAAATCTCAAAAATATTATCTGAATATAAAACAATAAAAGATTATGTTATAGTTAACATTCACACATGCAGCTAAATGTCTGGTTCATATTCATACCCTCTGTCGAAGCATGTCCTACGTTTTATACACTAAATATATTATATTGTCACATTTCCATCAATTGATAAGAACTTACAGGTATAAATTAAGATAAAGAAGATATTAAATGTTAACAACTAAAAAGTGTAACATCTAAGAGAACAAATGCGGGACAAAAACATTGTTAACCAACTAAAAGACATAAACAAATCCCTTATAGTTAAGTCTATATAATTTCTATAAAATATAGCATGATCACTTTTCACCACCTGCTAGAAGTTTTCACAAAGTGAAAATCAAATCAATGTATATTTTCTGAGTTATAATCTTAAATATTGCAAATGAAAGTTATATTTATAAAATCTCCTTACCAAATGAAGAGACTAAACTCTTACTCACCCACCAATAACATTAGCAATTGTTGCATTGTGAGGACCTGCAACTGCACATGATTTTTACTTCAAGATAGGTACTATTTGAATTGTGGACACATAAATAAAGAAACAAAATAAAAGAAGACACTTAAATCCCTCAATAAATTGTTTATTTGTTTCATTTAGGGGAAGACTAAACAAAGCTAATACGACATTCTTTCGAAGGAAGGAATGAAGAAAAGTGAATGCATACTTACGTTTAATTGAAAGAAAATGAACACGGAAAAAGATCATAATATCGACATCGTAGTAAAACTGCAACAATGGATAATCTGAAAAATTGTAAAATCAAGATTAAGAAAATAAGAGACAGATGCCGTAAAAAAAGAAAGTCCAAAAAGATGGAGCAAAATGAAGCAAAAAGATGGAGCAGCAAACACTCCATTATATGAATCTGGATTATTAACCAAAGGACCTGTTGCATCAATACAGTAAAAATAAAAAGTGTTACAAAACATCTTTAAGCATGAAAACATACGCAAAAATCAGACCATAGCATCAGATATACCCGTTAAGCAGTGATACGACAACAATATTTTTCAATATTACCATTTGATATTCTTTGAATGAATAATTGAAGGGATAAATTCTCTGAACAAATGATTAAAGGGATAAATTAGAATGTGTTTTATTCAATTCTGTATGGTACACATTTATAGTGAGAAGGAGAATTGATACGTGAAAGTGATTTGGAAGATTTAAAATTATGTTAAAAATTAGCTTACGAGTTAACTTTTATATATAAAGATGTTATAGGAATAGGAGGAATAGAAGGAACGATTTTTAAAGTTTATCTCTTAATTAAACAGGTTTAATTGAACACGGGGGTAATAACGTAAAAGTCATCATTAAATCTAGGTTAAAATTAGGTTAAAAATTGGCTTACGGAAGATTAAAGTAGTATGTATATATTGAAATTTGTGTGTTTTATATTAATATATAATTTTTTAAAAAATAATTGTGGTTTTCAATAAAAAGTTTTCTCTTAGTATCTTTAACATATGCAATATATTTCATAGGATGGTCAAACCCAAAGAAAAAATTGAAAATTTGTGTTTGTTACATCTTTATTTTAGCATTTAAATTTGTTTTTATGTATTTTTTATTTGTTTTGTTCCTTATATATTCAATTAACATTAATATTTTTCTATTAAACTCAACCTTGTTCTTTCATCCGTTCCTGCGATCAAACGATCAAGAGGCATGACGGTCAATAACATTACCCGCGGCGGCACTGTAAGCTCTCTCTCTCTACAATCTTCTATTTCCGTGTTTTCGATTTCATTTTACATGCATCACGCAAAGCGTTCCTAATTACCTGATTATCTCCTTTGGAAAAGAACCCTAATTTATTTTAGTCTTTTGTTCTTTATTTTCTTTCTCTTTTATTCATCCTTAATCCCTAATTATGATTATTATTGTCAATAGCATTCCAATTATCTGTTTATTTTTTAAAGATGTTGAAAATTTTGGTGTTAGTGGTTTTTTGTTTCTGCTATCAAAAACCATGGCATGGTTGGTCCTTGATTGTGTCGGAGGGGCCGTATCTGAGGCAGGGCGAAGAGGGCGACCGCCATGGGCTCCAAAAAATAAGTACTAAATTTGCCCGTTTCAATTATAAACGTTCTCTGAATGAACAAAATTAGTGGCGCTAATAATTCGCAAGCACAACCAATGAATAATAAAACTGCAACATTTTACTTTATGATGTCCTGCTAGATGATGTTTTTCCAGCTTTGAATTCCTAAAACTGGCATGTCTGTATCTGTTGCACCATTGTGTGTGCACTTTTTCTATTTTCCATCTTTTCATGCTTTAGGTTATCAAGAACACAAATTCACGGTTTGTATGCGCTTTTTCCAGTTTCCATCTTTTCATGCTTTAGTTTATCAAAAACAGAAATTCATATTTCATAAGAATTATTATTATCATATAATATATGCTTTAGTCCATCGATTGTGACTTGTTGAATGGTGATTGCAATATCTTAGCCATTATTTCTCTTGCAGTTGCAGAATGTTGAACTATCAACTATGAATGTTAACATAAAATTCTAAATCCATCGATTGTGACTTGTTGAATGGTGATCGAACCATCAATCCCAGACCTCTAGTCCTGCTAGTACATACGAATGGATTCATAACCTTTATTTAATTATATATATTTACACGTATAAACCCAATTTGGTCATAATTTTAATATAAATGTTACAAGCATATGTTACGATGACTACTTACAATGTAAGCAATGGATCAAGAACAGATTCAACGCTTGAAATAACACTGCAAGAACATCAATGGATAACCCATCCAATAATCAAAATCTAGACCTTTTTTTGCTTTATGCTGAAGAAAATGGTTAAATCCACACTGATGTGTTCAGTTTGATGGAATAGATCGGACAGAATGAAACAAAACAAAAATTTAATTTCATTCTTTGGATATTTTTTTATGTGTCGGTTTTTTTTTTTCTTCTCGTTTTATTATTTAGAAAATGGACGAAACAAGACAAGTTATAACTTTTTTATTCTATTTACTTTAATTTAAAAAACACTATTGTTACTATATCCTTCAACTATTCAATCACCCAAACAAAAAACTTATCGAGCATTATAATTTTTATTCAAGTGTAGTAATTCAAAACTCTATTTTTTTTATTTTAAAGAATACGCAACGCAAGCCTCGTGAGCTTGTTATACTAGAACCAAAGTCTGGCACTAGAATTTGTAAATTATACATTATAATTATAATAGTGAGTTATTTGTGTCAATAATAAGGCTGTGTATTCAATTGATATTTTAAAAGATCTTTTTTATGATGAAAAAGTCATGATAAAAACTTTTGTTTAATTTTAAAAAATCTAATGGTATTCAATTAGGATATTTTAGACGTTTAAAATTTAGTAGAGAAATATTGTGATATTCAACCAAGATTTTTTATAATTATTAAAGAGTCTTTGTGTATTAAAAATAATTATGATTTCAACGGATTGTTTAAGTAAAGGATTTCAATGGACTTTGTCTCATCTCCTCCATTTTCGCATTTTGCTCTACCACACATATTTCTCTTGGTGCCAAAAAACAAAACGTGATAGCCAAACTCCCAAGCATTAACATCCTGACACTTTGATAATACTACCTCGTGCATTTTAATTTTTTATGGAATGAAAAACATGGTCTGAGCATATTCTAGACTTCTACTAATGAGCAAGCCTTCAAATTAGTGTCACAGATTGAGTCATTGTCATGCTGTGAGACAACTTGCAATCTAAATACCGAGCATACAAAGGAGTGTGTGTTGAAAATGTTGTGTTAAAAGAGTGTGTTGTAAATGGTTCACTTCAATGATCGTTAACCGAAACAGAAACAAACCAATATATACATGAACGTTGTAAATGGTCACATGCATATATGTTTCTCACCTCTGTTACTTGTTCTCGCTATTGAATATATATAATTCATACGACCTAATTTGTTTGATTATTTGCTGCAATCATGTTTTTTCTTAAGAGTTGCACAAATACGTTGTCCAGCAATATTTCATGTAATTTGGTTTTATGGTGCTGCAATTGGATTTGATGACCAAAAGAATAACACACCTTTATCCTTTATCATTTACTCCCTATGTGTACCCAATAATAACACTACGAGCATTAGGACTATAGAGTAGTCATTTGACGTACTGGCAGTTGTCACCGATCGGAATTCTAAACAACTTTGGTGTTAGGAGGGATTTGAGACTCCCTTCCCCTACTAAAAATTGAACTAAACATAATTTAAAACACTCCCTCACCTCCAAAAACTCCGACCCAAATGGACCCTAATGGGGGTACCCTAGTAGGAATAAGAGGTTTACATTTGGATTGGTGCATAGTGATATGACCATTTTAACACACCCACCAGTAATCTGAAGCAGAGTGTTGCTAGCAATTCTTCCGCTAAACATCTTGTTCGCTTGGCCTTTTTGTAAGCAACCAGATTTAGAGGCAGTCCTCTAACTCATTGAACTTTTCCTAATGATGTGCACCAGCTAAGTTCAACAATGTAAAAAAAAAAAAAAAAAAAAAAAATTCGTTTTGTTCTTCTATAAAGGTGAAATGGATCTTAACACATGAAAATCAAGCATATTGCACCAGTGCATTTGGGTATTTTACCTAGAGAATAAATCATTTTGATAGTAAAGTTGGTCAATAGTTTTAACTAAACCAACAGGGCTAGACTAGTTCCTAGCATAACCATGCTTTCACTGTTTATAATTTTTTTTACTCCTTTTGAGAATATGCGAGAAACCAATCATTTTCCGGGGAGGAAAATTCACACAGCTCCCTGCTCGAAAGGAACGCGTACAAATAGTCGACCATGCAAACTAACAACAGCAGATGTCTGGAGCGGATCAATTCTCGCAGGTAAGTTCACAACCTGGAAAAAAAAAACCAGCTAGTTTCATTTACCCATTTTCAAATCACAAGCCAAGCCAATGTTTCACAACGGTTAATATTGTTGTACTAATGTGATAAATTCTACTGCCACTGTTAACATTGTGATATCCAGATGAAAATAGTAAATATATCAAGGTATTTGTTGAGAGAAGATTGAGTTACCTTTTTGAAGGGGGTAATACCCCATGGATTGTCAGCATTTTCTGGCATACCAGTTATAACAAGTCGTCCAACTGGATCGGATTGGACCCGTACCTGGATTCAGTCAATCAATCAAACTAAGTAATAAAAACATAAACCAAGGAAGGCAAAATCATAAAGGGAAAAAAACACACTCTTAAATGACTCTCTCCAAAACTAAGCAAGTGAAAACATACATCCTTAAATAATTGACCGATTATGATCACAATGGCATAAGATTAAGTCCACTCTTGTTCACATTAGAGAAAACCCCTGAAAAGATTTGTTTTGGATCATGAAATACAAGTAGGGACTAATTTTTTAACATGACAATGCCATCAAGGTCATGTCATCAAATTACTCCCAACACATACAAAACTATGGTGGAAGCATTTCTCACGAAAATGAATCCAACGGCCAAAACAGCTCAGTAAAAAGTGTTTGTTCGTACATCCTACTTTATACATCTAAGCTTAAGAACCTAAACCTATAATATGTTGCAATAATTTAAGCATTTGCCAAGTTTTTTATTACCTGTGTTTTTTAGGTAATTAAGACTCGGCAATGAAAACCGACATTTTTTTGGAGTATGTAGGCGAAGTGGTAAGCACCACTAAAACTCACAGTCACAATTGCGAGGTACCGGGTTAGAACCTGGGTGAAGGTGTCCAACCTAGTAATTTCGGCATTGCTAGTTGCGCTAGGCTTTATAGACAAACTGACATTTTTGTTTCAACAGAACTAGGCACCTTAATATTAAGCAAGTTTTACCAGCAGAAAAATAACAAATGAAAGATAACAGAACTACAGAGATTACCTCTTCACGAAGGAGCCCAGGAACTAGAGCATACACTTCAAAACAATCCTTCTGGACATGGATATAGCAAACAATGGTAGAAAAAAATCAATTTAAAGGAAACAATTCTGCCATTATGATACATTAAAGGACATGAATTGGGTAAAGAGAAAAACCAAACTGACTGACCGTTTCCCGCACATTGATCTTCACCCAATCAGCTGGGGGTCCAATGTCCACCACTGCTGTGACCAATCTACCAGATGGAAATCATTTAGCCATGGTTATTACTTATTAAAAATACAAAACTTTAATGATGCACTTAGAATTTAGAGGGTGACCCAAGTGACCCGCTAACAGATGACCCATAGCATCTTGGATAGAATTTGATGCCACCTTGGAATTTGGTTGGGTCTAACCCATCCCTACAAAATCAGCTTATAGAGGGTCTAACTCATACCTACAAAACTGGCTTATAGAGAGGGATGCCTCCTACCTATAAACACATTTTCAAGCCTTATCTTATCCAATACGAGACTCTTAACAGCTGCCTCTCAATTATTTCAGATTTCAGGTAGGAATTATTAATGGTTAAATGGATTGTGGTGTCGGTAATATAGATGGTATCCACACTGACATCATGCAAAATATCAAAGCATCCCCAATCCACATTTGCTTTGTCTGTGTATTGATTCACAAAATAGTAGGGGAGAAAAGATGAAATTACAGAAACCATAAGAAAAGTCTCCAATGGACAGAGGAAGTACCATTGGGTGGGGGGACGCACACAATCGCTCTGGTTAATTCTTTATTTTATTTTGCGGTAAAACAATAAATCTAATAAAAAACAGAACTATTGATTAATTTTGAACAATTATGCTATTATGATGCTCTTGTTGATTAACAAAACTTTTTTTTTTTTTGAAAGAACAAAACTTGTTATAATGAAGGGAACTCACATGGGGGTCAATACAGTGAAATAAAATAGTAGATGGAGAAACCAACAGGGAAACAGATAAATTATATTATATTTCAATTGATAGAAAAGACCAGTAACTTAACTGCCTGTCTCCTTCTATATTTGCAGCTCTGTCATCCATACCAGACGGTGTTCTCTGTTTGTTGATCACACCTAATTCATTGAAGCAATGAAGAAATTATGATGCAAGTAAGTTATAGGATAATCGATGTCGGTTGTAATGAGCATACCGATATTTTTTAGGTTCTTTTCACGTTTTGGTGTGGGACTGAAGTTCTTGTCCTGTGCAAGAAAATACAAACAGGTCAAGTGATTGAAACATCAAACCAATGTATAAACACAACAGATGACAGTAAGAAGGGGAATAGAAATTCAAAGATCCCACCAGACCTTAACAGCTGACTCAGGAACCTCGCCGTATCCCATAAGGCGCTGAGCATGCCAACCTTGCATTGCACGTGCTGCCGCATCCCTCCGCGCCCTACCTGAGCCTGGAGCCTGATAAACAGCGGTCTGCAAAAGAAATTCGTCATTTCAACACTTTCCTTGCTTTTCATTTTGCCGGAGATAACCAGCAGAAGATTCAAGGAACTCTAGACAAGAGGCTTTACAGTTTGAGGGTTTTAGTGACACAACACCCACACCCATCTGCATTTATCAGCATGGCCAGCGATGGATGTGATATCCAGCATTGAGACACAAGCCAATGACTTATCTCTAATTTGGATGTTGTTGCCAATTGTCAGTTTCAAAGAAACTATTTTAAATGCAACATAATAAATTTTTCATTTCTAGGTATTCGCTGGCGTTTGTAAAATGTAGGCCCTCTAGCACACATGAAAGTTCATAGTATGTTCCCTTATATTGAATTACAAATGCATTAAAGAGAAGTAGCTTTTGATTGATGAAAAACTTATGAGCCATTTTTTGGGCTTCTGTTTCTTATCTATCTATCTATCTATATATATCTATCAAGGTACATCAAGTTATCATTCAATGCCCTGATCAGAAACAAAAACCCATTCAGTTCCTTATTTTTTCCACTTAACTCTGTGCTAAAGAAAACAAAAGTATGATTCTGAAATTTTTTATTTTTTACTCTATCAGGTAAACAAATAAAGTTTGTTGTTTTCATTCTAGCAGTCATGTTCAAATCCAGTAATGTGAAGTGTTTTTGCTTCACACCTCAACTTCTGTTTCCAATGCAAGATATGTGTATAACTGAAGAATCAAACCCATTCCACGACAAAGGAAAACAGAGGATCTTGTTTATCTAAAATTACCTATATGTAGACATGAAATCATATAACCAGAGGGGGACAAAGAGCAATATACAAACCTCTTTTTCCACACTCGAAGGTTGATGGAGTGATCCGACAGGGAGCTGTAGCTCCCCAATCTCTCTCTTATGCTTTTCATACTCTAAAAGTGCCTGCACAAATTGAGATTTTTCAGACATCAGACACAAGGGAAACAGAAGATCAGGCAAGTGGCTAGAAAAAGGAAACAAAACAAAAGTCACACTTGAAATAGTACAGCACAGAAAAGCATGTAATAATGGAAAATCTTGGTTTCATTTTCAGTGGCATCTAGAAGTTCTGTCACAAGGACAACTCATGCCATGAGATGGTGATATAGAGGCAGAAAACATTTTTCCAAATTCACACCGAAACTGATGCACATTGTCTCTCGTTGATACTGATTATGAATTGTATCTATTTACTAAGCATAAACTAATGAAACATAAATGTTACCTTCTCATAAAAGATTCTAAACGTCCATGAGACTGTAGTGCAAGTCCTGCGGTAGAGAATGTATTCAGTAAGATAATGAACATCAAAGGGATCTTTGTCTTTAAGTGAATTATAGGAAGTTTTTATCTTTCAGAGACTGAATCATGTATGTCCATAACAACTAGTTATGAGCACAACTCAGAAGACTGCAAAACTAAATCAAAGTAAACAGCAGAAATGCGAGATGACGGGCTATGCTTATTAAGAACTACTGAACAATAATATATCTAGTTCTTACTTAGGAGGGTGGAAAGACTCTCCTACTGAACGCCACAACTTCGATGCAGTTACCTACATGTAATCGGTCAACAAGGTCGGTCATTTATTTTTGAGCAGGCAAAAACATAGTATTATTAATAAGAAAATGGCCAAAAACATAAGAGAACTAAATAAAGATCCCAAAACCAATAGCACTATATGAAATAAAAATGAAGAATACCAAACAAACTAGAATATAATGATATGATCTCAGACAACAACAACCAAGTCTTATCACACTAGATGGGAAATGTATATCTCTGACAGCATTGTTAAAACTATAAAACGCAAAAACTACGGTGATGGGCTATAAGCATGCAAAGAATGAGCAATAATGAAGCAAATGGATCTGTACCACTTCATAGCCACCTAGTCTGATAACAGCTCTCCATAACCTGCAGCCGATGAGAAAATAAGCAATCAGCTATGAGAACACTTAAAAAAAAAAAAAATCAAAACTAGTATACGTTGGGGAGAGCAACAACGGGATAATACTTCAGAACCACAAGAGACGGAGACACCACATCTCCACCCAAAATCTTATGGCGTTAGGTATATGGGTCACCTCACCCGACCTCTCTTATATATTCAACCTTTAGCAGCCAATTCACAGTTGATGCGGGACTAACAACTCACACGCACTTGAACCATTTGAAAATACTAGCGAGAAAAAGAATTACTGTAACAAACAATTTGAAGGGATTATATATAATACATACTTGAGGCAATTCAACGGCACTTGATAAAACTTAGGAGGCTTAAATTCCAAGGACCTCGATCTGTAGAAATGCTCGAGCTCTTTCATAAAGGCTTCTCGCTCCATAGGCGTACCGGCTTCATCATAAGCAGCCATCTGCATAATCAGATAACAATTAAAATGTATTCAAAACAATGGTTCTTATAATAAAATAATGAAATCAAACAGAAAGTAGTTACTACCTCGCCAGCATTGTTATTATTATTGTTATTGACTTCTGTAACGTTCTTAACTTTAGGTTTTGGTTGTTGATGTTCAAGTTGAGGAGTGAGGGTAGAATTGACTTTTGTGTCATCAGCAGTAGCATCAAGCATTTCTTGATCAGCAGCATTCTGGTTTTGTGAATGAACGAGATCCATTTCATGACCTTCCATTGATTTCTGAGTAAGTAGGGTTTTGTAAGGGGTTTATTAGTTAAATAAATAAACAAAAAAATGAGAAAGAGAAACGACGATAGTGTACCTTGTTGAGAATGCGAATTGCAGAGAGAGAGAGAGGATAATGAAGAATAATTAATTGAATGAATCGGAGAATTAATAAGAGTAACGCGGTTATAATTATAGTGATATCTTAAGATTCATAACATCGAATAATGAATGATTCCATTGGTTAGAATGGATAATTGGGTGAGTCACGTGTGTATGTATGAAGAGACACGCGACGAGTTGTTTGGGTTTGTGTAAACGGCGCTGTTGAGTATCAGCAGCTCCACCTCTCCCCGGCTCACTACTCTTCTTTCTCTTTCTCGGGGTCGTTCGTTTCTTCTATTTCAATTTTACTATTTTATCCCTACATTCATTCTTCATTTTAATTTATTTTCTCTCTCAACACGTATTTTTACTCTTTTATGTCGTTAAATATAAAATGACATAAAAAAAAACATATTTAATTAATATTTAGTTTTTTTTCAAGTAATACAACAGGTGTAAAATTGAGAGAAAAACAATAATCTCCCACAAACTAATTGAAATAACTAATCAAAATCAATTGTAAGCAAGTGAAATTAAGCATTAAGTTGTTGAGAAAATATGCTATCAAATGAGATTTTTTTTTTCTTTCTATCATATAAGAGGAGTAGTATGGGTGGATGAAGGCTATAAAGGAGAAGTTGATAAAAAAATTGATGGGTAAAATTGAAGGGAAATTGTAACGTCCTATTTTATTATTTATTTATTTTATTGAGTTTAGATGTATTTTTATAATTTAGTCGATTTATTTTGATGAGTGATATTTTGTTATGTTATATGTTGGTATTTATTAGTATAATATATATGTTATTTGGTGTAGGGTGGGACTAACTTTCTTTAATCATAAGTATGTAATCCTGAAAAAGGGTTTAACCTTGTAGTTGTTAATAGGTTTTGATGTTGTAGAATTAGGGTTTGAAACTAAAATTGATCGTAGAAAGAGTAGATAATCCGATGAATTAGGTTGATAATTGGTGATTTTCTAAAATAATATTTTGGGTCAAATTTTATATAGTTTTGAATCTCTTTTGATGTATATAAATGTTTAGACAAACTTTGGGATCAAATTTGGACATAGGGAAGTTAAAATTGAGATTTTGGGGTGAAAAATGGGTTTTTCCCGAGTTGCTCTCTGACAGCACGTCATGTTTCACGTTCTTGCGTCTTTTTCACACGTTTATGTTTTGAATTGACCTTTGGTGTAGACATGAAAGTTGTAGATAATTGTGTTAGCTTTCCAGTGGCTTTGGTTTGATTTGAAAATGATTTTTGGTTTTTGAGTTATGATGAAAACACTTCAAGGAGGTCTTAGTGAAATTTTATGAAAATTCCGCATAACTATTTTTAGGTCAACCCAAAACTTATGGATTGTCTCCAAACTTCAAAGCTTGTGTATTATGAGTTCAATTAAGGTGTTTAAGAGTATTTAACCTATGTTGTGATGAATCTAACTTGATTTGACGTGAATATCTTTGATTGATGAATTATTATATGAATGTATATGTTGATGAATATGATGTTATATGATGTTGTTCATGATTGATGAATTGTTATATGAATATATATGTTGATGTTATATGATGTTGTTCATGATTGATGAATTATATTATATGAATGTATATGTTGATGAATATGATGTTGTATGATGTTGTTCATGATTGATGAAGTATTATATAAAGGTACATGTTGATAAACATGATGTTGTTTATAATTGATGAATTATGATATCATGATGTGAAGTCGTTGTTACTGTTGTTGTGTTAATATTGTGAAGCTGCAAGTTGTCTAAGTTGTTGAAGTTGTCTAAGTTTGAAGTTGTCTAAGTTGCAAGTTATCTAAGTTGTTGAAGTTGTCTAAGTTGTTAAAGTTGTTGGTTGCTGAGTCCATGCATACTCATCTAAACTTGAGGGCTTGATGCCCTGTGAGCCTATTTGCTATATTAAGTAGGGGGCTTGATGCCCTGTGAGTATAATTATGCTCTATATGTTGGGGGATTGATGCCCTGGTTGGTACCAGATGCATGAGTACGTTGTTGTAGTTGCATTGTCGAGATGATGTCGTTGTCGTTGCGTTGTCAAGTTGATGTCGATGTTGTCACATTGTCGTTGTCGTCAAGTTGTCAATTACTAATGAGTTGTTAATGAGAACTGCGTGAAGTATCAATATTATTTATTGTTGCTGTTTATGTGAAGCATGGTTAATGATGATTTGAAGTTGAATGATGATTTATAGTTGGAACTATGCGAATGATCAATATTATTTATCGTTGTTGTTTATATTGTTTATGTGAAGTGTTGTTGATGATGATTTTGTTGTTGTTCTGCGTTGATAAATTCTCTTACTTAATTATTGTTTATTAGTTTTACTAAAGATGAATAGGTGTTGTTATGTGTCGTTAAATTCTTTTAAAGAATTATACGGTTATTGTTATTGAATGTGAAATCCTACCCCTTATGTTTGAATGTTGCCTCTACATGGGTAACGTGCATAAAACCAGGATTAGCTGTTGATGTGAGTTGACTCTTTCACGCGTCGTCTTAGGGTCGCTCTGATACGTAACGGGATGGGGATCTTTACATTGTTTTCCATTTGTTACGTATATTTATGAATTATGTTGATGAACCACCTAGAATGAAATTTTAATAAGTTGTTTATGTTGATGCCGTAGTGGCATTGCGTTGAATAATTAATATTTTCCGCTGCAATGGGATTTGAATTGATGACATGAGATGTTTGAATAAATAGTAATTCTACTCTATTTATCTTTTAAGGAAGTGTGACATCCTGTTTAGTTAATTACTCTGATTTTATGCAAAAAATTTCAAGTTAGGAAAACGTGGTGTTACAGAAATCGGTGTATAAAATGTCAATGATAATTAAAAATATATTTTTCTTCTTTAGATCAATATGAATTCGTCATGAATCAGTGATAAGAATATAGCTTATAGCTTTTCATTAATAATCAAAGTCGAGATAAAAAAGGTACATCATCAAAAAATGGGGACTAGCTAGAGAAGTGGCCTCTCGAGCAAGAGTATGAGCGACCACATTCGTTTGTCTCCGACTAAACTCCACCTTAGAGTTTTGAAAAAAAATCATTGCAATTCTTCCTACATTTATCCATTATGGCTCCAAACTCTGATATATCATTATTGCCCTTATTGAAATAATCCACAACTTTCTTGGTGTCAAACTCAAAATCTACGTTTGAAAGTTGTAATTCTCGCACCCATTGAATATCATGATGAAGACTCAATGCTTCGCCTACATCCAAAGAGCAAACGGGATTCGACCACAATGTTTTAGCTTTGATAAAATTCCTGTGTTCATCTCTAATACACAGCCCAAAACCAACAAAGTTCAAAACTTCTGAAAAAGATGCATCTACATTGCATTTTAACATTCCTTGATGCGGTTTCAGCCATTTGCACTAAACTGGCAGCGCTACTGTTGTTGTAGTATCTGTCATGACAACAGTAATATGTGGTGCAGCTGCAACACCAGCCGTCCCACTTATTAGTTTCTTACAATTAGCGAAATTCCAGTTCTGCAGCAATTGCTTCGCACGCTCAATTATAACTTGCCCCGCATCCGTAACAGTGATAAAAATATTATCTCTTGAAGTGAAAAAAATCTCATTGTTGAATCGGGGATAAGAATATTACCTCTTTAGGTGCACCAATCTTATTGTTGAAAAGTTTTCGATCACGAGCAAAACAAAGTAACGATGTCTCTACTCAGTCTACACGAACAGACCTTCTCTGATGATTGGGTGATCGGTGCTAGTCAAGTCAATAAGAGCTTTAGAGATATTAAGGTTTCTTGAAAGTGGTATGATATTCAACACCATGTGAACTTTATTTTTTTAAGGACCGTGTGAATTCTATTTATTGACTCGTACGTGAATCTCTTAGATATTTTTAAATAAAATCTATATCTTTTAGAACAATTTCAAAACCATATATTGATTTTATTTAAATCCAAAATATATCTTTTGAAACATTTTTTTTGATAAAATATTTTGAAACAATTTCAAAACAATATATTTGATTTTATTTAAATCAAATTATATCCTTTTGAAACAATTTCAAAATCATAAATTTGATTTTATTTGAATCCAAAATATATATTTTTTAAACAATTTCAAAACTATATCTTTGATTTTATTTAAATCCAATTTAAGTAAGATATATATTTTGAAAAAATTGTGACATCGCAAATAAACAAAACAGATCATTTCATTCTATCTCTCATGGTCAATTGATCATTTATTCAATCCACAACGCACGCACGAGGCATGAAACAAAATAGATGGCGGCGATTAAGGGGGAACCGACGAATTCAAAGCAGGGACACTGCGATTGTGGCCACTGCATTATGCATTGCTACCCTGAACAAGAAGATAACTCTCCTTTGCACACATGGTTAAAATTGAAGGAATGCCTATTGACGTTGATGATTATGGAAATAAGAAATAAGGTTGATATCAAAACAACCACCTCCAATTTAGAGAACTGAAGTTCAATTTTTTGGTGGAACAATTATTCATAAGATTTTACTTACCTTTCGATCAAACGTCGAATTACCAATACCCGTTTCTCCTAAAAATCGGAGAGTTAGCACACAAAAATGACTATGCAGTGAAAAGGATAAAATCTCGCTTTGACAATAAAAAATAACACATCGTTCCTTTTTAACTATCACTTTTTGACATTTAACTCAAACCAAGACACTCAATAAATGTTACTTTTTCTTATACAATAATTTATACTTTTATTATAATAGCCTTAGTTATTTAATATCTTATGTCATATATTTTTCTCTCCGCGATAAATAAATAAGGGTAATGTTGGTAAAACAACATTTATTGTTGCATTGAACTTTGAAAGTGACAGTTAAATAGAAACAAAAAATTTCTCCAAAATGACACTTAAAAAGGAATTGAGGGAGTAGAATAATTATATTTTTTCCTTTCAGGGGAGTTCATTGAATTGAATGGGAAAAAGTTGAATTAAAAGGATGATGGTACACGGAACGGAAGGCCCAACGATTATTATTACATTGGAAATTTTACCCTTTTTACCTCTGCATTTATACCATCATCCCTACAAATTATTAATAATTTCAAATTTGTCCTTTTTTGTCGTTTAACTTTATACATACTCAATTTTCAGCTTCACTTTCGACGTTTCCAAATTGAATGAATTCACCCCTACATAAATTCCAGAAAACTATAACAAATTTATCTGGTTCAGTGATTACTTTTGGAAAACTTGAAAATACTTTTCTGGTAGTTTTATATTTCTAGAAAACTCAATTATATTGTTAAAACTAGAATAAGAAAACCATAAGAATTAATAAAAAACCAAAACCAAAAAACCAAAAATAGTAGAGAAACAAAATGGTAAAACAATTATTAAAAAGAAAAAGAAGAATAAAAAACAAATAAAAGCTCAATCGAAAAACATAATCTAAGTTTTTGATGGCACTAATTAACGGAAATCAAGCTATGATTTGCTGGAATTTAATTTGAACCGGAATCAACATCCATTTTTCGAAATCGAATATTCATCAGAAACATCTTCTAAGATTTTTTCCAACACGGATATGAGTCGGAAACATTGTCTATGAGTTTTTTGAACGTGCAATCATAATCGGAAACGTCATATATAAATTATTTAAACAAGAGATCTAAATCGAGAACGATTCAGGTGAATTAAAATGCAAATCGAAAGATTCAAACATCATATTTTTGATAAATTCAGGTGAATCCGAAAACTTAAACTCGTATAAACTGAAATTGTTGAAAAGGGTGTGAGAGACGAATGAAAAAAATGAATTGTTTAACTTTAAATATAAGGGTAAAATGGGTAAATCATGTAAAATGTTGGGGGTGATGGTATAATTGTAGGGGTATAAGGTAAAATTTCCTACTACATTTTGTTCTTGTTGAAAATTAAAAGTGTTTTTTTTCATCTAGTTTTATTTGCACCTTTGACCCTTCAAAGAGTAAGTGCAAATTTGTTTTAGAATTCTGCTCTTCCCCAGCACAAAACACTCGCACCCTGTTGTCATGCTCAAAATACCCTTGCGCTAGTTAAGTAACGCAGAGTTACTGTTTTTGTACAAAACTCATCAGTCCATACTTCAAGCACCATTTTCTTTCCCTCCACCTTCAAAAACCCAAAAAGTGCAAATTTTTGGGTCAAAATCCTCATCCCAAATCATTGCAAATCGTCAGGAAGCAAGTTTCTACGCTCATCAAGCACCAAATATCAGGTATTATATCATCAAAACTCATCTCATTTTGCTGGTTTTTGTGCTTGGTTCGTCTGCTTTTCGTAGGCAGTAGGGCTCGGTGTGCAAGTTAACTTATGCAGGTGTTAAAGGATGCGTGACTTAAGTCACGCATAAGTTAATGTGTTGCGTGACTTAAGCCACACCACTGTGCAGTCATATCTAAGGAGCCGAAGCCGCCAAAGAAACCAACAAATGAGCACAATCCAATTGTTTGCGATAATACTCCCACTCCGTAAAAACAGGAACAAGAATTTGAAGTCATGGAATACATGGAAGAAGAACACAATTTAGGAATGTCACTAGACTTCTTAGATAGGTTATAGGTTATGACTCTTTTTGGTCGGTCAATGTTTGTCCTATTTTCTGGTGGTATTACATCCCGACGTATTTTCTGGTGGTCGGTTATGTAATTTGGATATTTGTGGCCAATATGTAACTAATATTATATATTATATAAATATATGAAATGAAATATTTATGAATTTGTGTCCGTATTGTTGATTTTTAATGAATTTGTGTTTATGTAATTTAACGATGAATTTGAGTCATTTTGTCCGTTTATGTGAGATTATGTAATTTTAGAAATTTATGGTCAAATTTGTGTAATTTGGATCGTTTACGTGTCATTAAGTGTGTTTAAGTGATTACAGGTCATTACCGGCAAATTTGTGAAATTTGGACCGTTTTGATCGTTATGTGTGATTATGTGATTGTGAGAAAAACGACGTTTTTGTGTAATTTTGAACGATTATGTCATATTATCCGATAATTTTGTTAAAACTGACGTAATTCGGTTCAATTATGAGTGTGTAAAGATTACGGATCATTAGTGACACACGTTGCATTGAATGCATATCAGTACAACATTTAATGCTTTACTGATATATCAGTAGAGCGTGAGTTAACTCACGCATGTGTTAACACTATGCGTCAGTTAACTCACGCAGTGTTTTACACATGTGCATCTTAACTAACACATAGTTTTACACTTGCGTTAGTTAACTAACGCAGAGTCGCAGAGGTATTTTGGTCAGTTTGGCTGGGTGCGAGCGAAAAGTGCATGGGAGAGCACAATTTTTTGTTTTAAAGACATAAAAAGGTCTTATGTTACTAAATTTTTTTGCTTGTTGTGTAGTCTTACAAAGCATACACATAACGAAAGAGAGCAAATATGACATGAGCTAGAATCAAACACAAGTTAAAGAAGTTATATTTTATGTAGCACGTTCACCTTATTTTTGGACCAGCCTTAATACTTGCAGCAGAACAAGCATGAGGTATCGTAGGAGAGAAAGTTAAATACAAAGGTAGAAGTAAAAGAAGAATTGTAAAATTTTTTCTCGTATTTTTCACTATTTTCTTTTTCAATTTCTCTCTCAAAACGAAAATTTGAGTCCGCGAAGATGATGAAAAATTGAGTTATCTTTCCATGGATTATTTGGTTTTATGAATTTTTGGAACAATTATGCCTTTATTTAATTGTAGTATTTTTTACTATAAATTTGAGTTTTGACAATCTTCGCTTGGTTCTTAATTACTTCAAACACTAACAAACACTTTGTCTTCGTTCTATTCTAAATTATTTTATTATCAATAACATTTGCCAATTCAATCTCTCTATATTCTTCAAGTATTTAAATGTTGATCTCTTTATTAGTTGGACACCTCATGTTTTAATGTTTTTGTTTTATAGTGTCCTTCAAAATATGAGGCTAAGAGTGCTCACACTCTCCAAACATAATGATCACCATCACAACTTCAACGTAAAAAGACCAGCATGCTTCGATGCACATCTTCTCCTTCCAACAGTCATTCAAATTTATGGTAATTTCCAAATTTCTGGGATTTACGAATAAGTGTGTTCTGTATGTACACTCAAAAATATGATTTTGGGTAATAATTTAAAATCACTGCATGGTACAATACGTGTAGAACCCTTTGATTTATAATTTTTTTTCTCTCTATAGATCAAATGACTCTACGTACTTGAATGCAATAGTATATTGGCAAGAAATGAAATGCTTCTAAAATAGACATAAAAAAAGAATCTAGAAGTGAATCCTCACAATTTTTAGTACAATACCACATTCCTTACGATCTTTTTATTCACAAATTTTACTATTGTATTAAAAATATTAAGTGTTCACCATTTGATATTGTTTGAAGTCTGTGTAAGAAGCAGGGTTTGATCCCTAACTCCTCTGTTTGAAGAAAAAAAAAATCATGTTGAAAGGGGAAAATTCATTGTATGTGTCTCACAGGTTCTCTGATGAAGATAGTCATTGCAAAACGACAGTGAAAACTCTATCAATAACACGGTATCCCGAAATAGAGTGGTACATAACATCTTTTCCCTAAATATTTGGTGCACCATCCTAAAATATTTCATAAAGTGGGTTTCTCATGAAAATTACATCATTTGACCACAATTTGCAATTTTCGTTGGGATAAATAGTCATTTTTACTCTTGAATGTGTAATTAATAATCACAATAATTTCAAAAAGTGAGTTCCAAAGCCATAATACTAGGTTAAGAGGAAAGTCGCATACCCATGGAGGAGAAATTCTTTTCTCATCCTTTGCATTTCTGCGTGTATTTTAAATTCACATCTCCCATCCATATTTTATGATCTGAAGCGTTTTTGACATTTTTTAGATTATAAAATTCACTTTTGGTCCCTCCTTTAAAGTAAACTCATATATAGAATTCATACTTTTGAATAAAATTTTGCAAAAAAATTTAAAATATTATAAGAAATCTTTTTAAAAAATAAAATTAGAATTTTTTAACAAAACCTAAATTAAATATGAATTTTTATATTTTTGGCAGTAAAAATTTTATATTTAATTGATGTTTTGTTAAAAAAAATTGGAGTGATTTTTACAATATTCTACACATTTATGCACAATTTCATAAATAAAAAATTGACTTAAAAATAAGGACCAAAAGTAGTGATTAAAAATTTATAGGGACTAAAAGTTGAAGGAAATTTTTAGAGGAAATATAACAAAAAGTTGATATATTTATAGGGATAAAAAACATATTTAAACCTAATTTGAACCAATTAATTACATGATTTTTTTGTGGTCAACATTGCACCAAAATTTTATGAGGTCCACGACGCACAAAATCTTGTATAAATTAATACGCTTTGTTCATTTTCAAACCACAAACACTAATTCACTAGATATGAACACTAAGTTAGTTATAATTGACTACAACGGGGAAACCTAACGTGCTTATAGTCCTCGTTCATGTCACACTGTCTAACTTGGTGGATTAGCTGAATCAAATTAATAACCGTCTCGACCAAAAAGACACAAGAATGGTAGACATTGTTGACTAATTTGATAAATTTTTTGGCTTGCTATACTTTTCCCATGTAATTTGGTAATCCCAACCAATTTTTTCTATAAGATTATATGCAGGTATTATTATTTATTGACGTGAAATCAAAATCTCAAAATAAAAATGTCTTTTCTTTAAAATTTAAGATTAAACAACCAAAAGTTCAAATATGGAGACCAAAAACATTCAACTTTTTTATTTTGTAGATAATATATGATCCACATTATTCTTAGGCTATTTTTTTCTGACCAATTTTATATGCTAAGGCTTTATAATCAATCATATTACATGCGAGTAGCGACACCCACAAATATATGATATGATTCTAGTTGATTCGGCTGGTGTACCAATTTACTGGAAAAAAAGGCAGATTGCCTATATCAGGGGAGTTGGAGAGGTACATTCACATAAAATTCCAAAATGCATATGAAAGTGATCATCATAATCATAATTCATAATTCATAAGCTATAAGCAAAGGAGTTGTGTTGCGTCCCTCCTTTTGAAAAAGATGTTAAACCCCCCTAAAGAAACAGGTCCACCACTACACTGATGTATCACTCAGGCCAAAATAAAATCAGCACCAAACATGCTTACTTTTCCACCACCACCATGCCACATGTCCAAATATATAACACAAATGTAACCAACATATTCTCTAACGTACTATCAAACAGCAAAGACATTAGAGTCATTTTTTTTTCCTCGCATGTACATTTGTTGCATAATGTTATTGGATTTTTGGTCCCCTGGCTAGAGTTCATGTGTTAGCTTCTAACTATGGTGTGAATAGTAAACTGTAATGGGGTATACTGCTACCATGTCCCTAGTACGTATCTAAGTTAGGAACCAACAATTATTATAATAAGTTTGGATTTGAAATCATCTTCATGACGAAGATATGATCATCGTGACGAAAATGATGACCCAAAGGTATTGATTGTTTGTTAAAATGAGTTGCAGCACTAATATATGTTCGATAAACGTAATACTCTTCCCCACAACAGTGACACTTTTTTTAGTACAAAGATTTTGTGGGGAATAGAGTAATATATGTTGTATTATTATAGGAGTAATTTCTTAATCTTGTTGAAAAAGACATTGAGAGAGCTTTACCGTAATAAGGAGAGTGAAAAAGAGGTTGAGATTGATTCTTACTCTCAAGTCTCAACATAATACTATAAGAAGAACAAGAACAAGAACATTAACATAGACCTTTTGAAAAAATTTAGTGTAATTTTATCTACTCTACTTACAATGTATGATAGCAAGTTACTACCAAAAATACTTAACTATCCATGCCTAAATTTTTACCATTTTATTTTCTTCACAACTCAAAGATTATAATGGACTTTTGTGCTAATAAAAACCACTTTTTACCTCAATGAAGTCATCAAACCTGTTATAAATTGGGTAACGCGCTACACCATATTATACAATTTTTTATCCAACTATCATTTCACTTTCTCTACAACTTTTCACCATTTGAAATATGAATTTCAAATTCACTCATTCAAAATTTCTCACTCTTCTCTTTCATTATATTCATCTTTCTATCTCATTTTATCTTTTGTTCTTTACTTATTTATCTTGTTTCTCATCTTTGTTCTTTCTCATATATGTCCGTTAAAACAAATTAAATTTAAAATAATCCGTTAAAAAAATGTACAAAATAACTACTATTTTCCCCTAAAAAAACATATATCAAAGTATATATATTTTTTTCAAAAATAAAAAATCTACATATATATCATATTTTATGGGAATATGTCAGTACATTTTTTTGTGAACAATATATGTATATCTTTATTTATGAAATTTAATGTGAACTATATATTATTAAAATATATTTGAGTATACGTTTTTTTACGAGAATATGTTTGTGTACGTATATTTATAAAATTTAATATGATATATATATATATATATATATATATATATATATATATATAAATAAAATATATAGTTTTTCAAAAAATGTATATGTGTGTACGAACTATATATTAATAAAAATATATTTAAGTATATATATTTTTCTCAAAAAGAAAAAATCTAGGTTTAATTGCATGTTTGATCCCTTATGTTTATTTTAGTATTTAAATTGGTCGTTCATGTTTTAAAAGTTTTAAGTTGGTCCCTTACGTTTTAAAAGTTTCAAGTTGGTCCAAAACGTTACTCACGTTGGAATAAGTCAGTCTCTTCCGTCACTTAAATTTAAAGATCCAGGTTGACAATATGGGTGATGGAACTTAACTTATTTAAAAAATCAATTTTAAAACATTTTTTAATTTTTTGAAACTTTTAAAATCTAAGGGACCAACTCAAAAATTAAAATAAACATAAGAGATCAAACATACAATTAAGCCTAAAATTTAAGTATATACTATTTTTTACGGGAATATGTTAGTATATTTTTTTTTTTGTAAACAATGTAGGTATATCTTTATTTATGAAATTTAACGTGAAGTATATATTATTAAAGTATCTTTGAGTATACATTTTTTTTTTATATTTGTGTGTATGAACTATATATTAATAAAAATATATCTAAGTATATATATTTTTCTTAAAAATAAAAATCTAAGTATATATATATTTTTCTCTCTCAATCTCACTCTCCTCTCTTATATTTTTTTTTTACCAACTTTCTTCATTTTCATTTTCTCTTATCATTTTCAACTTCATTTTCTCTATTAATTTTCAATTCGGTTTTACTAACAAGTTTTGTTTTTTTAGAGGAAACTAACAAGTGTTGTTGTTATAGCAGAATATGATTTTGTATTTTATGATAACACTATTATATAATACATTAATTATGATTTTTCACGGGACACATATTAATATTTTTCACACTAAAACATATTAGTAAATAAAATTTATGATTATTTTTTATTTATTAGCTTTTTTAATAACGTCAATACTAAAACAAGAACAATATTATAATATACTATGATTAATTATACTTCAATTTTTTCTGTTTTTTTTTTAAATGTATCACTAAAAAATCCATTGGAGTGTAAAATTGCAACAAGGGATCCATTCTAATAACTACAACGAGTGATCAGTTTTAATTAGTATTTTTTTTAATATCTCCAATTAAACACCGCGACTACCAAAGTTTTATTAATATATTAATAAAATATATGTGGGTGTATGGACTATATATTAATAAAATATATATAAGTATATGTTTGTTTAAAGGGAATATATTAGCATATTCTTATTTATGAAATCTAATGGGAACTATATATATTAACAAAAATATATCTCATTGTATTTTTTTTTTTATGGAAATATGTTAGTATATGTTTATTTATGAAATATATTTTACGATAACAATATTATATAATACATTAATTATGATTTTTCATGGGATGCATATTAGTATTTTTCACACTAAAACATATTAGTAAATAAAGTCTATGATTATTTTTATTTATTAACTTTTTTAATATTGTCGATACTAAAATTTAGTATATATTTGTTCATATTAAAATTAATTATTTTGTTATTTTTTATTATTACCGATCAATATATACATTATTATAATTTAAATACTTTACATAATTTCATTATGGACAAAAAAAAAATCACTATGCCAAACGTAGCCAAGACTCAACACGCAGCGGAGCCGCCGTGCTGTAGCACGGTATCTCGACTAGCTGAAACTATAAAATTGAGCTTTTACGTGGCAATATATGATGGCACTGCGATTTCCTCAAGTCAAGATTCAAATACCCGGTAAGTTCATTTGTAAGTCAAATATTTTGCTATATTTAGTCTCATCATAATTGAAGATCCAAAAAGCTTTTATAACTCTTGCACATGTGTTGTAGGTACGTTGCTTTGCAGATACCACAAACAAACATGATGTGCAGCGCAGTTTGTAAGGCAATCAAGATTGCCAAGTGTGCCTTGGAGAAACTAGTGACCGAAGTTGATCCATTTGGATATGATTTAGAGGTTGATGTACATTATGCAGAGGTTCAGAGTTTGCGGTACTAACATTTCATAATCGTATTCTTACTCTTTTTCATTTTTTCTCTCTCTATTTTTTTATCAATACAAAATGAGGAAAAAAAAATTGTCAAAAAATAGTGGTACAAATATCATTACCATCGAAAACATCGAAGAGATATATGTAAAGTTGAGTAAACTTACAACCTTTGCCATCTTTAACGAAATTGATGTTCACAGATCGGTTTTAAGTTATTTTGGTCACATATAAGCCTTTAAGTTTGTAAACGTTTTCAATTCGGTCCTTATGTTAACCAAACAATGAAGTGGCAGAAGGACTAATCGAAAATATCTACAAACTTAAAAGATTTATGTGTGATCAAAATAACACAAATGACCAATTTATTACAAATCTCAAACTTTTATGTGTAACTTAAATAACTTAAAATCAATCTCTTACAAACTCAAACTTAAAAGACTCCGGATGCAATTTACCCTAAATTATATGTACGAGGTCCACGATATTTCTTCAAATCATGATCTCTTGCGGTAAAACAATGATACATTTACAAGTAGTTTACAATCTCGGTCGGTTATTTGAGATCAAATGATACTGATTATACAATACCAAAAGTAGTTCATAACGATGTCAACCATCATTTTATTTTCGGACGGTGGAGATAAAAAATTGTGTGACACAATAACTTCATCAAATCCTGTTTCACCACTAAAGTGTGTGACACATATAGCTCATGTAAAAAAGTTTTAAAGGTAGTTTTTTTTTTTTTTGGAGGGGTTTTAAAGGTTGATGTTGATGTGTATCTTACGGTTATATAAACACACATAACTAATAACGTTTTGTTATCATGTCAAATATATTAACTTGATCTTGCTTTTTTAAAGTGGATCCTGCCTTCTTTTTATTTTTTGGTTTTATCACAGCTAAGCAATTAAACATAGTACCAGTTGAAACTTTTATTTTTCTTTTCGCCAACTAGAACTAAGCAAGTCCATACACTGCCTATCCCAGCAACTGATCTTATAGCTGGATTATGGATACGCTTATTAATATTTTATTGTATCACTAGACTACTAATGACAGAACAAAATGAAAGGATATTATTAAAAAAAAAATTATGTAGATAGATCATATACACCAATGGTAAATCTTAAAAAAAATGAAACAAGTTGCTCACTACCAGTTATAAGATACATTTAAATATTTGATGATCGGAATAGGAGAAACACGTCTATTCTATATAGGCTGGTCGAATAAATATGTAGAGGTTTAAAGCAAAATTTGAATTGCAGCCCTTTACAAACTAGCAACAAAATTAGAGGTCTTTTACGTGTCTAATTAGCTTTTACAATATTAACAAGATTTTTTTTCTAATTACATCTGAATTTATTTTTTTTTATTTTTTTTACACTCCAAATTGACAAATATACTCTAAGCAATTTTAAAATTTTCGATCATTACGGCTACACAGAGACGGATCTAGGATTATGGTTTTGGTGTGGCCAAAATAATATTGTCAAAAAATTTGTCCAATGAAATTAAAAATTATGTATTATTGTTTCACCTAAAATAACAATTTTCGTAGTTTTATTTAGGCTTGTAACCCTAACACTTGCTAATTTGATCAAAATGAATCATAAACGTCCTATAACATTTTATTCTTATAGAATTCCTTCATATGTTTAACATTTTATTCTTATAGATATCCTTCATATGTAAAAAAAAAGTAAAAAATTAGTGTGGTTATAGCCACACCAAACCATATATAAGATCCGCAAAAGCGACTGCATAACAGAGATTGAAAATATCATATAAAGAGGTAAATGGAAAAAACTAAGAAACTTCTTGCACATATAAAAACTTGAAAAATATGAGTTTAGGGTTTATATGTATGCGCACAAAGTTTTAAAAAAATCAAAGAAATTTATTAACAACACATTTTATAACCAAGTAAAATGTTTCACTACACTACTTACCATAACCAAGTATATTTCTCCAAGAATGTTGATACCCAACTTCGCGAGGATATTTTACATCACACAAGGTTTAATCAGGTTAATAGCTTGGGCATGTATCTTGGGGCTAATCTTGCTCCTGGAAGGAGTTTGAGAGGCAAGTTTAATCATATTGTTAACAAAATTCAGAGCAAGTTGAATGGTTGGAAGCAACAATGTTTAACTTTGGCAGGTAGGATCACTCTCGCTAAGTCTGTTATAAGCACAATTCCTTATTACCATATGCAATATGCTAAAATTCCCAAGACAATATGTGATGAGATTGATAAAATTCAGCGGGGTTTCATTTGGGGAGACTCTGATCAAGGTAGGAAAGCCCACCTTATTAGTTGGGATGTTTGTTGCCTGCCTAAAGCTGATGGCGGTCTTGGATTTCGACAAACTCATAAGATGAATGAAGCTTTTCTCATGAAGATCCTTTGGAATTTGATTAAAAATCCGGAAGACCTTTGGTGTAGAGTTCTTCGCAGCAAATATGGACGTAATAATGACCTCATTGCTAGCATTAATGCGCAACCTTACGATTCTCCTCTTTGGAAAGCCTTGGTAAATATTTGGAATAATTTTAAAGGTCATGTGGTGTGGAATATTGGGGATGGTCGTAATACTAACTTTTGGCTAGATAAGTGGGTTCCTAACAATGGATCACTTATGTCTATAGGTAACCAGACCTACATGGATATAACTCTATCGGTTAGGGATGTTCTTAGTCCTTCTGGAGATTGGAACATTGATTTCCTCATAAATAACTTGCCAACTGACACTGTTAATCAAATTCTTGCGCTTCCAATCCCTAATGATGATGATGGTCCAGACACTATTGGGTGGGGTGGAACCAATACCCACCATTTCACAGTTCAAAGTGCTTATTCTTTGCAACATCAGGATTGCCCGATTTTGGAAGGTGACTGGAAAAGTATTTGGAAGTGGCATGGCCCACATCGCATCCAAACCTTTATTTGGTTGGCTACGCACGAGCGCATTCTTACAAATTTCCAAAGGAGTAAATGGGGTGGTGGAATATCTCCTAATTGCCCGTGTTGTGGAAATGAAGATGAAACTGTTCTTCATGTGCTTCGCGATTGCATCCACGCTACCCAGGTATGGCTTTACATCGTTCCATATGATTTTATAACTAATTTCTTTTCTTTCAATTGCAGGGATTGGTTCTTCAATAACCTCATCAAGAAAGACATTGGGACGAACACTTTAAGTTGGAAGACAACTTTCATGACAACATGTTGGTACTTGTGGAAGTGGAGAAATAAAACTATTTTTGAAGCTGATTTTATTAGGCCGAACAACCCAATTTCTTTAATTTGGAGATTTGTCCAAAATATTGAAGATTGTAACTTGGAGCATGTTCATATTGGTCGAAAGTTGAAGGAAATCATCTATATAGGTTGGAAGCGGCCTCGAGAAGGTTGGATCAAGCTTAATAGTGATGGTGCTTGCAAGGATATGGGGGTTATTGCTGGATGTGGCGGCCTTTTTCGTGATTCAGACGGTAGATGGATCAAAGGCTACACTAAGAAGATTGGAGCTTGTGATGCCTTACATGCTGAGATGTGGGGACTATATTTGGGTTTGGACATGGCTTGGAGGGAACATTACTCTCATCTTATAGTGGAAAGTGATTCAAAGATTTTGATCGACATGATTTCTGATAATTTCAAGTTCAATGGAAATATTCCTGTTTTAGTTTACCGTATCCGGAAGCTGCTGAAGATGAGTTGGAATGTTCAACTCACCCATACTTGGCGTGAAGGAAATAGGAGTGCTGATTGGCTCGCTAATTTAAGCATTTCTACAGATCATTTTAATTTTCTTGTGCTGGAGTCTCCTCCTTGTGAGGTCAAAAGAATCCTTTTTGATGATTTATCCGGGGCTTACATGCCTAGGAATGTTCGATTAACTTCTTAATTTTGTTTTTTTTTGGGCTTTGCCCTCTCTTGTACCAAAAAAAAAAAAAAAAAAAAAATTTGAAAATATTTTGATGCGAATTTTTTTGAAGATATCTCTGATTCCATATATCTCTTTCATGATAAATTCTCTCTTAATTGTAAAAATTTCTTTGCAAAAGTCTTAATAATTAGAGGGACTATATGCTTTCATTCTCAACATTAAATTGTTAATAGTTCTCAATGGTCTATCAAACATCAACTTGGTCCATTAATCGACCATCAATTGGTCTCATGAATGAGACTAATAATAACCTGAACAGTTTTAGCCAACCCCATTATTATAAATTATTGCAACATAATGCATATATATTATGGAAAATAGTCTTAAGTGGACAAGAGACACAGTGATAAGGACGTTTCTGAGAGAGAGTGGATACTTTACAATGCTATATAAGCACGCCAGCTGCGTCTTTGGTTCAGCATTATTTGCAAGCTGATCAAACCCCATCTATCTATTTATCTATAAACCTGTTGTCTAATTCTCATTATTCATGCATGCACGTATCTAGCTATATATCAATATCAAACTCAACATTTTTCTATTTCTCTGATAGTGTTTTCTATTAATTGATCAGTCTCTTTGTGCAGTACGTACTTCCATTGCTATATTAATTCAATCTGATTGTGTTATATAACTACTTAAGAATTATGGCTGAGGAGAAAACACCAGTTCAGCTGAAGTCTCTTGAGGATTTTGATTCTCAAAAGAAACCCGAATCGAACAAGTTTGCTTTCGCCTGTGCTATATTGGCTTCCATGACTTCCATTTTACTTGGTTATGGTAAGTAGTGACTACATATATAATGTATATATTTACCTCCATACATATTGATACATAGCTAGATAGTAAACATGCATGGAAATGTATGGACATTAACTAACTATATGTATGTTATTTTATGTTATGCAGATATTGGGGTGATGAGTGGAGCAGTGATATACATAAAAAGAGACCTCAAACTATCTAATGTCCAAATTGAAATCCTAGTAGGCATCATCAACCTTTTCTCCTTAATAGGTTCCTGCCTCGCCGGCCGAACCTCTGACTGGATTGGTCGCCGTTACACCATCGTCCTTGCTGGCTCCATCTTCTTCGCAGGCGCACTCCTCATGGGATTCTCTCCCAACTTTGCCTTTCTCATGTTTGCTCGTTTCATTGCTGGTATCGGTATCGGCTACGCTCTCATGATCGCCCCGGTCTACACCGCCGAAGTCTCCCCTGCTTCCTCTCGCGGCTTCCTCACCTCCTTCCCCGAGGTACCTAATAGTACTTATCCTTATTATAAGAAACAATTCACTTGTCTACTTTTTAGAATAACTATGTATCTGATATATATATATATATATATATATATATATATATATATATATATATATATATATATATATATATATATATAAGTACGGACCTAAGTGATCAGTAGTAATTAACAATAACAAAAGTTAGTTAATTGATATTTTTTCTTACAATAATAAGTGTGTGTTATATTAGGTATTCATCAACGGAGGGATATTACTTGGATACATTTCAAACTATGGATTTTCTAAGCTTTCACTTAGATTAGGATGGAGAGTGATGCTAGGAATAGGAGCAATTCCTTCAGTAATCTTAGCCGTTGGAGTATTAGCCATGCCTGAGTCACCTCGTTGGCTTGTGATGAAAGGAAGACTCGGTGACGCTATAATAGTACTCAACAAAACCTCTAACTCAGAACAAGAGGCTCAGCTTCGACTCAGTGAAATCAAAGCCGCGGCTGGAATTCCCGAAAATTGCACGGACGACGTCGTTTCAGTAAAGAAAACCAACGAGAGAGAGGGTAATACTGTGTGGAAAGAGTTGTTTATTTATCCTACACCCGCGGTGCGTCACATTGTTATTGCTGCTCTTGGTATTCACTTTTTTCAACAAGCTTCTGGTATAGACGCTGTCGTTTTGTATAGTCCTACGATTTTTCGTAAAGCTGGGTTAGAATCTGATACGGAACAGTTACTTGCAACTGTAGCCGTTGGATTGGCGAAAACCGTTTTCATTTTGGTAGCTACTTTTTTGTTGGACCGGGTCGGGCGAAGACCGTTATTGTTATCTAGTGTTGGTGGAATGGTGATTTCGTTGTTAACTCTAGCGGTGAGTTTAACGGTTGTTGATCATTCGCGCGTGAGACAAATGTGGGCCGTTGGATTGAGCATTGCATCTGTTTTGTCTTACGTGGCAACTTTTTCAATTGGCGCGGGTCCCATTACTTGGGTTTATAGTTCTGAGATTTTTCCGTTGAGGCTACGCGCTCAAGGTGCGTCTGCGGGGGTGGTGGTGAATAGGGTGACAAGTGGGATAATTTCAATGACGTTTTTGTCCTTGTCTGATAAGATAAGTATTGGAGGGGCATTCTTTCTGTTCGGTGGAATTGCAGCTTGTGGATGGATCTTTTTCTATACATTGCTTCCTGAAACACAGGGTAAGACCCTTGAAGAAATGGAAGGGACTTTTGGGAAATTCGGAGGGAAGTCAAATAATAAGGGTGCAAACAATAATAATGGGGAGATCCAATTTGCCAATTAGGGGCCAATAATAAATAATTATGCTCAATTCATAATACCTGAGGTTGAGTTGAGGCAATGTAGTAGTAGGGTTTATTTGCATGTATTTGTATTATTATTATTAAGATATTTTTTTTTTTGTCAAGTAGCCTAGTGGACAGTGGTAGAGCTCACACAATTATATTGTGGAGAAGTGAGGTGTCCGAGGTTTGAACTCCGACCCCTGCATATAATATGCAATATCCCTACCAATTAAGCTGAGCTTACGGGAATATTAAGTGTGATAATTTATGTTTTGAATGCAGCTGTGACAATTTATTGGATCACTCTATCTTGTTATAATACTGTTAATGTGAATGATTGTTTAGAAGCTTTGCCAAACAAATTAGTTTTGTACCATTCATAAATTTATTTTCCATTATATTAAATTTAATTTAATAATAAGATTTATTAATTTAGTTTTAAAAATAAATTTGTATATGATGTAAGACATACATATATCTTTTTTATTGGTCAAAAATAATAAAAATAAAACAAATGAAGAATAAGAACATAATATAAATATAAAAAAGATCTTGTCATAAAAAAAAAAGGTATAAAAAAGATAATTATCACAAAGTGATCGTACAAAATATCATTCATAAAAAGAAAATAAAGAGTATATTATATTGCATTGACCTAAAAATATACAGTTTATTGCTGTATAGTTTACGTTTTAACTCGACTTGTCTCTTTCGTCAAAAACCAAAAAACTCGACTTGTCTCTTTATCATAAAACTACACCACTCTTTAAATTATGAGATAATTAATTTTGTGCTTCGGTGGAGTTCCTCAGTGTAGTGTTTTATCATTATGCATCTAACAAAATTTGTTTGTCCCAAATTATGTTATTTTACAAAACATTATTACTTTTTTTCTTTTATTCTCTTTATTATTATTATTATTATTATTATTATTATTACTCTATCGTTTTCCAATTCCTTTGATTTATCCTTCCCATACCATCAATGAAGAATATTTTTGTAAAGTGATACATGATTTATATTCTCTATACAATATTAATTTCATTCTTTAATTTGTATTGAAATTGTTAAAATGACATAATTTAGGAAATATGGAGTATATAGTAATAGTAATAATAAACATATGGAGTAATAGTGATAATAAACGGTATACCAAAAAATAAATAGTAGATGGATTAGATTAAGTTTTGCCATTTCAATTTTTTTTTATGAATCTCTAGAAACAAAAAAACACAAATGAAAAAAAGTACCCAAATTGAGCGCTAAGGAAAAGGATGGTATCTCATCACCGCAGTGAATTGTATTTAATATTCAATAAGATTTACACAACTGTATTTTTACATCAAGAGGGACACGCAAAATGAAAAAAACAGAACTACTATTCCCTCCTCAATACTATAATGGAGTAAATTCCTCAAAAAAAAAAAAAAAATCAAAATATAAAACAACAATGAATGTAATACTACAAGCAAACATGTACACGTTATAGGTCAGTTCTATATTATCTCTCACTTTTCAATGCCTTGCTGCAGATACTGTATCAAGTCATAACCAGCAGTTGTCCACTTATTATAAGCATCTTTACATACATGGGTCATGAAATTAGCCGCCTCACGCTCACTCATCTCCGGATGAAATCTCTTCCGAAGATTACCAATGGGATCACCCCTGCTGAAGCAAGGTAACCCACTATCTAGCATCAATGACACAGTTGTGATGATCCCTTCCATATGCCGACGGGCAGCGAGGTATCCTTTCACACATAATCTAGACGTGCAACAAACATTGAAAGAACGGTTAATTTTCAATATATAAAAGAGAAGAAAAAAAGGGAAATTCTTTCAAAAGAAAAAAAAAAAAAGGAAAATGCTTAAAGGGGAGGGCGGGACTTATTTGTGATCAAGCTAGAAATGCCATTTCTACCTTAAAAATTGGTTCCATGTATCACTCTTCATAGCACCAGATGGATCTAGTAATTGTGTCATCTCGTGGCTCAGCTTAAAATGTGCACTTTCAAAACGCATATTCCCACCTGGAGAAGTTTCTAGAATGAAACCGAAGTCAATATGAACAAGCCTCCCAACACTGCAACAGCATATATAATATTAGTCATAGATTTATTGGACCAGTACTTCATAAACTTGCAGAGTTGCAGTAGGAGAAGAAAACACAGAGGGAATGAGAACCGACAAATAAACTGAACCAGGATGTTTCAGATGCACAAAAAGCTAAACTTAAATTAAATCCACTGGCGATTATAATAAGAATTGCTGACAAATTAATGAAGATATAAATATCTTTACTTATCAAATAGAAGGTTCCCATTGTGCCTATCCTTTGGTTGAAGCAAGAGACTAGCAACAGCATAACCAGCACTGCTAATGATGAAGTTCTGGCGTGCAGCCTCAAAACTGGAAGACCCAACAGGTCCATAGTCTTGCTGAAATATTTCAAACAACCCCCCGTCAGTTGTTTCTCCCATCTGACTTCTACTACGTGTATTAGGCACAACCTGGCAAATGTACAAAAGAAAATTACAAATCCAGAAAATAAATATCCTACGTATGACATAAAAAATAATTATCACTGATATCATTCCCAAATATACTGATTGAACGCTATTTGCTATTTCATAAGCCCAAAAAGGAACTTCAAGATTAAGATTAATAACTGACAATTGAATCTCTTAAATTATTCATCAAAACAAGGTATTGAACTATATTCGTAACTGGAAAATGCAAGATTGAAACTTGAAAGTGTGAAATGAAAATTTTATTGTTACAAATACCCAATCTCACAGAATTATCATGATGCTTCAGCGTGTTAGGATTTCGAAGAAAAAAAACTTACCTCTATTATACCTTTCTCTGGACCAGTAGGAAGAACACCATAAGGAAATAAATAAAGATTTAATCCGATGGCTTCAAATATATCTCTAAGAAGTGCTATTACTTGAAGGGCAAGAACATCTTGTCTACAGTCGTCTCCAACCTGGAATGTAAGAGAACTCAGTCATCCAAAGAACGAAATTAAAAAAAATACTCCATCTGGTCCGTTTTATAAGAGACACAGGTCAACAAAAGTGTCGAAATGAAAACTTTTGTTGACCCATATGTCTCTTATAAAAAGGAACGGGGGAGTACAAGCTAAGCACAATTGACAAGCAAGAAAATAATTACGAGGTGCAAAAAAATTGGGTTATCTATAGACAAATTGGAAAAATTATAATATGCAGCTACTGATTAGTCAATTTTTTTCATATAAAGACCAAAAATAATTACTGATATACTCCATTTTTAGGAGCTAATTTATAAACTGGCTTTGTTTGACACATGTCATTCAGATATGTTAATATATAGGCTTAATTGATCTGACGGTCCTTTAACTTATTTCTTTTATTCAATTTGATCCCATAAGTCTTAACTTTATCAAACATGTCCCTTAACTTATTTCTTTTACTCAATTTGGTCCAATTTTTATAATTTTAATCCCCGAAAAAAAGAGACCGTTGGATTACGAAGGTCTATCAGATTTTATCGTGTATCACTAACACCTAAACCCAGCAAATTTAATCATCTTCTACTCAAATCTTCATCTTCATACAACATTCATCAATCTTCATCTTCTTCATAAAAAATCCAATTTTTTTCTTTCAAAAATTATCATTTCAACTTCAACAAAAACCACATAATTAAACACTTACTTAAATCTAGAATTAACACCACCACCATCATATAACTCAATCAAAATTTAACACTCATTTATCAAATTCATCACCTTCAACCACAAATCCAATTCATCTTCAACGACAAACTCAATTTAAATCAAATTCATCACCTTCAACTACAAATTCAATTCATCTTCAACTACAAACTCAATTCAAATCTGACAATATTCATATCTTCTTCTCTCAAAGACCAAAAAAATCATCAAAATTGTCCCAGCAACATATAACTTTTTCAGATCTGAGTTTGCATCACTTTCTCTCCATTTTTTTTTTTTTTAATCAGCATATATATGTATAAGAAAAGCCACGCACAAGAAGTACTAAAAATGGCTAGCTGTTACAACCCAAAAAACACCCCTGGATAATGATAATAGCGCAGCAGCCAAAGGTAATAGCAGGAAAAGAAAAAGCCAGCATGACAGGAGGAAAACAAAACCAGTAAATCCAAAAAACCAGCTAAATACAAACCCCCGTAACACAGGACAGCAATAATAAAAACCTGCTACAATAACAGCTTAAAGAACCCCCATCACTTTCTCTCCATTAATATCCATTTTAATCGATAAACTTGCAACTAACAAATCAAACACATAATCTGCAAATTGAAACACATAACCATTGGGAGTGAGAATAATTCGGAGTGAGAATTGGAATGAGAATGATTCGATTTTGAAGGAAATGTTTCGAGGAGTTTTAAAGATTTATGGGTATGATGATATTAGGTGTTGTTGTTAGTGGTAGTGGTTTAGTGATGAGAAGATGATGATAATGGTGATGAGATGAGAAGTTTTGATGTTAAATTTATATTTTTTTTGGGGTTTCTGGATTTTTTTTTTTATGAAGGTTAGTTTTAAAAAACATTTATTATGAAGGTTGAAAGAAGATGAAGATGGAGGAAGAATATGAATAAAGCAAAAAATTAGGTGTTGGTGATACACTGTAAAATCTGATAGACCTCTATAATCCAATGGTCTCTTTTTATAGGGAATTAAAATTATCAAAATTGGACCAAATTGAATCAAAGAAATAAGTTAAGGGACGTGTTTGAGAAAGTTAAGACTTAAGGGACCAAATTAAATAAAAGAAATAGGTTAAGGGACCGGCAGATCAATTAAGCCTAATATATATGTAACTGAACTATGGGCTAGAAAGCACAAGTCATGCATGACATGGAAGTGTGGAAAAGGAAAATTTTAAATAAATATAAGATACTGCAACAGCACAGCCGTAACACGATACATAAAATTAGTGTGTAATTAATATAAAAACAAAAATCTTTATCAAATGAATGAAAGAATCAATGTATTATTATATGTATCTAACTATTTAGGTATTTTCAGTTGCATTGATAAAAAAGTTCAAAAAACGAAAGTAAAATATTGCAAAAGTAGGCTAAAAGAGTTTGTGAAGTGTTCGCCACGACACAACTATTTTAAAGTGTCTGGGCGTCCTTGATTCTGACCGCTTCTATCAAGAGAAGCTATCTCTAGCCATCTACTCACTCACCAAAAACAAAATTAATACTTTACAATGTGCAAGTAGAGTATACATGAGCCATATTAAGTGAGAATGTATTCAACGAGAGCTAAGTTACCATGTCCCTATAGTCATAGTGCAACGATTTACAGGTGTTATGATAAGATGACAGTAATTGTAAATGTCAATGCTTGAATTGAGACTACCTTGAAAATGCAAGCTTGTGGCTTTATATCATTTTTGTCCCCATCTCGGTCAACTACGTTAAATGTTATCATGATTGGGACTTTTGCGGCTGATTGTAGGGGAATGCCACTGTCTACCTGAATACCCCTAACAAGCTTACTAGGAGCTGTTGGTAGATAAAGGTCTTCGCCATCCAGTTCAATTTTTTCCAACTCCCTATCACATATAGTAAAAAAAATAACATTAGGTCCAATGAATAATAATTTGAAAATTTAACTTGAAAATTATTAACAATAAAAAGTATCCCTTCAGACATCTGCCCAGTACCTTTTTATACCAGCTCGGCGTTCTTCTTTAGGGATCGGATATAATACACCGGAAATAGATGTAACTTTGTCAAAGAAATCAAACTCCCTGTTAAATATATCGAGTGCCTTTGGACTAAAACCGTCAATTATATGTTGCCTTACCGCTGGCAGCAGTTCTAAAAATGAACCATTCTGAAATAAAAGGACAAACTAAAGTAAGTATGATTTGAAAGAAAAAAAACTCAGCAGGTTCTAAGATAAAACAAAGTTTACTTTGAATATATTTAGTTATATTTTCACAAAGGGAGTGCTACCGATTGAAAGCCAGATCTGAGGATTTAAGCAAGACTAGAAAGATGTATTAGCCAAAGGAATCTGGAGCAATAGACATGTCATGAAGTCAATACTGACATAAAACAAGCATCGTTGAGAAAATTATGGAAACGTAGAAAATGGATTAGAGGAAAGAGAATCTGAGAAAATTTCTGTTTTTCCCTGTAAGGAATTATTCCATTCTGTTACTCAAACAACTTTTTCTTCTGCCTCAATTTCCACCAGCTCCAATTACACGTGAGCATATCTCACGACGTTGTAGACTGAAGCCAAGCCAGTAGAATCTGGTCTTGTTGTTCCCAGGAATCAAATTCAGGAGAAACGTGATTGCATTCACGTCTTCAAGAGGGTTGAATATGGTAGGGATCGACGGATTAACGAGAAAATGGTATAGCTTGCGCGCTTTGATAACAGGTTCAACCTGTTGACACCATAGGAGATAGGGCCCGTTTGTTACGGATTAAAGTAAAAGTGATTTTGACATTAAATAATTTAGAGATTATATTTTAGAGATTTTATGAAAAATCAGAATCTATTTTGTGTTTGTTTACCATAATAAAAATCACTTTTTTTTAAACAAATAATTTAGTTTGTTTGGATATAACTATATAAAAGGGATTTTTTGTTACAAAATTAGTTCAATCTTTTAAATCATATTTTCTCTCTCCTCTAAAAAAAATCTATTTTTTGAGAAGCCGCTCTTAACAACCTCTCATTTGGATCTGTTTTTAGATTTTTTTTAGATTCTGATTTTTTTAAAAAGTTATAACAAATGGATGCAACACTCTTAAAAGTGATTATTTTTTTGTAAAAAGTGATTTTTTTTCCTAAAAAAAACTATAACAAACGGGCACTTAGTTGTCCGAATCAAAGCTTTTAGGAAATGACAGAAAGAGTTCTTCCTCGCCTAGGAAGATGATACAAGACTGAGAGGAGGTGGTGATGGCATAAACGTCACCGGCGACGGTGGATTTACCGATGAGGTCACTGGATCTACTTGAACTTTTAACGCATTGATAGAAGTATTGAAACTCGGAATTTAAGCATTTTGTAGAGAGATTTCAGACAGTAATGGCCTGATTTTCAATATATATATATATTCTACATTCTGAAAAATGTTTATGTACACAACAAGCATGAACCCTAGCATTTCAAAATAGATTTCAGTTTTAAACTCATGATGTTTTTGTTGGTATATACTAGCAATAAGATATAAAGAAACTTTTTCTTACAAAAAATAAAATAATAATAAAATTTGATGTTAGCATACCTTCACACTATTTGGATCTTTCCCTTCCTCGGGTACAGTCTCACCCTGTCCAAAAGAAACTCAGTGCTTTAACAACTTATTCAATAAAAAACAGAGAATTTCTAATGAATAAATAAATTCCATACAATGGATCATAATCTTCCGGTAAGGCAAATACATTTATAAAAAGAATAGTTTACACAACATAATAAATGAATAACAATTACTTTCATGAATAAAAATTAATAACTAATAACACAATTTATACCTGCAGATGCCAGATAAGAATATGGGCAAATATGTCACTTCTTTGAGCAGCTCTAAGCAAATAACCTTCCACTAATCTCTGCAAAAATATATATGCAGCTGGTTATCAAATGAAAACACTGAAATACACAATAAATGTTAAGAGTGAGGTAATTAGACAAGTCTATTACACATGGTTGCCAGTTAGGTAAGTTAGTTATTGTCATAACTAAAGAATAACTAGCTTACAATCATTCAGTGGTAAGGTGGTTCAGACAATGGCTATATAAATACAGTTCAATGTACAAAACTAAATAAATCAATGAAATAATTATCAGATTCAGCTATGTTTTATTTCTCTTTCACATAGAATCTTAACAATAAAAAATATCATAATATTGGTGTGATGTTCTGTCAACTTTTAAATCACTTCATAGAGTTAAATTCGGTAAAGCATATAAAAAAATAAAAATAAAAATAAAAAGACCCAAAGACGTTTCAGTCAAAATGGGGTTTTTCAATTTGTCGAAACAAATTGCATCACGGCATGAAAATATTCTGAAAGTTCAGGGAACAGGACAAATAACTCAAAAAGAAAACCACAATACTGCATAGTGAGACTCAAGACGGTGAAAACATATTCCCACCCTTAATTATCTATATAATTTTGTTAGTCACCATTATCTTTTAAAATCTTGTGTATTGTCTAAATGACTTAGCACAAGGCTTATTTATGCTGTAGATGTTGAATAGTCAACGAAACAAAAGCATACAATTAGGTTTTATGTGACAAACAGTAGGAGGAAACCCAAACTATGGGAATAAATCATGAATTTAAGTTTCAGCGGATATCTAACCCCTTCATCGTGTCGCAATGTCTGCACCAACTGTGGCATGAAAAAAGTCACACGTTCAGGAGGATAGGATTCTAAAACCCTTAGAACGTATGCCATGACCCGTGGATGGCCCTTGTATGCAGGACTAAGGAACTCTAGAGCTTGTGTAATAGAACACGGAGCCCAATGAGGCAATTGTTGTAATAGCACTGAATTATCATCAACAGCCTTTGGAGTGATGAAGTAAGGCAATGCTTCCGGTATATTGCGTACGTCCACTATATGTGCCTGCAAAGTGAAGCTATTATGTCATATTTTCCAAGATAATAAATTTAGATGAGAGTGAACAACTAGAATCACATGAATGAATACACACGTGGACACACACACAAAAGCTAATCTGCACATTCACAACAATAAAATATACTCTTGAGGAAAATATAAAACAGAATTATCTGACATGACAAAAATTAACGACTATGCATTGTAATTTAGCTTCAAATCCACGTTTACCCAGAAGTAACATAATCGGTACTTTTGATTTTTCCACTTTCCATTTAGAGAAATCAAATGTCTCATTCCCATTGTCATGTTGTGTAAATTTCTATTTGCTGCCACAAACAGTTTTTTTTGTATTGTAGCAATTTTTGTTACACATGTTGTCATGTTGAATTTTAACCAAACTTAAGTTTACAAAATGAAACTGATTCAAACTTGCTTGCTTTTGCAAACTTTAATTCAAACATGCACTTAGACTTTTCAACTTGAATTGATACTGTCAAGTTTAGTTTCGAATTAATGTTGGCATATGATAGGATCTAATATGTATGCATAAGCCCAAATGTTCAAGGCCCACTTAGAGGGAGTTAGTTACAATAGATAAAGAAAGTGGAGAGGTTATATAAAGGAATGAGAGGATAGAGTTAGACATCTTTGATCACAATTCAGTTAGGAACCTTATGGTTTAGGCAGAGAGAGAAACATCTCTTCTCTGAGGAGCTTCTGCTCTAGGGTTACAGGATTATCTTCTGTAATACATCTATTTTCAATTCAATAATACAATTTATTTCTTTTCTGTGAATTCGAGTTTCTATCAATTGGTCCGACCTACCGGATCAACTCTCACCACCACGGGTAACTTGTAGATGCATTAGAGATTCAGATGGAAACTGTGACAACCGCATTGCAAAGTATTGCCTCTCAGATGCAGCAACTCGCTCAACAGATGCTTCAACAGAGTGTGATTCTGACAGAATTGAGCAAAAAAGCTTGGTTCCAAGGAGGTGACTCAGGAGGGTGAAACCTCTGATGGTGATTCAGTTCAGAGCAAAATTGAAGAAACAGAGGAGAAGATGAAATTGGACTTCGATCTGAACTCGTCGACAAAGGAGAAAGAAGAAGTTTCATTGTTAACTGGGGCACTGTTTTCACGATGGATAAACTTTCAATCATCGTTAGAAAACATTCATACAGAACTGAGTAGGGAGGAAAGAAAAGTTAAACAAGAGGCTCATATCAATCCAAAACCACCGCTGAATCTGTCATGTCCGCCTTCGCCAGAAAAACCTCCGGACTCCGGTCAACCCGTGACTATAGTTCCACGGCGAGCACCGCCGCCGAGACCACCAGATCTACATGGTTTGGTTGACGGGGAAGTCTATGCGAAATCGAGCGTCAAGAAGAGAGGAAAGGTACAAAGGAGTCTTGGTGGACCGCCGTTAAAGTTGTCTGAACCACCGTACTCTGGTTGCAATTCTGATCACGAGTGTGGCTTTGTTGCTGAAGGCGAGAAGGTTCTAGAGAAGGCAGGGGCAAAAAATGAAATTGGTGAATTGTGTATCACTTTACACCTAATGGGTCACATGCACAAATATCTGCCATCCATTTTGCACAGTAATAACTTAGTACATGTGTCTTCATCAGGTCAACACACAATCTCTCTTCTATCTCATGTGTCACTTAATGATAATGAACATTCCTTACCTGCTAAGTGTCATGCTGACACAATGCAATGTGAATTGGGTCAATGCTATAACAAAAAGGGTCAGACCCAAGTTAATTTTAGTTTGGTTTTTAAAACGCTTACAATTACTATGTGGGCTGGGATGGAGCTATTTGACCCGGTTCTAGTAAATATGGTCCTTTTGGTAAAAGACAAAAAAGCCTTAGATAGACTATCTCAATATCGATTGACACTGGGCCTGGTCCAAGGTAGAGAGGTGACTGCAATTGTCCAAAAAGTGCTTTCTCCCTTCCCCGCTCTGAATTCATATTTGGTTTTTCCTTTCCATGCGTCATCCTGTCTTCATATATTTTCTTCAACTTCACTTGGATGCCTCTACATAAAGGAAAACGTTGGGGTGTCTTTGAATGACCTTTCAATTATAATAGAGTTATGGGGTGAGCTTTATGAAGTAGCAGCAACCAGGTCAAATGAACTTATGTTAAACTGCAAGATTGTCATGCTAACAAATCTGAATAGGAAAACTGAAGTTACATCCCTGAAGTCTGCATTTCAAATAGAGGTTGTAGCAATGGAGGATGTAGTAAATAGTGTTGTCATGCTGCTGAGAATTGCAGAAGAGTCAGCTTTTGACCTTTTGTTTAGATTGGATGTATTAATTGAGACTCTGGGAACTACTTTGACTGAGATGTATATGAAACATGGGCTAGTTTGTTGTGCACATGTGCTCTTTGTAGGGAAGGCATTGAGAGGAATTTATGGGAATAATGAAGACTATGCGTTAGCTTTGGGAATGATATCCTTGTATTCATGGGATTTTCCCAGGCAATGGGATCCAGGGAAGAACAATATTTTTATGGGAGTTGCTGAATATGAACATGATTGGAGAAATCCACTTTCAATCTATGGTTTGCTTAATTTGGTATATGACAGAGGGAAGATTTGGTTCAAAAGCATTTGGGTGCTGCTTATGTTGGTATATGACAGAGGAAAGTTTTGTAAAGCACATGGGTGCAATTGATGTCCAACAAGAGTATTGGAGGAATCCATTCTTACTCATTTTTCAAGTGTTTTTAAGGGGGTGGTATTGATAGGATCTAATATGTATGCATAAGCCCAAATGTTCAAGGCCCACTTAGAGGGAGTTAGTTACAATAGATAAAGAAAGTGGAGAGGTTATATAAAGGAATGAGAGGATAGAGTTAGACATCTTTGATCACAATTCAGTTAGGAACCTTATGGTTTAGGCAGAGAGAGAAACATCTCTTCTCTGAGGAGCTTCTGCTCTAGGGTTACAGGATTATCTTCTGTAATACATCTATTTTCAATTCAATAATACAATTTATTTCTTTTCTGTGAATTCGAGTTTCTATCAGCATACTACTATTACTAAAGTAAGTTTTACGGGGAAGAGGGAATGGGTTATTTTATAGGTTCTGTGCATCTGCAGAGCGCCATACCCGTTTTATTTTCTGCAACTTTCTCAGTTTAGTACTGCTGTTCTATTTTCCAGAACAGAGCACACTTTTGACTGTAAGGAGCGAGGCATCTTTTAATTTTTTAAAGTAATTTTCATATTCCTAACAAGGGTTAAAAGTTTTTAGTCCCTCCAAATATACCAAATTTTTGTTTTAATCCCTCAAGAAAAAAAAAAATCGATTTTTGGTCCCTCTAAATATTCTGTTTTACAAACGACTTTTGTTTATGACATATAATTGAAAATGAAAAGACCTTAAAATATCATTAGTTTAATAATCTAACTATTTAATCTTTATTAATTTATCTATAACTTCAAATTAAAAATTAAATTGTTAAGGGTCCAGTAATTGGAGCCCCCTGTTATTGGTTTTGTTCCTTGCGGCTGTGGTGTGGTTATGTGCCCAGCTCGCCTTTGTTTTTGTCTCTGCTGTATTTAATCACCCTTCTTTTCTTGTAAAGGGTGGTTTTGATTTTAATAAATGTGCTGTTTAAAATATAAAAAAATTTGTTAAATTTAAGATTAAATAGTTAATTATTAAACTAAGGGAAATGTTAACTTGTGCCCTTAAGGCACAAGTTAATGAGTCAAAAGTAGAAATATTTGGTTGTAATCAATGCATTTGAATTTAATTTTTTTATTTTAATTAATTGAATGCACAAAATTTAAGAATTTTTTTATACTTTTAGGTTGCTTAATGTGTGCCCTAAGGGCACAAGTTAGCATGACCCTTAAACTAATGATATTATATAGTCTTATCAAAGATATGTCATTAAAAAAAAAGTCGTTCAGAACACGAAACGTGAACTTTAGTAAAAAAGCAGGGACTAAAATTGAAAACAAAATATTTAGAGACCAAAAATCAAAGAATTTTTTTAGAGGGATTTAAACAAAATTTGGAATACTTAAGAGTGACTAAAAACACATTTAACCCTCCTAACAATACCGCTGTCAACAAAATGGTCAGATTTTTAATACAGCAAATAGATTGCTTTATTTGCAGTTGGGTGATACAAACAGAATACGACTCCCCATAACTACTAGTATGATTTCTTTTTGTTTTTCTCACCACTCAGACCTGATTTCTATGGTAGGCACAAGACAGAATAAAACATGTGTTCTTTAAGACCTTAGTCACCACAGACTTTAATTTTCTGTATCAAAACCATAAACCAATAGCAGCAGATACTGTTTACACTGCACAGCATCCAAGGGTAATACCAATTAAACCCTCAAACCAAATTATATTGCTTAAAGTATCCTTCAGCATCAAAAGAACATAGGGAGTAGTTGTTGCTCAAAACATTAAATTTTGACTTCAAAAATGGTAAATCAATTTCCATAATGCAGACACTCAATTGACTAGGCCGGTTCACAATCTTAATGGAAAAAAATACCTGAACAAGCTGAGTCACTTCAGTCTTCACAAATGTATTGGTTGGGAACCTAGAGGCCACTGATAAAGCAATCTTTGGGTCTACCGCGAAGGCAGTCCTGGTATGTTCTACCCATTTATCTGAACTAATCTTGGGTCTAGAACTACTTTCCCTGAAAATACACAGAAACCAGGTATTTGAAAGATCAGGAGAGGAAGAAAACAAAATATATAATCAAATTCCAGTCGCCAAAAAAAGATATATACTTTGTGTTAGTGGGCTGTGCCCAGACCTCAAGCCTATCAGCCTCATGTTGGCATAGCATTAAAAGTAGCTGCCTCCGTTTTTCTCTGCCAACAGCATAGTTCTCCATTTGACCCCAAACAGGATGAAAGAGATCATTCTATACATATGTAGATATTAGGATAATTGCACAAATCATTTCCAAGATTTCACAAAATATTAAGCAAAAAGGATGTACTTTTAAAATTCAAACTAAAATAATAATGCTAAAAAGCCCAGTGTAAGCGGATGTCAGTGCTAGACATAGAAATATTACCACATCAGCTAAAGGGTTCCCATTTTCTTGTCCATTTCCTTTTGAACCAAATTGAACAGCATCTCCTTTCACATTTGAAAGGTAATGAACAAATAGAGAAACAGACTGAGCCTCACATTGAGTAAAATTTGTATAGTTTGTGTCATACCATTCAGGCTCATAAGCAAACCAACCCAATGCGGCCCTGCAAATGCACCAAACAATTTCAATTAGTCCAAAGAAAGGCGAACATGGTGAATCCAGATCAGTTAGTTATCTTTGCAAGAAACTACTTGCTCTAGCAGAACTGCCAATGTGAGAGTTTCTTGCTGAGCAAGAAAATATTAAAACATGCTGTGAATATTTTAAGGACCAAGAAAATAAAGAATAAATACAAAAGGCTATGTTCTTGTTGAGAAGAAAATAAAAAATAAATACAAAAGAAACATTGTTTACTTTGACCACCTCAGTCATTTCCTGAAGTATCACATTTTAAAAATTATGTATTGATCAGATTTTAAAGATAAGAAGGAAATAATTTTGATCGTATTGTTAAGTCAAGGAGAACATAATGAGAAGATGAAAATATTTGGCATAAAAGATTCATGTGGCAGGTTCAGAAGCTGAGTACTACATGATTTCACCAGTTCCAACTCATCCCATCTAAGCCCTCAAAAGCATATTGGCATGCAGACAAAAATTGACCATCTAAAAGTGAAGCAGGCCTAAGTTGCATGGTTTTCAAAAACACCTTTCACATCACCACGGTAAGGGAATTGAAACCATGCAAGAAGAGACACTGAATAAGGAATACAGGTTATAATCTTTTGGGAATACAGAAAATGTTTTGCAAAACGCGTGCTTCGTATAGAAGAGAAGAACAAAATGCTCAATGAATAAATATTTAACAAAGAGATTGCCAACAGCCCAACAATACACTTAGATGGGTAAAGAAAAATAAATTTAATGAAAAAATGCTCAGAGAATGCCAAAGAAAAAAATTATAAGGAGCTGTTCACCGATATATCCGATCTTCCAGCAGCTGAAGCCCTGTTTGAAATTTTTGTAGATGTCCCTGAAACTGGCAGGAGCAGTACTTGAGCCCTAGAAGCATGAGAGTGAAAAAAGTGCCAGTGGCTGCAGGATGATGTGAAAAATTCCAGGGAAGCTTTGTCGTCCCCTGCAACATCCTACCGAGAAGCAAGAGTTGCTCCACACTTTGGTGTCGAACCGCCTACAGGGACAAGATAAGTAGTAATACAGGGAACAGAAAAATACAACTTTGTAGTTGAAACTAGATTCAATGTTTTAACACAATAGAGGTAGTAAGAAACAACAAAATGCCCTCTTCAAGCACTTCGATCTATGTTCGCAGGGTTAACTGTGGTGAGTATTAAGATATTGAATGTTAAAAACATGCATGAGCAATTGACCAATCATCCAGAACACCAGAAAATATTATTTGGTGGTTACTCTGGGTAAATTTTAGGTTACTGAAACTAAACAATTTGCCCAAGAAGTCACACCAAACAAAATTAGATTTACAAGGCGGTCGTGAATTATAAATAAATGATGCAGTAGGAATATCAAAACAATACAACAACAGCCAAGCCTTATCCCACTAGTGTGGTCGGCTACATGGATCAAATTACGTCATAGTGTTCTATCATAAACCATATTTTGGTCTAACACATTAATCTCCAAGTCTTTCCTAATAGTTTCTCTTATAGTTTTTCTAGGTCTTCCTCTGCCTCTCGTGGTCTGACTATCCTTCATTTGATCTACTCTCCTTATAATAGAATCTACAGGTATTCTCTCTCTACATGCCCAAACCACCTAAGCTATTTTCCGCCATATTTTCTACTATAGGTGCTACCCCAACTCTCTCTAATATTTTCATTTCTAATCCTAATCCTATCCCATTATAGGTGCTACACCAACTCTCTTTCTAATTGTTTTTCTATATTTTCTATATCAAAACAGTATGCGCACTTAACATCACAGCCAAAATAAAATAAACAGCAATTAAAAACAGGACCAAGACAAGAAAATGTAAGTTAACAAATACAGTGAGCAACTTCTAACCTCAAAACGATCAATGAGAAATCCAAGCCATAGTCGATGAGCAATTATCTGCTCAACGAGATCAATCTGAGGCTGTGATTCAGGCTCCCCGGGGGACAGGTGAGGCCTTAGTTTTGCAGCAGGCCCACAGTACCTTGCTTCAGATGCAAAAAGACCCCGCTTGGTATCAATTGTCCATAACCATGCATCAACAAGCTCAGCAAGGACAAGAGCTCCAAGCTGAGGTGCAGCAGAAACCAACCATGTCCAAATGAAAACACCGGTTTCCATTGCATCATGTGTGGAAATATATGCAGGACACCAGCAAAGCAGACGGAGAAGTTGTGAGAAACCCTCCACATTCGATTTAGATCCAGAACTCTTGTCCATAAGAAAAGCATAACTCAGATAAAGGTATAAATATGGATTCCCTAAGAGTTATAATTACTACCAACTAGATACAAGGGAGAAATGTGATTACCAAATTCGACAAAAGCAGCACAGTAGCCTGAGAACAAGTTTCACGAAATTCAGACCTGACCACTTCCCCACCTTTCTCTGCTATGTTGACAAACTGTTGAAGTAAACGCACAAACTTATTAAGCAACATTCCATTGAATGAATCATCCTCAGCTTGTGGCTGTTGAGGAAAAGCTCCAGATATAATTCTTTGAAGTCCAGCTCCAAGCCCAAGACTTGTAGGTGTAGTAGTACTGGATTGAAATCCACCAATGCTGTTATACAATCTTCTCATGCCAGCAATTTCTCCAGCGTGGTTGCACTTAACTGTTGCTGCAGCTTGGTTGCACTTACCAGAACTGATAACCTCTAAATTAAAAGATTCCGACACTTTTAAGTTTGCTCCTGAAGAAGCAGCTGCGGCAGCTAAGACTGAAGGAATATTTCCTGTTTGTGTTGACCAGTTGTCATTTTTCCCAGTGCCAATTCTTATTTCAGATAAAAGTAAAACAACGTCGATTGTCTGTGCTCTTTGCCAATTATTTGCTTTACAAAGTTTATCCTGATTTAAAATACAAAGAACCAGATGTGCCAAAAGAACTGTGAGGACTTCAAAATTAAAAAAAAAAATATAATGTAACATTTTCAATTACAGAAAAATCAAATGGAATATTATAAAATATCTCACAATACCCTTTATATTATATTCGAGTATCTTAGGTTATTTCCTAGTATCATCTTAGAGCATCTTATATTATCTCTTCGGATTAGATTTATTTTTCTCAGGGACTAAATTGGGTCATGCAAATTTTCTCAGAAACTAAAAGACTAAACTTTCATATTATAAGGTTAGATTTTAAAAACAAAGTGATAGATGGATAATGAGGCAAATCATTCGAAGTAGAAACATAGAAAATTATGGCTCAAATCATTTTTTATTTTTTTTTGTGTAGACAATGATGCTCACCACCCCAATGGAAAAGAACATCATCCAGCACTTGACATTTTCTTATAATAGAAATTTGTATTTTTATATTCAAGTAAAAATTATAAGTTTTATAAGTATAGGAAACAACATTTTAGCCCCTTCAAAGCAAGGAAATACTATTTTTTTTTATAAATGAAATAAATCAGTTAAACCTGAAGAAGGCCCTGGCTTGTGCATGGAGCATTTGAAAGCGATTTAATTATCCATTCCCGAACAATTCTCTGATACAACGAACGGACTGTCGATGTCCAAGCAGGATCGTTGATGCCGGCGGAAGAAGGGTCATCGTGAAATGAAAATAGCAATGAGTCTAAGCAGGAAGAATCCCATAAAACCTGCAAAGATATAGTTTTAATCTTAAACATAAATGACAATTCCAAGAACAGAAAAAATGTAGAGGAGACACTAGGAAAACTACACATGTAGATACACATTTTTTTAACACAGTTTAAAGTTTACCTGTGGAAACTTATCTCTAAGTTGAATTAGCAAGTTCTCTGCAATATCTCGTATATGATCCTCCCTCTGCGACAGACTTTTGATTAGGTAACAGGTATGCATTGTAAGTATTGAGTCTCGGCCCTCAGCTTCCTGGCCTATCTCAGATACTCGATCTTCCTGTAGGCAGACCAATCAGTTGTGCATATATAGAGTGACACAAATAACATACGGATCAGCCTTTAACAAAGTCAACGGCATAGACACGGTCAGACACATAAATGAAAGCACTAGTAGGTCAGATAACTACAACCCATTGCAGCACCTGAAAGGGTGTGAATCTACGCCATTTGTTGATGTACATAAACATTAAACAATATTCAGTTTGATTTTATTATTGTGGGGGAGGGATGTCCAGTTTTGGTCGAAAAGATATGTGGTTACCATCATACGTATGCTAATTATTTATAGAATAAACCCTTAAATTGGAACTCCAAATATTTTTGTCACCAAATTAGTTCCTAAAATATACAAAATGGTTACTAAATTCATCTTTTTGTTTCATCATTTCAGTTCTATATAAAGATAAATGTACTAAAAAACTGTCATAGACCAATGTGGTGACAATGTAAGCTTTGGAGGATCAATTTAGGAGCATACTCTTAAATGGAACAAAAATAATTGTTTAACAAACAACTAGTGACTTTTTGTTAAAAAAGTTCTAGGTATTGGATTGGAAAAAAAAATTACAGGCATACACTGAATTATATGCACATTAAGAAAAACACTCACAAAAAAGAAAAGGAAAAAATAAAGAAAATATAAAACTTAAATTAGAGTGAAGAGGGATGCTCACTTTGAAAAAAGTGTAAAGTAAAACAGCCAATATAATAAAAAGCATAACAGAACAAGTACAAATTTCAAAGGAAAATTTACATCAATGAAAACTATTGTACTTTTATGACAATTTCTCGTCAAACTTTCTGCACAGATTGATTAAATTGTAAAGGCTTCTTAGTAAACAATCATAAATTAAATCAACGATTCAGGTCCCTTGCCTTTATTCATAATAAACAATAAATTGTGGATACAACAAAAGCAATATTCTCAATATGAGAAAATAGAGAACGTATAATTGTTTTGCATATACATAGTGTTAAGAGTCCCACATCCGATAGAAGATGGCCTGAAAATGTGTTTATAAGTGGGGGCAATCCTCACCTCACAAGCCGGTTTTATGGGGTTGTGTTAGACCCAACCACGATTTCTAAGATGGTATCAGAGCCTCTTCAAGATCCATTGGGCCACCCACCATTTATGTCCAGGAATCAAGCCCAATTTTGCTGGTTGTGACGGGGTGTATTAAGAGTCCAACATCGGATAGAAGATGGCCTGACAATGTATTTATAAGTGGTGGCAATCCTCACCTCACAAGCACAATTTCTAAGATGCCTCAGAAGCAACGAAAAGCTCGTTTTGTTTCTTATACCTAAAAGGGTGTCGGAAAGTGAACTTAGCGAGTGGTGCACTGCGACCTGGGTCGTGAATGATTTCGGTGACTACTCCTTTAAGGTAATTGTTTCGTTCACCGAAATCGAGACTGTTGGAAATTCCGCCTTAATTGCGGTCCGCCCCTAGTCGCCTAAATTGCGACCTTTGGTTAGCCTTCATTGCAGCCTCCAACACCTTCATTGTGTTGGCTTTGAGGGGGTGGATTTAGTCCCACATCGGATAGATAGGACTCTTGAGAAGAGTTTATAAAGAGGAGGCACTCCTCACTTTACAAACCGGTTTCGTAAGGATGAGTTAGGCCCCATATTCCAACACATAGGTATTTTTTGCTACTACATGCAGCCTTTTAGATGAATAGTAAACAAGGCTCAGTTAAAACATGATTCTTCAGTATCAAGTTGATACCTCAAATTTATATAAAAAATGCTACTAAAAAAACATGGTATCGGAAGAAAAAAAACTTGGTATTCCTTGTTTTGAAACCTACGGCCCTTTGTTATTATACATAAAGGAAGTATCATCAAGTTAAACACAGATAATTTAGTTGAACCTGTTTCAAATCAGCTAAAGCTTTTGCAACAACTGAATTCAGATGAAAACATTGTGAAACTAAAACCTACCATCCATGACACAGCTGTTTCAAAAGCCCTGTGAACGATCGCAGTTAAGCACTGAAAGACAGCTGGCATTAGATTTGGAGTCTTAAGATATTCAAAGACACAAGTAAAAGCACTTCTAGCAGTATCCATAGTGGTGCCACCATTTAGGATTCCACCATTGCTGCTAAAGCGGATGATCTCGAGAAAAGCTACAGCAAGAAGATAAGTAGCCTTCACCCCTGTAAGCAAATAATGAGAAAGACAATCACCATGCCAGACATGATAGAGTGGGGGCAGTAAAAAATTAACAGGAGTTAAGAAGGAGCAAGGCAGTGAATTTCAACCCAAACCGAAAGCATGAGAACATAATGTAGAAAACAAGGGGTGAGTGAAATTTTAGTTGCTTGTAAACAGCACAAGGCTATGAACAAGTTTTCGTGTAACCAATATTCTACTAATTAAATAATAAAAACGATCACATCAACCATGAAAGTTAACATTTGCATATACAAACCGGAAAAAATGAAGTTCACACTTCCATAGAATATGACATTGATCACAAAACACATGCCATCATGTCACCTAAGACATAATCATTTGTCATGATGCTTGTTATTGGAACAATGCTATGAACAAGTTGAATGGGAAATGTCAGTCTAAGAGATTCTAAGAGATTCCAGCACATGTCCAAATGTGGTAAGTGTTAATACATTTAAAATATATCTTGATTTCGCAGACAATTGTTTCCAGTCAATAATGCATTTGACATGGGAGGAAGTGTTATACAAGGGATGAAACTGCTATGTTCCCAAGGCGAGAGGCAGCCCCTCTACAAACTAATGGTATTGACAGTTTCATAGAAATATAAGGAATATGGTAAATGCAATCCACCTGAGATTGTGGTCATTGATGCCACATCAACTCTCCCTCCTAAAGCGGCAGAAAGAGCAGTTCTCTGTGCAAGAGCGGCTTTCTCATTGCCACTGCCTTGGCGACTGCCTGGGTTGTGCAGCGCATTTAGTTCTAACTCGTCCTCAAGCCATTTCACTGAGCTAACAACCTGGACAGAAACAGAGAGACATAAGTAAAACTTCAGTTCAGAAAGGTACCTAGTAAACAGACAAATTAAGGCAGGTGAAAGGGAGTTGCTGAATTTGCAGCATTAACTTTAATCATCGGAATGGCAACTTTTCTTTAGGATAAAGAGACTTGTGAAAAATAAAATGCAACAAAACTATACAGATTAAAAATAATATCAAAGGCTGAAAACAACGTCGCTCATAATTCGCTGTTAAAATGGGAGGGGTTCCTGCAGTTGATATGAAGTTCATACTACCACAATCATATTTAACATCTTCCCAGGATTTTAAAAGTAATAATAATATAATAAGCCATCCAACGAATCAAGGTCCCCAGCAGACATGGTATTTGGTGGCAACTTGAGGATTTAACAGATCTTTGATTTTACCATTGGCCTCTCATGTTAAATCTCCTATCAGAGGCCAATTTTGACGAGCAATATCATCTGTTTTGCACATGTCCAAACTTTTTTTAATAATTTAATAACTCTGGAGGTCTCTCAATTATATGGGTATTTTTAAATATAAACTAAAAAAGTTTATAATTGGGTCCATAAATAAACTAGTCAATGATTTGCACTTAGATCCCGGAGGCAAAAAAATTAATCTGATCCTATAACTTTTAAATAATATGCAATTAGGTCCCTGAACTTTCAAACAATTAGTAATTAGATGCTGAACTTTTAAATAATTTGTAATTGGGCCTCTAAATTCAAAGACGTAATTACAAAAATTGACCTGATTAAAAAAATTAGTTAAGGAACCTAATTACAAATTATTGATGAGTTAATGGACCCAATTACAAACTTTGCAAGTTCAGAGACCTATTTAAAATCTTCAAATAGTTTAGAAACTATTTTCATAATAATGGATATAAATTTCACATTATACAACCACTATCATCAGTTTCCATAACTGTCCCTGGCACTCTAGTTTGAAACCTTGTAGCCACCATGCCAGAATCAATAAAAATAGTGCAACTATCATGCAAGATAAATATTTGTATTATGTGCATCAGTAGCTACATTAATAAATTTAATCATAACTTCCTGGTGCAAATCCTCAGTTGCAGAATAAGTATATCCAACCTTTTAGTTATTATTATATAGAAGAAAAATGCCAATGCTACTTATCTACTTGTTATTTCAATAATTGCATTCTAAAATCACGCATGCTTCAAAACAATACCTTCATTACGTATATAGTTCAAATCTCTATGAAGTCCACCTCTATTAAAGCATTCAACAAAAAAGAAGTCCACCTCTACTAAAAACGAATAAGTATGCGTGCATTGAACTGAACAAAAGAAGTCCACCTCTACTAAAGCATTCAACAAAAATGAGATGGAATAACATCGTAGATAAATTTTCTTAGACGGCTTTGCATAGACCTGACACATTCAACCTAGTGCTCATTTGGTAAATGAAACAGTCATTGCATTCACATATCTATTCCACAGAAATCAAAATTCTGGTCGGTTAGAAATTAAAAAAAATAATATGAAACGATGATTTCATTCTGGTGTTTGGTTCAGGAATATTTATTTCCCTCCTAGAGGTGAGAATGGCCAGTCCAAACACGCAGGGATTATTAATAATTGTCTTTTTTCCTTGTCTTATAATGATGACTCCATTCTATATCAATTCTTATTAACAATCATACGAACTCCATGTGATTCCCTTCTCTTACTCTAAGTCTTGAAGGGAAAAAATCAATTATTTGTGTATCAGTATTACAAGGAAAAAGACCATCCATAAGCATGAGGCCTTAAATAATACAGTTTAAAATTCAAATCAAAGTAAAAGTAAACGTGGTGAAGATCCCGATAGGTAGCTAAATGGTATTGAAGTTTTTCCAAGTAATGATGAATCATAAAAATACTTTTAGGCTTTGTTTGGGAGTTTGGAGGGGAGGGCTATGGGGGGTGGGAAATATAGGGAAAAATGGAGAAGTCTTTCAAAAAATTTGAAAAAGTTTTTTTTTACAGAATGATAAATTAACGCTTATAATTAATATATTTTTAATTTTAGGAATATTATAACAACATAGACTGAATTTGAAGAATTCATATAAACCCTCTAAAACCCTCCAAAGTCC